>NC_060125.1:585020120-585645120 GCF_021461395.2 Schistocerca americana | reverse complement strand
ACTAAGCTCCAGACTCATGAGAGATCTCGACTATAGATGCGCTGTTGAGTCTGGTCTCTTACCCATTTTAAGTAGTGTTCGGAAGAGTACACCGTAAAACAGTTAGGAGAGTGAAGAACACAAGTTAACAGGTGCGCACAACTACTGAACAATTTCTTGGATGTTAAAAAGTAGCCGTTTCCCAACCAGTGGTTTTCATGCATCACAGGACTGCATCATGTTCGACGTAAGTCACTTGTTGATTACATACAGGCGGTCACGAGTCCCATCTGACCGCGAGAGGGACTGCCTATGGCAGACACAACAAAGTGCTAGTACCTCTTACCACACGGCCAAAAGCTTTGATTGGTGCCGAAATGCTATGCAGCTGAATTCTTTTGGGTTACAGCATGCTTTAAGGTACTCGCGTCTTGTTTTCCTACCGGCTCAGTACGCTCTAGCAAGCAGGTTTTCAGACATCTACATCTACGTGACTACTCCGCTATTCACAGTAAAGTGTCTGGCAGAGGGTTTAACGAACTACCTTTAAGCTGTCTCTCTATCGTTCCACTCCCGAACGGCACGCGAGAAAAACGAGCACTTAAATTTTTCTGTGCGAGCCCTGATTTCTCATATTTTATCTTGATGATTATTTCTCCCTATGTAGTTGGGAGTCAACACAATGTTTTCGCAATCGGAGAAGAGAACTGGTGATTGAAATTCCATGAGAAGATCACGTCGCAACGAAAAACGCCTTTGATTTAATGTTTGCCACTCCACTTCACGTATAATGTCTGCGGCAGTATCTCTCCTATGTCGCGATAATACAAAACGAGCCGCCCTTCTTTGTACTTTTTCGATGTCATCCGTCAGTCCCACCTGATGCGGAACCCACACTGCACAGCAATACTCCAGAATACGGCGGACAAGCGTGATGTATGCAGTCTCTTTAGTAAACCTGTTGCACCTTCTAAGAGTTCTGCCAAAGAATCGCAGTCTTTGGTTTGCTGTACCCACAACATTATCTATGTGATCGTTCTAATTTAGGTTATTTGTAATTCTAATCCCGAAGTATTTAGTTGAATTTCCAGTCTTCACATTTGTGTGACTTATCGCGTAATCGAAATTTAGTGGATTTCCTAAGCACTCATGTGAATAGCCTCACACTTTTCTTTATTCAGGGTCATCTGCCACTTTTCACACCACACAGATATTTTATCTAAATCATTTTGCAATTTGTTTTGGCCATCTGATGACTTTACAAGACGGTAAATGACAGTATCATCTGCAAAAAATCTAAGACGGATACTAGGATTGTCTCCTATATCGTTGATGTAGATCAGGAACAATAGAGATCGTATAACACATCTTTGGGGAACGCCTGAATTACTTCAGTTTCACTCGATGACTTTCCGTCTATTACTGCGAACTGTGAGCTTTCTGACAGGAAATCACGAATCCAGTCGCATAACTGAGGCGATATTCCATAGGCAAGGTTTAGTTAGAAGACGCTTGCAGGGAACGGTGTCGAAAGCCTTCTGGGAATCTAAAAATATGGAATCAATTTGACATTCCTTGTCGATAGCACTCATTACTTCATGGGTATAAAGAGCTACTTGTCTTTCACAAGAACGATGTTTACTGAATCCGTGCTGACATATGTCTTTAGTTAATACACGTGCTTCCGACCACCAGTCTTCGATGTAATGCTGAGACCGAAAAAAGCCGTGGGCATAGAAGTAGTTTTCATATGATAGGGGTCTCTGGCAATATCCAAGTTTGGTGAAGTTATGCCTTTTTCCTGTTGTCTCTTGCATGTCCATTTTGCGTGCAGGATACTTGGTATTTGTCCGAATTTCCATCTGATTTACAGTGTGCTGATCTGAATCCATCTCTCTGTTGTGAACTGAGAAGTTGTTTGGAAGGGATGTTAGATATTCCGGCTCGATGTCCATTCATCACCGTTATGGCGCAATTCTGTATATAATCTACGTCTAAATTATACTTAATTTCTATTGCATTTCGACTTTTAGAATTCATTACCACGAGTCTGTTCCTGGAATTACGTGTTTCCGTCTGTTCCTGGAATTACGTGTTTCCGGCGAGTGTATCTGTGTCCACCTTTGAATTCTTTTGTGTTTTTCTTCCAATTGGCCGGCCGAAGTGGCCGTGCGGTTAAAGGCGCTGCAGTCTGGAACCGCAAGACCGCGACGGTCGCAGGTTCGAATCCTGCCTCGGGCATGGATGTTTGTGATGTCCTTAGGTTAGTTAGGTTTAACTAGTTCTAAGTTCTAGGGGACTAATGACCTCAGCAGTTGAGTCCCATAGTGCTCAGAGCCATTTGAACCATTTTTCTTCCAATTGTGTCTTATTTGAGTCAGGGCTACATTATGTCTTACTTAGTAGCAGTTCTTGTTTTGTAAAAGATTTTCAGCAAACCAAGTAAGTTGATGCTGATGCAGTTTTTCCTAGATTTTCTACGGCTGAGACTATGTAACTGCAAACCGTCTAATCCATTACACATGCTAAATGTTAACCGTTAAATGCTAAATGTACACCGGTATGGTTTAATACATGTGGAAGTTGTGCTGTATGTTGTTAGCAGCTTATTTACGTCTGCTATATTCAATTGCGTTACCTAAAATTAAATTCACCTCTTTTTCTCGTAGCGGTTAACGGCTTTCCATTTCCTTCTATTAATAATGAGCCAGATCACGTTATCATTAAGTCACACTTACTGTCTGGCGGTTTCCATCATGGTACAAACTGTGTTCATAACTTTGCACGAACACTCGTGTGTAGTTCCAAAAGAGTGGTGGCCGACAGTATGAGTAATGTCACAAAGAAGCAAAGAATGTTCTGTTATTACTAGGCCACGGACTTTTAGGTCGTAAAAAAGTGCGTTTTAGGCACCTAAAATAGGCTCCTTCAGTAGTTCATTTAGGCTATATAAAACCTGAAATAGGCTCTAATAAAAATGATGCAGAGAAAATAAAAATAAATTAAAATACACAGTGTTGACAGTATGAACATCTTATTAGTCATTAAAACAAGAAAAATGAATATTTACACAGTTACAGAGCACAGCAATCTACAACATTAATGTTGAACATAATTCCAAATATTTTAGAGTTCCTGCAAGATAAAGATCTCCGTAAAAAAGATGTGGCAATGGTTTAATTAATACATTCGTACTTTCACATATTCTGACCATAGTTGGCTTCAAAATAAATAACCAAAATCTTTACTAGGTTTTCTAGTGAAAAACTGTGGCGCTTGGCAGTCAGAATCAAATTATACGCTGAAAAAGAACGTTCTACATCAACAGATGTGACAGCGGCGTACTTCATTTTCGGCACATGTTGGACAGGAATGCTACAGTCAGGAGTGCTGGATTTTCCACTAAGTATGTCGGCAGCTGCACACAAGTCCTTCAGGCCAGTGTTCTTCTGCAAAACCGTTTGCATTTTTGCCCGTACTTTTTCCCCTACTTCACCTGGCGCTTCATTAATTTTCATTTCGACTTCTTCAATCAAAGAAATATTGTCGTAGATAGGTTTCCCTGAGCCTTATAATTGTGAAATTATTCTTGCCATAAATGTGTAGTGGGCCCTAATGTAAGATGTCCCGTTTTAAAGAAGAATCTTTGAGTAACTCCATTGCTGCAGTTACGGATGCAGCATCCTCCGGCGTATTTTCAACCACCTTCTGCACAGCTGAGAGATGCGTACTGTAGTATTCTGCTGCTATCAGCCACGTACCCCAGCGGGTGACAACAGGCTCTGGCGGCAATGGGAGATCTGGAAGCTGCTCTTTGAATGCCTGTATTCTTGATGGTGCCTTAACAAAAATGTTATCCACCATAGATATTACTTTATTTACTTTAGGAAATAGTAGCCTTACTTGCTCTGCTATGCGGTTGATCCCATGCACTACACAAGTTACGTGCAGCAATACTTTTAATAGTTGAAACGCTGCTATCATCTATGCAGCAGTATCAGTGATGACCAGAAACACCTTATCCTCACCACTCCGTTTGGGTGTAGCACCTTAAGCCCATTGTTCACAAACTGTGCTATTGTTTGTTGGTGAGTTTTTGCAAGCTGTTTTGAGTAAATCAAATGAGCCTTGGATGGAGCATCTGGATCTAGCTTGCCAATAAACAGGTTTGCAATGTAACGGACAAGAACGTCAGTAGTTTCATCCACGGAAATCCATATACAAGATTCTCCAACATCTTCTCGGATTCTGTGCGATGCAGCATTGTAAGCTGTATCCACATAATTCTTACGTAAAGTTGACTCTGCAGGAATAGACTGATGGCAGTCTTTCTCAAGAAAACCTCTGAAAATAGGGTCTTCTAGTTTCCGAAAGGGGATGTTTCCTGCCACAAGTGCATGTCACAAATCACTGCAGAACTTGTCTTTTCGGAGAATTCACCAGATTTATTGGTTAAAATTGTTTGCTTCAATTTTGACTCTCGTTGAACATTAGCTTTATGTGCGATTCCATCTGCATGTTGAGTTAAGTGAGATTTCTTAACACTCGAAACCCAATACGAGAAAAAAGGGAAACGCAGTTTAGATTCGCATATAAAGAGTATTTCGTATTAGCGATAAAAGAGAATCTTAAGTGACAGGAAAGTAAGAAGTCTAAGAAAAACATCAACTAACCTCCTTGTTGCATGCTTGGCAGAAAATAATTTTCCCACATGTTGTATAATTCGGAAAATCTTGCAGCCACTGCCTTATATGAGTAGACTTTGAACTTGCTGTTTTCGGCATGTATTCTCACACAGAAACTAGAATTTATTTTGCACTTAGAACGTCAGTAACACTTAACATGTCGGTCGCTACACAATGTACTGATTTGTTTTCGCTGGGGAAAAGTGAACGATGACCTGTACAACGAACGATATTCAGTTTAGTTAGTCATGAAACGGGTAAGTACCAACTTAATATGCAAATTGGAACTTAGGATAAAAATAGGTTTCAACCTAAAGATCCGTGATCTATTTTTTACATACGAATAATAAAACACCTATAGAGAGTATTTGGTATTAACAGGAACGAAGCATGAGCGCATATCAACTAGCCACCTTGCTGCACGCTGAGCAGAAAATATATTTTTCCATCTGTCGTATAGTGTGGAAAAACTTGGTACCACTGCCTTATATGATGAAATAGGCACTTTTTAGGATTTTCAAGCCGAAATAGGCAAAAATAGGCACTATAGTCGAAATAGGCTTTTTTAGGTCCTATAGAATTAACGCTATTAAGTGTAAATAGTCATGAAACGCATAAGTACAAATTTTTATGCAAATAGGAACTCAGGAACAAAATAGGTTTTCACCTAAAATCCGCGGTCTAGGTATTACACACAAAGTAGCAACAAAGAGCACAGGGTGCAGCAGATTGCAGATGGTTGTTCACGTCGTTACCAATGATGTGTGTCATTTTGGATCAGAAGAGATTCTCTTTGGTTTCGAGCGGCCAACAGAAGTGGTAAAGGCTGCCAGTCTTGCTTGCGAGATGAAAGCAAAACTGACCATTGGCAGCATGGTCGACAAGACTGATTGCGAACCTCTGGTACAGAGCCGAATGGAGGGTGTGAATCTGAGGCTCAGACGGTTTGCGATCGTGTAGGCTGCAGGTTCCTTGACTTGCGCCAAAGGGTGGTTGGGTTTCGGGTTCCACTGTATAGGGCAGGAGTCCACTACACGCAGGAGGTGGCTACATGGGTAGCAGGGGCCGTGTGGTGAGAAGTGGGCGGTTTTTTTAGGTTGGAGGGTCTCGGGATAACACAAAACGGCTTCAGCCACAAAAGGTGTAGGCCGAACACAGGAAGACCGTAGATACAGGAACCATCGATATAACAGTTGTATACTGTCGTAGCTGTGTTGGGAAAGTACCAGAGCTCCAAGCACTAATATAAAGCAATGATGCTCAAATCGTTGTAGGCACAGAAAGCTGGCTAGAGCCGGAGACATTCTCAACCGAAATTTTTGCGAAGGACCTAACGATGTTCCGGAAGGATAGGCTAAACGCGGATGGCGGTGGCGTGTTTCGTGCTGTTAGGTTTATCTTGTCGCTAAATTGAATTAAATAGTTCCTGTGAGTTGGTATGGTCAGAGGTCATTGTTGGCCACCACAATTAAATAATAATTGGATCCTTTTACAGACCTCCCAATTCAGATGATACAGTTGCGTAAAGGTTCAAAGAAAACTTGCGTTTGAATTCAAATACGTACACGACTCATACGATTATAGTATGTGGTGACTTTAATTTACCCTAGTTATGTTGGCGAAAATACTTGTTTAAATACAGAGGTACTGCGGCGGATTTTTTCGCGCGTGCGTGCGATGCACCAATTGCGACGGATTATACGTTGCTGCTGCAATGCGATTTCTTTTATAATTATTGTTCACCTACCTCTTTACAGCGGTAGATCTTCGCACGTAAACTCCTGACTGCAGCTACTTACGAGATCACAGAAAAGGAGTGTTGAGGAAACTGTAACCTCATAGCTACACGCGGTAGGCCGCTATAAGTAAAATGTGCTGAAAACTTTCTATGTACTTTAAAGAAATGATTCGGAAAGGGGATGTCACTCGTGCTTTAAACATGAAGTTCAAAATTAAACCTTCAATAAACCTTTATTGCCGTTAAGCAAGATCATTAGCCCACATTTACGAAAATTACCAAAGTTTCTGCTCACAGTTATCACCATACCTAAATCAGCCAGAAATTTTACCTTCCCAAATTCCGAAACCAATTACTTGTAACACAGTCAATGATCGGCCAATTATTTCTGCACACGATATTCAGTGGTTGTCTTTAGTAAAAGCCTCTGATTAAGACCCTCCATTCGGCTCTGTACCAGAGGTTCGCAATCACTCCTGTCGACCATGCTGCCAATCGTCAGCTTTGCTTTTATGCTCGCCATAAAATACTCAGTAAGAATATACTCAGTACCGCCACGCTATATAATTCAAAGTTCACTCGCGATTTTCGTCGGAACGAATTATCACAATACTCTAAAGTTTTCATAAACAATTTCTGGTCACTACCAGATACCATTAACACTGTACCATAACGCGGAAGTCATCCGAAGACCTCATCTTACACATAACCGCCTCCAATCAAAGCTAGCTCGCGACTCTCCTGTCACTCTCCCACACTCAAAACTATATCTCCTCGCTAGGCGGCCAACCGTCTCGCTTCTCACTGGCTGGCAGCACTTACGACCAATGAGAACTCACTTCTAGGGCGCGGCTCGCTCCAAAATCTAGCAAGCACCAACCACTTCTCTAGGCTCAGTGACGTCATCAAATGAAGTAACACAAAACTCTCTAATTAAATAAATAAAACAAAGTGAACTCTACATCTGTAAATTTATTATGTAGTCGCGGATGTTCTGGCTGTCTTATACATAAGCATACATACTTGGACATCCGATATTCACTAGTAAGGGAACCACTAGTGGATTCGTTCCCACGTTACAGAGTTGGAACACTTGCTAGTTCCTGTAGAGAATTACATGAATGATTTTTAATAATGCCGAACGTCCCACATACTCTCACGCACGCATTCTCATTCACACACACTCTAACACACAATACACATGGTTACTTAGAATTCTTGAAATTATCATTATAGAAAAGTCACAAAGGTTTTCTGAAACTAAAAACTTTCCAAATTTATATATGAACACTGAAAGTGTTATCAGATCAACGTACATAGTCACTGAAGGTGAACTATTACATCACTTTATTTATTTAAATTCTTGACTCTCGGAAAATTAGGTCTTTTTTGGATTTTTACTAACTTCCAAAATACAACTATTTTTGATCTCAGACTTTGACATACTATTTTTTTTCACAACAGAAGGTTGTACACCAAATATGACGTTCCTCAGGTTATTCCTTTATTATTTATTAATATTTTTAGTTTCGTATAATGTAAGTGGCCTTCCAGCGCTACTCCACTGCTTTCACAAGCGCAGCTGCAACAGATGGTCGTGACGTCAGTCCGCAGGACACAACTCGTCCGTTACTGACTATAATACTCTACCGGGCTACACTGCAGGCCACATACATTCTGAAGTAAAGCTTTTAATAGACAAATGGGCGATCGCGCACTAGTTGCGACGCCACAGTATGCATAAGACATCATCGGAAATCATGCTAAATTCATTCTCTGAAAATTATTTCCAGCAGTTAGTTCATGAGCCCACGTGAATAGTAAACGGCTTTGAAAATACACTTCACCCCTTAGCAACAAATATTCCTAAGTTAACAAAGAGTGTCTAAATGGATACAGGGATTAGTGACCACAGGGTTGTCGTAGAGAGACTGAATATTGTAGCCCCCAAATCCTCCAAAAATAAACGAAAAATATACCTATGCAAAAAAGCAGATACAAATTCATTTTACACCTTGCTGAGAGACAATCTCCACTCCTTCCAAATTAGTAATATAAGTGTAGACTAGATGTAGCTTGATTTCAAAGAAATAGTAATGGCAGCAATTGAGAGAATAATACCAAATAAGTTAACAAACGACGGAGCTGATCCTCCTTAGTACACAAAACGGGTCAGAAGACTGTTGCAGAAACAACGAAACAAACATGAGAAATTTAAACAGGTGCCAAATCCCCAAGATTGGCGATCTTTTACAAAAGCTTGACTTTTAGCGTGGAGATGCTTATGATAGTTCCTCAACGAAACTTTGTCTGGAAACCTGGCAGAAAATCCATAGAGGTTCTGGGTGTATGTAAAGAAAGCTTGCAGCAAAACACAACCAATGCGTACTCTGTGCGTCAACATTGGAGATACTATCGAAGACAGTGCTGCCAAATCAGAGTTACTAAACACTGCCTTCCAAAATGGCTTCACAAAAAAAGACTAAGTCAATATTCCAGGATTCGAATCGAGAACAGCTGCCAACATGAGTAAAGTAGATGTCCTCGGACTAGTGAAGCAACTTAAAACACATAATAAAAGCAAGTCTTCTGGTCCAGACTGTATAATAATTAGGTTCCTTTCGCAGTATGCTGATGCGTTAGCTCCATACTTAACAATCATATACAACCGTCCTTTCGACGAAAGATACGTACCGAAAGATTGGAACGCTACACAGGTCACACCAGTATTCAAGACAGGTAGTAGGAGTAATCCATTAAATTACAGGCCCATATCATTAACATAGATATGCAGCAGGATTTTGAACATATATTGTGTTCAGACATGATGAATTACCTCTAAGATAACGGTCTCTCGAAACACATTCAACATGGATTTAGAAAACATCGTTCGTGTGAAACACAACTAGCTCTTTGCTCGCATGAAGTGTTGAGTGATTGACAAGGGATGATTGATTTCGTATTTCTGGATTTCTGGAAGGCTTTTGACACTGTACCACACAAGCGGCTTGTAGTGAAATTGCGTGCTTATCGTCTCAGTTTTGTGAACGGATTCGTGATTTCCTGTCACAGAGGTCACAGTTCGTAGTAATTGAGGGAAAGTCATCGAGTAAAACAGAAGTGATTTCTGGCGTTCGCCAAGGTAGTGTTATAGGGCCTTTACTGTTCCTTATCTATACAAACGATTTATGAGACAATCTCTTAAGTTGTTTACAAATGACACTGTCGTTTATCGACTAATAAAGTCATCACAAGGCCCAAAAAATTGCAGAACGGTTTAGAAAAGATATTTGTATGGTGCGAAAGTTGACAATAGACCCTACATAACGAAAAGGGTAAGGTCATCAAAGAGCTAAGAGAAATCCGTTGAACTTCCGTTACACGACAAATCAGTCAAATCTAAAGGCCTTAAATTCAACTAAATACCTAGGATTTACAATTACTAACAACTTAAATTGGAAGGAACACGTAGAAAATGTTGTGAGGAAGGCTGACCAAAGGCTGCGGTTTATTGGCAAGACACTTAAAAAATGTAACATATATACTATGGAGACTGCCTACACTACGCTTGTCAGTCGACTCTCAGAATACTGCTGCGTAGTCTGCGTCCTTATCAGACAGAATTGACGGAGTACATAGAGAAAGTTGAAAGAAGGGCAGCACGTTTTGTATTATCGCGAGAGAGGTAGAAAGTGTCACTGAAATAATACAAGATTAGTGGGGACATCATTAAAACAACGGCGCTTTTCGCTGCGGCGGAATATTCTCACGAAATTACAAACGCCACCTTTCTCCTCCAAATGCAAAAATGTTTTCTTGACACCGACTTACTTACGGAGAAACAATCACCATGATAAAATCAGGAAAATCAGAGGTCGTACGGAAAGATATAGGTGTTCGTTCATTCCGCTATACGAGATTCCAACACTAGAGAATTGAGAAGGTGGTTCGATGAATCCTCCACCAGGTACTTAAATGTGATTTGCAGAGTGCTCGTGTACATGCAGATGTATCATTAACCTATAATGACAAAACATGGTGAATCAAGACTTAATCTTTTGCCTTAAGATGGGCAGTAAAACACACTAAATTACTAGTGTAATTCCTTCTATGACATTTTCGCTAGCTACAAGGGCAGTGATGACCGCGCTTTAGGTTTACACACTTCCGTTTGGAATTCACAGACACAGAGTAGCTGCACCTTCGTCTGGATGTAAAAGTGGTAAGAAGCTGTACTCTTCGCGTGGAACTTAGAAATAGATGCAACGAGTAAACCTCAATATTTTTCTGGGATAACTTAGAAGCTTTCTACAGTTATTGCAGATAACTTCGGTAGAGCAGTAAAATTATCTATAAATAATTCAACAGCTTGTGTTAGAACTCCGCTGCGCTGTAGTAGCAAATTAAAACCGTTCTACAGTTATTGCAGATAACTTCGGTAGAGGAGTAAAATGATGTATAAATAATTCAGCAGCTTGTGTTAGAACTCCGCTGCGCTGTAATAGCAAATTAACTGCTTGATTAGCTAATGAATGTAATACTGGTTTGCGAACGTAGCGAAACAGCGAAGCAGCAGTAGCACAGACAGCGGGACTTGGAGGGACGTGTGGCGCCCCCAGTGGCGGGAACAGACACTAACCAGAGAGCGCGGAACGGAAGAGAACGCGGTGGAATTCCAGAGAGCAATGTGCGACGGCGTAAACAAGAGGAGGCGCTGGGACGGCCTGGTGTGCGGACAGGAATGTGGTACAGGTCAGAAGCTGCTCCAATACGGACAGGGGCGGCACGCAGCCAAATTTCACTGCCATCCTCCTCCTCCCCCCTCCCCTCCCCATCTCACCCCAACCCAACGCTTAAAAAAAAAAAAAAAAAAAAAAAAAAGCGTGTCCAGTCCGGCGCCGTCGCCGCAGAAACACGGGCCTACTGCTGGTGCCTGCCGCACCCGTTTTAATTAGAAAGTTTATTTCGCTTTTAATGAACAGATAATGGCTATAAATACGCTCTTACAAAAATTTCAATTAAGCTGAAATAATTAACGGTTACAGATTACTTTTTTCAGGAAAAAAGAATGAAATACTACATTCGAAAGTAATGTCAGTGTGAATTCTTACAAAGGGTATCAACGCAAAGCCCCAGTGTCCCTTGATGTGACGCGACGTAGCTGCAAACAAGACGATGTCACACTGCCTCTACCCCGAACAGTACAGTACCAGGGGAACAAGAAAATTTATCAGCCTTGCAGTAATATCGTTATTTTTCGGGCGATATTTCACTCCTTACACTGCTTCCAACGATTTATCAGTAAATGAAATTGATCTGTAGAAGCTCGGTACAACAACAAAAAATTGTGTCCTTTAAACTGCACGCACTAAAATTGGCGCCCAGAGAAATTTGCAGGCAGAAACAGTCGAAGGCAGATCCGCTAATTCCCCTGTCCTAAAACCGCAACGTTTCCGGTAGGTAGAATGACCAGGGGCTCTTATTGATGTTTTACTACGTATCAAGAGGGCTGGAGACGTTTCAAGAAGAAGTGTAAAGTTAAAACTTTTAGAGTCGGAAATGATTGCAATTTATTTTATTTTCTGTCTAACGCAATCACAGTTCTTTTTAGTTACGACCCGGTCTTCAGCTACTACAATGGAAAACATAAAATGAAATCATAAACACAGATAATAAAAATCGTTTACCATTAACTTGACAAAGTATACGCTAAAATGGGCATAATATAAAATATGGTGCATACTTATGGATGAGCATATAGTACCTGAAATGCACATGAGAGTCGTTGTCATACTACTAAAAGATGACGAATCTAGACTTATGCAGATTACGTACGTGTACACATCTTCTCCTGCCACATAATCACCTTCTCTTCGGGTGATTTCAGAACCTGTGAACAATTTTTGTTAAGCAGTGAACTCATAGTGTGTGGTGGGGCGATCACTCTGTTGTAGAAATAATTCAAAATCCAAGATCGCTTAAATACTGTCTACTGGATAACCGGTTTCAACACACTGAAGGTGCCATCATCGGATCTGAATGTAGCTTAACATTTATAAACCATTTGGATATAATGATACGTGAGGCAGACCAGCTGATACAAAATCATTGTCACAAAAATAAAAAACAACTGCTCCCACGGTCAATCTTTTCCGTCAGATTTGTAAAACCGAAGGCACAAGATAAAACTATTAGTTACACGACCGCTGCTCGACTAACAACGGTCGGCATCACGTAACTGACCGTTGTTAGTCGAGCAGTGGTCATGTACCTAATAGTTTCATCTTGTGACTTCGGTTTTACATTCCTTCATTTACAAGTTGGACGTGCCACGTTAATATACCCAAGAATACGGCAACTACGGTTAGATCGTAGCAGCGACCAATTACATTTCTCATTTATGTCATTCTTTCACGTCATCTAATCGACCCAATTTTCTGCGTTGAGTCCACATAACCGACCAGCACATACACACTACTCCACTGCCACAACATAGGTCAATGTTGGATGGTCGCATGACTCCCTACTATCAGTTCTATATCATCTTCAGGTACCCTTTAGTTAACAGTGGGTCCAATTTTTGGTCCTTTGGATCTACGAAGTATTATTTATTAATAAAACATATTGTTGACGCAACACTGAGAAAGCTGTCAAGACACAAATCTTCCAACCACGTAATGCTCCGTTTAGAATTTCGTTAAATTTCGCGAAAATTGAAACAATAGCCCGATTGAATTGAAAGAACTATTTGTGTAACAATGACCCAATATTAAGAGAACGGTCCTGGAGTTCGGATTATTTTATTTGGGAAATTGTATAAAACTTAATCAAACAATTCCATCTGCTACTGGTAGCAGTACACTTTATGTTTGAATTGCCCGCATCTCGTGGTCGTGCGGTAGCGTTCTCGCTTCCCACGCCCGGGTTCCCGGGTTCGATTCCCGGCGGGGTCGGTGATTTTCTCTGCCTCGTGATGGCTGGGTGTTGTGTGATGTCCTTAGGTTAGTTAGGTTTAAGTAGTTCTAAGTTCTAGGGGACTGATGACCATAGATGTTAAGTCCCATAGTGCTCAGAGCCATTTGAACCATTTTTTGTTTGAATCGATGTCAGAAACAGTCACGTTCAAACCTGACCAAAAATGTTTCCATTTTAAAGGGAACCTTCCATTCGCATGTGTTTCGTGTTTTAACAGGTGCATCACCTCACTTGGGAAGTGAATCAGGGCGTGGCAGTTTGATCGGCCTACATAAAATGGATAATCAATCGCACAGTGACACTGTGACTCGTACTTGGACATGCACGTACAACTGTGATTCTTACGTTGAACAAGCGGAGAAGAAAGGTCGTCATACGATGAAGTTAAGAGTCAGAAGTCGACCACGCAGTGTGACCAAAGCACGGAATGACGATCTTGTCCGCGTGGTCGGAACGAACAACTTAATTTAGATGGATAAGTCGATACCATACAACTGAAACGGGCGTGGAGCTGTAAGAATTGAAAGTATCACGACGGTAACAAAAAGGTTACCGGATTTCCTACCACGTCAGGCAATTAAAGTATCATAAGCTTTCGACCAACCACTTCATGGCCAATGTGAAGTGTTATGTCTGTTGATGGACTCCGGTTATGTCTTTACGTAATATACCGGCTGTGACGTCACCAGTAACCACGGTACTGTCATATATGGCCTCCTTGTTCAGTGAGCTACCTCAGGCAGCATCGCTAAGCACGCTGAGCTAATTCGCCAACCTTAATAATGGTCTCGTTCATGACGTTTACTTAAATGGACTCCGTAATTCTACTATCCGGAAAACCATTATCGCGAGCTACCACAGGGTAGTCGTCAGACTTATTCTTTGGACCAACCTGCAGAGAATGCGCGCCTACAGCAGAGTGCACGGGTAGTGTAGGCGCCGGCACTTCTCAAGGTCCTCCTGTTGTTACACAGTGCACGTGAGATTGTTCGCACTCAGAGGCTATTTTGCACATCCCCGGCGTCCTGAGATATGCCGCATCTTCCACAGTACTCTGGAGGCAGCGGATTTTTGTCACAGGTCTGAATATCTTTTTGATTTTGTGTACGGTAGGTGTTATCACCTATGTGACCCAGAAATTGTCAAAGCCGAGTATGATCTGGGAGATAGTCATCGGATCGAGCTAGACGACACCTTCCATGGCCACGTACTCACGGACTTTGAAACACTAGTGTATAAACAAGGAACAATAATAATGCTGTTAAGAAAAATAGTAATGTAAGAAAAGTGGTTACCGTTTACATACTAGTTGTTAATCTAGTAATGGCTAGTTACTTATTTTCCTAAACTTATGTTAGATGGGAAAATGAATGAAATTTGTTTATAGTATTAAACGAAACTTAGTTCACTAAAAGTATAAATACGGTTTATGTAATATAAACTAATCCTCTTAAAATCCCCTATATATATCCTGTGGGTGTCTTTGACCATTAATATTCATACTTTCCTAGTTATGTCATGTACGTACCATGCTTTACTGAAAGTGCTCGAAGAGTTCCCAAGTGAAGCTTTACAGGTAACTCGATCTTACCACCAACCTCACCTGTGGCGGTTTAATGTCGTAAAGACTTTCCCCAAGAAGCCTATGGACTCAGAAGACCGTGGATTTGGCACTAAAGATGTTATGTTTCGTTTACTTTTACACGTCAATCACTTCACACTCCCACCCCCACCCCCACATTTAGGGGCACTATCAATGTAAGTGCGGTTCATACTGTTTTAGATGTTCATTGTTATGCTTACCTGGACCACTTTCTCATCCCCATCCCAAGAATGAGATTGGTAGGGCTGCATTACTGTCATGTTTGTCGTCTGCTGATATTAAGCTAAATGTGTATCAAGTTTTACTCAAAAATCTCCCACTGTACAAAAATTTGCTCTGTTCGAATCTGAGTTAGTAACACTTCCCTCACTAATTTGAAGACCCGTATATAGGAACCACCGTATCGTGGTGTAGATATACGCATACAGAAATTCACACATAAACCCTGGCAAATGTTGATGAGTCTGTCGAAATATACTCCGTGAAGTTTATGAACAGCAGAAAACCTAGACCACTGACACAGGTGAAATCCATGCGCCGCATCAGAGACAGTGCAGCAGTGGACGTAGATATGAATCTCAAGAAGTTCATCGTGTATTTGTCAGCCAATGTTGGATTGGTTAGTATCTATAATAAAATGAAGTGAAACGAAACCTAATGATTTCTGACTTATGCTGAGGAACGAGAGAAGCCAGCTAACTACAAGAAGATGCATAGAGAGAAAATATTGCAGGCACATTTGGTAATAGACCTCTTCTGGTAGTAGAAATTAGCTCATTTTCTAGTAGTAGTAGTTTTATACGTCCATGGATCACTTTTACAAGAATATTTGATATGTCATACAAATATTTCTCCACGACCAGGCCCAGAAGACTGCGCGATGTCGACCTGACGCGGTGTCATTCTCTGCCATGTGGTTGGTTCAAATGGCTCTGCGCACTGTGGGACTTAACTTCTGAGGTCATCAGTCCCCTAGAATTTAGAACTACTTAAACCTAACTAACCTAAGGACATCACACACATCCATGCCCGAGGCAGGATTCGAACCTGCGACGGTAGCGGTCGCGCGGTTCCAGACTGCAGCGCCTAGAACCGCTCGGCCACCCCGGCCGGCGGCCATGTGGTGTCTTGTCAATGCAGTTTGGAGAGGCGTGGGCTCGGCATACGGATCTCCCGGGGCTGTCGGATTTGCAGACCTTGCAATAGCTACCCCTCACGCAATCTGATCCTTTGTTGACATCGCTAATCTGTCTGGGACCCGTCCCAGTCCTCCCGACAAGGAAAATATCCCTGGCAGTACCGGGAATAGAATCCTCTTACCACAGAGGATATTTTACGTGTCACAGTATTCTTTTCAAAAAAGAAACAGAAACAACATATTTCATATAGACAAGCATTTACGTACTTAAACATCTAGTTTTCTAAGAACTGGACATAGTCGGCAACTCATTTCCTTTCTCGTTAAATACCGAACTAGTTCTTGAATGAGATTTCACTCTGCAGTGGAGTGTGCGCTGATATGAAACTTCCTGGAGATTAGAACTGTGTGCCGGACCGAGACTCGAACTCGGAACCCTTGCCTTTCGCGGGCAAGTGCTCTACCGACTGTCGTACCCAAGCACGACACACCATCTGTCCTCATAGGTTCGATTCTGCCAATAACTGGCCTCCTACCTTCTAGAAGAGCTTCTGTGAAGTTCAAAAGGTAGGAGACTGGTACTGAAACTGTGAGGACGCGTCGTGAGTCGTGCTTCAGTAGCACAGCCGGTAACGGCACGCTAGTTCAGCGTGTTCGGTCAGAGAGGTCCTGGCCTCCTGTAGTAAAAGAAAACTGAGTAAATGAATCAACGATCAATTTGAACGGATGTCCTGTGACGTACTCCCAGACCACACCCAACGAACAAGACCGAAAAGAAAAGGTCGATAGGGCACTTACCTGCGAAAGGCAAGGGTCCGGAGTTCGAGTCTCGGTCCGGTATACAGTTTTCATACACAATTTTCATCTGGTAGGAAGTTTCAAAGAAGTAGTTTTGCGACTTCATGACAGATACGTATGATACACTTGGTTCTAGTCTACACTCCTGGAAATGGAAAAAAGAACACATTGACACCGGTGTGTCAGACCCACCATACTTGCTCCGGACACTGCGAGAGGGCTGTACAAGCAATGACCACACGCACGGCACAGCGGACACACCAGGAACCGCGGTGTTGGCCGTCGAATGGCGCTAGCTGCGCAGAATTTGTGCACCGCCGCCGTCAGTGTCAGCCAGTTTGCCGTGGCATACGGAGCTCCATCGCAGTCTTTAACACTGGTAGCATGCCGCGACAGTGTGGACGTGAACCGTATGTGCAGTTGACGGACTTTGAGCGAGGGCGTATAGTGGGCATGCGGGAGGCCGGGTGGACGTACCGCCGAATTGCTCAACACGTGGGGCGTGAGGTCCCCACAGTACATCGATGTTGTCGCCAGTGGTCGGCGGACGGTGCACGTGCCCGTCGACCTGGGACCAGACCGCAGCGACGCACGGATGCACGCCAAGACCGTAGGATCCTACGCAGTGCCGTAGGGGACCGCACCGCCACTTCCCAGCAAATTAGGGACACTGTTGCTCCTGGGGTATCGGCGAGGACCATTCGCAACCGTCTCCATGAAGCTGGGCTACGGTCCCGCACACCGTTAGGCCGTCTTCCGCTCACACCCCAACATCGTGCAGCCCGCCTCCAGTGGTGTCGCGACAGGCGTGAATGGAGGGACGAATGGAGAAATGGAGGGACGAATGGAGACGTGTCGTCTTCAGCGATGAGAGTCGCTTCTGCCTTGGTGCCAATGATGGTCGTATGCGTGTTTGGCGCCGTGCAGGTGAGCGCCAAAATCAGGACTGCATACGACCGAGGCACACAGAGCCAACACCCGGCATCATGGTGTGGGGAGCGATCTCCTACACTGGCCGTACACCACTGGTGATCGTCGAGGGGACACTGAATAGTGCACGGTACATCCAAACCGTCATCGAACCCATCGTTCTACCATTCCTAGACCGGCAAGGGAACTTGCTGTTCCAACAGGACAATGCACGTCCGCATGTATCCCGTGCCACCCAACGTGCTCTAGAAGGTGTAAGTCAACTACCCTGGCCAGCAAGATCTCCGGATCTGTCCCCCATTGAGCATGTTTGGGACTGGATGAAGCGTCGTCTCAAGCGGTCTGCACGTCCAGCACGAACGCTGGTCCAACTGAGGCGCCAGGTGGACATGGCATGGCAAGCCGTTCCACAGGACTACATCCAGCATCTCTACGATCGTCTCCATGGGAGAATAGCAGCCTGCATTGCTGCGAAGGGTGGATATACACTGTACTAGTGCCGACATTGTGCATGCTCTGTTGCCTGTGTCTATGTGCCTGTGGTTCTGTCAGTGTGATCATGTGATGTATCTGACCCCATGAATGTGTCAATAAAGTTTCCCCTTCCTGGGACAATGAATTCACGGTGTTCTTATTTCAATTTCCAGGAGTGTATATCCAGTGGGTCTCCTTGTTTTCTTCAGACATATAGCACTGATAGAATTTTCAAACAACTTTCGGGAATTCAGCCAGGTAATATTTACAGCGAGCGCCGATATTTCGGCCGGAGTACACGCCGTCATTCTCAAGGCATTTTCAGTTCGTGCATTCAAAATGGCGATTAGTACTCCGGCCGAAATATTGGCGGTCGCTGTAAATATTACTTGGCTGAATATCCGTAAGTTATTTGAAAATTGTGTACGCCAGGAGAAACTCAAGTCTCACATTGATAGGATTCTCCGATCGGCAGGACAGGATCCGAGTTCAGCTTGCAACTACTTTTTCAGGTGAGGGTCGTTGTCCTCCCCTGCCCTTCGCTACAATATTATCTGGGACAGCGCGTATACCATTAGTGGTGCATGAATACCAGTGATTGATAACGTGTAGCTGCTAGGAAATGTAGTGGATTGTTTTCCCATTTGCACAGGTGGCATTTGTAGTTCAAAAATGGCTCTGAGCACTATGCGACTTAACTTCTGAGGCCATCAGTCGCCTAGAACTTAGAAATAATTAAACCTAAGGACATCACACACATCCATGCCCGAGGCAGGATTCAAACCTGCGACCGTAGCGGTCGCTCGGCTCCAGACTGTTGCGCCTAGAACGGCACGGCCACTCCGGCCGGCAGCAGTTGTAGTATTTTCTATTACAAACACAAGAACAAACTCCGCTAGTTTACATCTATTCTTTTGCTTTTCCCTGACGTCCGCATGTCGCAATTGAGCTGAGTGTAACACATGAAAAAGACCATGTCATGTAAATTTTCCCTAGTATGAAATATTGCTGGATTACTGTAGGCAAAGCCGTAGGGAGACATAGTAACAGTGACCAGGTAATTCTAACAATGTTACCTGCATTTTCTCTGATAGCAGACTCATTTTATCTAAATGTAAAGGCTTTCTTAATGATAATTTCGTACGTTCTTCTGCCATAATGTATTATACGCGAAGTCAGTAATCGAGACCTTAAGTATGTTTAAAACGCAGACAGACTTTGGTAAATTGATTAAATGCAGTCTCATTTTATCTGAACGTAAATGTTTTGGTTAATTATGATTTTTTGTGGTCTTCAGCTATAAGGAATCAAGTCAGCAATCCAGACCATAAGTATGCCTAAAACGCACTCGCACATCGGTAAACTGAATAAATTCGACGGTATACGCTGTTCGATTCACTCACACTTCTTGCTCTTGGAAACAGTAATGACCATTCAAAACTTCGACCTCTAGCACGCATTCCGCACTGCTCCGTTCTCGCTCGATTTGGATTTATGACGGCAGTATTTGCATGGTGACCCTGACGCGCGCCAATATGGGTAGCTTTACTTGCGAATAGTTGGCCAGTATTTACCTAGTGTGAGTGTTGATTCAATGGAATGACAGAGCGGTACAACAAAGCTATGTTGAGCACCACACCGCCAAGATTTGGATGGGAGTGTTGTTACACTAATCTATTTTCTATACTGTACGTTTTCGTCATAATATATTAACACCTTTTCTACTGTTGTGAAGATTTTTCACGGAATAAAAGGTAATTGGGTAACCAACAGAAAACGCATAATTACATTATTGCTATGTAACAAACTGCTGGATTCAACGGATCCTTTACGCCACAATGGTCAGAAAATGTGTCTGCAAAATCTCCGAAGTTTTATCTGTTGATTTGAGGTTTCGACTGTTGAGTTGAAGTTCATCCTGTACCTACAACTGGAAATTTTTTAACTATAGAACCTTTACACAGCAATCTGCATCTACGTCCATACTCCGAAAGCCACGTGACGGTGTGTGGCGGAGGGTACCTTGAGAACCTCTATCGGTTCTCCCTTGTATTCCAGTCTCGTACTGTTCGTGGAAAGAAGGATTGTCGGTATGCTTCTGTGTGGGCTCTAATCTCTCTGATTTTATCCTCATGGTCTCTTCGCGAGATATACACAGGAGGGAGCAATATACTGCTTGACTCCTCGGTGAAGGTATGTTCTCGAAACTTCAACAAAAGCCCGCACTGAGCTACTGAGCGTCTCTCCTGCAGAGTTTTCCACTGGAGTTTATCTGTCATCTCCGGAACGCTTTCGCGATTACTAAATGATTCTGTAACGAAGCGCGCTGCTCTCCGTTGGATCTTCTCTATCTCTTCTATCAACCCTATCTGGTACGGATCCTACACTGCTGAGCAGTATTCAAGCAGTGGGCGAACAAGCGTACTGTAACCTACTTCCTTTGCTTTCGGATTGCATTTCCTTGTGGTTCTTCCAATGAATCTCAGTCTGGCATCTGCTTTACCAACGATCAACTTTATAATGTCATTCCATTTTAAATCACTCCTAATGCGTCCTCCCAGATAATTTATGGAATTAACTGCTTCCAGTTGCTGACCTGCTATATTGTAGCTAAATGATAAGGAATCTATATTTCTATGTATTCGCAGCACATTACACTTGTCTACTTTGAGATTCAATTGCCATTCCCTGCACCATGCGTCAATTCGCTGCAGATGATCCTGCATTTCAGTGCAATTTTCCATTGTTACAACCTCTCGATACACCACAGCATCATCCGCAAAAAGCCTCAATGAACATCCGATGTCATCCACAAGGTCATTTATGTATATTGTGAATAGCAACGGTCCTATGGAACTACCTTGCGGCACACCTGAAATCACTCTTACTTCGGAAGACTTCTCTCCATTGAGAATGACATCCTGCGTTCTGTTATCTAGGAACTCTTCAATCCAACCACACTATTGGTCTGATAGTACATATGCTCTTACTTTGTTCACTAAACGACTGTGGTGAACTGTATCGAACGCCTTGCGGAGGTCAATAAACACTCCATCTACCTGGGAACCCGTGTCTATGGCCCTCTGAGTCTCGTGGACGAATAGCGCGAGCTGGGTTTCGCACGATCGTCTTTTTCGAAACCAATGCTGATTCCTACAGAGTAGATTTCTAGTCTCCAGAAAAGTCATTATACTCGAACATAATACGTGTTCCAAACTTCTACAACTGATCGACGTTAGAGATATAGGTCTATAGTTCTGCACATCTGCTCGACGTCCCTTCTTGAAAACGAGGATGACCTGTGCCCTTTTCCGATCTTTTGAAACGCTACGCTCTTCTAGAGACCTACGGTACACCGCTGCAAGAAGTGGGGCAAGTTCCTCCGAGTACTCTGTGTAAAATCTAAATATGAGGAAGTGCTTATTATGGAACTGTGACGCCACAGGAGCTTAATACAAAGTGTCAAGTCTATGGTAGCGGAACACGTGAACGGAGGCAAAGACACTTATTTTATATTATGTATACTGATGGCAGGGGGTGGGGTGGGGGAGGGGGGAGGAGAAAATAAAGGAAAGGAAAGGGAAGAAATTATTGATGTCAGGTGTATCGGTAGTTCATGGGGAATCAGCGGTCATGAGTCAAGAAGTGTGCAGGAATGGGATGCCAAGCCAGGATGTTCTGCTTACTGGGCAGGTGCCCTAACACGGCGCCATCCGAACACAGTGTTTATCGGAATTGCGCGGAGTATCTCGGCACCCCCCTCGACTGACCCACATTCCCACGCAGCCCCACCTGTACACAGCCCGCGTCCTTGTCAGCCATGCTTTGAGACTCCCGCAGGATGTCAAATGTAACTGTGCACCTGCACAAAAGCTAGTGGGTTCATTGACCATCGAGGCGAATCATTTATATGAATATGTGGTGTCTATTCTTTAGGACATGTCCGATAGAACAGACACTACACATCCATACACTGAGTTCAACAATGTGCGTGTGCTGTCCTTAGAAACCAACATTTATGGAAGGAAAATTCGAGAAGCTATTGAGATTTTCAAGATGGCTGTATTCTTGCGTCCTCGGATTTCCCACCTTCATAGTGGTAAATACACAACTATGGAGTGCGAGGAAAGCAAACAACGCCCAGGACACGACAATAACACAACGACGGGAAAATGTGCAACACAAAAAATAACTAATGTAGAGCAATGAAATTTAGGAAATACGTTTGTCTATGTAACATATTACAGTAAATAACATTGGATGATATCAGGGCAATGTAAGCGCGAGGCAAGACACTGCAAATGTGAAATTCAAATACATTAATAAAGAGTGTAACTGCTAGAATGTTGAATGCAAGCATGCAGACGTACATCCATAGTGTTGTAGAGGTGTCGTATGTCGGTTTTTGGGATGGGGTTTCATCCCTGTTGCCTTTGGTAGGTCAATGCAGGGACGGTTAATGAAGTCTGTGGATGACGCTGGAATTGTCGTCCGATGACGCCCCACACGTGCCCAGTTGGAGACAGATCAGGTAGTCGAGCAGGCCAAGGCAACAGGCCGACACTCTGCAGAGCACGCTGGGTTACTACAGTGGAAAACTTCCCATGGAATGATATCCATCAAGGGCAGCGCAACAGGTTAAACCAGCAAATTGATGTACAAATTTGCAGTTGGGCTGCATGGGAAAACCGCAAGAGTGTTCCTACTGTTAGACGAAGTAGCACCCCTGAGCATAAATCCAGGTGTAGGTCCAGAATAATATACAGAAGAATGGAAAAGAAAATTGAGAATGCGCTAGGTGACGATCAGTTTGGCTTTAGGAAAAGTAAAGGGACGAGAGAGGCAATTCTGACGTTACGGCTAATAATGGAAGCAAGGCTAAAGAAAAATCAGGACACTTTCATAGGATTTGTCGACCTGGAAAAAGCGTTCGACAATATAAAATGGTGCAAGCTGTTCGAGATTCTGAAAAAAAGTAGGGGTAAGCTATAGGGAGAGACGGGTCATATACAATATGTACAACAACCAAGAAGGAATAATAAGAGTGGACGATCAAGAACGAAGTGTTCCTATTAAGAAGGGTGTAAGACAAGGCTGTAGCCTTTCGCCCCTACTCTTCAATCTGTATATCGAGGAAGCAATGATGGAAATAAAAGAAAGGTTCAGAAGTCGAATTAAAATACAAGGTGAAAGGATATCAATAATACGATTCGCTGATGACATTGCTATCCTGAGTGAGTGAAAGTGAAGAAGAATTAAATGATCTGCTAAACGGAATGAACAGTCTAATGAGTACACAGTATGGTTTGAGAGTAAATCGGAGAAAGACGAAGGTAATGAGAAGTAGTAGAAATGAGAACAGCGAGAAACTTAACATCAGGATTGATGGTCACGAAGACAATGAAGGAATTCTGCTACCTAGGCAGTAAAATAACCAATGACGGACGGAGCAAGGAGGACATCAAAAGCAGACTCGCTATGGCAAAAAAGGCATTTCTGGCCAAGAGAAGTCTACTAATATCAAATACCGGCCTTAATTTGAGGAAGAAAGTTCTGAGGATGTACGTCTGGAGTACAGCGTTGTATGGTTGTGAAACATAGACTGTGGGAAAACCGGAACAGAAGAGAATCGAAGCATTTGAGATGTGGTGCTATAGACGAATGTTGAAAATTAGGTGGACTGATAAGGTAAGGAATGAAGAGGTTCTACGCAGAATCGGAGAGGAAAGGAATATGTGGAAAACACTGATAAGGAGAAGGGACAGGTTGATAGGACATCTGCTAAGACATGACGGAATGACTTCCATGGTACTAGAGGGAACTGTAGAAGGCAAAAACTGTAGAGGAAGACAGAGATTGGAATACGTCAAGCAAATAATTGAGGACGTAGGTTGCAAGTGCTACTCTGAGATGAAGAGGTTGGCACAGGAAAGGAATTCGTGGCGGGCCGCATCAAACCAGTCAGTAGACTGATGACCAAAAAAAAAAAAAAAAAGGTCCAGGTTCGTTGCAGGTCCTCACCTGGCGTTCTTTTAGCCAACACACGGCCATCAATAGCACATGGTCTGAACCAGCATTTATCTGAAAATACAGCAGAACTCAACCCTGTCCTCCAATTCGCTCTCCCTTGACACCACTGTCGTCGCAGATGACGGTGATTTGAGGTCAGTGGAATGCACACTTCAGGGCGTCTGGTTCGTTGCCAACTGCTGCTCAGATTGCTGTTGCAGATGCAGTACGATGCGCAGAGCCATATGCCGAACACCATGGTCTTCATTTCGGTAATGTCACGTTGCTGTCCGGGACTTAGTCTTCTTGCAAACGTACACTCTCGTGATCATCGCTGCCAGCGATCATGTACAGCAGCTACATTCCTGCCAATTTTTTCTGAAACATCGCAGAAGTAATAAACCAGCCTGTTGTAGTCCTATAGCACAACCGCGTTCAAACTGTGACCTGTTGATAACGGCGTATTTTACGCCCTAAAGGCACTCTTGAGTAATATGAATTTACCACACCCAGTCTCAAAGGTGACTAACTTTCACGACCGTTGCAAAGGGTACTTAAAACTAACCTGTTTCTAATCCTCATAGTGGCGAAACTAGTAGCAGTCTTATGTGACTTACACGAAATTTGCACAGACGTAATCTCAGAGTTGTAGAAGTAGACTTACCAATTTTCATTTATTTCTCACAACTCGTCAATTGTGATGTGATTTTTTTCCGCCTGGTTTGACAAATATTCCCTCTCCCTCGCATCATCTGTTTCGCATCTAGCCAATGGCGGATGGCACGTCAATCTAGACCAATAACTCCTCCGTTCCTTATGACGAAGGCTCGCCAATTGTGACTGGAGGAATTTTACCCTGAGAGAAGAGGTTGACGTTTGTGTTTTATTTTTTATTCTGATGTACGCTTGCAGTTCCTAACATTTTCCTTGCTGTGTCCTCATTCGCTAATTAAATTTAGTTTAACTTTTTGCATGTTTTGGTCAGTGTGAATTAGCTTTCTCGCAGTGAGATGGGGTCTGGTAAAGATAGTGTAGGTGAATTCAGAAGTTTACTAGATTGTTACTATAGCTTGGTAAAAGAAACCAAAGACGTTGATGGCGCGATTCCATTAGTCGCAGTTGGCCAATCCCCTCTACTGTCCGGAAGTAGAAGGAAGTGCTAGGTAATGCCATCGCGGACCGAGGACTGCTGGAGACGAGACACTGGTGGTAGGAAGGAAGTAGGTGTACTTTCTTTAGTGCTATGAAATGAGATGCCATTTCCAACATTCTGAGCATGTGGAGCATTTAACTGGGAATATTAATCAAAACGCTTCTTTTTTAATATAACATTTTGTGTTAATTTGTATGGGGCCATTCCAGTTTGATTTGCTGTTGTTGGGTTGGGTTGTTGTTGGGTGAGGAGACCAAACAGCAAGGTCATCGGCCTCATCGGATTAGGGAAGGACGGGGAAGGAAGTCGGCCGTGCCCTTTCAAAGCATTAGCCTTGAACAATTTAGGGAAATCACGGAAAACCTAAAGCAGGATACCTGAAAGTGGGATTGAACCGTCGTCCTCCCGAATGCGAGTCCAGTGTGCTAACCACTGCGCCACGTCGCTCGGTGATATGATGCTAATTCAATGGTTAGAACTGGGCAGAACTTATGTCCTCTGTTTAGGTCTTTTCTGCTTCTTTCTTCAGGTTTCAGCAACCAGTTTTAGGACAGAGCGTGTTAGAGATAATTGAAATATTTAATTGCTTCTGTTAACTTTAAGTTCTGTAAGTTCAATACATTAATCCAAGAACTTTTTCATTTAGCGTGTGATGATTTTTTCAGTGTTCATGTCTCCGTGGGATATGTACGTATTTGTACTGACATGGCAGCAAGGAAAATATAACGTGCATGACCCACATCGTAAGTTGACGAAATGCGAGTGTAGAAATTAAGCTGGAATTAATATGTGGCGATTACGTATCTGGTAATCATCTCCATGCGAGTAGTGTCTGGAACTGTACGACGATAACGTCAATCGTAATGGTGTTCACTGTAGACAGTGCCTTCTGTTAGCAATAGTCAATGATAACGCACAATGGAAGAAAACTGCTTGTGCAGATTTGAATACGTACTTGGGACCAGTCTGCAGTGAATACATATACCATCGACCCACGGTACGGTAAGGGCTCCACGGTCCGTTGATTGATGTGCTTTTCTGATGCTGCGAATTTCACTCAAATGTGAGAAGAGCGTGTGCAGATTTTTAAAGTAATGAAACTGTTTCGCATGGTTTTGTGATTAGTATTTCCGATATGCCCGGAGAATGCTGTAACATAGTTGAGGAGTTCCTAATTGCATGATCATAATTTTTTTGTCTAGAAATGTGAATGATTGGAACATGAATGTAAATGTTCGGTTTATGGAGTTGTTGAAAGTAGTTACAGTCTTTGGTTACGAGGGGACAATTATATATATATATACATATATATATAGGGTGTCCCAGCTATCTTGTCGACCCAAGGGTGTCCCAGCTATCTTGTCCACCCAAAATATCTCTGGAACAATAACAGCTATTGGAAAACGACTTTCACCGGTATCAATGTAGGGCTGGGGCCCATGAATGTACATATTTGGAAACATTCTAAAACGAAAGCATAAGTGTTTTTTAACACAAACTTATGTTTTTTTAAATGGACCTCCTATATTTTTTCTTCAGCAATCCATAGCATGACACAGTACATACACAATGGCGTTGATTGCATCGCAATATTCCCATTACATCCCGAGATATTGAGACGCGAAGTTGACGCTTGAACCACCCGACATGCGCTGCTAGCGCACATCCTGAGGCTCAGTAGTGAACCCCATGCTGCCCGTAATCGCGATGTGATTGACATGTGTAATCACACCTCCATACGTATCAAGAGGGACACTTACTTGTCAATCACATCGCGATTACGGGCAGCATGTTTCCAAATATGTACATTCATGGGCCCCAGCCCTACATTGATACCGGTGAAAGTCGTTTTCCAACAGCTGTTATTGTTCCAGAGATATTTTGGGTGGACAAGATAGCTGGGACACCCTAAAATGGTTCAAATGGCTCTGAGCACTATGGGACTCAACTGCTGTGGTCATAAGTCCCCTAGAACTTAGAACTACTTAAACCTAACTAACCTAAGGACATCACACACATCCATGCCCGAGGCAGGATTCGAACCTGCGACTGCAGCGGTCGTGCGGTTCCAGACTCTAGCGCCTTTAACCGCTCGGCCACTCCGGCCGGCGGGACACCCTATATATATATATATATATATATATATATATATATATATATATATATCAGAGACACGCTAACTGGTACAAAATCAAAAGTAAAGTTCAGAGGAGAAATTTCAGAATCCTTTGAAATAAAAACAGGCGTGAGGCAAGGTGATGGACTCTCTCCGTTGCTATTTAACTGCGTTCTAGAAAAAGTAATACAAGAGTGGCGCGAACGAAAATTGGAGTTCAAAATTGACCAACCAGTGAAATTAGGACGAACAAATATTCGAATAGACTGTTTGGCCTTTGCAGACGACTTGGTTATTCGAACGCAGGACATCCAAATTGCTCAGAAACAAATAGAAATTCTTAAAGAAACAGCAGAAAGAGTAGGTCTCCAAATCTCATTTGAAAAAACACAGTATATGACTAGCAACAAACTGGCACCCAAACTTTTGGAAACTAAGTATGGAAAAATCAAAAGAGTTTCGCAATTCAAATATTTAGGTGAAACAATCTCAGAGACTGGTCTAGAAAAAATTGGAAATGAAATTCGTTGTCAAAAGATGGAGACAGCTTTTAAACTTACAAAAGACATCTACAACAAAAAATGTCTCTCGAGGTACTCTAAATTGAGACATTACAACACGGTCATAAAACCAGAGTGCCTTTATGGGGCTGAAACGCTAATTTTAAACAGAAAAAAGGACATTCAAGAAATCCAAAAAAGAGAAAGAAAAGTAATCAGAAAAATTCTAGGTCCAAAATATACTGAAGAAGGAACATACAGGCTAAGAGCAAATAGTGAAATTCAACAATACACCAGCATATATTCGGATATGAAAAAACGCAGATTAAAATTTTATGGGCATATTAAAAGAATGGATGCTACCAGACTAACTAAACAAGTAGTGGAATTCTACGAAAATCGAAGTAAAGCTAAATTTGAGACAATAAAATGGATTGCTGCTATAAAAGAGGACATGAAAGAGGCAGATATAAAACAAGATGAAATTCAAGACAGAAATTTATTTGGGCAAAAAATTCATGACTGGGTAGTTGGTCAAGCTGAAAAACCAAAGAAAACTGGAACCACATGGTCTGATGAAAGGAAAAGAGCTCATTCCGAGAGAATGAAAACAATTTGGGCAGAGAGAAAGTCTAAAAGAAAATAACTGAATGCCCCGTGATTGTACTTCGCGTGGTCCAGTAGGGCCCAAACGTGAATAATAAATAATAATATATATATATATATATATATATATATATATATATATATATATATATATATATATATGTGTGTGTGTGTGTGTGTGTGGGGGGGGGGGGGATAGGGTATGATTGCCCCCTCGTAACCAAAGATTGTGACTACTTTCAACAACCCCAAAAACCGAATCATTTACATTCATGTAACAATCATTCACACTTGTAGACAATAAGAGAGACCGTTGTTAACCTTTGGACTAAGTAAAAGAACATAATGAAGTTGGATGAATGTGTTCGATACATCGTGGACACTTCATATTGCGTGATATCATAGTGAATCATATTTGTGCACAGGTCCCGTGTGTCGCGTGAGATGAAATCAGAGAATTTTAAATTATAAAGTTAGTATTAAACGTTAAATTTAGATAAAATTGTTACAAATTAAATTTTGTGTGATATAGAAAACGACAATATGTCAGTATTAATAATTCAATAGCATTCCCATTTTCCCACCACGTTTACTTGCCATGAGTAAAAGTTTTAAGTTCACGGATGAGAGTTTCGCTATTCAACACCACTAACACTGAGTGTGGTATGGTTTAAGCAAATAAAGATCAGTTAAAGGAATATTCCCCACTCAGGTTGCGAGGTGTAAGACAATAGCGTTTATCTGTTGCGCCACAGATAATTCGAAACAAAAACAAAGTTGTTGATAGTAAATTAACTTCCGAATTAACGCATAGCAGGGACCCTCTCTGAGCTTGCGACAGTCCATAAATTTAGAGTCTCACCTGATGGTTCAAATGGCTCTGAGTACTATGGGACTTAACATCTGTGGTCATCAGTCCCCTAGACCTTAGACCTACTTAAACCTAACTAACCTAAGGACATCACACACATCCATGCCCCAGGCAGGTTTCGAACCTGCGACCGTAGCGGTCGCGCGGTTCCAGACTGTAGTGCCTAGAACCGCTTGGCCACTCCGTCCGGCAGTCTCACCTGAACAGAGGAATTAAATGGAGTAGCCACAACAATACAATGGAAAGTATAGTTGCTGCTGACCAGACGGAGATGCTGAGTCGCAGAACGGCGCAACAAAAAGACTGTCGGAAACTTAGCTTTCGGCCAGCAAGGTCTTTGTCGAAAGTAGACAACATACGCACACGCACAAAGTCAGTCAAAGTCTGACTCCAGCTGCGAGATACTGTGGTCACGTGTGTGTAAGCTGCGTTTGGGTGAGTGTATGTATATGCGTATCTTGTCTATTTTTTGACAGAGGCCCTGTTGGTGGAAATCTTTGAGAAATAGCATCTCCGTTTTATGGGGAGTAGAAACTATCCTTATCATTGTATTATTACTTTCCGTCCTGGATTTTAGATTGTTTGATACTACGGACTAGGATACAGCAGTTACAAAAGCCACGTCACATATCTGAGGGGATATCCCTCAGACATACATGAATGTAACCTGAATTCAGTAATCGGAGCCCGTAATATACGGATAAACAGCAGACGCTTCTCAGAACCATTTTACAGTAATCTAACTGGTGTCTTCTCAGTAGATAGTAATTCACCTGAAAGAACAAATGTGTCATAGAGTATCTACACTGAAGAGCCAAAATAACTACTACACCTGCCTAATATCGTGTAGGTCCCCCACGAGCACGTCGAAATGCCGCAATATGACGTGGAATGGAATCGACTAATGTCAGCTGGAGGGAACTGACACCATAAGTTTTGTGGTGCTGTCGACAAATCCGTGTGAGTAATTCGGTAGAGTAAGGGAGTGGAGATTTCATCTGAAGGCACTTTGCAATTCATCCCAGTTATCCTCTATAACGTTCATGCCTTGGGAGTTTGGTGGTCAGAAAAAGTGGATAAACTAAGAAGACTGTTCCTGGAGCCACTCTACAGCAAATCTGGACGTGTGGCGTGTCGCATTGCCCTGTTGGAACTACCCAAGGGCGTCGTAATACACAACGTACATGAATGGATGCAGGTGATCAGACATGATGCTAACGTACGTGGCACCTGTCAGAGTCGTATCTAGATGTATCATCACTCCAACTGCACATTTACCACACCATTTCAGGGTCTCCACCAGCTTGAACAGTTACCTGCTGATATGCGGGGCCCATGGATTCATAAGGTTGTCTCCCCGTTCCCGTACATGTCTATCCGCACGATACAATCTAGAACGAGACTCGTCCGACTAGCCAACATGTGATCAACAGTACAAAGTCGGTGTTGACGGACCAAGGCGAGGCGTAAAGCTTTGTGTCATACAGTGAACGGTACACGAGTGGGCCTTCGGATCCGAAAGCCCATATCGATTATGTTTCGTTGAACGGTTCGCACACTGACACTTGTTGTTGGCCCAGCATTTAAATCTGCAGCAATTTGCGGAAGAGTTGCACTTCTCTTCAGTCGTCGTTGGTCGCATTCTTGCTGGATCTTTTTCTGGCCGCAGCGATGTCAGAGATTTGATGTTTTACCGGATTCCTGCTATTCACCGTACACTCGTGAAATGGTCATATTGGAAAATCCCCTACTTCATCGCTACCTCGGAGATACTGTGTCCCATCGCTCGTGCACCGACTATATCACTACGTTCAAATTCATTTAAATATTGATAACCTGCCATTGTAGCAGCCGTAACCGATCAAACAACTGCTCCAGACGCTTGTCACATAGGCGTTGCCGACAGCAACGCCGTACTCTACCTCTTTACATATCTCTGTATTTGATTACGCATGCCTATACCTGTTTCTTTGGTGGTTCAGTGTATGAACAAATATGGACACATCTTGATAAAAAAACATTATGAGATTGAAGATGGAGTTGAAACATCCCACCCGTCACTTGTCCGATTTTTGCGTGTGTTCGCCCCTGACAAACAGCTTACAGAGAAATTGGGAGTAGAACTGCACGCAAAATGGATAACGCTAGATTTAAATGTGGCCCTGTCACCCCTAATTAATCTGCAGTGGTAGTATTGACGATGAATCACACGTGTTTTCACTTCCAAACACGAATGATCATGAACATTTAGAGTCTTCAATGACATCAAACACATACACAAAAATAAAATAACGCAAAAGGGTGAATTCAGGATCAACTACTGAAAGTAAAGGCTCTACTGAATCACAATAATTTTGTTATAACCTTCAGATCAATGCTGAATAAAACACAATGAACAATTTACAAATTATCCTCCTGACTGGCATTGGCAGTGAACTGTGTTAAAATTGGTCCAAAACGCGATCTCTTATAACTTGACTGACCGACTGACATCGTCACAAAATGTAAAATACGAAGAACTACTACACCCCAAAGTACCGTGAAACCTCTGTGGAAGCAGCAATTGCACGTGATCCAACTATTTAACGTTACTCGTAACACAGGGCGCAGCGGGAGCGATCTCACCATAATGTTCCTGTTGCAGCGGCGGTCTCCGACGGCGACGGCGCGGGTGTGTGGTTGGCGTGTGGCGTCTCGGAAAGTACACTCCTACACTACTCGGACAACAGACCGCTGTTCATAAACTTCTCTATTTGCAACGATCTTCCCGGCAGCAAAGACCTGGCGTGGCTAACGTCCACTGAGAACGAAAAAACCAAGACGGGAGGTGACTTGGGTAACGTCCTCTCAGTACGAGAGCCCAGAACAGAAGACCTTTATCGAGAGTCCAGAAAGATCGCTCTCTACCGAGCGAATCATATCACTAGAAGCTCTCAAAATACCCAGTTTGCCAGTGCCGACTAATGTACGGCCTGGGAACAGAACTCTTTTCCACCACTCTTTTATTTCTACAAAATATCACAAGTAAACTCTGCCCTCGCCGGGTGGGAAGGACCACAGATGTGGGCAATAACACGTTTACTGGAAGTTTTTTCCCAAGAGACCAGTCGTGATTTTCCCGGCAAGATTGCCCATCATAGCGAACACAGATTCTTGCATTGAAAGTTTGTTATTCGTAACTCCTGGCCTGCCCCACTTGAGTTACTCGAAGGCGTAAAATTAGAACCGAGCGAGGTGGCGCAGTGGTTAGACACTGGACTCGCATTCGGAAGGACGACGGTTCAATCCCGCGTCCGGCCATCATGACTTAGGTTTTCCGTGATTTCCCTAAATCACTCCAGGCAAATGCCGGGATGGTTCCTTTAAAAGGGCACGGCCGACTTCCTTCCAGGCCCTTCCCTAATCCGATGAGACCGATGACCTCGCTGTCTGGTCTCCTTCCTCAAAACCAACCACCAACCAACGTAAAATTAGAGGGACATAGGCGAGAGCACGCACAGGAACGCCCGTCCAGCTATCCACTGCTCTGTTTTGGTAAACACTTGACCACCGGCAGCCGCACGTCTTTCAGACGTTGGAGACTGCAGTGGTCGCTCTAAACGGATTACACAAATCCCCCAGTTCACCATTCATACAGTTAGGCTGTGGCCTTCGGCGGCTAGGCGGGGAGGTATCAGAGCTCTGTCTCGCGTACTGCCTTTCCGCAAAATCTTATAATTACAAAATCGCGGAATTCTCGCGTGCCGATGCGTTTCCACATAGATTTCCTACACCGTAATTTAGAGTATTACCCCAACAAAACCTAAAGCGTCACGTTAAATGGGCTCATGTAAGGTGCAAGGCCGTTGCCACCTTACAGAGTGTCTCGCGATATTTTACGGTCGAGGTGTTTATTACTTCCCTCTGTCGGAGAATAGGGCTCGTAAGTGACAGGCGAATACACAATTACTGGAATATCCGACAGTTGTTTGCCGTCAGCGCTAATAAGAAAGGCGTTAATTAATTACGAGCGCCGGCAGACGGCTTGTTAGGGTCACATTTTGCCTTTGGAGGCGCACGCGGCGCCGTCGCGTGGCAGGGAGCAGCCGGCGTCGCCGCGGAGACGTCAGACGGCGGCGTCGCCTGCGCCCCGGGAGCGGACGGCCAACTTCTGCGCTGGGGGCGGGAGTTCGGGGCGCCGGGCCCAGCGAGGGCGGACCTGATTAAAGAGCCCGCGGTCCACCAATCAGAAACAAGGGACGTGCCCCGGGCAGGGCAGGGCAGGGCAGGGCCGCGCTGCACCCGCGACCCGAATTACTGCGTGATCTGAATGCGACGTCCCGACCGCCTTCTGAGACAAGCCCGGCCACCCACCACCACCACCCCCACCACCACCACAACCGTGGCTCTCCGGCCACAACTTGCAGCTTCCTTTCTGTCCGCCGAAGAGAACAGAGGCGCGCTGATTGTCGACTGGCGTTTCCAGAATGATCAACGGTGCATTCTTTTGTGCCTGGAGCCGTCTTCCCTAGCTGCAGCTGATGCAGCTTTAAGAGTTTAAATTGCGGTTCGGAATCGTCGTAGGCGAATGCTGGAAGTGAGGATGGTTTCGAAATACAAACGCAACCACACAGAGGATAGACTGCATCACACAACATATCATTCTAAACATGCGTGCAAAATCATCTAAGCAGTTAACCTGAGATACTTCAAGAATCGAGCGGTTGCGGTGGAGTACGTAGTGGAACTGGGCACCGCCCAATCTTTGTTTCGACTTTAAATATAATTTATGGAAAAACAGTAATCATTCATAGAGGTGTATCAATTACTTCGAAGTTGTACTCTCTGTTCACATTTACCACTGTCTTTCCTTTCGTTTATTCAGCTAAAATTAAACGTTACACTAATATAACATTTAAATTTGTTTATTTCAATAACAATTTTTTCGTACACTGCATCTTTACGTATGACTGTTTAGAACATGGTAAAAATGGTTCAAATGGCTCTGAGCACTATGGGACTTAATATCTGAGGTCATCAGTCCCCTAGAACTTAGAACTACTTAAACCTAGCTAACCTAAGAACATCACACACATCCATGCCCGAGGCAGGATTCGAACCTGCGACCGTAGCGGTGGCGTGGTTCCAGACTGAAGCGCGTAGAACCGCTCGGCCACACCGGCCGGCGGTAATTGGGTAATTCAACTGCCCCTATATATAGGTTTTATGCAACCTGCAACACCTTCAAAAACAACACACATTATTTTCTTATCTCTAGCTCGTTACGCACAACGTATTAGTCGTACAGAAACGATGAACAGGACCTTTTTGTAGCAAATATAACGCAACTAAATACTGCATTGGGTTACATTCTGCCTGGAAGCTATGAGTTTTGAGTTAGTCCAGAAAAACTTGTTTGGAGGTCAGTTTTGTACGGTTTTGTTGAATGATTCGAACACTACAGCCACTACCGGGATCGTATACCAGTACAAAATTTAGCTACGGTACGTTAAATTTCCTACAATAAAGTTCTGTTCATTTTATTCCGTGCGACTAACAGTTTGCACGTAGCAAGTGAGAGAATATAATAATCTTGCACGTGGTTTTTAAAGGCATTGCGGGTTTGCATAAAACCCATTTGTAGGGGCAGCTGAACCACCTTGTATATTAAAACATCTAAGGAGTGTAATGTGAATGTTTATTGCACAAAATATCATTTATAAGAAAGTCAGAAACATTTATGACGACGAGGTCGTAATAGTACCTGCCTTTACTTCTGTACAACATCTCGTATCTGAAGTGGATACATGGCGTACCGTCATTGACTAGTAACCAAAAACGTTCATTTTTCTGGTTCCGGACACCACCCTTGTTTATTTCTCAATAAAAGTCGTTAGCATTGGTGACCGACGATTTCCTGTATAGACAGGTACACTTGTTCTGCCAAAGGTGGCACAGGACGAGACAGAGTTTCCGGACAGTCTCCAGCTCATGGGATGGGAACCACTGCGTTAAGCACATTTAATGACTATTCACTGGATATGTGGCCCTCAGTTGAAAGGGTCTTATGATGTTCGCTCCATCGCAAGATTTCCGATGAGCCCTCATTCGTATCTCCGCCAGTGGACCGCCATGAGCAGTTACCATGACCAAAAGATTGAATATGAATAGGACACTACGTCTGAAACGGAGTTGCTGCGAACTGTTCACGGATAGGGTTTTTCTCTTCAAAATTGATAGTAAATCAATGTCAACAACAATAGTTTAGAAAGGCTGACAGCCCAAGTTGAGGACGAAGAATTAGAAACTAAATGTGTTTTTAATAGGTAATTATGTCCGTCCCCGGTAGCTGAGTGGTCAGCGCCACAGAATGTCAATCCTGAGGGCCCGGGTTCGATTCCCGGCTGGGTCGGAGATTTTCTCCGCTCAGGGACTGGGTGTTGTGTTGTCCTAATCATCATCATTTCATCCCCATCGACGTGCAGGTCGCCGAAGTGGCGTCAACTCGAAAGAACTGCACATGGCGACCGGTCTACCCGACGGGAGGCCATCGCTACACGACATTTACATTTATGAGTAATTATTACATAAGAAGAGCATTAATATATCAGTCATCGGCGGTTAGAATGTTGAAATAGGGAAAGGAACAGAAGTCAGAGTTATGGAGAACACTGGCTCGGCAGCAGAAACATGATGGAGAAGTGCTACAAATTTGTTAAAAGAATTTGTTCAAGAATCACATGAGGCAGAAGCACACATGTAAAGGGAACGGAAACACGGAAAGACTCTGTTTCGATTATAACATCATCCGACTGATTCAGAAATCAGGTTTTGGAATGTAAGGCGTAACCAGGAGAAGAGATAATCGCAATTCATCAATGGTGATAAGCTGACTGAAGACCGAGAGAACCATTCCGAAAAATTAATGTAGCAAGATTTAGGACGCTGATGACTTAGGTATAATGAAATGCACTTGAAATTGTAATAGGCCTTACTTACATCTATAGTAAATACAATAGCAGCCAGTTTAGTTGAAAAGGACAGTCACAAAAATTAAGTAGACAACCGTAGGTACAAGGATGCTGACAAAAAGGAACCTTGGGTAACAGAAGAAATGCTTCAGCTGGAAGTCGAAAGGAGGAAGTACAAATATATTCAGGGGAAGACACGAATAAAGCAACATAAGAATCAAATATATGGAAAGCATAGAGAAGCCTAGGAGGAATGGCTGCATGAATAATTTTAAGAAATCGAAAGAAAGGCTACTGGAAGGACTAGTTCAGCATAAAGAAGAGTCAAAATAATCTTCGGTAAAATGAAAAATGAATGATGGGCTAGGTTCAGGTGAGTGTGATGCTTTTCATGAAAAAACATAAAAATTTTGATTCTAAAAAACATATTAAAAATAATTATATTTAAAAATAATATAATTTTAAAAAATTAAAATGAATATCTTTGATCGACTTCATCAGCAGTTACAAAATGTAACGGAAATAAGTTGTGAAAGACATGATAGTAAAACAAGTTAAATAAACAAGTTTCGAAATACCTGATTATCCATGCATGGACATATACCGTTTTGACATGAATGACATTAATTTTCGATGAGATAAAAAGAATAAAGACATTTTCCTTTGCTTAAACAACCATTCATATTTATGAAGACAATCAATAAAATTTATAATAAATTTTCTTGAAGCTGATGTCCAACAAATTCAGCAACCGATGAAGTTGGAGCCACTGCAATCACAAATTTAAGACAGTCAACCAGCTTTTGGCCTGCCACCACAACGGTTAGCCTTCTCACTATCACAGACTTTCTCCATAACGAGCAAGCCACCCAGCACATACGCGTATGCAGTGGGCTAGACCCGACTTCACGACCACGAACTGGACACTGGGACACTCGATAGTAGGCGCCGCTATTGACGATACTGAGCTCACTAAACAAAACATGTGCAAGTAGATCTCCAGCTAGGGCCGGCCGCGGTGGCCTCGCGGTTCTAGGCGCTCAGTCCGGAACCGCGCGACTGCTACGGTCGCAGGTTCGAATCCTGCCTCGGGCATGGATGTGTGTGATGTCCTTAGGTTAGTTAGGTTTAAGTAGTTCTAAGTTCTAGGGGACTGATGACCTAAGATGTTAAGTCCCATAGTGCTCAGAGCCATTTGAACCATTTTGAACCATCTCCAGCTAGGACGACTCCGCCGATGGTATTCGCAGGTTTCCTGTTGACGGCGGAAGAGATTTCGTGTTCTCACTTCACAGAAGACGGAAGGCAGCTTCGTTTAGGAGGAGCCACAGTCGCACTTTCAACAGTGCCATGCAACAGTGTCAGTGGCAGAGCCGCGCGCTAGAGACCAAACACAAGGAAACAGCTGCGAATATCAGACGTTTTTCCAAAGTAGTATAAATTAGAGAATGCTTTGAAAGTAGAAGTCTGCATTTGGCCTGTACAGAATACATCCCACCTCTGAACTCATCGGTTCGTCCGTTTGGAAATGCCTGACATGCAACACTTTCTTCGTCCGAGGGAAGAAATCACAGCATGCCATATCAGTAGGATATGAAGAAACTAAAGCTGGAAACTCAAATATGAAGAATGTTTGACTCTGTTATGTGCAGAGTGAGGTGGCACCTATCCGTGGTGCCAAAAAGAACCTGTACAGATTACAGCAACGCATCTTGGCAGTCTTCCATAACGTCGTCAGGACATTACTGTGTCTCCCGAGACGGTTTGCCCCTTGCGAGCATAGTCTGTTAGAACTACTACTTGGTACATGCAAAAGACAGTCGGCATCACCTGGAACAATGGTTTTCAACAAAGGATTTAGCCAAACAGCCTTGCATATTGAGATATTATTTTATTTTATTTTCGCTACCAGTTTCGACAATTCAGTACGCCATCTTCAGGCCCCATATGCACCTCTCAAAAATATTTGCCGGGTATCAGGAATTCTCAAGTGCTTCCTTCGAAGACTTGACTGCATCCAGAAACAAATGGCCCCAATATTCCAATATCGATAACTTTTTAGAGGTTCGTGTGGAGCCTGAAGATGGCATATGCAATTGCCTAATGTGGAGCCAAAAATAAAATAAAGTAACGTCTCAATTTGCACGGTTATTTGGCGAAACTCGATTGTCTCACGTCCATAATGGATTAACACAGGCTTTACCAATGCAGGCTGGACCTTCACCTTTCTCGACGATAGTGACGTTTCCACGGTTTGAGTTGCTCTTTAACATAGGCGTCATAGTGACAGAGCGAGCACTCGTCATTTGTTATTAAGTATCTAACTAGAGCGCCCTACACAAGCACCAATTTATTGGCCGACCGACCGATCGATCTACTGACCGACCAGTTTCCTGCCAACCTGCACACTCGCTTTTTGGTGTTTGAGCAGTAAAATGCACTGTAAGAAGTAGAACAAGAAGAACAGATAAACCAACAAATACTACAAAGGAGTTATCCGAATGGGACGGAAATAATTGCATGTGGTGCACATGTACAGGAAAACAAATCATTACAATATCAGAAAAATGGCTTCATTTATTTACGAGAAAGAGCTCAAAAAACAGAACAAATCAATAACACGCTAATCCATCTCTGTCCCTTATGGGAGCAGTTATTCGGCTTGGAACTGATTAATGGGTTTTCTGGATGTTCTCCTGATGGCTAACGTGCCAAATGGTGCGTTAGACCGTCAAAACCCCGAGCTGGTTGGAGTGCCCAGCTCGTTTGCTCTAAACACTCTGAAACCGGGAGCGATCCGGTGGTATTGTTGGCCAAGTTATGGTTTGGCAAGCATGAAGACAAGCAGTAGGAGGTCTCACCAAGTGGTTAAGTTGTCGATATTGTATGCCTCGTTTGGTTGTCCTTGAAGGCAAGCCATATAAAGCATACAAATCAGCAGGGTAATGTCCACCCAACCAAGGAGAGAGTTTCTGATGTTTGTCTTCGTGGTTGCTAAACACAAATTTGTCCAGCAAGGTCGCCATAAGACTCCCCAATCGAGGATGTTTGGAGCACTATGGTCAATGCCATCCTACCACATTGGAATTTTGACAATACAGCGTATCAGTTGCATAGAATTTAGCACGATATCCCTCAGGAAAACATCCAACAACTTTAAAGCCAAGCCGAATAACGACTAGCGTAACCAGAGAGGAAGAAACGCGTTATGGATTTGCTCAGTTTGTGGATCTCATTCCCTTGAATAAATCAACCAATTTTTTTGAAGCTTTAATAATTTGTTTGTCTGTACATGTACATCAAATCTACCAATTTTCGAGTCATTAGAAAAATTCCTTTTTTGTGCATCGTAGCAGAAAGGGCATAAAATACAGACTGACAACAGCACGAAATACATTTCTCGTAAATTAATTAATTACTAACGTGGACCAAAAATTCAAGTGTAGTGTATCTGTATGGAGCGTAGCTCTCTCCACAAATGAAACGTAAATAATAAATTCAGAGAAGAAGGAAACAGAAGTTTTCAAAATGAAGTGCTACTTAAGAACGCTGACGATTACGTGGGTAGATAGAACAAATGACGAGGAGGTACTGAAGAGAACTGTGGAAAAATTAATATATGACAGAAGAATATTATGTCACTAAGAGTATAGATCTGTCGATGGTACACATCCTGTGGCTTCAGAAAATAGGTAGTTCGGTATTGGAGGGAAGAGTGAGAAGTATAAATTAGAAAGGGAGGCCTAAATACGGAAAGCAGTTTCAATTGGATACAGCTTGCAGTTATTATTCAAAGATGAAGAGACTCGCACAGGATTGACTATCTCTGAGAGGTCCTCCAAACACGTGTTTGTTCTGAGGACCACAATAACAAATAAACAAATAGGAAACCAACAATTTGAGATTAATAATAACAGCTGTATGCAATAACCTGTTCACAGCTACGAGTTTCATCATATCTCAAGTAAATAGCTTTAGTAAGAACTGTAATGTGTATTACAGGTAACTGAAGATGTTTCCAAAATCAAAAAAGCGAAACAAGTTTGACTCTCAATAACAGCTTGTTTTAGTCACATAGGCAGGTTTCGTATACTAACATGACGTTGGTAATTGTGTTAGTGGGTAAAGAGTGACACAACATATTGTTGAGTGGTACTTAAGGTAGGTAAATAAATTAGTGAAATCAATGTGAAGTGAAGTATAAAGTGCAACATAAATGAAAAACTTAGTTTAGTTTAGAAGAGTTACACACTGGCAATCAGCGGGCAGAGCAGCAGTGGCAACAGCCGGCGCTTGCAAGTCTACACGTTCAGGAGAAGCCATCGCACTCCCCACATAAGCGGAAGCTGTCGATTCAGCTGTCAGGGCATCGCCCGAACGGCTCACGTGTTTCTCAATTGTCACATGTGATCAAAGGCCCTCGACTACATTCCAAGAGCCAATGGCCGACGTTCAGAAGATTCTTCGAGAAGCTTTTCAACGTGACAGAAGAGGCAATGACCGTGAAGTCTTTCACCTCCAGTGAACTGAAGTAAATAAATACGCGAGATGCAGTGGGCCTGACAGTAGTTTTCAGTTCAGTTTTGGTTCGAGTTCAGTTCCAGTACAGTTCAGTCGGTGCTGAAGACCGTCATGCAGGAAGAGACTACATCGTACACAGAAGCACCAAGTCCGCCGCTGTAATGGAATAGCAAGTAGCAGCCTCGCCGCCAGAAGACAGAAGTTAGAAGGTATTTGAAGACTGTTTTTTTACATACCCGGGTGACTCGTAAGGACGGGAAGGAGACGGCCTCACATCAGCAGTCACCTGTGAGCTGGTGATGAAGATCTGACAGCCAAAGACTGGCAAGCTGGAGTCCGTTGTTAGAGTCCGGGACCCTGGCCATTCCCCGCCGCGCCGCTCCGCTGGCAGAAGCACAACACTGACACACGCGGCCGCATAGAGAAGAGAAACACTGGGACGCCACATCCAAGGTATCACCATCCGATTCACGACTTCGTTGTCAATAATTAAACGGGCCACCTCACGATGCGCGTCTCCAGTCAACTGGGCGAAACAGCGACACGAGATACACACCGCCAGGTGTAATCACACGCCACCGCTCACGCAGCAGAAGGCTTCGCAAATGACACAGCTGCCGGTCTCCCAGCCAGAACAATCCAGTAAGGAAACCATTGAACAAATCTTTCAATAAAAGTTATCTTATGTAAAAATGCTGTTTCATTCTACCGCATACCCGAGCCAAGGAAGAACCCACCCTGCCCACATGTTGTTAAGAGAGAAAAAGTAATTTATTTTGTGTTTTTCACCCTGACATAATGCTTCAGAATCAAATGTCCTTTGCAGTAATGCTCATCCTGACAACTGACTAGCATCAAAAGAGTTTACCCAGTTACAATATATAAAATACTTGTATAGCATAACAGTCTCCAAGAAGACAGTGCTCTGGACATTACACCACTTGATTAGCCAAGGTCGTGTTGGAGGTCATGTCTCCTTTCCTTACTCAAGTTGTTAGAATGGATCTATCATTTCACATCATAAAAAGTTTCGTGTTTAGTGTTTCACTCCTGTCCTATCTAGGGAGAGATATAAAACACAGCAGAGGAGTGGAATTTCTCGACATCGAGAAAGCGTTCGACAAAGTCTGGCATGACCGCTTAATACACAAGTTACTTCAGTTACGCATTCCACGACACATAAGAGGCATAACTCGTTCCTGGAAGGGAGGCAATGCTTTGTTAGCTCTGGCAGTCATGTTAGTACGCTCAGAGACGCTGTGGCCAGGGTTCCGCAGGGGTCGGTTCTGGACCCCATACTATACATGCTGTATACAAATGACATACCAAAACCGACAGGCATTGGAATGGCGCTTTAAGCTGATGAGACATTAAATCAGTAGCAACCTCAACTTTGTAGTGATGAAACTATAATATATCTGCACGAAATAGCAAGATGGTTAACACAAGGAAGATTTTAAAAGAATCCAGGAAAAACAGTAACGATAAAGTTCACCAGGTAGTTAAATCCCCAAAGCAGGTAGATTTCGGTTGCAGACATCGAAATCGACTGGAGAGACTCGGCAACCTACCTGGGACTAGAGGCAGATAAAAAGTTGACATTTGGGAAACAAATAAATAGGACAGAATAGCATTTATCGCCTCAACCCGCACCTCAAGGATGGGGGGCTGACAGTAGAAACGCTGCTACAACTGTACAGACCTGTTATCCTCCATACTACATTGTACAGGGTGGTTGAAAATGGCTCTGAACACTATGCGACTTAACTTCTAAGGTCATCAGTCCCCTAGAACTTACAACTACTTAAACCTAACTAAGCTAAGGACACCACACACATCCATGCACAAGGCAGGATTCGAACCTGCGACCGTAGCGGTCGAGCGGTTCCAGACTGTAGCGTCTAGAACCGCTCGGCCACTCCGGCTGGTACATACACGGTGTGGTCCATTAATAGTGACCGGGCCAAATATCTCACGAAATAAGAATCAAACAAAAAATCTACAAAGAATGAAATTCGTCTAGCTTGAAGGGGGAAACCAGATGGTGCTATGGTTGGCCCGCTATATGGCGCTCCCATAGGTCAAACGGCTATCAACTGCGCTTTTTAAAATAAGAACCCCCATGTTTTATTACATATTCGTGTAGTACGTAAGGAAATATGAATGTTTTAGTTGGACCACTTTATTCACTTTTTGATAGATGGCGCTGTAATAGTCACAAACGTATCAGTACGTGGTACCACGTAACATTCCGCCAGTGCGGACGGCATTTGCTTCGTGATACACTACCCGTGTTAAAATGGACCGTTTACCAATTGCGGAAAAGGTCGATATCGTGTTGATGTACGGCTATTGTGATCAAAATGCGAAACGGGCGTGTATTACGTATGCTGCTCGGTATCCTGGACCACATCATCCAAGTGTTCGGACCGTTCCCCGGGTAGTTAAGTTATTTAAGGGAACAGGAATTGTTCAGCCACATGTGAATCGCCAACCATGACCTGATGCCCAAGTAGGTGTTTTAGCTGCTGTCGCGGCTAATCCACACATCAGTAGCAGACAAATTGGGCGAGAAACGGGAATCTCAAAAACGTCGGTGCTGAGAATGCTACATAAATATCGACTGAACCCGTACCATATTTCTATGCACTCGGAATTGCATGGCGACGACTTTCAACGTCGTGTACAGTTCTGCCACTGGGCACAAGAGAAATTACGGGACGGTGACAGATTTTTTGCACGCATTCTATTCAGTGACGAAGTGTCATTCACCAACAGCGGTAAAGTAAACCGGCATAATATGTACTATTGGGCAATGGAAAAACCACAATGGCTGCGACAAGTGGAACATCAGCGAACTTGGCGGGTTAATGTATGGTGCGGCATTATGGGAGGAAGGATAATTAGCTCCCATTTTATCGATAGCAATCTATATGATGGAATGTACGCTAATTTCCTGCGTGATGTTCTACCGACATTACAACATGATGCTTCATTGCATGTCAGAATAGCGATGTACTTCCAACATGATGGACGTCCGGCACATAGCTCTCGTGCGGTTGAAGCGGTATAGAATAGCATATTTCATGACAGGTGGATTCGTCGTCGAAGCACCGTACCATGGCCCGCACGTTCACCGGATCTGACGTCCCCGTACATCTGTCTGTGGGGAAAGTTGAAGGATATTTGCCATCGTGATCCACCGACAACGACTGACAACATGCGTCAGCGCATTGTCAATGCATGTGCGAACATTACGGAAGGCAAATTGCTCGTTGTTGAAAGGAATGTCGTTACACGTAATGCCAAATGCATTGAGGTTGACGGACATCATTTTGAGCATTTATTGCATTAATGTGGTATTTACAGGTAATCACGCTGTAACAGCATGCTTTCTCAGAAATGTTAAGTTCACAAATGTACATTTATCACATTGGAGCAACCTAAGTAAAATATTCAGGTTACCTGTTACCAACTGTTCGTCTAAAATAGTGAGCCATATGTTTGTGACTATTACAGCGCCATCTATCACAAAGCGAAAAAAGTGGTCCAACAAAAACATTCATATTTCTTTACGTACTATACGAATATGTAATAAAAATGTGGGTTCCTATTTAAAAAGACGCAGTTGATATCCGTTTGATCTATGGCAGCGCCATCTAGCGGGCCAACCATAGCGCCATCTGGTTTCCCCCTTCAAGCTAGGCAAGTTTCGTTCTTTGTAGTTTTTTCCTTTGACGCTTATTTCGTGAGATATTTCGCCCGGTCACGATCAATGGACCACCCTGTATAGATCAGAAGTCTGGTCAATGGCGGCAGACACACATCTGCACAAACTTCAAACTCTGTAAAATCCATAGCAGATGTCGGTAGATATTGGTCCACCAAACATGTCAAAGAATAATTAGGCGAACCATCCATACTCACATACATTAAAAGAATGTAGATAATTTTATATGAAAAGACCTCATCTTCGCCTCACCAACTAATTGACACACAATACCCCAACGCTTCAAATAATAGAAAATTACACACAATAACCAGACAATTTTTTTTAGGGACTAACGGATACAGACATACTGTCATGCATGCAAACAAACACTACGACGAACAAATAAAAGCTGTCTTCAAACCCTCGTTTAGCCATTCTAGAAGTCAGACTGGGAAAGTCCTGTGGTGCTTCCGAAAAAAGACGTATACATAGCATCCAGAGCGACCTAAAATGGAATAACCATAAAAGCAGTTAGTGGGCAAAGCAGACATCAGACTATGACTCATCGGAAGAATTTTAAGGAAATTTCACTCATCCAAGAAAGAAGTGCCCGATTCTTGAGTACTGTTCGTCCATCTGGGATCGCCATGAGGTAGGACTGATAGAGGAAATAGCGGAGATCCCACGAAGAGCGGCGCGTTTCGTCAAGACGCTAAACAATCTCCACTAGCAGACGTTACGTATGACGGAGAGATTTACTGTTGAAGTTTTTGAAGTTTTTGGACAGCACTTTTCAAGAGGAGTCGGACAACACATTACTTCTCCTCCCCCCCCCCCCCTCAATGCAGAGGCTTACCGTCGATCATTATTCCCATGCACTATTCGCGGGTGGAACAGGGTTGGAGGGATCAGATAGTGGTACCGAAAGTACCCTCCGCCACACACCATTAAGTGGCTGGCGGAGTATGATGAAGATGTAGATGTAATAGCAGTCGTATGTTTGGTGTGGTCTTACTGTAGCAGATAAGTTGTGGCCATATTGCCGTGCTCCTCATCATAGGACATTTTATTAGGAACGGTACCTGTGGTGTCCTCTTACACTTAGCAATGCTCCAGCCGTCGACCCTGTTCACCATCTGATAAGACATGGTCTGAAGATAAAATCTGATAAAATCGAAACCGGTCGCCATTTGGAAGTGTGAATATTAATTTTAATAAATACGGGAGATCAAGACTGAATATTATTTTAACTGTCTATATTTCGCTCGTATTTGCCAATAATGTTTCCAAAAGCTATTAACCTAGTAATTACCTTTCAATGCGTATTAGAATAGCGTGGAATTATTGTCGTAACAGAGTATAGCGAGAAAGAAATGATAGCATAAATTTAAAGTTACTTAACGTTGCGCTCGAAATCGTGAATCGTAATAACAGAGAACGTTTCATGCGCTGAAAATCGAACACACAAACTGCATTTGCATGTGGAGCTTGATGAGCCTGCAACAGAACGAACATTGTACTCGTAGTTTAATAAAGAAAACAAAAAAGTTTGAAGCCGAAATAGGACGACATTATGTAGGACGGAGAAAAAAAAATACAATTATTACATTGCTGTGATTAAACATTTAATGTTTCGTGAAATTTCTACTAATATTCAGACTCCACTTTTTCTGCTTCTTAGGTGCGGCTGCTGTTAATAGAAATTTTAACATTCGTGTTATTAGCGTCGATAAATGCGGGGTAAATCTTGTACTGTTCCATTCCAAGGAGGCTTCATTTCCTGCCTTAGCGAGCAACGCCTTTGCGTCGAGCAGTAGGAGGAAAGTGATTTGTGTAAATTCAGTAGCGTCGGAAAAAATACCCCACATATTCACCCCCCTAATGACTTCTTCTATTTCCTTCTTCATTTCCTTTCCGTCGCACGACGGAGAATGTACGCTTTCCTTGGTGGCGATAGGCGAGAAAATTCTGGAGATACCGGTACAATACGTTTTAAAATTACGCCTAGCTTCGTAGTAGCAAGGTCTGAAATACAGAAGTCACATCAGGGTCGATTAGTTAACAACAGAACCGTAAAATCGGAAATGTGGGGATGGAAAATTACCTCACCCGTTATAAAGCAAAACGTATTAAGCTGTGAATATTCCTGTGTTTCATTACAGTATCTGGTCAAGTGATAGTTCACATTCTTTTGCCACATGCAATATTCTTTACTTTGATTACATAAAAAACGATACTTTATTAATGAGTTTTGCTTTCAGTTCACACAAATATATCTTACTTTTTTTTTTTTTTTTTTAGCTTTTCGCTGCATAATAACTAGTTCATTAAATTTGGCGATACACCCGTGACAATTACGCTTCCACTGTCATTTCGGTCCCGTATGATCACGTTAACCTCGGGGTGAGTATCTTTCCTCACTCTGAGTATGGCCGAAAGAAATTTGGCCATAATACTAGCGGGAATAGGGGAACTTACACAGCTACATCAACGAAATTTGTTGGACTATCCTTTATTTTGTGCATACGACGGTTGAGTATTTTAGAAGTATTTTACACTTTTCTAATAGCCAAGTATTGCAAAAAAACGTCAGCCAGGAAACTGGCAGTATCGGAAACGTAAGCGCAGTGATACCATCAGACTCTTTTTATTCAGTGACATTTATCACAATGAGAAGTGAAAGTAGAGCACTTCCTGGGCCTACTGTATCTTTCTTTAACCAAAGGTTGACTGACTAGGCTAGGAGGTAACCGGTACACGACAAGATGTCTGGCACTGACAGTGTTAAAATGGTGGTCTTATTGTAGATATAGTCTGGGAGTTGCAGTTAATATGACATGTGAGAGATTTGAACTATCTTATAATTACAAACGAATACCAAAACAAAACGTTTTAAGACTTTGTTGAAGGAGTGGTATGTAATGAGATATATATGGAAAGAGACGACGATCTAAATTTTAGTTACTTCACAGAAAACTAGTGTCAATATTTGAAAGAAGTCCCCATAATTGTTATCCAGAAAGTCCATTAGAAACCTATGTAACCCATGGAGAACTGAAGGAGATAAAGCAGTCTGTACAATTGAAAAATCAATGTGTATAAAAGCCAGAGCATATCAAGATCCTACATTACTTGCATTCCACGAAAAAACACTGTAATATTTTAAGGAAAGTCATTAAAATGTCCATAAATGTGGACATCATGATAGAAATCAACAATTCAGGTACAGGGATTAAGACTGCCTGAGATATTGTGAAATGGGAGGCAGGATCAGTCAGTGACAAGATTCTGTCACAGTTAAGCTCAGGGACAATGTTATGACTGATAATTCAACATTATTAGCTAGTTTTTAAATTCACTTTCAAAATGTTACAAAAATAAACTGAATGATTCAGCTGAAAAAGCAAGAAATTGTATTTGTCATTTCCCAAAACTTTAAACAATTATGCATAGAACTGACAGACTTTACTGAAATGAATATGGTAATAAAAGATCAGAAGTGAAAATTCGCATGAGGTTAATGAAATTTCAAAAAGAGTTCTGATGACTTGCTCTGATTTAAAATGCATCACATGCACAGGAACCTTTTCAGACAGATTAAGATATGCCACTGTAAAAGTTCTTTATACAAAATATGACAAGAAAGATTTAAATAGTTCCCATACGGACCTCTTAGTACATCACAGTTTGGATTTAAGACGGGTTGTCGACTGACAATGCTTATTACTCATTCATTCACCAAATATTACAATAGTTAATAAAGCATCAACAACTGTAATTTTTTGTGAATTACCCAGTCGTTAGATAAGGAATTGATGCCTTCTGCAAAAAACTGGTTTGAGTCAAACTTAAGAAACAAAATGATTAACATTCATCAAGCAGAACTGGTATTTTATGCAGAACACAACTTTGTTATAATAAATCCCATTTGAGAGAAACAAAGAGATCTGTTACTGATATTTTCCGTAGAGGTACTAAGTGGTTCTCTCAAAATGGACTAACCCTTAATTATAAGAAAACATATGTGTACAACAAATAGTCATACCAACAACTCATGTAGGACATGAACTGGAATGAATAAACAGGACAAAAGCGCAAAATATTTTGCTGTGTGGACTGGTGATAACTTAAGCTGGAAGGAGCATATTACTAAGCTGCTCAAACAATTAACTTCTGTTGCTCATATAACTAATGCTTATGGTAATACATGCATGAACCTCCTGATATATGACCACTTTACTGAGCTGAAGGAATACTTTTCAGGGCAACTCATCACTTACAAAGATAGCATTGCTTGTATAAAGGCGATTCATAAGAATAATATGTGCTGTTCACACTCTCGGTCATATTGTATGTACCTCTTCAAGGTGATAGGCTTTAAATTGAACTTTTCCAATATACATAAATGTATATTCGCTAGTGAGATTCGTCGTAGACAATCCATCACAATGTGAGAAGAATCGTGTTCTGTGCACCTGCATAACTAGAAGACAAATTGATCCTTAATGTACCATTACGAAAGCTGTCACTGAGTCAGTAAAGGCCGTATCAGAAAAAATATGTGCATTTCTCCAATAACATAAATTACTTGAAACGTATCAATACATGTTTCAGATCTAACACAAAATTATTTTTTCTGAACAATTCGTTTTATTTCACACATCACTTTTTATTTATCAACTGGTAGCAAGTAATAATACCTTGTTTTAGGTGTACATATTGAGTGCAATTTCGATAAAAAAGCTTTCATATGAACTTTTAGAATACATTCAACACAAGTAAAGAAATATATTTTTCTATTTTTCGGGAAATCACAGGGTAACGTGCAGTAGTTTTATGAACACATTAACCAGTCTAGTAATATACTACTACTCTTTAGTCTTTATCAACGATGTACGCTTGTGCGGTGCCAATCGACTTGTAGTTACCTGTTTGGAATATTGACTTTGCTGTTACTATTTGGCATGTAATTAAAGTACGGGTGATGTGAAGTTCCTGACCAAAAGGCGTTACCGTAATTCTGTGCATAAAATTTCAAATTTCTGCTGTTGTCTTCTCGATGGAGATAGTATGAAACTCTTCGTAGTGATTCGATCGCTGGGTGACGTTTAGGGTCCATTCTCCTGATTCAGACTATAAAATGATACATCTTTACGATTTTCCTTATTATGTAAAAGCTAATGAGGCAAAGGACGTTAAGGGGCTCCGTAACGCCCTATACTTGCAATGTTAAAATAACGCTTATAAATTACATCTTTCCTCACAAAGTATTTGAGGTAGGAAGTTGAACTTTTCACAGAATATTTATTGGAATATGGGCTACAACTTAACACAGGGATTTTACAAAATTTTAGTTCAGTTATTAAAGATGATTTTTTTTTCAATTGTAATGAAAATTCACAACATTTTTTTTGCAATTTTTTATTTATATGTTCAAAAATATACAGTTTTTTGGAAAAAGGCTGTGTTAAATTATGCAGAAGGTACTGTGTAACATTTACTGAAAGTTTGACACAAATATGTTTGGAAGATCCTTAGAAAACATGTAATTGGTATGAGAAAATAAAAGTTTTGGGAATCGAGCAACAAAGATTGGATTAACTTTTTAGTGCATTCCAGGTCCATAGGATGAATTATCTTCATCCTCTGCAAACTCCTCCTCCAGCTTCCTCTTGTTCCTCCTCCTGTTTACTCTTGCTTGTATTTCTAGACTCTTTACAGCCCTGTCTGCAGCCCGAAGGCGTTCATTGTCTAAAGCAAGCATCGCTCGTACCATGTTAGAACCTATCTTCATTCCCATATTTCTAAATACCTTGCACCTTACAATGTTGCCATCATTGAAAGTCGCAACAGCATCATACACACCAAAGTGAAGTGTTTCTATTCCAACAAATACAGTCTTGGGGATTCTCGACCATATAACACTATTTACACTTTCATTGGTGTTTTGAGTTTTTCCGTTAATACACTTTTTCAACAGTTCAGGTGCTGCTAAGTATCTGAAAATAGGTTTTATCATCTCCATTATTGCATGAGGCAGACTATGCTTATGAGTGTACACTTCACCAGTTAGCAATCCTTTGTTATATTTAAACCAACTGTCTTCTTCTTTGGGACACAAGCTATGTTGGGGATTTTCATCAGTTGAAGAAGTATGAAGAAAAAGAGCCCAAACAGCCTTCTTCATTTCGTCGACACTTTGTGTGTTTTGCCTAATAGCCATTCCATAATAGTTCTGTATTTTGTCAATTACACTGTCAGTTAACCTTCCCTTCCCATCCAACCCTTTACCATTACTGAGTTTTTGTTTTTTGTACGAAGCTTTCAGTCGCCGAAGTCTTGTTCCCATTCGCTTCTGTACGTGTCCAATACACTCAAATTTCTGCACTACAACATCATCACCATAGGGCTTCAGTCCTTGAACATGTTTGAAACTTTCGAATCACCGTCACCAAGGTAATTAACATATCGCACTTTACCACACGCCTCAGAACGCTGGAATATACTGGCAACATCAGCCACTTCCATTCCTCCACTACTGCCACTATAGTTAGCTTTGCAATTATTTTCATGTGTACCTTCATATTTTTGTGGACATCTACAATACTTTGATACTACTGCTACATCTAAAACTTTCCCTGTATACATACTGGTGGCAGATACTACACCATGAAGATATGTGTGTCCCCGTTTATGCCAGGTACCATTGAACGCTGCAGTCAAATCTCTGTTACCATTATTTTCCATTACTGCCTCTTCCACAGCGTTCTTCATAGATTCTATACAGACATCTTCTACTTTTGACCCTATTAATTTATTATAGGTCGTAAACTTGATTGGGGGATTTGTAAGATTCATGATGCCACAGAAAATTGCACCTGCAGTGGCACCCTCACCAACTGAACGCAAGGAATAAACAAATCTAATGTTGTGTTCGTAGATTTTGCTACCATTTTCTTCAGTTTCAGTTACTGCAACACTGTTGCAAAAGGTGGTCATGTATGAACACTTATCACATTTCAGTTGTATTTCACTAGCAAGTCCTACGTGCTTTATTATGGAGAGTTCCAGACCAACTTCACTACAATGAATACATCTTACACAGTTTGAAAAAATTCCTTTGAGAACCGATATATCAAATATTTCATTCACATCCGATTCGCCCATAAAACATTCATAGTTTTCACTCATTGAACCAAGCTTCTTCTGTTAAGTATTTTCTTTCCTACTTTGACTGCTATGGGCAGGTGTACTTGAGAGGTTAGGTTCACTCACTTGGTTATCGTCTTTATTGTTTACAATAATAACACATACCTTTGGCTTTCCAACATTTCTCCTTTTCTTAAAAGCCTTCAGAGGATTTCTAATAACTTTACTTTTACTCATTATTATATTTCAACAAAACAGAGACTCAAGAAACAGAATTAATTACGAATATTTTCGAGATAGCGACAGAGTAAATAAACATGAAACAATCAAATGGCTCTGAGCACTATGGGACTTAACTGCTGAGGTCATTAGTCCCCTAGAACTTAGAACTAGTTAAACCTAACTAACCTAAGGACATCACAAATATCCATGCCCGAGGCAGGATTCGAACCTGCGACCGTAGCGGTATTGCGGTTCCAGACTGCAGCTCCTTTAACCACACGGCCACTTCAGCCGGCATGTAACAATCGACAATCACACCAGCGATATATATTGAACCATCACAGGTTAGCCACAACACATACTTTATCTCACATCACTAAAATGTACCTGATGAACACGGACGTTAATAATAACACCATTTGACAGCAGTTTAACAGCGCCACAGTGGGTCACGCTCATGTAGAACACATTTTAAAAAAAATTTAAAAATAGTTGTAGTCTTCGGAATTGAATAAATTATATATCTATTAAAAGGTAATAGTCTGCAGATTCAGAAAACGCAAAAAATAAAAATTGAACTTTTCATGATTTTGAGCCTTTCCGGAGCCCCTTAAGTCTTTTGCACATTATTTATTGGTAGTTGGGCAGAGTTTTCTTACTTTTTTAAGAAATGCACTCATCATTACGCCTCAAATCCGAGGAGCTAAACTCTGTTCTGTCGAAAACGAGGTGTGCCAATGGAGGAGGTCCTGGAGTCTGCAAATCTCATCTGAACTCAAAAAAGAAGCAATTTTCTTAATCCTTATGATATTGTGCATGGAGTAATACCACAGTTTTTGAAATTCTACAACAATAATGAAATAGCGAACGTATGAAACAAAAGTGTAGTTATGTCGTGCGTTTTTCGTGACGTGTTTTGCAGTAACTACTGAGTAAATTTAAAGAAAAGAAAATTATCTTATTAGTACTTGCACATTTGCCACAGAAGTAACATAATCAAATTTTGGAATGATATTCTGATTAATTTGCCCACAGCCCATTCCATCAACTGGCAACACACTTGATAAAAATAGGTTCAAGTGTGGGTCTAAAATTCAAGGTGAAATGATGTCAATGATAAGATTCCCTGATGACATTGCTATCCTCATTGAAAGTGAAGAAGAATACAGGATCTGTTGAATGGAGTGAACAATCTCATGAGTTGAGAATATGGACTTAGAGAAAATCGAAGCAAGGCGAAAGTAATGACAAGTAGCAGAAAAGAGTATGACGAAAAGCTTAACATCAGAACGAGTGACGACAAAGTAGACAAGTTATGGGAATAGATCGAGGAATTCTGCCTTATGCAAGACACCTTTTCAGTTTCGTTTTACCCATGGGCAACACGAAACTGAAAATGTGTCTAGCATAAGGCGGAATTCCTCACCCTATTTTCATAGCAGGGACGGACATAAGAAGGACTGCAACACTAGAAGATGATTATTTCTACTCCAAGCCAGGTATTTCCTTCGCAGCTCTTCAACAAATTCCAGAACACAACATCAAACTTCAAAAAATCATACTCAACATAAAATTCAACGAACAATATTTGGCCTATAAGACAGTACTCAACTATGTTACCACAACTGTAAACAACATGTCATCTGCAGCACAGCAGACAAAACGTAAGGCTGAACTCATGTGGTTAAAGGAAGAAATCCGTCCTACATATTCCAAAAAACAGGCTCTGAATATTGAACAATTCAGAATGTGTATAGAATTCTACGAATTAATGTAGAGGTTTAGAACATATACAGATACCTTAATAGACAGGAAACATACAGTCCAACAACAGAAACTCACCAAAATGATAAACCATACAAACGTGCATCAATCCCATCACTAATACAACAAACACAACTTCCACAAAAGAGTGATTAACCTAACAGACATAAAACTATCTGAACAAACAAGCAGCCTACTTGAAAACAGTTCCAAACATAACAGAAACACAGTGCTGTCACCCAGAGCTATAGAAAATATCACATAACCTGAACACATCATAAAGCAAGAAGAAAAGCTAAACATACCTGTATTCAATGTAAGTCTAACAAGAGAACTAGTTACTGAGGAAATAAGAGACATAATCAAAGAGAACAAAATCATTATAAAAGAAAACACATGGACTGATGAAGGAAAAACCTACAGAAAATTGGAGAACAAACTAACACAAAAAAATGTCATCCTACTAGGCTAAGTCGATCGTAGGCATAAACAAACAGGAATGCATTGACAAAACATTAGAATTCATCCAATGCAGCAACATCACAGATTGAAGAAGTGATACAATAAACCAAAACGAAAGTAACTTACAAAAATCTCTGAAAAACGTGGAAACAATTTTTACAGAAACTCAGATTAAAAAGATGATACAGAAAAATCCCGAGGGCCCCACTGTGAAATCATTGCCTAAAGTTCATAAACCTGGAATATCTATGTAGCCATTGATAAACTTTACTGAAGCACCAACATACTATACACACACACACACACACACACACACACACACACACACACACACACACACACACACACTGCTACGGGCAATATATAAATACACTGAAAACAAATGTCTAAAGAACTCAAGTCATTTGATAGAAAAGATGAGAAAGGAAAACATACCAAACATAGCAACAGTAATCTCACTTGACATAATTTCCATGTACACACACATCCCAACAGAAGAAACCATCATAGAACGAAACTTCCAACTGCAAGGAAACATACCCACAACAAACATACAAGAAATATCTACCATACTCAGGTGCATTACAGAGCAAAACTACTTCACATTCAACAACAAACTTTACTCTCAAAAAGATGGAGTACCCATGGAACCGCAATCAGTGGCCTCCTAGCTGGCATCTTCCTCAATCAGATAGAAAACAGATCTTTGAAAAAGTAGTAATACCAAAACAGAAGAAAATAATCTGTTGGTACAGATTTCTATGTATTGCGAATACATAGAAAGAACGATCCTTTATTGTATGATTATATGATAGCGGAACAAACACTGGTAGCAATTACTTCTGTAAAATATCTGGGAGTATGCGTACGGAACGATTTGAAGTGGAATGATCATCTAAAACTAATTGTTGGTAAGGCGGGTACCAGGTTGAGATTCATTGGGAGAGTGCTTAGAAAATGTAGTCCATCAACAAAGGAGGTGGCTTACAAAACACTCGTTCGACCTATACTTGAGTATTGCTCATCAGTGTGGGATCCGTACCAGATCGGTTTGACGGAGGAGATAGAGAAGATCCAAAGAAGAGCGGCGCGTTTCGTCACTGGGTTATTTGGTAACTGTGATAGCGTTACGGAGATGTTTAATAAACTCAAGTGGCAGACTCTGCAAGAGAGGCGCTCTGCATCGCGGTGTAGCTTGCTCGCCAGGTTTCGAGAGGGTGCGTTTCTGGATGAGGTATCGAATATATTGCTTCCCCCTACTTATACTTCCCGAGGAGATCACGAACGTAAAATTAGAGAGATTAGAGCGCGCACGGAGGCTTTCAGACAGTCGTTCTTCCCGCGAACCATACGCGACTGGAACAGGAAAATGAGGTAATGACAGTGGCACGTGAAGTGCCCTCCGCCACACACCGTTGGGTGGCTTGCGGAGTATCAATGTAGATGTAGATATGTAGATGATATAATTTGCTTAACAGATGAAACACAGCGTTGCATAAGAAACTTCATGACAACATCAACTCAATCCACCCAAAAATACAGTTTACCACTGAAATACAAACACATGGATAACTTCATTTCTTAGATCTGAAAATGCACCAGAGAAACTACGAACATGAATTCACAATCAACAGGAAACCCACAATCAGCATCACCATTATTTATAACCAACCTAATCACCCCATAACTCACAAAGAAGCCAGCTTCAGATATTTACTACACAGACTGAACAGAACATTCATGAACAAACACGATTATGCACAAGAACTGAACACAATAAAACAAACTGCACAGGAGAATGGATGTGATGCAAAGAGAGTAGATAAAATAAACCACAAAAACAAGCAACATGTAACCATGAAACACACAAACAAACCAACGCAACACAACACATAACAAATCAGCCGACAGTGAGCAACAAACGGCACATAATAACTTCCAACAACTAAGCCACACACAGGATAGGTAATATACTAAAAAAACAAGGATTCAACATAGGATACAGAATCAAAAACACTATACAAAGCAGACGTGGAGGAAATACAACTAACATTGACAAACACAGCCTGTCAGGTATGTACCAACTTACTTCCAACCGCTGTCAGTCTGTATATGTGGGCCGGCTGGTGTGGCCAAGCGGTTCTAGGCGCTTCAGTCTGGAACCGCGCGACCGCTACTGTCGTAGGTTCGAATCCTGCCTCGGGCATGGATGTGTGTGCTGTCCTTAGGTTAGTTAAGTATAAGTAGTTCTAAGTTCTAGGGGACTGATTACATCAGTTGTTAAGTCCCATAGTGCTCAGAGCCCTTTGAACCATTTTTCTGTGTATGTGGGTCACACATGCTGGAATTTCAGAAACAGGTATACAGAACATCACAGAGCACAGTAAAGCAATAGCTCACACTCTACATTCGCAGATCACCTGTTAGGACACAATCACCACCCAACAAACAATGAAACTGACTTACAGATCATTAAAATTAGTAGCGGCTTATACCAAAAATGAACTATAGAAGAAAATTGCCACATCCAAAAATAAATAGCCCAGGGAAAGAAAGTACTAAATGAATACACATCACTGTGCAATAAAACTCTCTTTGTCACTATTAAAGAACTATACAAATAACACCCATACCTAGATTACTCAAGAGAAAAGGAAAAAACCCATTCACTAAAACTTATATCTGTATTGGATGCTAACAAATTTCTCTTCTTCAAAAATACTTTACTTACCATTGCCAGTTTACATATTGTATCCTCCCTACATCGGGCATCATCATTTATTTTCCAGTCCATTTACCAAAACTCATCTTCTACTATAAGGTTGCTGTATCCTAACTCAATTACGTTAGCATCACCTGATTTAATTCGGCTACATTCCATTTCCTTCCTGGATTTTGTTGATGTTGATCTTACATCGACTTTTCAGGACAATGTCCATTCTGTTCGACTGCTCTTCGAAATCCACTGCTCTCTCTCATTCAATTACAATGTCGTTAGCGAACCTTAAATCTATTTCCTTTCCATGAACATTTTAATTCGTACTCCCAATTTCTTTAGTTTCCTTTATTACTTCCTCAGTGTACAGATTGAGTAACTTCGGTGATGGGCTACAACCTTGTCCCACCCCCTTCTCCACCACTACTTCCCACTTATGCGCCTCGACCCTTGTTACTACCATCTGGTTTTTGTACAAGTTGTAATGAGCTTTTCGCCTCCTGTGTTTTACACCTGCTACCGTCGGAATTTCAAGTAGAGTATTCACGTCAACATTGTCAAAATCTTTCTCTAAGCCTAGAAATGCTATAAGCTTAGGTTAGTGTTGTGTCTAGGAATCCTGCTTACCCGGTTGGCTAGACAAACAATCAAAAAACTCATATTAATGAGTCTTATTACATCAAGACAAGTAAAAATACTTGACTTTGATCCGAGGATTTCTGTAGCCCTTTCTACATGATCACCCACAAGTGCAATTACACAAATGTGTCGCAAGCTCCACATTCAGCAATCAAGTACAACCGCTCGCTCGCAGAAAGTTGCTTACCTTAAAACTGGAAAATTGCTCAAGTCACACCAATACTCAAAAAGGGAAGTGGGAAAATCAGTTGAATTACAGGATCATATCACTAACTTCGATTTGCAGTAGGGTTTTGGAACATATGCTGTATTCGAATATTATGAAGTATCTCGAAGAAAAAGATTTATAGACACATAGTCAGCACGGATTCCGAAAGTATCGTTCTTGCGAAACACAAGTAGCTCTTAATACTCACGAGATAATGAGTGCTATTGGCAGGGGATGTCCAATTGATTCCATATTTTTAGATTTCCAGTAGGCTTTCGACACCGTTCTTCACAAGCATCTTGTAACCAAACTGCGTGCCTTTGGAATTTCTCCTCACTTGTGCGACTGGATTCGTGATTTCCTTTCGGAAAGGTTACAGTTCGTAGTAGCAGACGGAAAGTCATCGAGTAAAACAGGAGTAATATCGGACATTCACCAAGGAAATGTTATAAGCCCTTTATTGTTCCTGATCTATATTAACGATGTAGGAGACAATGTTAATAGTCGTCTTAGATTGTTTGCAGATGATGCTGTCATTTACCGCCTTGTAAAGTCATCAAATGACCAAAATGAATAGCAAAATGATTTAGATAAGACATCTGTATGGTGCGAAAAGTGGCAATTGACCCTGAATAAAGAAAAGTGTGAAGTTATTCACACATCTTCTTCAGTATAAAGTCTGTGCTACATAGAGAATACAAGCGAAGCAACTACAGTTGACGCTCCTATTGAACTGAGGCGTCGCCAGTCGGTCACAGCGCTTATGCTCACTTCAAATAGGGGCCGCTGCTATGTTGTTGTCGTCCTGGAGGGAGGTCAAGTCAGTGTGTGATTGGCTGACTTCTTCTCACAGCCTTCTCTTCTTTGTCGTTCCCGACTGACGTGGTGGCGCCTTACTTTAGGTCGAAAGAAAATGTATCTACAGAAAGGTATCTGTGACGTCTGTGAGTCACTTGATGTGTTCCTTTACGAGTGTTCAGAGAGAAGTCTAAACAAACCATACTCCTCTGGTTCAGAAAGGTTGGATGCTGTTCCTAACCCGCTATTGTTGCTTCAGACCATCTCCAGATCAGCAGCTGTAGGAAATGAAAAATTCACTGAAAATTCCAACCATTTATCTCTTCTGTAGGGCAGTGCTTCGAATTCCATTTGTGTTCTGATTTTTCTGACTGTGCTTGGATGCCAGTGTGTGCTTCGAACAGTGAGGAAATCAACGCCCCTGACTCCAGCAGCAAACATAATCTAAGTCCACCCACCGATTCAGAAAAATGGTAAACACCATAGCAGCTGTAAGACTCAGAAAATTTTCTCTTTCTCTGGCAGTGCCTTCAAGTAAGTAGCTAAAACTCGAACACTTGTGAGCGTCGTGATTACAGTTACAGAGAATTTTTTTTTAGCACCAAATATCGTCGTTTCTATGTGTAAAATGAGATATTGCAAATGATGTCGGTTTCGGGATCTGTTTCCCACAAAAGTGTGTGATGTGTCTCAAGAAGGTTTCACAAGTGTGCAGAAACCTTTAGAGAGTCTGTTTTCAGGTGTTGCGGTATATAATGCAAAACTGGAGCAAACTGCAGTGCAGCGATATCTTTGAAAGTGTGTTTGGAGACATATTCAGATGGATTTAGTAACTTGTGAAGCAGCTCGCGCTCAAAGATCAAGGAAAATATGTGCTATTTCCCACAAAAGAGCGCGATATGTCTCAGGTATAGTTTCACAAGTGGGCCGATATGTTTTCTTTAATGTTCCGTGTTCATAGGTGGTTGTGGGACTCCTTGGAATAAAACGTGAATTTACATTGCAAATTGTTTAGATATTCTTTCGTCATCTGCAAAACTCTCGCTTTATGTGCATTGATACAGTTAGTTCCTGTGACATCTTCAAGATATGTATGACAATACACTCCACTTTTCCTGGACTCCATGTGTAATAACTTTTGAGGCAGTTTGTCTTCAATGGGAAGGGTCATCCATGCGCCAAAAAGGAGGCTGAGGTCTTTCCTGTTTAGTGCGCAGCCACCCTGTGGCTACTGCATGTCAGAAGTGTGAGCCCAGCATAGCATCATCCAATGGGGCTTGAGGTTCTGGGACAGGAGTGCATGTGCTGGAGTGGGTGGATATCTAGCCTCTTGCGCTTCAGATGACTGACTAGAATTTTATCGAATGATCTACAGTTCAGCAAATGCAATTATTAGCCTGAGTTGCGAAGTGAAACCTAGCCCAATCTACTACTTTTCATTATTTGATAAAGTACCATTGTTTTCCAAGCGTTATGCTGGTGACTATGGACAAAGTCCTCAGCTGCATGATTGCAGCTAAAATACCCATTAAACTCCTCCTTTTACATCGCAGACATCTCTTCCACTGAACACATAGTACAGACAGTAAACAATTACGTCTGTCCTATCAGGGAAGTCAGCATAGACTTAGCGATTTTCCAAGTATTTTTCCTACAGTGACGTTTAGATTACGTCATGCGAGGGGAGGTGGGAGATACAACAATGCCCTCTTGTGGTTGTGTTGTGAACTAGGTTAGTTGGTCTCTGGTCCTCAAGGTGAACACACTGGATTGAGATATTGTCTATGACAACTCAAACTTTCGAAATAAACAGCACACTGCAACGCATACAAAATAGAGACATATGGCGTTCCTATCCAGCAGCCAAGAGTAGGCTCAGACCTTTTCCTGTGAATATCCAGAAGAGGGGAGAAGGGAAGTTGAAGGAGGAAGCGGTAGGCGGGAGGGGAAGGGGAAGGGAGGTGTGTGGAGTTAGGCTAGTGGAGGTAGTTCAGTTGTCCCATTTTCCCACCGAAACTTCAACTCCCCACCATAAGGTCAGTACAACATTGCTATATCTATGGCCGTCATCTTGGATCCGCCATCTTGAATAAATGTAGCAGCAATGTAGAGTGGGATGATGCCCCCTGTGTCCTTCTACTCTTTGGTGGATGAAGTGACACATTTATCTCCAGTAGACGCCCCCCCCCCTTCCAACTCAGAAAAATGTTGCCTTATAAACTCATACTGAGTTTTACAAGGACCACTATTCTTTCAGAAATAGACTCAAACATTTTAACAGAGTTTCCGCGATTTCAAAAACACGAAAGAAAGCAAATTGTTTACGAAAGTTGTTTTTGGATGGGGCAACTTTCAACATGAATACCTATTAATAGGTCTCGTTCCACAGCAAATGAGGAGTTGAATCGCTTTCATGCTGTTGGGAATACTCCATAACCATAACTCAGCTATTCATGGCAATGTTCCAGCAGACGACATTATTTTCCATCTTATCCCAAAGGTATACATTTTATGGCAATTTGTTACCCTAATTTCAAGTCAGGCATCACCTGGTTTGCTTAGTCTTGAGAATTAATCTACAGAATTTCTGTTTATTAACACTGTGGTTGAGTAGTTTCTGATGACGAGGGGGAAATTATCAAGTCGGAAGTAACAGTTGATGTTCTGTGGTAAACGTGCAGATTTTTATGAAATCAATCTGAAGTAAAAACGGCTCACACAGATGGAAATAGAATTCAAATAGCTCTGGAGACAATGTTGCGAAGCCTGATGAAAATGATGGATGTTAATGAAGGCGATGCCTTTGTCGTCCTGAAGTGTGGGGCTTAGGGGGAGATATGTACTAGATTGGTTACAGCTGATGAGTAGAGAAGTCGGATGGTGTATCTGATAGAAAAAGAAAAGGGAGACATGACTACTAAAACTATACTGGAGACTCTGACTGTCATGATGGTGAATGATACTGGTGTAATACATGTCAGGAGCTCCACCAAATCTACTGGTTCAGGCAAACTAGTGAGAAACTAGACCTGGGCCTTGTTTTGAATCACCATTTTTCTGGTTGAAAGTTAGTGCTTTACAATAATATCACATCAGACTGTCTGGTACCATCTTTTTTAACAGGTGAGCTAAATTGTGGCGCTGTTTAAAGAAAACATTATAAACAGCTACCATCCTCCAAATTTAAAATGTAAATGAAACGCTTTTTACATCCTCTTTCCAATTTAAGTTTCGAAAGTTTTATTCGTCATCACAAGGCATTACTGCGATTACAAGACCGAATACTAATCAATAGTAGGAATGCTTGGTTTCGCATTGAAACACACACATAAATTGTCATTGGGCTTCCGGCGATTTCAAAACACTTGTCATGGCTACAAGCTTGTTGTATTTTGTCAAAATTATCAGCTATGGGACTTTTACTGTGTAATATTGCCCTACAGCAATTTGAACTGAGAAATACTTGAAACACAATGAAAATTAAGAAGAAACTCAAGTTAAATTAATAGTTTAAATGGATATCGTACGTTCTTTCAAGAGAGATGTGTAAAAAATTTTCAAAAATATTCATTTTCCGTGCTGGGAGAAAAATCACATTTATATGCTTAACACAACAGAGATTGCTCTGCTGAGTATAATCATAAATACATCGGGAGGATGGGTCACCATTTACAGGAGAACCCTATAGAATCTGATCCCACATTAACATTATGTGTTTTATGAAGCATATTTTTACATTAACAGTGGGTTAAGAAAGCAGAGATATATTTGATTTATAAATATAAGCAAAACACCATACAATAATCTCAGTGAATATGCTGAGCTGACTAATAACACTTCTTCACAAAACTTCCAAAAGGATCTCTCTTATGAGATACGAAATTAGACACCACTAACTTCGAACACAAAAGTCTATTGCCACTTTTAAGTACCTAAATGCCATGGATATACTATCTTAAGTAAATTCTATTTAGTATACATTAATTTGAAGATCCGCTAATGTCAGTAACATGTAATATTTATAATCTATTAAATAACAATAAGAAAGAGTTCAGTACACTAATTTGGCGTTTTCATATATGCAGTACAAACAGTAATGTCACTGAGCTTATATGGACACATTCTTTATAGCTTATATCAGAACATATTACTAACATCATGCCATTATATTTCAAAAAATGGTTCTGAGCACTATGCGACTCAACTGCTGAGGTCATTAGTACTCTAGAACTTAGAACTAGTTAAACCTAACTGACCTAAGGACATCACAAACATCCATGCCCGAGGCAGGATTCGAACCTGCGACCGTAGCGGTCTTGCGGTTCCAGACTGCAGCGCCTTTAACCGCATGGCCACTTCGGCCGGCTCCATTATATTTCATAGGAGTACACTTAGTTGCTAGTACTTGTTTCATTACTGTTGTTTAGTGTAGACAACATTTATAGTCGTTTTATCTATTCTCTGTAGTTCCTTATTTGCTTCAAACTTCATGGAGTTGTTTCCATTATTTGCAACTTAATGGCAGGCAGTTTCTGTTTGGCCTAGATATGTTGTTTGTTTTGTTAGGGAAAATCTTCATTGGCTTGTAATAGATGCTTATTTTATGTATATAATAAATTCATTTAATGTTAGTTTCAAATATATAATTATATTACGTTTTTATTGTTCTTCTCTAGTTTTACAAGTTAGATCAAATTGCCCAGCACATTTTTCGTGGCGTTAAATTGTCATTTGGTACTACTTACTTTCTGATATTGGTAATTCATCTCTGGCATCATGGTGATGTATGTACTCGATCTGCATACTCTGCCAATTTAGTGCATTTCTTTGGCCAATTGATTTCACAATTTAAATTCAGTTCATCATCTCTTGTTTGCATTGTGATTTCTACATGGTGTTTAATACGAGTGTTTTTTTATTTTTAAGTGTTTGTGAGTGTAGTAATTGTGAACTGTATTGTGTGTGTGTGTGTGTGAGAGAGAGAAAGAGACAGAGAGAAAGAGAGAGAGAGAGAGAGAGAGAGAGAGAGAGAGAGAGAGAGAGAGAGAGAGAGAGAGAGGGGGGGGGGGGGGGAGGGAGGGAGGGAGGAGGAGGGAGAAGGGGACAGAGATATATTAATATATTATTTAGTTTGGTATGTATTACATCTTTGTTTTACTATGGTTTTAGTGCCTACGATTCTCAGTGAGCTTTTGCTTATATTAGCTTCATCATTAATTATGTTGTTATTCATTGTATGGACTCTTTGTATGTAGTAGTTTTCCTGTAATATCAGGAGCTTTTATTGTAATTGTTTATTATAATAATTTTCATGTTCTATCCCATATTAGATATTTCTTGTGCTAGTGTTGTCATGTATTTGGCAAGGGTTGAATAGCGGCTTTCATACTTCCAGCTTCTTGTATGTTCTTTATTTGTAGTTTTGAAATTTATGCCTGTCATTTCCAGTTTCACAGGTATGCATTTTTCTCATTGTAAGTGGTATATGCTTGCTCCTTGATATTCATCTGAATTCTCTTTCGCTGTTTGTAAATGTTATTGGATTGTGTGCTTTTTTTCCTTCAAGTGGTGTCTAATTGCAGCTTCTTTAGTGTGTTTCCTATTTAGTAGGTTTATTTGTATTTTTGTGTTGAAGTGTGCATTGTCTTTCTGTCCGTGATGTGTTACTGTTTCATGTTTTTGTGTGAACTGCAGTGCCTTTACTGTTTGTAGGGTATTGTGGTGTTTGAATCCTAACCTTGTTTTCATTTTTTGGTTGTGTTTTGGTTTTGTGGTTGAGTCTCTGTATTACACGAGTTGCATAACCATTGTTTTATGTCTGTGAGTTGTATTGTTTGTAATTCTTATTTATAATTTTCTTTGCTCAGTAGATTGTAATTTAGTCTAAGTCAAATGCTTTATAGAGTGGCTAATTTTTGATTTTGTGGGTGGTTGGATGTGGCATGTATAATTTCGTCCGTTGCTATTGGCTTATTGATGAGGTCATATATGGGGTTATTCCTGTCTCTCTTCATTGTTATATCTATGGCTGGTTTTTGCATTTCATTTATGTATATTCTTTATGATTGTATCTGTTTATTTGTTTTCTCTGTTAGTTCATCTACCATACAGATTTAATCATCCACAAATCAGTACCACTACAAAATATGACGACTGTGTCAAAGATTACCTTCTGTGTGATTGATGAGTAAGTTTGCCTGTGATCCTGATATTGAGAGTTTCCCTTTGACTTGGAAGATATTTTGGGATACTTTACATTAAAGGTTTTTTTATTTCTGTATATTATCTGCAGGTAGTTTGTGGTACATCAGTAACTCTCCTTCAGTTAGTTTTATTGTGTCTGCAGTGGGTACTGAGATGTACATGTTCTCAGGTCAAAGCAAATGAGTGATGCTGTGTGTGTAAATGTAAGTCTTCAACTGATCTGTGTTTTTCGCTGTTCTAGTGTTCTTAATTTCATGCCGTTATATTATGATTTGGTTCAAGTGTTCTGCTATATAGTATGATGGTGATTTGTGAAATAACAGCTCTCACTGCAATATATGGTTTATGAATATTGGACTGCCCTCTGAGTGCTGATGATCGTTTGTTCTCCTGTGCAATGTGTTGTTCTTCTTTCTCTGTGAGAATACTTTCGATGCCTTCAAGGTTGTTTTATATGTGAGTCTTGAAATGTGCCATTGGATCATATTTCAGTTCTGTGATGTTGTTGGAGATGAAGAATATTTTGGATTTTTCTATATATTGTTCTTTACTGATCAGTTGTGTGGTATTCCCTTTATTGGCTGTGGTATCTGTTATGTTGATGGAGTACAGTTTTTCTTTTAATTTATTTACTCATATTGTTTTCTGTTTGAAGTTTCTGATTTTTCTCTTTCTTTTACATGCTGATTATATTGTCTATTACATTCTACATTAGCTCTCATGATATCCCAAAATTCACAGGGTTAATTTCTTGTTTCTCTTCGTCTATTGGGATGATTTCGGTTTTTATTGTTAGATTTTATATGCAGTTATTGTCTGTCTTTGTGCTGATGTTACCTTAAGCAGTATTTGTCATTTCTATGGTCTTTCTCTTACATTTCTGTGGCTGCGGTTTATTTTTGGTGGAATTTTGAGTGATTTGTGTGCTGTAATTCGTTGTGTTTTTCTTCCTGGTTAAGGCTGCTAGTGAGTGTTTTAATTTTCATATGCGTTCGTTCTGTGTATGTTGCAGTGCTTGGTGATGTGTTCAGTTTTCTTTATTGTGTTAACAGGCGCCATGTAGTTGTTAATAGATGTTTATAAGTCCACATGAACATCATATAACACAATATTACACATGAATTTCTTGGTTTAAAGCGATTTGATTTCCTTGTTTTATCCATATTTTTTATACATAATTTCGTTCTTTGTGCTACCAATGAGTGGTTTCTTGACTTTACATAGATATAATGCGTAATTACATTATTCTGTAAGTTTGATTGAATTTTTTGTGGAGTCTGAGATGGATACCTTTGTAACATTTGCATTAATTCACGAGATATATACATCATATAAGTAAGCAAACATATACACTCCTGGAAATTGAAATAAGAACACCGTGAATTCATTGTCCCAGGATGGGGAAACTTTATTGACACATTCCTAGGGTCAGATACATCACATGATCACACTGACAGAACCACAGGCACATAGACACAGGCAACAGAGCATGCACAATGTCGGCACTAGTACAGTGTATATCCACCTTCCGCAGCAATGCAGGCTGCTATTCTCCCATGGAGACGATCGTAGAGATGCTGGATGTAGTCCTGTGGAACGGCTTGCCATGCCATTTCCACCTGGCGCCTCAGTTGGACCAGCCTTCGTGCTGGACGTGCAGACCGCGTGAGACGACGCTTCATCCAGTCCCAAACATGCTCAATGGGGACAGATTCGGAGATCTTGCTGGCCAGGATAGTTGACTGTCACCTTCTAGAGCACGTTGGGTGGCACGGGATACACGCGGACGTGCACTGTCCTGTTGGAACAGCAAGTTCCCTTGCCGGCCTAGGAATGGTAGAACGATGGGTTCGATGACGGTTTGGATGTACCATGCACTATTCAGTGTCCCCTCGACGATCACCAGTGGTGTACGGCCAGTGTAGGAGATCGCTCCCCACACCATGATGCCGGGTGTTGGCCCTGTGTGCCTCGGTCGTATGCAGTCCTGATTGTGGCGCTCACCTGCACGGCGCCAAACACGCATACGACCATCATAGGCACCAAGGCAGAAGCGACTCTCATCGCTGAAGACGACACGTCTCCATTCGTCCCTCCATTCACGCCTGTCGCGACACCACTGGAGGCGGGCTGCACGACGTTGGGGCGTGAGCGGAAGACGGCCTAACGGTGTGCGGGACCGTAGCCCAGCTTCATGGAGACGGTTGCGAATGGTCCTCGCCGATACCCCAGGAGCAACAGTGTCCCTAATTTGCTGGGAAGTGGCGGTGCGGTCCCCTACGGCACTGCGTAGGATCCTACGGTCTTGGCGTGCATCCGTGCGTCGTTGCGGTCCGGTCCCAGGTCGACGGGCACGTGCAACTTCCGCCGACCACTGGCGACAACATCGATGTACTGTGGAGACCTCACGCCCCACGTGTTGAGCAATTCGGCGGTACGTCCACCCGGCCTCCCGCATGCCCACTATACGCCCTCGCTCAAAGTCCGTCAACTGCACATACGGTTCACGTCCACGCTGTCGCGGCATGCTACCAGTGTTAAAGACTGCGATGGAGCTCCGTATGCCACGGCAAACTAGCTGACACTGACGGCGGCGGCGCACAAATGCTGCGCAGCTAGCGCCATTCGGCGGCCAACACCGCCGTTCCTGGTGTGTCCGCTGTGCCGTGCGTGTTATCATTGCTTGTACAGCCCTCTCGCAGTGTCCGGAGCAAGTATGGTGGGTCTGACACACCGGTGTCAATGTGTTCTTTTTTCCATTTCCAGGAGTGTATTATAGGCAGCTAAAGATGTTTCACAAATAAAAGAAGCGAATTACATAAGATAACGAACAAACTACCTTTCATTTAGCTGCAGAGACAGAATACACTTCACATAATAATGTCTGCTTTCTATCACGACAGTATGCTTGTAGTATACACGAAGTTACGTGATGTGACCGGTCTTCGTGTGAAAAGTGGTGACCCACTCTCTCTTAAAGATTGAGGACTGTGCTGACCAAGGAGTGTGTAAGTAGGCTGTTTATGTTTTCTTATTGGCAACGTTACGTAGCGCTCTGTATGAAAATCACTGGCTGTGCTGTGTGCAGACTGTGGCTAGTTTGCTTTGTTGTCTGCCATTCTAGTGTTGGGCAGCTGGATGTTAACAGCGCGTAGCGTTGCGCAGTTGGAGGTGGATGTGGGGAGAGAAATGGCGGAGTTTTGAAATTTGTAAGACTGGATGTCATGAACTGCTATGTATATTATGATTTTTCAACACTATTAAGGTAAATACATTGTTTGTTCTCTATTAAAATCTTTCATTTGCTAACTATGCCTATCAGTAGTTAGTGCCTTCCGTAGTTTGAATCTTTTATTTAGCTAGCAGTAGTGGCGCTCGCTGTATTGCAGTAGTTCGAGTAACGAAGATTTTTGTGAGGTAAGTGATTTGTGAAAGGTATAGGTTAATGTTAGTCAGGGCCATTCTTTTGTAGGGATTATTGAAAGTCAGATTGCGTTGCGCTAAAAATATTGTGTGTCAGTTTAAGCACAGTCCTGTATAATTTTTCAAAGGGGACGTTTCATAACTGGACCACAGATTTGTATCAAGGCAACGTTTCTGGATAACGAAATACACATGTTTTCGGAAATGAAACGTCTTGGATGTATTTTTGTTGTAGATGCATGGAGCATACGTTTATCCTGTCCTGTTGATTTCAGCTTATCTTTGAAGACCTCTCGACTCAAAATGGTCTTTGCAGTAGGTCAACATGATAGTATTAAACTCCAACATCTCATGAATGGTTTCATCTTTAATTTCGATGGGGACATTACATTAGTCGTTCACGCTGGTTGCACCAAAGTCTAAGTTCTCTTAGCTATGAGGAAATTCGCTATCAATGACTGGTGTTTCTCCAGAGAACGTAATTGAAACAGTTGGTTAGATTCTGAATTACAATGATAGCCTTATACAAACTGGCTTAAGTACTTCTGAATGTGCTGTTGAAAATCAGACTTTCACTGGACTAGTTAGTGGAGATATTAACTGTTGTTCTATTACAATTTACATTTTGCAAAGAGTTATTTTCTCGTCTGGGATTTAACCAGAATTAATATGTTATTGTTGTAATTCAGCCATCAGCGGATTTTGTTTCTTATTTCGGCCTTCAGTCCAGGCTACCACCACTAAAAAGAATATTTGTTTACTAGCACCAAAAAAATTTTGTTTCTTTGCATCCTGAGAATCGTTCTTGTCTGCTGACCATAGATATAGCACTGTTGTTCGTTTCGCTTTCTTAAACTGACAGATATATTTTTATATGACAAATTTTGTTCAATATTTACAGATATTACGCACATCTGTGTCTTTTGCCATTCACCATACTATTTTTCGTCACTTCTCATTTTTTACCGTATACAGTGTCCGCCCCCGGTAGCTGAGTGGTCAGCGCGACAGACTGTCAATCCTAAGAGCCCGACTTTGATTCCCGGCTGGGTCGGAGATTTTCTCCGCTCAGGGATTGGGTGTTGTGTTGTCCTAATCATCATCATTTCATCCCCATCGACGCGCAAGTCGCCGAAGTGGCGTCAAATCGAAAGAATTGCACCAGGCGAACGGTCTACCCGACGGGAGGTCCTCGTCACACGCCATTGTTATTATTACCGTATACAGCAACACTTTCACAGTTTAAAAATGGCTCTGAGCACTATGGGACTTAACATCTGAGGTCATCAGTCCCCTAGAACTTAGAACTACTTAAACGTAACTAACCTAAGGACATCACACACATCCATGCCCGAGGCAGGATTCGAACCTGCGGCCGTAGCGGTCACGCGGTTCCGGACTGAAGCGCCTAGAACCGCTCGGCCACATCGGACGACCACTTTCACAGTGTTTCTATTGTTATTTCAATGTACCCTAGCCTCAGTACTGATTTATGGTTATAGATGCAGTATCTTCTACTTACAATTTCTATTGATTAATATTTTAGTGCTCGCTGATCTGCATGCCCTATTACAAATTGTTGTAATCGTTTACTTTTGCTAATTTTGTATGATCCACACATAATTTGACGTTAGGTTCACATTTTACAGCCGTTTGACATTCGTTAAGCTAATATAATGAAAATATAAGTGGTTCAGTTTAATTATTTTTTCACAGTTTCATACTGTTATGCAGAACTGGTCACTAGCGTAGAGCTCGCGTTATACTATCTGTGCAGACAATGAAGGCACTTGATGAGATATTTAGGAAAGGAATTGACGTTTAGAGAGAAGTCCTTTTGATGGGATTAATATTCTGTCAGAGACAGAAAATGGTTTAGACACTGAATTGAAAGCAGCTGACAGTATAATGAAAGGAATTGGCAAAATGAGCACCAAGAAACAAAAACAAGGGGAACGGAGTGTTATCGAATTAGAAGAGGAGATCAGACAGTACAAGCAGTAAGGAGTTTTATGACTGGTGATGCCCAAGTATCACATTCAGATTGGCAAGGAAATAATATGTCTCATTAAATGACAGTAGCTTTGACCTCTTGTGTAAATTGAAGTATTAGGAATTGCTCTCTGCAAGTATTTTTCTGAAATATAGTTCGATTTAAATTTTTAACCAGTATAAACCGGAAAAGCGTACATGTTTTATAAAGTGGTGTTACACAAGAATGCTGAATATTGGATGGGTGGAATGGTTAATTAATGAAGGGGGTAGATAATGGAATAGTAGGCAGCGAGGAAAAACTTTCAGTAGAACTTGAGTAAAGGAAGTGTAGATTGACTGGAAATATGCTGAGGTATCGAGGAAGACAATGCGGTAATAGAGGGAGTTGCGGGGACAAACTGCAGATGGAGACTAAGACATAACCACAGAAAACATTCCAGTGAGTGTAGGTTCCATAAGTCATGCAATGGTGAAGAGTTTGCAAAGAAAATATTAGCTCGGATAGCTGCGTAAAATGTTTCTGCCGATTAAAAACGATTACGACAACAACACGTGTTTATTAACGCAATACACTGTGTTGCAGTGGAGGTAGAGCGTAGATTAGCACCAATTGCTCGAGTTGCGCCAGGGTTTCTCGTCGCTGGGCACACCTGCCGAGCCACTCCAGATCCGGAGAGCAGGTGGATGGGATCGCCTGCCTACCTACCTACCTACCGACCTATCTACCCAACTACCTGCTGTTGGAGGCGCGACATGGCGCGGGCCGGTCCGTGCCGGCGGCTGCACCGCTGATTGATTGTGGGGGCGGGCCGGCCAGTGGCAGACAATTTAATGTCCATCAGTCAAGCCCGGCTGCCGATACGGCGCGCGTCCCTGTCGATCGCTCGTTTCTCTCTCGATCCGACTCAATCACGGGACGGAACACGGCGGGGAGTGATGTAGCTGCAGCTAGCGGAGCGGCGCGGAGCCGCGGCGAATTTCACAGGCCGGCTGGCGGCTAGGGGGCCACTCGGAGCGACGGCGGCAAATTGAGGGGACTGCCGTCTGCTGACGCCGCCCCCGCCGCCCCCACCGCCTACGCCGTCCCCGTTCCGCGGTGAACAATTGAGTGCCGCGATCCGACACACGGCTGCCGGGACCGCCGGAGCGTTGCGCGAGAGACAAGAGAGCTTACTGCGTGAAAACCGTGCAGCATCTGCTATCAGCTGTGTGCCGCTCTTGGTCATGTCCCTAATCAGTGCGTATTGCCACATATAATTTCATTTTCATACGGGGTAATGTAGTAGCCCCTACCGCTGGGTTTATGCAACCCGCAACGCTTTAAAGTACCACACGTAAGATTTTCATATTCGCCCGCTCGCTACGTGCAAACTATTATTCCTACAGACATGATGGACAGGACGTTTTGTAGGAAATTTACTGCAGTTAAATTTTATAGTGGGACACGTTTTCGTTAGACGCCGTCGTTTGCGAATAATTTAAGAAAATTCACAGAAGTGACATTCAAAGTCATTTTTCTTCAGTGGCTCGAAAACCATGGCCTCCAACTTAAAGGTGTCTGAGTACTAAATTTAACTACTTTAATTTCTTACAAAAGGAGCCGATTCACTTTCTCTTCAGGAGTAACAGTTTCCATGCAGCGAGCGAGAGAACATAGAAATGTTGTATGAGGTTTCTGAAGGCAGTGCAAGTTGCATAAAACCGATACGTAGGGGCAGCAGAATCTTCCTGTATTTGAGGAAGAGACTCTTTTCTTTACACATACAGATGTATGAACATTACAGACAGAGGAAGTACAAGTACCTGAAAGTGTGTCCTTTGTAAGTCTCTTGGCACCCATCATGCTGTTCATGTTGTATATTGAAGACCTGGCAGCCAAAATTAACAGTAACTTTAGACATTTCGCAAGCAGTTACTTATTACAAGTATTGCCAAAACAATTTTTCACACACGTTGCTTCAAATCCTGATAACATTTTAAAATGCTGCAGCTGTTGCTACCCCACTTTAGATATCGATAAATTAAAAATCATACCATTCACAAATCATAAAAAGTTGTGTCCTACGACGACAATATCTACGATACACAAATAAAACTAGTCAAATCATTCAACAACCTAGGTGCTACAATTTGCAAGTAAATGTAGTGGAATGATCACATAGACTCACTCGTAGATAAATCAGGTGGCACGGCACTAACTAGAATATAGCAGAGACATGAAATCTCGGTGGAGACAGACGACCATGGATGTATTACAGTGTAATGGAGGTACACAGGTCTCTTAAAAAAATCATATAGTAGGTGAAAAAGTGACTTTATTACAATAATTGCTCACTTGACGTATTTCGGATCTATTTCCATCATTATATATCTAAAAAGTAAGAGGAGAACAAATTCGTGCATAGATTATCGATGAAAAGAAAATGAAAAATGCACTGACTACAAAATGCAATATATGAAAACATAATGAAGTCCACAAAGGGTCACAGGACACGAGCGTTGCTAGATGTATAATGTGACGCAAGCTGAGAGTCTGCTAGCTATCGTAGGGAGACGGAGAGACAAGGAAGACAAAGTGGACCGCCAGAGGGAAGAGTTTACATAGTGGCGTCATGAGCGTAATGTCTTACGTTTCGTATAAAAATATGAAAAAAGTATTTTTGCTAAGGTTATAGACTGTACAGTAACGATAAGTAGGAAATGCACAAATATCAATGAAAATTTCTTGAGTGATACGGTATACAAAACCATCCTAGAATACTGTTGCAATCTTTGCTAATGATAACAGAGAGCACTACAAAAGGGCGGTCTACGTAAACAAGGAAGGGTCTCTAGAATGATCACAGTTTTTTTTAGTACCAAAGACAAGATCTGAGCGACTACAGAGATTCTCATATTTCAGCAATATCAAATAAATTAGAAGCCTAACAGACTCTAAATAGTAAGGTGAAATCTATACTCTGCCATGCACTTCACACTGGTTTGTGGACTACAGATACTGACGTATCTGCAGAAGAAGATACATTTTCTTGCACTGGAATGTGTACTGAACCCGAACTTGAGCATCCTGAGAAAGAGGACCTTGGTAACTTGAGAATACGATGTGATAAAATGAATTTTCATCGTGAAACATTGTGAACTAATTTCTACTCCAGACTGCATGTTTCGGAATGGTAGCTTCGATCATAACGTGAAATCAATAATTATAGTGCACCACAAATCTACAGGAGTAACAAAAGTAGATCATCAGTGAAAATTTTTGTTCCCTCTCAACTCCCCCACCACCTCCCATCCCAAAGGAACGCACAGCAAAATACATTCGTTTAGCTGCTCCAAACATTATTGCAGTAGAATTAAATAAAAGAAAATTTAAGCCTTGCAATGGATTTTCAAGGAAATGGGAATTGTGTTGCATGGTATGAATATTATCACTGATACTTTCGTTATGCGTTTATCAGAAGGGTTTATTCACCTTACCACACCCGACCATAGAAGATGGCCTGCGGTAAGTTCTAATGTAGAGAGCAAATTAATTTTTATATTGGATTGGATTGGACTGACTGGGGGAAGAAACCAAACAGCGAGGTCATCGGTCTCATCGGATTAGGGGAGCATGGGGAAGGGAGTCGGCCGTGCCCTTTCAAAGGAACCATCCCAGCAGTTGCCTGGAGCTATTTAGGGAAATCATGGAAAACCTTAATCAGGATGGCCGGACGCGGGATTGAAACGTCGTCCTCCCGAATGCGAGTCCAGTGTGCTACCACTGCGCCACCCCGCTCGGTTTAATTTTTAGAAGAAAACGTTGTACTTTACTTTTATAATTGCTTCTAGTGAAATGGTTTGAATATACCTTTGCTTACTTCTACCAGTATACCTAAATTATGCTGCCGAGGACAATAAACAGAATAAATTTTAGCATGAAATGACAATATCCTAAGGATATAGAAATAAGCTAAATAGAAATTTCTGTCACTCCCGCATATTGCAGAACTCACTGACGGACTGAAAAAGGTTCCGCCACACAATTATTCTGCCTTATGCATCAAACATTTATAAACAAACTCAAGTTTAGCTGCATTCCTAGCAGAAACTTTCATATATCATTTAGGAACTGCATTTTTCAAGGAAGGAAACACATTAATAAACTTCCAGAATGAGATTTTCACTCTGCAGCGGAGTGTGCGCTGATATGAAACTTCCTGGCAGATTAAAACTGTGTGCCCGACCGAGACTCGAACTCGGGACCTTTGCCTTTCGCGGGCAAGTGCTCTATCAACTGAGCTACCGAAGCACGACTCACGCCCGGTACTCACAGCTTTACTTCTGCCAGTATCCGTCTCCTACCTTCCAAACTTTACAGAAGCTCTCCTGCTAACCTTGCAGAACTAGCACTCCTGAAAGAAAGGATACTGCGGAGACATGGCTTAGCCACAGCCTGGGGGATGTTTCCAGAATGAGATTTTCACTCTGCAGCGGAGTGTGCGCTGATATGAAACTTCCTGGCAGATTAAAACTGCGTGCCCGACCGAGACTCGAACTAATTTCGCACACACGATATAAGGGGAGGAATCTTGTCATTTTTTTTAAGAACAAGAAAAAAAGGAACTGACGATATGCTAAACGTAAAAACGGAATTTAATATCCACAAATCTGCTACAAACTTTATGGAAAAACCTTTAGATCAGTAGAGAAAGGGCCAAAATAATTTCTGAAATCTGTTTGTAGCGTTTTAAAATAAATATATAATATCTGGAATCAACCCTGAATTTCAGTCCTTGCAATTACCGGTTACCTCGTACATTTGTGGCATGGTTACTTCAAGTAGCAGCAATTAAAGCAAAAAGGTCTGTATCTCTTAACCGTAATTTTCGTGCCAACGAAAATGCTTAAACTCGTCACTTTAAATTTTTCGCGGTAAGAATATTTGCAGCTAATTATTAAAACCTTTGAATGGGTCTATTTTAAATCTATGTGTGAAGGTAGGAACAAATTTTAGCTATTCAAGGCTATTTTTATTAGGTATTGAAGTGACATGCATTGTGTAGTAACGAATATTTTGACTGATGGCCAATTACCAACACCAACATCAATCATATTACGATCGACTGCATTGTAGTCATGGAAAAACTGAAATACATTTTTGAATGCCAAATCGAAGGCGACTTTAATTACGCAGTAAGAGAGCTAACTATATATCTTCAACCTGTTATGTCAAAAGAAGATTTATATGTATCTTACAATGAATACTTTCTCAATGATGAGTATGCTTGTAGGTAATTTGTTGCTAACTATTTAACTAATACCGAATATCACGAATTCTTTTTTTGTTTAGTCTCAGTTTCATACTAGAGCTCTATATTAAAATAAATTCATTAAATGTTAGTTTAAGTTTCATTTGAAATAAATGCATTATTAATTAATCAGGGACATGCTAGGAATGTCGAAAGAACGTTATGTGAAATTAGAGCTGTTATTCGCAACTCAGTATTCAAAACTTACATTGGTTTTCCTTGAAAATAGTTACAGCTGTTACAACTCGACGGAATGTGTCTACCAATTGTTGGTTGTGATATGGGATGAGATTTATTCTCTAACTGGAATCATTTTAAATTGTTTGTGTAATTAAAACACAGGAAAGTGGATACACTGTGGTCTAATTGAGAGTCTCATCGAATCAAAGAATTGTGAACTGTCCACATTACCAGTCTTCCCAAGTAAAGGCAGAACGTCAAATGCACCTAGAAGACTAGTAATACAGCGTGCCACTTAAGACGGTACTTACGTCAATTTTAGTAAGCATAACTCTGGTACTCGTAGAGATACTTCAAACAAAGAAACTATACATATGGATTATTGTCTGGGGTTGGTTACTGTTGATCCAAGATAGCCCTGACATCAGTGAGAGAGGGGTTGAGTGAGGGACAAAGATAATAAGTACAAATAATCGAAAAGACCGTTGTTACTATCGGTGCGATAAGATCCAGTGTTGCTAAGGTAAATGGTAATAGTTTCGATGATATTTCTACTCTGGGATTGCCGTAAGCCATAAAAAGGGACTGGTATGTAGCAAGAATCGAATATAACTGTCATTAGTCTCAAATGGTAAAATCATAGTTCCTTTTGATGACTAGTGACAGTTATCATTACAATTAGCATCTATAATATAGTCTGCCTAGAAGAAAAAGAGACTACAGTTGTACGTAAGGAAACTTTAATAACAATACTATAATTACAGTTCACGTAGAAAACTTCAGTTGCACAGATACTCATATACCCAACTCAAGAACGCGTAGGACGGGAGCCAACAGCGACAGTGTACAAAATTCTGGGTGGGTTACGAATCCAGTGTCAAACGGTGTCTTGGAATTCTTTGTCACAGGTGAACCTGTGACGTTTCAGAGATTGTTTTAAGGGGCCTAAAGTATGAGTCACTTTGGGAGTCACTGTGGCTGAGTGACACATACCCTGTTTCATAACGATGACTTCACCGATATGTAAAGCACCTAGCGAGACATTGCTCTTGGTACACCTCATTCATCTAGCGATAAATTTCTGGCCAAGAAATTAGAAAACCGCTTTTTGTGCTGATCACGAGAAATGCACGAAAGAACTGCCTGAGGAAACAACTCTCCATTTACCTAATCAGTCTTTAACTCAGCTTGTCCAGCTGTGAATATTACCACACCATCTGTCGGTAAGAACATTCACCCACGGGGATTACATACAGTGAAGGTTTCTTTTGAATTGGACGTACCTTATACACTGTCAAGTCACATTAATGTGACATCCTGTCAAAACCGTCAATGACCACGTCGTGCATAAGGAGAGTCATGAGGATCTGGAAGTTACGGACAGGGATGTGGAGCCGTGCTGACTCGAGTGCTGTGGCCAGCTGGTAGGCTTTTCGGATGAAGACAGATGGCGCGAACAACACGATCGAAGTGGTTCCACAGATTCTCGATTGGCTTTAAACTTTTGCAGCGAACACACCCTTCTGGACTCAGATAAATCGCTCTGCACTGTTTACCGCGTCTCACCATCCTGACGTGGTATATGTGCCCCCCCAGTGTTAGTGCTGCCACCTACCGTCTATGAGTGGTTATTGCTATTCGACATCGAACACAAGACGTGGTTCCATCCATGTGACTAAATCATATATATACTCGTACATCCAGGCAAATGAGTTGAATCAGCTAGTGCTAAGGTACAACAACGTACAGATTAATACAAAGTGCTTTCTAGTATTAGCCAGCTTCGTAGGAGATGAGCAAAAGATAATATAGCAGTAGTTGCAAGTTTCCTCCCTGTATTGGTATGTTAGTTTCTACCAGTGTTCTGTTTCTACAATTAGCAAATAACAGAATAGTGACCTTTCCGTTTGTACAGTGCACAGATTAGGTTTCTTACTGTTGCTTCCATTTTTGCACATCACTGACAATTCTTCATCGTGCTGGGTGCTGAAAACATCATAAATCAATGACCGAATTTCATACTACAAAATTGCTGAAAGGTGTCGTTTTTGTAGATAGAAGGTCTTTGTATTTGCCAACATTACGACGAAAACCTTTTCCCACTCACTATCCTAGTGGCGAAGTATGAAGTTATTAATAACCTATGACAAGTAGTGAATATTTCCATTTATGTAAATTATTACACTACTTTGTGCGAAAAGTGAATGTAAAGGGAAAGGAACCGAGGTGAAAGCGAGCTTCGTCCGGCCGCCATGCATTATTTAAACGGCGGAGGACTGGTATGAAGATCAGCCGCTCGATATTCAAAGGGCGCGAGAGAACCACAAAGAAGGAAAGAGGGGTGCTCCGGGGCGAGATTGAACGTGAAATACTCTCGCGGCGAGGCTATCGACAGCGGGGAGTGATTTTATTGTTGTGTACACCCCTGTGAGGGAGGAGAGAAAGGGCGTCGATCCACGCGAGTGCAGCCTGACGTAACAGGCCGGGGAAGGGGAACCCCCACCGCCAGAGATACGGGTTCCTCGAGGTGCGGTGAAAGCGGAACAGGCCAGCGTGAGAGCTCTCTACCAAACCACATCATCAACAAAGCCCAGCACTGCATAAATGAGAGTTTACGCGCCACGTGTGAGGTATTTCAAAATGTTACCGATGACCTTAACCATCGTATGGAAAAGACTAAATACAACATTCCCTGAGAAGCAATAAGTTTCTGAAGTAAGGTGATCGTGTACGACATGTGGTTTACAAGCATGATTTGTTCACTGCGAGAAATCGAATGGCACACACGGCCGATTATTTTACTGTAAAAATGTGGGATAACGTAACTAATTTCTTCCGACTTTTAGTTCTCCAGTATGTTATACGGTTGCTGCATAATCGAGCTAAAGCATTCAGACGACTTCCCTCATAAATATGTTGACGGTAATCTTTATTTCTTTGTTAGTTCCTTAGTGTTAAGTTTCCCAAACGTATATTGTTTGCGGGAGTGCAAAATCCAACAATCGCTCAAACTCTTGCATCGTAGTAGGATGAAGTACTTAATTTACGATACGAAGTTAGTCATTAAAGCATAGGCTCTAATAACTTACAGGAGAACCACCGATATTCCGGTGAACACTAGCGCCATCATACAATCTAATATGACAGACATCAGAAGTTATCGACAGCGAATGTTCATAAACAGCGGTGAGGTACTATCACCTCTGTCCCTCTCATTTTATAAAATATGAGAGAGCACGATTCCTTGCAGAAGTTAAGCAGAAACATTCACCTCTATTAATTTTTAATTTCAGATGATCTCAAAAGCCTACCACGAGGCCAACCAAAGAAAGCATCTCCCATACGTCTGAAAAAAACAAGCGAATTCTTATGCTGCCCCCTCCAAGCACGTTCCTAGAAGTCTTTCACTTTGGCAATAGTTCACAATGTATAAGGTAGATCCAATTGAAAAGAATACCTTCACTGTAGCGGCATTGTATGTAATCCCCGTGGCTGAATGTTATGGTGTGGTAATATTCACAGCTGTAAAAGCTAAGTTAAAGGCTGATACGGTAAATGGAGAGTGGTTTCCGCAGGCAGTTGCTTCATGCATTCCTCGCGATCAGCACAAAAAGTGGTTTTCCAATTTCGTCGCCAGAAGGGAAACATGTTGCACAAATTTATCGCTAGATGAATGAATTTTACGCAGAACAGTGTGTCGCTAGGTGCTTTATTGTTCGGTGGAGTCTTCGTTATGAAACAGGATGTGTGTCACTCTAGCCCCTAAACTTTCGATGGAAGTCCTGGAGCACCTCCTTACAGTGTCTCCCAAAGTGACTCACATATTTTACGACCCTTAAAACAATATCTGAAACGTCAGAGGTTCGCCTGTGAAAAAGAATTCCTAGACACCATGGAAAACTGGATTCGTGATCAACCCTGAGGTTTGCACACTTTGGCAATAGTAGGTGGCAAAGCGCTTTCCGTTGGAACTCCGTCTGTCTGGTTATTGAATAATATGGAAGCCGTAGTCAACACATGTTTGCGACGGTAGCAATGCCCTTGTCTTCTGGCAAAATAACAATACCTCGATACACTCTTAGTGAACAGCGGACGTCCTTTCACCTGTTGTTACTTGCTTGAATATCCCTCAGTCAACACAACACATATTCGCTGATAACCTCCTCGGCAGCTTTTTCGACAGGACTTTTAAAATCGACCACCTGTAAAGGCTTGGGTGTCAGTGTAAATTTTAAACTTTTCCTTAGCATGGAAAATGCTGCGTCGTATTACATTCCAGACCACCGAAACGGTGAACAGCCACAGGATGAAACTCACTGTCAAACTGTGACTAGGAATCAGTGTCCACCTAACCGCAGAAAAAGCCGTAATTTTTAAAGCAGTAATTTAATGACGACGAAACAATTTCTAACAAACACAATGTAACTGTCGGCGAGTATAATGGGTCTTCTCACGAACAATAGCTAAACCATCATCTTGCTTCTCAAGACTGGAGGCAAAATAATTAATAGGAAGCACAGCTTTCCCACCATCCGGCTCAGCGAGAAGTGGTACGGCTTAACGAGGTCCACGTCGTCTCGGACCTTGAGTTAGTCCGCTGAGTTAGCCCGTCTTTAATTCTTCTTTCGTCAGTATGGTTATAGTAAAAATAGCTGAGATGTGAGTTGTGTTATAGACTAACCGTACACCAGGCGAATCGTGATAAATGACTAGGTGGCGCCTAGGTCTCCACACTTTTTGCCCTACGTGAGTTGCATTTTCAACAGAGTTGGTCGTATTTTCCGGAAATATAATGTGAAATGTTTTTCTCGACCACCATCTAAGAATAGGGCACTTTTAGGATCCTTAAAGAAATGCCTTGGTTCTGAAGAATTGTCTTGATATACGTAAGGTGAGTGTCTATTGTATTCTCTGTAGTAAGGGCACGTCATATTTTGGTCAGACAGTCAGGACCTTCGAGGACAGCGGAACTGGGGATCAGTGTCACATATGCTTACAAGTGCCGAGCGAATTCGCTATTGCACAAAGTTCCCCTGGCGACAGTCATCATATGGAATACAACAAAACGAAGATTCTGGCATGCACAGGAATAGTGTTATCAAGGGAGCAGTTGGAATGAAATTAGTAAGTGTCATTGTAAATAGAGACTGGAGTTTACGCTTGAATTCAGCGTGGGCTCCTCTTCCTTCATTTAAAGAAAATGGTATTTGCACTCGCTACCTTTTGTTGTCGGTTATACTTGGATATTCATTGGTAATAGTGTTTGCAGCGTGTGTGTGTGTGTGTGTGTGTGTGTGTGTGTGTGTGTGTGTATTATCTTTCCGGATACGCTCCCCATACCGAGGTTTTACATTCCTTGTACAGCGCCTTCTTCCTGGATATGTGCCTTGAAGATGACGGGAGTTCAATTCTCGAAAAATGTTCCATTGTGGAAGCTGTTATTTAGCATGTGAATCTGGTATTACTCTCCGTTATTTCGAAATTGGGAACCTCTTTCTACTTCTCGCGGCTTTTTCGGATTTCGTTAAAAAAATGATGATCTGCAATAGGCCATTCTACTGTTTCAGGTAGGGGAAAGATAAATGCCAAATAGAATTTAATATTAATGAAATGTACTGACTTTCGAAGACACAATTAGTTAATCAAACGAGTTCTACACCTAACGGTGTTTGCGTCAACAGGTGGTTTCAGTAGAACGGTGTCACGGCTTAAGAATATTAACCATCGAACTCAACACAGGTTTTGGTCCGGCAAACAGATACACACCGCCGGAAGAAAAATGTTTGCACACGTGGAAAGATGACGTCGATTTTGATCCGATGACGAGCTGTATAACCTGGGGGATATTAGATGTACTGATAATGGTTTCAACATCGTCCGTTAACAGATGACATAGTGACATAACTACCTGAGTGCCATCGATGCCTGCCGTTTAATACAGTGAGAATGCTCTGTGTGGTGCAAACGCGAGAAGCAAGCAGGAAACCATACCACGGAGACGCACTCGTGCTTCCCACAGGCAAGTGAACAAGTTTGAAACGGGTCACACCGTGGCCTTCCGAGTGGCAGGACGGTCCCTTCGCCACTTTGCCACACAAGTTTGACATGCTGCGTCATTTGTACAACACTCTCACATCGGTAGACGAGGTTCTGGACGTCACGCAGCTCAGACGCTCGCCAGTGTCTTAGTGCTGTGGGGGCAGCAGCGACAGATCGTGTAAGTAAGCTGTTTAGGTTTCTATGTTGGTAACGCCACGGAGCGCTCTGTATGAAAATCACTGGCTGTGCTGTGTGCAGTCTGCGGCTGGTTGGCAATGTTGGAATATTCGCTATTGTAGTGTTGGGCAGTTGGATGTGAACGGCGCGTAGCGTTGTGCAGTTGGAGGTGAGCCGCCAGCTGTGGTGGATGTGGGGAGAGAGATGGCAGAATTTTGAGAGCGGACGATCTGGACGTGTGTCCGTCAGAAAAACAAAATTTGTAAGACTGGATGTCGTGAACTGATGAACACTATTAAGGTAAATACATTGTTTGTTCTCTATCAAAATCTTTCATTTGCTAACTATGCCTATCAGGAATTAGATCTTTTATTTAGCTGGCAGTATGTGGGGAGAGAGATGGCGGAGCTTTGAGAGCGGATGATCTGGACTTGTGTCCATTAGAGGCAGTAAATTTGTAAGACTGGATGTCATATATATATATATATATATATATATATATATATATATATATATATAGGGTGTTATGAAAAGTTACGGCCAAACTTTCGGGAAACATTCCTCACACACAAATAAAGAAAAGATGTTATATGAACATTGTCCGGAAACGCTTAATTTCCATGTTAGAGCTCATTTTAGTTTCGTCAGTATGTTCTTCCACCTACGCTCAATGGAGCACGTTATCATGATTTCATACGGGATACTCTACCTGTGCTGCTAGAACATGTGGCTTTACAAGTACGACACAACATGAGGTTCATGCACGATGGAGCTCCTGCACATTTAAGTCGAAGTGTTTGTACGGTTCTCAACAACAGATTCGGTGACCGATGGATTGGTAGAGGCGGACCAATTCCATGGCCTCCACGCTCTCCTGACCTCAAGCCTCTTGACTTTCATTTATGGGGGCATTTGAAAGCTCTTGTCTACGCAACCCCGGTACCAAATGTAGAGACTCTTCGTGCTCGTATTGTGGACGGCTGTGATACAATACGCCATTCTCCAGGGCTGCATCAGGGATTCCATGCGACGGAGGGTGGATGCATGTATCCTCGCTAACGGAGGACATTTTGAACATTTCCTGTAACAAAGTGTTTGAAGTCACGCTGGTAGTACGTTCTGTTGCTGTGTGTTTCCATTCCATGATTAATGCGATTTGAAGAGAAGTAATAAAATGGGCTCTAACATGGAAAGTAAGTGTATCCGGACACATGTCCACATAACATATTTTCTTTCTTTGTGTGTGAGGATTGTGTCCTGTATATAATGATGACTTTTGAACACTATTAAGGTAAATACACTGTTTGTTCCGTATAAAAATCTTTTAGTTGCTAACTATGCCTATCAGTTGTTAGTGCCTTCAGTAGTTTGAATCCTTTATTTAGCTGGCAGTATTGGCGCTCGCTGTATTGCACTAGTTCGAGTAACGGAGATTTTTGTGAGGTAAGTGATTCAAGAAAGGTATAGCTTATTGTCAGTCAGGGCCATTCTTTTGTAGGGATTATTGAAAGTCAGGTTGCGTTGCGCTAAAAATATTGTGTGTCAGTTTAGTGTTGATCAGAACAAGTAAAGAGAGAAATGTCTGAGTATGTTGAGTTCTGCTGCCGGCCGGTGTGGCCGTGCGGTTCTAGGCGCTTCAGTCTGGAACCGCGCGACCGCTACGGTCGCAGGTTCGAATCCTGCCTCGGGCATGGATGTGTGTGATGTCCTTAGTTTAGTTAGGTTTAAGTAGTTCTAAGTTCTAGGGCACTGATGACCACAGCTGTTAAGTCCCATAGTGCTCAGAGCCATTTTTTTCAGTTCTGCTCAGCTGTCTCAAAATAAAATAACGTAAGAGGTTTATCAGCCCAGTAATTCATTAATTTTTCTAAGGGGACGTTTCAATCGTACAGCTACAACAGGACAGGTGAGAGGACTTGTGAGCGCAGACGTGGCAACACGAGCCGATACGAACCGGCTATTAGCAGTGGACTGGGGGCGCTCACCCCTCTCCCATCTTCCAATCACGTCACAGCATCGATGTGGTACACCCACGAGAAAGACAGGCCGCGGCGAAGGTAGTCCTGAACTCGCTCAGTTCAGCAGACTAAATGCGTTTCTAAACCTGTTAACTCGCAGTTGGGACCGTAAATACTAACGAGAGTAGCATATTCCACTGGAATCTTACTGATTAACAGTACTACAACAAAATCTAATTTAAGAGCAATACCCGATATAGATGGTATAACGGCTTGTTTATAGCAGTTAGTCTCTTCTGCTTAACAGTACTCATTTAATACAAGAAGTGGTGCCTTATGCAACTAATAATCATTTTAGCATGATTTGATTTTATTGTAAACCACTGCAGCAGTAACAAATTGTAAGTAGGCCTATGGACATCCGATCATTATAGGTCTAATAACAGTAAGATTCCATAACAGCGGATTCCAGTAGATGATACGGTTTTCGTTAGTACGGACATGCCTAGTTACGAGTTAACAGGTGTAGAAACGTAGTTTGTATGCTGATGTGAGCGAGTAAGCGAGCACAGGCCTACCTTCGTGACGTACGCACCGTGGCCTGTCTTTCTCGTAGGACTCGATCGATGTGCCGTCAAACGATCACTTGAAGGTGGAATGGCGCGCCGTTGTCTTCAATGATCAAAGAAAATTCTTCGTGCACGTAACTGGTGGTTGTTTGGCAGTACGACGTAGACCTGGAAAGAGCTGTCTCGTAGACCATTCGCCCAAGACAGACTGGCCACACGCCAGGCCTCATGTTGTGGCATGGCTGTAACTCTCGTTCACCTTTGGAGTTTCTGGAGGGGACACTAACCTGTGCTTGGAACGTGTAGAATGTTTTTGGATCAGTTCTTTTGCCGTTCTTGCAACAGGAAGTTGATATGTTGTTCCAGCAAGATAATGCTCGCCCAAACGCAGTCCCTGAAACTCAACGTGCACTATAAGACGTGCAGCATCTTTCCCAGGAAATGACCTGGGGGGGGGGGGTCTCTGCAGACATCATGAGACTCTGGCATAAAATGGGGGTGATACGCGATTACAAGAACTCAGCAAGAGAGTTCTCACAGCCTCTGTCACCTCAATTCTCCAACTTCCTACCTACACGTGGTGCCCCTGTTAAGCCGAGCAACTCAGCGGAAGGTTGGGTAACCAACCCCAGCGGGAAACTGAGTCGGTGAGCAGATAGGAGTTGGAGGACAGTGGAAGGCAACGGGAAACCACCACTGAACTATCCCAAGAAAACCCCATGGCTTCGCTCAGCTCAAAATGTTCCGGAGTTTCAAGTTCCCCGATCGGATCTCCGGGGGGAACCAGGTTGAGAGGAGCTTCACGAAGAGTAAGATGGTGCAAAGAGAAGCACTGCACAGGAACATGGAATGTAAGATCCATGTATCAAGGAAAACTAGACATAGTGAAAAGAGAAATGGAGAAAATTAACATCGACATATTGGGAATAAGTGAAATGAGGTGGACTGGCATGGGAGAATTTGCTTCGGATGAGCATGTGGTGTATTATTCTGGACAGGATAACAACAGAAGTAATGGAGTAGCCTTCATAGTTAGTGATAAAGTGAGAAAAGCTGTGGTGGGACGCAAATATAAAAATGATAGAATGATGTCCATCAGACTTCAAGGTCAGCCCCTCAACATCACAGTAATTCAAGTTTATGCACCAACAACCGATGCTGAAAAGGAAATTATTGACCAGTTCTATGGAGATTTACAAGAATTACTACTGTCAACACCAAAAAAGGATATCCTCTTCATAGTTGGAGATTGGAATGCAAAAGTGGGAAATGAAGCTGTAGAAGGTATAACAGGGAAATATGGTCTTGGTGCAACAAATGAAGCTGGACAGAGACTCCTAGAATTCTGCCAAGAAAATTCATTGATAATTACTAATACACTGTTTCAACTACCAAAACGACGCCTATATACCTGGACTTCGCCAGATGGCCAACACCGGAACCAAATTGATTACATACTTTGTAATCACAGGTGGAAGAGCGCGGTTCAGTCAGCTACAACAAGACCTGGGGCTGACTGCGGATCAGATCATGAGCTCCTGATTGAAAAATTTCGGCTGAAACATCAGAATGTACCAAAAAGTATCCCAACTTGCAGATACGACCTTAACTCTATACCCTCCGACTATGCTGCAGAGGTACAAAACAGATTTAATGTATTACAGCTGGAGGACAAAAGCTCGCAAGAGATGTGGACAGAAGTAGCTAATACTGTCAAGGAGGCCGCAGAGAAACACATTCCCAAGAAAAGGAACAGTAAGAAGGCTAGATGGCTATCAGTTGAGGCACTGCAAGTTGCAGAAGAACGAAGGAAAGCAAAAATCAAGGGAGATAGATCAGCTATGTTTGAATTAAATAAAGATTTTCAGAAATTAGCTAGAAGAGATAAAAATATATTCTTTAATGAACAGTGCAAGGAAGTTGAAGATAGTAACGTAATGGGGAAGACAAGAGATCTTTATAAGAAAATTAGAGCAATTAAAGGAAAATTCCAGGCAAAAATTGGAATGATAAAAGATAGAAACGGGAAAGATCTGGGTGAAGCAGAGGGTGTTAAGGAAAGATGGGCAGAATATGTAGAAGACCTATACAAGAAAGAACTGCATCATGACAGGGCTCCTACTGCTGATGTTAATGTTAATTTAGAACTAGAGCCAGATATTTTGGAGAGCGAAATCCAGTGGGCCCTTGAAAATATGGCTGATAACAAAACTAGTGGACGTGATGAAATACCAGCAGAATTGTTTAAAGTCACTGGAAAGGATGCAGTGAAAGTGCTGCACTCAATATGTCAAAAAATATGGATCACGCAGCAGTGGCCAGAAGACTGGAAAAGATCAGTATTCATCCCCATTCCAAAGAAGAAAAGTTCTAAAGAATGCTCAGATTACCGAACAATCGCACTTATTTCACATGCTAGCAAAGTTATGTTGAAAATCTTACAAAATAAACTTCGCCAATATCTAGATCGAGAGCTGCCAGAGGAACAAGCTGGATTTAGAAAAGGAAGAGGAACTAGAGATCAAATTGCTAACATTCGGTGGATTATGGAAAAAGCGAGAGAATTCCAGAAAGATGTGTACCTCTGCTTTATTGACTACGCCAAAGCCTTTGACTGCGTCGACCACAACAAATTATGGAACGTACTGAAAAACATGGGTGTACCAGATCACGTCATTCATCTGATACGGAGTTTATACCTTGACCAAGAAGCCACGGTGAGAACTATGTATGGAACAACGAAATGGATAAAGATTCAGAAAGGGGTCCGGCAAGGCTGCATACTGTCACCGTACTTATTCAATCTGTATGCAGAACATGTCACGAGGAATGCGAGGCTAGATGAAGGAGAAACAGGAATTAAAATAGCTGGAATAAATGTAAACAACCTCAGGTACGCGGATGATACGATCCTATTGGCAGAAGGTGAAGAAGATTTGAGAACACTCTTACTGAAGGTGAAAGACGAAAGTGAAAAGGCTGGTCTTATGCTGAATGTGAAGAAAACGAAAATTATGGCAACTACACCTACCAATTCGTGGGATATAGCAGGAGAAACCATGGAGGTTGTGACCACATTCAGTTATCTCGGTTCCCAGATCTCTGCTGACGGTGACTGCAGCCATGAAATCCGGAGACGCCTGTTGCTCGGTAGACAGGCGATGTCAAACCTTGACAAGGTTATAAGGTCCAGAGATATAACACTAGCAACAAAGTTCCGTATTGTGAGGGCTATGGTCTTTCCAGTTGTGATGTTTGGATGTGAGACCTGGACCATTAGAAAGGCTGAACGGCGAAGAATTGACTCCTTCGAATTGTGGTGTTGGAGGAAACTTCTTAGAGTTCCATGGACTGCAAAGAGAACCAACAGATCAATATTGGAGCAAATTAAACCAGATTTCTCCCTGGAAGATCTAATCTTAAAACAAAAGCTGACCTACTTTGGACACAGAATGCGAAGGCATGCCTCGCTGGAAAAAACATTAATGCTGGGGAAGATTGAAGGAACTAGAAGAAGAGGACGTCAGAGGATGAGATGGATCGATGGCATCACAGAAGCAATGTGTTCCAACCTGGAAGGTCTACGGGAGAAAGTGCAAGACAGGAAAAACTGGCGTGATTTGGTTCATGGGGTCACGAAGAGTCGGAACCGACTAAACGAATAGAGAGAGAGAGAGAGAGAGAGATCTTTCCTGGGCAGCACTCTCTCCGGACTTGTCTCCATTTGAGCAGGTGTGGGATGTGTTGAGACGAGAAGTGACAGCTCTTAGATAACGATGTGAACAGGTGGAGCAGGCGGGCCATAACGTATTCCAGGACAGTATTCACTAGCTGTACGATCGATTGGGTGCCGGATTCAGCGACTGCAGTGCCTCCCGTATTGATACGGGTGTTTTAGCATGTTTCGATACCTCGTACCTCAGAACCGATTTTTGCATTGATCTGTAAATAAAATCATTTCATGTAACATATATTCAAATGCTATAACAAACATTGAATGAACTGGAAACATCTGAAAAGGTGTACTAATTCATTTTTTTCCGTCTGTTTATTTCCTAAATCCTGCAGTGAGACAGCAGACTGGAAGCTCTTCATGTTATATAAGCCCATAGGCGATTATGTAGCTTCTCTAAAATGTATTATGCTGATGAGTTTTCAGCTCTCGAAGATTTGTACAAAATTATGCCAACACCGCGAGAAATGTATCCTTCAACATAAATGCAGATTCTAGAAATCCTGAATGCTTAGCAGTTGTATTTTAACTCGGATGGCCGTGTGAAATGTCCTCAATAATTTGTGGGTGCCAGTAGTGGTCAGAAGCTTCTTCGGTGTAATTGTGAATGCATTATACTGAGCTGAGGGAAATAGAAATTAGGGAAACTGTTGGTAAACGTATGGTGGATGCTTTCGTGACCAAGAGACCTGAAGTGTTTGGTGTTACAAGAAGCTGCGAATCGAAGATTTTTATCGCATACAGGGAAAAGCGGAAATACCTGATCCACTAGGTCGCAACGTACACGAAACTGTGTGTGTTAAGTGATAGAAGCAGAGGGCAATTCAAGGGGACTGCAAGGGCGGCAGCTGCTGAAGTCTGCAGAATCCTGTCAGTATCAAACCAATACTAAGAGAGCTGCAGAAACAGAGAATTACAGGGAGATCAGGAATTCCGAATTTTGCAGAGATGTGTGTGTGGTCGCTATCCATTATCCGTCATAATTACTTCAACATGCCACTATTTTGCAGAAAGTACGTTATAAGATTCCCTTAAAAATTATTTCGAGCCTCTATTTACCCATTCTGAATCACATGGAATTTATTCCTAATAGCGACAAATTTTATACACCATATGGTAATGTGTTTTTGATGTTTACATACTTTTGTGAAGCCCCTGTGTTTAGTAAGAGATATAGGAAGGCCAATTGCTCGCACATGTTTTGTTTCTTTCGCTGTTCATGTCCGATCGATGTCTGGCCAAAGACATCTAAGTTATATTCAACATCGTGCAGGCAGACAGTACATTCTTAGTGACAGCTGTTTCCTAGTTAGGAGAATCCATAAATTAGAAGAAAATTGTGTTATGATATGGTAGACAATAGGCAATAGCGCTCACATCAGCGACATTATCAACCTCAAAGTGACTTAGACTGGGAAAAGCATTAACAAAACAAGCCGAAGTTATAACAGTTGCGTTGCAACTTTAGTATCTCAAAGGAAGCTTGAGTTTTATCGTCAGATCTACGACTAACTGATGTCTGCTTGTGATCTCGACAACGCGCAGTTCCACCTCGACAAAATACGAAATTTAGTGCAACTGTAAATAAAAATAGACAGAGAAGAAACCAAATTAAAAGTTCATTTGTGAACGTGCGTCCCATTCATCAGCGGCACTTTTCATTGTCGCGTTTGCCCCCTGCATATTTTTTGCCCTGACGTAGTGAAATATTGCCCAACAACATCTGGTGTCCGATTTTTCACAGTGGGTGTGTTTGTGGAAGTGGCACCGGCTATGCTTTGGGTAGTTTTTGTTTGTCTTTTGTTTTGACCGTGTAGATCACACGTGCTTTGTTTTCGTTTTTGGGGTCTGCGTAATCGGTTGAACGGACGACGACGCCTGACAGCGGCAACCGAGCTGCGTAAATCAGGCGCCGCCGGTTCCGTCTGGAACAGAGGGCGTGTGGCCACAGCGGAGAGGGGACAAAGGGGTTGCGTATGGGAACCCACGACTCTGTTCACACCGTTTTCCCCGCACAAGGTATTGAGAGAAGGTTATTTCTTGCAAAAAGTATTACATAGTAACGTCACAAGGCTGATGTCAGACGGACTGTCGACGAGTCCACAGCTTGTGGTCCAGTCCGTAGCGCCGTTGTCTCTGCATCGCTGGTACGGGGTTCGATTTCCGACCAGTACCGGCATTTTCTTCGCTCGAGGAGTGGCTTTTTGTGATGTACTGCTCATTTCATCTCCTCTTCATGACAAAGGTGCCCAAATCACATACGTGGCGATAAATACAGACTTGGAACAGGCGGCCGAACAACCACAGCGGGATCCCCTCTATATCAGCCCCCCCCTTTCTATACGGAATCGTCTAATTCATCTAGTGAGCAACAGGTTATTTGTAACACAGTCATTACGAATGCGGAAGTCACATTCTTGGTGTAAGACATATAGTTATTCGCCCGCAGCATTCACTGTATACATCACAGAATTAATGATGGAAAGGAAAGAGATGTCATGGAGTTTGGTTTAAACTCATGGACTTTGGTTTAAATTCTTGATAAGAGAATTTCGATGATAATATCTCCTATCCACATTTCTCATCTCAAACTGAACATAAATCACAGTGTTTTTAATGTGAGTCACTGGGAAGCTTTAATAGGACGATCATTATGGGCTTACTAGCCGTAAATCTCCTTTGATATGTTGCTCTTGCGCGGATTGTTGTTGCTGTGGTCTTCAGTCCTGAGACTGATTTCATGTAGCTCTCCATGCTACTCTACCCTGTGCAAGCTTCTTCATCTCCCAGTACCTGCTGCAGCCTACATCCTTCTGACTCTGCTTAGTGTATTGATCTCTTGGTCTCTCTCTACGATTTTTACCCTCCATGTTACCCTCCAGTACTAAACTGGTGATTCCTTGATGCCTCAGAACATGTCCTACCAGCCGGCCCCTTCTTCTTGTCAAGTTGTGCCACAAACTCCCCTTCTCCACAATTCTTTTCAATTACCTCCTCACTAGTTATGTGATCTACCCATCTAATCTTGAGCATTCTTCTGTAGCACCACATTTCGAAAGCTTCTATTCCCTTCTTGTCCAAACTTTTATCGTCCATGTTTAACTTCCATACATGGCTACACACCATACAAATACTATCAGAAACTACTTCCCGACACTTAAATCAATACTCGATGTTAACAAATTTCTCTTCTTCAGAAACGCTTTCCTTGCCATTGCCAGTCTACATTTTATATTCTCTCTACCTCGACTATCGTCAATCATTTTGCTCCCCAAATAGCAAAACTCCTTTACTACTTTAAGTGTCTCATTTCCTAATCTAATTCCCTCAACATCACCCGATTTAATTCGACTACATTCCATTATCCTCGTTTTGCTTTTGTTGATGTTCATCTTATACCCTCCTTTCAAGACACAATCCATTCCGTTCAACTGCTCTTCCAAGTCCTTTGCTGTCTCTGACAGAATTACAATGTCTTCGGCGAACCTCAAAGTTTTTATCTCTTCTCCATGGATTTTAATACCTACTCCGAACTTTTCCTTTGTTTCCTTTACTGCTTGCTCAATATACAGATTGAATAGCATCGGGGAGAGGCTACAACCCTGTCTCACTCCCTTCCCAATCACTGCCTGCCTTTCTTGTCCCTCGACTCTTATAACTGCCATCTGGTTTCTGTGCAAATTGTATTTTACCCCTGACACCTTCAAAATTTGAAAGAGAGTATTCCAGTCAACATTGCCAAACGCTTTCTCTAAGTCTACAAATGCCAGAAACGTCGGTTTGCCTTTCCTTAATCTTTCTTCTAAGGTACGTCGTAGGGTCAGTATTGCGTCACGTGTTCCCACATTTCTACGGAATACAAACTGACCTTCCCCGAGGTCGGCTTCTACCAGTTTTTCCTTTCGTTTGTAAAGAATTCACGTTAGTATTTTCCAGCTATGACTTATTAAACTGGTAGTTCGGTAATTTTCACATCTGTCAACACCTGCTTTCTTTGGGATTGGAATTATTATACCGATAGTACCCGTGGTCTAGGGGTAGCGTCTTTGAGTCATAATCAAAAAGTTTTCGGTCCCGGGTTCGATACACGCCACTGCCTAAATTTGGATAAATAATCAGCATTGGCGGCCAAAGACTTCCGGCATAAGAAGTCAGCCTCATTCTGCCAACGGCCTTGTCAAAGAGAGCGGAGGAGCGGATAGAGGTTCAAGGCACTCTCTTGTCCTAGGGGTGGGATATTGCCCCAAAAGGCAGAAGAATCAGCAATGATCAACGACATGAGGATGCAGAAGGCAATGGAAACCACTGCATTAAATACACGTAACGTGTATCCACAGGACATGGGGCCTGTAATTGAAGAAGTGTCATGACGATCTCTCCATTGGCAAAAGATCCCGGAATAGTCGCCCATTCGGGTCTCCGGGAGGGGACTGCCAAGGGGGACGTTACCATGAGAAAAAGAGTGAATAATCAACGAAAGGATAACGTTCTACGAGTCGGGGCGTGGAATGTCAGAAGCTTGAACATGGTAGGGAAATTAGAAAATCTGAAAAGGGAAATGCAAAGGCTCAATTTAGATATAGTAGGGGTCAGTGAAGTGAAGTGGAAGGAAGACAAGGATTTCTGGTCAGATGAGTATCGGGTAATATCAACAGCAGCAGAAAATGTTATAACAGGTGTAGGATTCGTTATGAATAAGAAGGTAGGGCAGAGGGTGTGTTACTGTGAACAGTTCAGTGACCGGGTTGTCCTAATCAGAATCGACAGCAGACCAACACCGACACCGATAGTTCAGGTATACATGCCGATGTCGCAAGCTGGAGATGAACAAATAGATAAACTGTATGAGGATATTGAAAGGGTAATGCAGTATGTAAAGGTGGACGAAAATCTAATAGTCATAGGCGACTGGAATGCAGTTGTAGGGGAAGGAGTAGAAGAAAAGGTTACAGGAGAATATGGACTTCGGACAAGGAATGAAAGAGGAGAAAGACTAATTGAGTTCTGTAACAAGTTTCAGCTAGTAATAGCGAATACCCTGTTCAAGAATCACGAGAGGACGAGGTATACTTGGAAAAGGCCGGGAGATACGGGAAGATTTCAATTAGATTACATCATGGTCAGACAGAGATTCCGAAATCAGATACTGGATTGTAAGGCGTACCCAGGAGCAGATATAGACTCAGATCACAATATAGTAGTGTTGAAGAGTAGGCTGAAGTTCAAGACATTAGTCAGGAAGAATCAATACGCAAAGAAGTGGGATACGGAAGTACTAAGGAATGACGAGATACGTTTGAAGTTCTCTAACGCTATAGATACAGCAATAAGGAATAGCGCAGTAGTCAGTACAGTTGAAGAGGAATGGACATCTCTAAAAAGGGCCATCACAGAAGTTGGGAAGGAAAACATAGGTACAAAGAAGGTAGCTGCAAAGAAACCGTGGGTAACAGAAGAAATACTTCAGTTGATTGATGAAAGGAGGAAGAACAAACATGTTCCGGGAAAATCAGGAATACAGAAGTACAAGTCGCTGAGGAATGAAGTAAATAGGAATTGCAGGGAAGCTAAGAAGAAATAGCTGCAGGAAAAATGTGAAGACATTGAGAAAGATATGATTGTCGGAAGGACAGACTCAGCATACAGGAAAGTCAAAACAACCTTTGGTGTCATTAAAAGCAACGGTGGTAACAATAAGAGTGCAACGGGAAATCCACTGTTAAATGCAGAGGAGAGAGCAGATAGGTGGAAAGAATACATCGAAAGCCTCTATGAGGGTGAAGATTTGTCTGATGTGATAGAAGAAGAAACAGGAATCGATTTAGAAGAGATAGGGGATCCAGTATTAGAATCGGAATTTAAAAGAGCTTTGGAGGACTTACGGTCAAATAAGGCAGAACGGATAGATAACATTCCATCAGAATTTCTGAAATCATTGGGGGAAGTGGCAACAAAACGACTATTCACGTTGGTGTGTAGAATATGTGAGTCTGGCGACATACCATCTGACTCTCGGAAAAGCATCATCCACAGAATTCCGAAGACGGCAAGAGCTGACAAGTGCGAGAATTATCGCACAATCAGCTTAACAGCTCATGCATCGAAGCTGCTTACAAGAGTAATATACAGAACAATGGAAAAGAAAATTGAGAATGCGCTAGGTGACGATCAGTTTGGCTTTACGAAAAGTAAAGGAACGAGAGAGGCAATTCTGATGTTACGGCTAATAATGGATGCAAGGCTAAAGAAAAATCAAGACACTTTCATAGGATTTGTCGACCTGGAGAAAGCGTTCGACAATAGAAAGTGGTGCAAGCTGTTCGCGATTCTGAAAAAAGTAGGGGTAAGCTATAGGGAGAGACGGGTCATATACAATATGTACAACAACCAAGAGGGAATAATAAGAGTGGACGATCAGGAACGAAGTGCTCGTATTAAGAAGGGTGTAAGACAAGGCTGTAGCCTTTCGCCCATACTCTTCAATCTGTACATCGAGGAAGCAATGATGGAAATAAGAGAAAGGTTCAGGAGTGGAATTAAAATACAAGGTGAAAGGATGTCAATGATACGATTCGCTGATGATATTGCTATCCTGAGTGAAAGTGAAGAAGAATTAAATGATCTGGTAAACGGAATGAACAGTCTAATGAGTACACAGTATGGTTTGAGAGTAAATCGGAGAAAGAAGAAGGTAATGAGAAGTAGTAGAAATGAGAACAGCGAGAAACTTAACATCAGGATTGATGGTCACGAAGTCAATGAAGTTAAGGAATTCTGCTACCTAAGCAGTAAAATAACCAATGACGGACGGAGCAAGAAGGACATCAAAAGCAGACTCGCTATGGCAAAAAAGGCATTTCTGGCCAAGAGAAGTCTACTAGTAACAAATACCGGCCTTAATTTGAGGAAGAAATTTCTGAGGATGTACGTCTGGAGTACAGCATTGTATGGTAGTGAAACATGGACTGTGGGAAAACCGGAACAGAAGAGAATCGAAGCATTTGAGATATGGTGCTATAGACGAATGTTGAAAATTAGGTGGACTGATAAGGTAAGGAATGAGGAGGTTCTAGGCAGAACCGGAGAGGAAAGGAATATGTGGAAAACACTGATAAGGAGAAGGGACAGGGTGGTAGGACATCTGCTAAGACATGAGGGAATGACTTCCATGGTACTAGAGGGAGCTGTAGAGGGCAAAAGCTGTAGAGGAAGACAGAGATTGGAATACGTCAAGCAAATAATTGTGGACGTAGGTTGCAAGTGCTACTCTAAGATGAAGAGGTTAGCACAGGAAAGGAATTCTTGGCGGGCCGCATCAAACCAGTCAGTAGACTGTTGACAAAAAAAAAAAAAAAAAAAAAAAAAACAATACTCTTCTTGAAGTCTGAGGGAATTTCGCCTGCCTCATACATCTTGCTCACCTGATGGTCGAGTTTTGTGAGTACCGGCGACCGGCTCTCCCAAGACTGTCAGTAGTTCTAATGGAATGTTGTCTACTCCCGGAGTGTTGTTTCAACTCAGGTCTTTCAGTGGTCTATCAAACTCTTCAGGCAGTATCGTATCTCCCATTTCATCTTCATCTACATCCTCTTCCATTTCCATAATATTGTCCTCAAGAACATCGCACCCGTATAGACCCTCAATATACTCCATCCACCTTTCTGCTTTTCCCTTCTTTGCTTATAACTGGGTTTCCATCGGAGCTCTTGATATTCATACAAGTGGTTCTCTTTTCTCCAAAGGTGTCTTTAATTTTCCTGTAGGCAGTATCTATCTTACCCCTAATGATACATGCCTCTACATCCTTACATTTGTCCCTTAGCCATCTCTGCTCAGCCATTTTGCACTTCCTGTCGATCTCATTTTTGAGACGTTTGTATTCCTTTTTGCCTGCTTCACTTACTGCATTTTTGTATTTCCTCCTTTCATCAATTAAATTCAGTATCTCTTCTGTTACCGAAGGATTTCTACTAGCCCTCGTCTTTTTACCTACTTGATCCTCTGCTACCTTCCCTATATCATTCCTCAAAGCTACCCATTCTTCTTCTACTGTATTTATTTCCCCCTTTCTGTCAATTGTTCCCTCACGCACTCTCTCAAACTCTGTACAACCTCTGGTTCTTTCTGTTTATCCAGGTCCCATCTCCTTATAATCCCACCTTTTTGCAGTTTCTTCAGTTTTAATCTACAGTTCATAACCAATAGATTGTGGTCAGACTCCATATCTGCACCTGGAAATGTCTTACAATCTAAAACCTGGTTCCTAAATCTCTGTCTTACCATTATATAATCTGTCTGAAAGCTTCTAGTATCTCCAGGGTTATTCCATGTATACAACCTTCTTTCATGATTCTTGAACCAAGTGCTAGCTATGATTAAGTTGTGCTCTGTGCAAAATTCTACCAGGAGTCTTCCTCTTTCATTTCTTACCGCCAGTCCATATTCACCTACTGAGTTTCCTTCTCTTCCTTTTCCTACTGTCGAATTCCAGACACCCATGACTATTAAATTTTCGTCTCTCTTCACCACTTGAATAATTTCTTTTATCTCATTATACTTTTCATCAATTTCTTCATCATCTGCAGAGCTAGTTGGCATATAAACTTGTACTACGGTAGTAGGCGTGGGATTCGTGTCCATCTTGGCCACAATAATGCGATCCATTTCCCTTTTTAAATTTTCTAACCTACCTGACCGATTAAGGGATCTGACATTCGACGCTCCCATCCGTAGAACGCCAGTTTTCTTTCTCTTGATAACGACGTCCTCCTGAGTTGTTCCCGACCGTGCGGGTAGATGAGAAGAACAGGTTGAAATTCGGTTCCAGTGCATGGATGCCAAAAAAATGTTATTCGATGGGACAAATTAAAGAATGATACAGTAGGTACATATGTTACATCTCTTTAACATAGAACATGCAGTAAAGCTGTAATAACCCACAACTACTCATTTCTAGTCATGCTCCCTCCAGCTGGCTGTGTGTATTTAAATTATCAGCGAGAAGTACGCCCACCTTTCAAAGCAGCAGTCATAAAAAGTGTAACTAAATGTCCACGCCTTATCATGGAGTTTTAGAAATAGTATTCAACTGTACCGCCATATGTCATAGGCGTTGTGTTGGTGAAAATTTGTTTTTATCCATCACACTCATAGAGTGCATCTACGTAGTTTACGGAGGGCTTGTGCAGTAGCCAGTTATTGTTACTTGGGTTTTGTTTTTCTTTGCAAGGCAACTAGTACCAATGGGCCCGTTATAACTGCCCTGGTTATAATCATCCCGAAAGACAAAATCAATTCCCGCTTTTCTTACTTATTTCTTCCACCAATTCGACTGCAATTTCTGTTCTAGTATGGAGTGACGGACACTTGTTCACTCGCAGCAACAAACCGGTACATAAAATTAGTTGGTCTGTTTCTGGAATAGTCTATCAATTGCTCACAAACTGCGTTTCGCATTTTATTTTGGGCATAATTCAACAAATATTGTACCAATCATCCGCAACGCTTTACTAACGCGACATATGCAATGAACTGTGCTCGTTCTTCTAATAATCCGATTAACATCAGCTATTTCATGTATCTGTTCTCTCTGGGGTTTGGTACAACATTGTGGGCTTTGTTTATGGCTTTTCCCTGTAATTGAGACACACATGGTAATGGCCTCTGAAGAACGGACATGTCGTTTAATATGTTGTTCTGATTCAATTGACCGCACCCGAAAATAATGTTATCAGACACAGGTTGAACCCCAATACCACCGATTAAACTTAGGTTGTTCAGAGATACTTTCCAACAGTACAGACGCCACACACATGTATACATAACATTTCTATAGGCTTGACGCCAAACGTGATTCCTTCAGTGGTGATCTACACCACGTTTCGTTTCCTCTAGCGAGAGTACAGGTAGCGCTGCGAGCCATAGGTACATAGACAGTGACACTGCATAAGCGTCAGACTAGTTCGGGACATATGTCGGCCAAAAAGCGTGTCCAGATGGCCAAAGCGGTTAAGGTAATGGTTTAGAGAAGCAGAGATTCCGTGTTAGAGTCCTCGTCGGGCATAAACTTCCATCTCGCATCACTGATTACTTTCAATGCTTTAACGCGGTCGCCGTGAGAAAAATTTCACTCAATATTAATGTTAGTATGATTTATTCGATTTGTTGCCACTGTTATCTTTCTGTTCATGAATACATCTCCGCAACAGTGAAACAAAGCTGTAATACACGATCGCTTAAATGTAAAATACAGAACCCCTTGCAACACACCTACCATTAGATATATCCTGAAGCTCTGTGATTTGGTTACAGATGTTGAGGGAACAGTTCACCATATTGTCGTTGAGCTGCTCGCCCACTACATTCAGTGATTTCACACATGAGGTGCTTGTCTGACAACGCTTTATCAATAAATCTATCTATACTGCAGTGAATCACTGTTAACGTACAGCTAAAACAGGCAGAAAAATAAACCTGAGACATTACAGAGCAGTACTGAACGCAAGCTTCAGGACGAACAGTAAAGTAGACATTAATGATGGCCGGAGAAGGTATCGTCAGTGAGTGGAACAAAACGAACAGCATTTCACCTCAACAATGCATTGTTGTGCAGTTAGTTTCGTGCAATGCCGATACTAGGATGAATGGGAGAATAAATCAAATGAAATTCAATTGCTGTGTAACGAGCCACCGGAGGCCGTATTCCCTCATACCAAAATAATGTGAAAATATCCAGGGACATCCTCTCAAATTTTGTTACTGACGTTTGGGTCACCCTGTAGATCAGATATTTCACGAAGGGCAGTTACCCTTGAAGATTTAAGCAAATATAAAGCCTGCTGTTAATGATGACCTTGTAGTAAGAAAATAAAATCGCTTTTTCTGTGAGAATATAGCCGATTATTAGTTGAAAGTCATAAGCAAAAATGAAAACACAAAGGAGTCACCTCGTTATTTAAGTTCGCAACCAAGGCTAACTGAGTTGAAAGTTAAAGCCAGACAATATTCAGCTGATAACGTCATGAATTTAGTGAACAGACACTGAAGCAGCATACCGTTCTATCTGTGCAGCGGGTGGACACTGTTGCACACAGATAGACTTAGGATAGATATGTAACTAATAGACGTTTTATGTTCAACCGTTTGCGTCCGTAGTAGTACGATTAAACACGTGACACTGTAACTAACGTGTGGATTTATAAGATTGACCGGAATTGGTGTAACCGCTAGTACTTGGAGGGTAACTCTTATCCTTTACCCGGTGTGTGAACTCTTGGAATAGTTCACTGTAATTCGTCCTTTTTGTGAATGATGGGAAAGTTACTTGTCAAAATATATTATCATTTCAAGGATTTCACCCACCCATTCCTCTATGAACTACAGACGTGCGAGTATGCCTACAGTAAATATTATTTCATTAAGCTGCCTCAAATAATCGGGGACATTGGTGGAAATGACCGTGACGTGCTACATATTTAACAGTTTGCAGCTCACAGATGAAGACGGCCGGTTGAGAAAGTATGTGAAACAATAACGTTGTGAAAAGTTGTGAAGTCGATACCGAAAGAAGTGTAGATCAGATATTGGAGAAGTAAATATCATAACGCACAATGAAAATACATCTTTGTCGGGTTGTATAGAAAAATGTATGCCATCTTTTCAGTAGCGTAAATGACTGGAAACTGTTCTTCATAATGAAATCGAATACTTCAATGTAAGTTAGTGACTTTAATCATGTCATCTTGTTCACATGCTTGCACTTGTAAATCATTGTCCATATGGTATTAAATACACGACATTTAAAAATTTGTTTCCACTGGTCCTCATAAATTTTATTAATATCCTCTTCGAAGGAGCACCTTAAATTCGGTCAGTTCCTCCCAATGTGGAACATTGAATGCTTCCGATTTTGAATACGGGAATTGGCTACAATAATTATGGTACGTTCCGAAATGCCACCAGTTGACTATCGTGAAACGATGTAATGTAATTACTGTAGTAGTAATTCGTTCCATTTTTGCTGGATGACTCGAATTAAGAATTACTGGTAGAGATTTGAGTTTACACTTGGAATAACTGAATAACATATTTGACAATTGAAAACACATCAGCGTAATGCAGTTTAATCGAACTGTATAATAGACGAATTTGTCTAAATACGTCTTCCCAGAACAACCTCGTCGTTTCACCTACGTTTCCATTCTCATCCAAACAGAAAGCCGAAAATTTATGGAATGTTCTTCGAGTGATCCTAAGCAGTTTGTTCGATGGCATAGTAACCTGTCGTTTAAAGTTTGCTACATAACATTTACTGCATATTAGTACAGTTCGTTCTGATACTTTGTAACTGATAACAACTTGATTCCCTGAAGTTCTTGAGCGTACCAACTCAGTGGTGGGTGTGGGCCATGGCACCTATTGCATATATTCCAGTATTAGTACCGTAGCAAACTGTGGAATAGGAAACAGAAAATGAATTACTGCGGGGGAACTGTGGCACTGAAATACTTACGTTACAGGAAAGGGCACGCAGTTTTTTGTCTCAAAATATCAATGTATTCAACAAGCAGATTTTTTACAAGGAACTAGTATGCAGAGTGCACCAACTCTTTAAGGTCATAATTATACAATTATGTATTCACAGGGTCGACGCAGGAGAAATACAGTAGGTACTTCAAAAGATTTCTGTTGAGTTCAGGACTCTCGACAGCCAAATACGCTAGCAGATTTTCAAGACAGTCGGTAGAAGAGACTAAACTGGTTCGAGATACGGAAATCATCGTCTTGCACTGTACAATATTTTAAAAATGGAGGACTATTTTTCTCTGAGATAAATGCCTCAAATGGCTCTGAGCACTATGGGACTTAACTTCTGAGATCATCAGTCCCCTAGAACTTAGAATTACTTAGGCCTAACTAACCTGAGGACATCACGCACATCCATGCCTGAGGCAGGATTCGACCCTGCGACCGTAGCGGTCGCGCGATTCCAGATTGTAGCGCCTAGAACCGCTCGTCCACCCCGGCCGGCTCTCAGTTAAATGAATAGGTTAGTTGACAAATATACTATCCATTTCATTCGTCTTTGTAAAAGGGAATTTTAAAATTTGAGAATATCTTTAATGCTTCATTATGTTTGTTTATAACTGAATTTTACTATAAAATATAGTGAGTTTTGTTTTAATGTTTCAGTCAAACTAATGTATTCTCTGCAAGCATTATATGTTTTAATTATAGACGGTTTTGGAAGGTAACTGTTAACAGCACGTTTGAGCTTCAGCTGCTTTATTTTAAACCCGAATATCGACCGGTTTCAGTTATGGACTGTCTTCACGGGTAAGGGTTAAAGTGGTTTAAGCTCCAACATTAAGTGGCAAATACGTATAATGTGGTGGCTTAAACGATTTTAAACCTTATTCGTGGAGATGGTCCATGTCTGAAACCGACAGATATTTGGGTTTAAAATAAAAGCAACTAATGGTCAGACACGCATTTTATACATCTTTTAATTATGTTTCATATTTTGTAACGAAATCAGATCAATAGGTTAATAAAACGAAAGAAAAGTCCTTATTTTGTTATTAGTATCAGCTTGTTACACATAACAGCAGTGGCGTGAGAATCATCGTCACTTCAGACTTGGCTATTGCGGTGGCTATTATGTTATCTCTTTGGAAATAGGTGTCTCCAAGGGTATTAAACGGAATAGGATTTTCTGCACTATATTACGAGGAATACTCCATCGATATAAGTAAAAAGATAGGTAAAAATAATCTTGTGCCCATTGCTTGTACTTGTTAGTTGTTACAGCAGAGTTAATTAATGCTCGACCAGCGTGTTTCATTCGGACATTTTGAAGTGTGTATTTGGCGATGAAGTTAACGGGTGCTTAGTAATTTACACAACAATCTCCAACTTCTTATTTCCCGTTGTGGAAAATAGACATTTGTTGTATACCTTGATCAGCTGCACTAGGTTTGATGCATGTAGTTGCAGCATATCACTACTTACAGTGATATATTTTTTCCTATTAGCATATAGCCTGTGGCGAAACTCTTTCTGTCCATCCATTCGTCTTTCTAAACACTAAACCCTACTCCATTTCAGCAATATCCTGTAACAAGTAAACAGCAGTAAACTCAATGGTGAAATTTGTACAGATGTGAAACAGAAACGGTATAAAGACACATGACTCATTTTGTCATTGAAGAATTTCTCCTCCGAGAAGTATTAATTTTACAACATTGGTTCGTCTTATCAATGTGCCCATTCTAAGGTCCTCCGTTGTATGTAACGTATACTTTTTGTCCTGAAGATTTGTGACACACAGTAATTTTTCATAGGACATTCGGGAGCGCTCTGAAAACGTTATAAGCACAACTGTAAATGATTGCATGCATCCAGGCTTTTCAGAAGTCTAGAATTTCTGATTTTGTATCTAGACAGTTACCAACCGCTGATGGTGATCTGTAAAACATTTTGAGAATTTACGGTGAGTTACTAATTGTGGGGCCAAAAAGACAAGTTACGTTCTGTGTTTAGTTTCTTTCGGACTGAATAATAGGCAATTTCTGGATCTTTTACTATTGATGAGATCTGAAATTACTGTGACAGGTTTTGTTTCCCACCAGTAAATAAAAAAAATGTACAGACGTTGTAAGGTGTATGCTTCGCCGGCGATGGGCGAGGCATGACAGAATCTCTGACCAGAGAGTAGTTTATTGTTAGTTGTTGCTCGTCGCGAGTCTGCGCTAGTCTGCGCGAGTCGACAGTAGTAGTCGGTCGGATACAGTAGGGAGTGGACGGTAGCAGTCTGCGGGAGTCGGCATGCGTCGGCTGTGTGCTCTTCTCGCGACTCTGGTCAGGACTCTGGACGATGAGTATTGTTGTAGAAGGTAAAGAAGCAGCATTGCGCATATCTAATAATGTATGTTAATTGTAATTAATTTGTTCAAAAAATGCCCCAATAATAATTTTTTTTTATAAAGTAACTCTTTTAAAGAAAAACATACATTTCAATTTAAAGAATATTTCCTATACATTCCCTCCAAGAATAAATAATATATATATATATATATATATATATATATATATATATATATATATATATATATATGTACGCCAACATTGCACGAAGCTGTGTCGAAGAATGTATAATTAAGAGCAGATATAGATGCAGTTTTTATTGAGGTAAGAATTTTTGCTTTTTTTATTCAGAATACAGGGCCGAAGGTCAGCGCTGCTGCCCTTATAAAATTTACCAGATATTATCATTTCTGTTGGGAGTTTACATTTCGTTCATGGTTCATTATTTAATATTATTGAGTGGGTTCATGGTCAATCACCATTTCTATCAATTTTGTGGGGAGTTTACGCTTTGCTCCATTTTGCATTTTTATTTAACAATATTTCGTGCGGAGAGGTTACAACGTACTGACTTCAAATTTGAGGAGCTGGACGAAAATAGTGGAAAAAACCCGTCAAAGAAAGAAGCCGTAAAACATGCGTAATCATAACTTCACTCATGCTTTGATGTTAAATACAGTATTATCAATAATACTGCTGGAAGGAGTAGTAACGGCAAAAAGTGTGCTCAACTGAACCGAGCAACAGATTTTTTATTTAAACATATTAATGGGTTTAATTCGGCACAATGACACAGACGTAATTCATTTATCCGTTTTATTTTGTTAAATTTTATTTACTTTGCGATCGTCAATTCTGTGATCTTTAGTGAAGGAACAATACCTTAATTAACAGAAGGGTTATTTCACCTGAAGTGATTAAATGAAACAACTGACAGCAAAATTAGGTGCTCATATGAATGATTCTGTCTTGGACAGCCCGGTATTCAGAGTGATGAGCTTGCGCCGAATCGAATCTGTGTCGCGGACTAACGAAGAAGGCAGATGAGCCTGAAGACGACCGGTCACTAACTGTCACTAACATCAGCAAAACACAGTTTTAAAATGTCGATCCCCTGGAGAAGCGGGAAAAGACGAGGAAGAAGAAGAGGAGGATACCCATGGTTCGAAGTCTGCTCATTCGTTACTTTTCTCAGTGTAACTAACAAAATTTAATTTACGAAAGATCTTTCAATGACTGTTTGCGAAAATTTTAGAGTGATTAGAGGACTGTTTCATATCGTATACTGCTCTGATTCTGGGGGAAAAAATTTGTGTCATCGAAACAAAATATTTTGATGTAGCAAAATACACAATATCATAATTGTGATTACCCACTTTCTACCATGATGGATCATATAAAGTGTTTAATGCCGACCACCTTCTGCCTATTACGAAGTTTCGGTGAGTGCAGGCTCTCGAGTGCCACATTCTAGGGTACTTTGAATCCGGTTCCAGTGGGCAGCGCGGGATTCAATACAAAATGTGCAATAAATTGTATATGTAGTGTAGAGATTTGGGGAGCATCGGGGACTATAGTTAATTATGGCACCTGTTACAGTGCAAATTGAGTGCTTGTCAGAGTAGAGATACCGTGATTCTAGTAAACCCAACATAGTCGTAAAAACTGGTTGTATGAATCACGTGAGTCGCTAGGGATGCCAAGCTCTCAGTTACTTATAATACGTAGGTAATAAGCCTGTACTTAGTACTGACGTGGGTGTACAGCAAGAAGCGTAATAAGACTCAGAGCAGGTAATGCAAATTCAGAATCACTCTTCGTTCTCGGCCCTGTCATTCTGCTCTGACGTTAATGATAAATCTGTTAAAGCTAATTTGCTCCATCCATTGCTCTCCAAACATTCCATACTTTAAGATGTATTTACAAACAGGCAATTTCTGATTGCAATACATCTGTCAGCAACTATTCAAATGAAGCCTCTGATTCTAGAGTCTGTTGAAAAAGCGCAACACCAAGAGACATGGTAGAACGTAACTGCGATTGGTTCACAACGATTTTCATGTGCGTCAAGATTTACCGGACTTCACAACATTGTTTCTCCAGTGGGCTCTGATATTTGTGTGAGGTGTTTTCGAAACCAACTACAGCCGCTGTCGTAGCATCATCTCACCGTTACAGGCGTAGGCAGGTGGGTGCATGGAAATACCTCATTACCCGTTCGTCCGATATCTTTCACATTGTCAGTTGTTTGAATAAAGCACCCCACACACGAACATACAGCACTCAGACAAAAGCCCATCGAAAGCGAAAATTATTCACTGGCAATATACATTCAACCGCATCACTAATGTTTGACGAGGTTATTAAGAGTAGTTTAACATGAAAGAAATTTCCTGAGTTAACAAATCACCTGTGTCGTACAAAAATAGTGAAATATGATGTTATCCATTACATCTGAGTATCTAGTGTATCACCACTCCTCTGCAAGCCTCGTACATTCGACCCACACGAGCCACATTTAGTGTGGCAAAAACTGCAACTGTCTTAAATTCCACCATCGCTCAACCGTTTACAATACAGCGGGCCAGTCCACTACAAGTGATTGCAGAGCCAGAGGGCCACTGGTGTATTCGTTGAGATTATTCCACCGACACAAAATGGTATCCAGTTCCAAGGTGAGATGATGGCAACTCAATCCTTCATCGCAAGACGTTATTTTCGAAAACGTAGCTCATGAAACCTGTTTATCAGATGCCCCTCAGAGAAGAACATGAGCACAAAACAACAAATATCAAGCCATCTGGCCTTTATGAATTTAATTTCATGCCATTAGGATTACGCAATCCGCCTACGACTTTTCAAAGATTTATTAACACTAGATTTCTGTTTTCCCTATACAATTGACGCTCTGGTTACATCTATTTCAAAAGAAAAACTATAACAGTATCTAACTACACTTGTCAAACGTTTTACTCGATACGCTCTACGGATTAATATTAGTAAGTCAATGTTTCGCACTCAGAAAATAGGGTGTTTGGGATACTTCAGTATGCTGGAGGGCACCAGACCAGGCTTGGTTACAGTAACATCCATTGTCAAGCCTTAGTTCGGGTGCAATGAAAGATTTACCTCATATTTATACAACACAACAGGGACTCCCATAATTTTGCCATTTAAGCAGCAGAACAGATTGTTTAGCTGTGATGGAGCTCACAATATTTAATTAATATTGCTGAGTTTCGGGTTGTTTGTCATGCATTCTAACGCTTTCAGCATTTAGTGACACTTCGTTCAAATTCAAATATGTGTGGAATCTTATGGGACTTAACTGCTAAGGTCATCAGTCCCTAAGCTTACACACTACTTATCCTACATTATCCTAAGGATAAACACACACACCCATGCCCGAGGAAGGACTCGACCCTCCTCCGGGACCAGCCGCACAGTCCATGACTGCAGCGCCAGAGACCGCCCGGCTAATCCCACGCTGCGGATGTTAGAGTTAACCAGTCCTCCAGCCGTGCAACCATAAGTTGTGAATTTGTGTAATCATGAGCCCAGAGAAACCACTAGAGAAATAAACGTCCACCAAAACAGAGCCTCACACATCTGAGTAAGCCTGATAAGCAGCGGCAGGCTCTCCAGAGGATGACCACTATTAACTGTGTTCCCTCAACCGGCATCTCTCCTTTCAGCACGTTACACAGCTTGAAGATCAGCTGAATTTTCTTTCTTTTAAATATTTATTCTTGCTTTTGTAGATATTTGTACACTCTATCCATGCGTTTAAGGCAAGAGCTTCGCCCCCTCTAACAAAGTTCCTCCAGCGAGGAGCTCGGTGGTCGCTGCAGCGTGTCCAGAGCTTACAGATCCGGACTAATGGCAGCGCACACCAGTCCGTGTCTCACGAAACCCAGGCACGCCAGACTAGTTTGCAGCCACAAAGGATGAGGTGCCGGGAGTGCTTCCGATTTGGCACGATACGGGAGGCAGTGTGGCTTATCGAACGCCATGGACACGTGGCATTACCCACCGATGGTTTAGTCTCATGACATCTACATAATCTATCTCTGAACCTACACTTCTGCTGTCATTTCCTAAATGATAACTCAGTTAGTAAGTTCATCGTGATTGGAAGTCGAAATCGCCTGCGTAGCTACGCTACTGATGTGGATTTTTAGTCATTAAGATGTTCTGAGATTCGTGCAAAATGGTGAGCATCGTATGCATAAAATCAGTTCAGTGCCTACCCACACCAAAATCCACACGCACTGGGTACTTAGCCCTTCACCTAAAATGGAATAGATATGACGCTTCCACATCTACAGGGTGTTACAAAATGGTACGGCCACACTTTCAGGAAACATTCCTCACACACAAACAAAGAAAATACGTTATGTGGACATGTGTCCGGAAACGCTTACTTTCCATGCTAGAGCTCATTTTATTACTTCTCTTCAAATCACATTAATCATGGAATGGAAACACACAGCAACAGAACGTACGAGCGTGACTTCAAACACTTTGTTACAGGAAATGTTCAAAATGTCCTCCGTTAGCGAGGATACATGCATCCACCCTCCGTCGCATGGAATCCATGATGCGCTGATGCAGCCCTGGAGAATGGCGTATTGTATCACAGCCGTCCACAATACGAGCACGAAGAGTCTCTACATTTGGCACCGGGGTTGCGTGGACAGGAGCTTTCAAACGCCCCCATAAATGAAAGTCAGGAGAGTGTGGAGGCCATGGAATTGGTCCGCCTCTACCAATCCATCGGTCACCGAATCTGTTGTTGAGAAGCGTACGACCACTTCGACTGAAGTGTGCAGGAGCTCCATCGTGCATGAACCACATATTGTGTCGTACTGGAAAAGGCACATGTTCTAGCAGCACAGGTAGAGTATCCCGTATGAAATCATGATAACGTGCTCCATTGAGCGTAGGTGAAAGGACATGCGGCCCAATCAAGACATCACCAACAATGCCTGCCCAATCGTTCACAGAAAATCTGTGTTGATGACGTGATTGCACAATTGCGTGCGGATTCTCGTCAGCCCACACATGTTGATTGTGAAAATTTATAATTTGATCACGTTGGAATGAAGCCTCATCCGTAAAGAGAACATTTGCACTGAAATGAGGATTGACACATTGTTGGATGAACCATTCGCAGAAGTGTACCCGTGTAGGCCAATCAGCTGATGATAGTGCCTGCACCCGCTGTACATGGTAGGGAAACAACTGGTTCTCCCGTAGCACTCTCCATACAGTGACGTGGTCAACGTTACCTTGTACAGCAGCAACTTCTCTGACGCTGACATTAGGGTTATCGTCAACAGCACGAAGAATTGCCTCGTCCATTGCAGGTGTCCTCGTCGTTCCAGGTCTTCCCCAGTCGTGAGTCATAGGCTGGAATGTTCCGTGCTCCCTAAGACGCCGATAAATTGCTTCGAATGTCTTCTTGTCGGGACACCTTCGTTCTGGAAATCTGTCTCGATACAAACGTACCGCGCGACGGCTATTGCCGCGTGCTAATCCATACATCAAATGGCCACCTGCCAACTCCGCATTTGTAAACATTGCACTGACTGCAAAACCACGTTCGTGATGAACACTAACCTGTTGATGCTACGTACTGATGTGCTTGATGCTAGTACTGTAGAGCAATGAGTCGCATGTCAACACAAACACCGAAGTTAACACTACCTTCCTTCTATTGGGCCATCTGGCGGTGAATCGAGGAAGTACCGTACATGACGAAACTAAAATGAGCTCTAACATGGAAATTAAGCATTTCCGGACACATGTCCACATAACCTCTTTTCTTTATTTGTGTGTGAGGAATGTTTCCCGAAAGTTTGGCCGTACCTTTTTGTAACACCCTGTATATTACGTCTTGAACCAAAGAAATTATGAGTGACTTACGAGAATGTAGCACATTTTTTACTTTACATTTATAAGATATTTACTTGCTGTTTTGTATTGTGTATTTGGCTATTGTACCTAACACGATATCAACAAATGTTGATTTGGTGGAATATGTATCGAACCTTCCTTCGCTGATTACGCAGCCGAAAATACCTCAACCGAAGCAAATTGCTGATTTCTCACAATGCAATAATTGTTCCTGTAATAAAACACATGACTTACGGGTTTTTAATAATCCAAATCCGTTTAAAGCATTCACAGTACCTTCCACTTCTGTCGTTTCGTTAAAATTATTACTTTCACAGAAATGCTGTCTGTGACAATATTTTCTGCAATTCTGTCAGTAAAAGATACTTACCTCCTTACCGTTGCTAGTAGTATAAGGATCTCGTGGGATATACCCAATATTTGTTACTCTTGGAAACTCTGTTAATTGCCCCAAGGGGAAGTTGTCCAATCAATATCAAACGTTACATTAGCTAATTGCAGATACTACAGGTCTCTGAGGTGGATATATAATCTAGACTTTCTCACTGATTACTTGATTAATGTTTGATGCGAAGTGAATAATAGTTTGATTTACTTTAAAGGCGAACCAGTCACTCATCTTAAATAAATTACTTCTCATTATTATTTAAGTTTCGTAATATCTGCTGCCGATTGGCGACAGCACTGATTATTTCTCGCAGTTATGTTGCCTTTTACTCTGCCAAATGTAAAGAGCGCTGAGATTGTGGAGGCGTCAGCCACACCTTGTGCTCATCCTAAAGCACAGCTACGCCCAGTGTTTCACGCAGAGCCCTCAGGTGAAATCAGCTGCACTGCCAGGGGCGCCCTGTCTGATCATGTGATGCAGTGATGCAGTACCAGCGAATTTTGTGAACTTCAAAACCTCTGTCACAATTAGCTCCCGCCCACCAAATCGGTCCACATACAGATACACTGTCGGTCTCTCCTGCAGAGTAGCTGAGACAAGTACTGGGTGGACCGGGAAAACGTAAACAGCAACCAAACTCACGGCTTTACATTTAGTCATACAGACCAAGTAGAAAATAATACAACGGTTGTTGTCGGTTTACTTCTTGCAGACATTCTTTTTTTCCTCAAAATTAAAACCGAGTAAAGTTTTATACACTGATAACAAAAGATTCGGAAACAAACAACAAGATTCGTTCCACAGAGACAAACTTTCCCTGATTGTAAATGAGTTATAACTGTAGAATACAGTTAAAAACCATTCCAAAGTTAACGTCGCTCAAAAGTTTTTTATTCAAGACAACCGGTTTCAACAGTCTTAGCTGTCACTTCAGCACTTAAACATTTTTTGCATTGAAATATGTTAATTTTATCCTGACATCGTGCCCAAGATGTGAAGTGGATAAAACACAGAACATTATAAATTTTTGGCATTGCTAAAATATTCGAAAACACGCAACAGCTTGTCGGAAAGGCCATGTACGTACACATATTGCCAGTCAATATGTACAGTCGTGCTCAAAAGTATCCGAACGACCTGAACTGCATTTCGCCTGATTCGCATGCAACCGACATAACGCGGCTGTCTAGCAGATCCTCTAATCGCTCCTTGTTACAGCCGTTTGACTATTGAAAATGGTTCCAACATGTCACCACTAGAAAACACTGCTCTGTATCGCAGTAACTCAAGATGTAATGTAATACCACGATGCTACAAATACCAGAGAACACTTTATCACAGATAAGACTGTCCTTAAGGCTTGTAAGCTCATATTTATTACAATAAATGACATACCTGAAATGCTACCACTCTCATTATTACGTCAGATAGGTAATGCACGTAGTAAGTTCGTTGTATTCATGATTTCCTCTTCAAAGTAACATACAGTATTTATTATTTAACACAAAATGACATTAATAATTTAAGTTATCCACGAGCAGCTAGTTGACAATATGTATGAACTTCAAATGTCACGACGAACCGTCTCGTTCTGCATATGGACTCAAACCCGGGTCAGGCAGACTAATCAAAGATTTCGTGACTGACGCAAACTAACAGTCATTTCTGATTAGGCATACAGAGAGTGAGATATTTCAGACAGTATCAGTTAACAAATATCAACTTTAAATTACACATCACAAACATTTTTAACGGACGCGAATACCTACCCAGCATCTATTGTCCCTGTTAACGAACTACGAGAGATGTTAAATATTGCTTCTTCACAAGTAACATACTAGAAGGGCCGTGTGGCAAAGCTTTGTGTTGGACAGGCATTTGAACCCAGAACCTAATCAGATTGATATCAAAGCACAACCAACTGTGACATATCGGACTTTCTCGGCAGTAGCTACATGTTTCAACTGAAATGACGAGACGAAACATTAATTTTTTTTCCTTTCCAGGACTCCAACCCGGCACCTATCGCTGTTATATTCTAGAGAAAACGAACATTAAATATGGGTTTGTTGCACCAGCAGCGACATGTGATCATGTTTAAGCTAGAGATAATATGACGAAGAGGTCAATGCTCACTGGGAGTAGAGCCCCACACATATCGTAGTTGACTACACACAAAGAGAGGTCAGCTACCGAATTTTTCTCAACCAGCAGCTCGGAATAATATCTTGAATTACAGTGATCTGGCAAATAGTTCTGTGTCCCACTGTGAATCAAAGACGTCAGATATCGTTAGTGTTGATAACGAATGAAAAAACTTTAAAAATCAGAATTATTATCCACCAGCAGATACGTGTTCTCATGCTAGAGCTTGATAATATATAATGAAATCTTTAGTGCCGGGCCAGGATTCGAACCCATTCACGCTTACTATATGGAGATGTTGAGAAATCTGCAGTTTTGAACAAACAACAAATTGTAGCCGAGCTGTATTGTCACGAAGGGGTCAAATTCCGCGTTAAGGGCGGTCTGAGTTGCATTCTCAGTTCAGAACCAATTTTATCGACATACAGAAGTTCAGATAATAGATGGAATAAGTGGCCTGTGACCCTACATAGCGTTTGTTTCGTCACTACAAATAAATAACTAGTATAAGAAAGGTTACTGGTGATAGAGTTTCTACATGTCTCCACTCCAGACTTTATTGTGGTTCAACCTGACGTCCACTTGGCAGAGAAGGAATATCATCTTTAATGTGAATTGCAGACCACACTGCCATTATATCTTCTTCACTTGGTGTAGCCAGAAGAGAATGGAATCTTTCTCTCCCTATCTAAAATCATCGACAGAAGTAGGAATCGAACCCAGACCACAGTTATAAGATCCTACCACATCTCCAACAGACCACCAAATCCTCTTCAACGCCTCACTTTTCTATCATAACACCGTTGCGCCACAGTGGATGAGAATTCTGACACACAGGTTCCCTTTAGTAAATTGCAGCATGTTCAGTAAATTCATTTACTTGGTTGACCGAATCACTATGAACTACAGATATGTAAACCGGCAGAAGACGGCGCTGCGGTCGTCAACGCCTTTATATGACGGTAAGTGTCTGGTGCAGTTGTTACATCGGTTACTGCTGCTACAACGGCAGGTTATCTACATTTAAGTGAGTTTTAACGTGGTGTTACAGTCGGCGCACGGGCGATGGGACACAGCATCTTCGAGGTAGCGATGACGTGGGGATTTTCCCGTATGACCATTGCACGAATGTATTGTGAATATCAGGAATCGGGTAAAACATGAGATCTCTGACATCGCTAATATTGTGTAGGGCACGCAGAAGTGCCGCAACACGACGTGGCGTGAACTTGGTAATGTTTGAAGTAATGCTGGAGAGAACTGACACTATGAACCCTCCACGCCTGTCCATAAATCCGTAAGAGTACGACGGGGGGGAGGGGGAGTCGTATCTAGACGCATCAGGGATCCCATATCATTCCAACTGGACGCGGCACATGCCATTACAGAGCCTCCATCGGCTTGATATGTCCCCTGCTGATATGCGGTGCTCATTGGTTCATTAGGTTGTCTCTATACCTGTACACGTCCATAAGCTATATACCATTTGGAACGCGACAACGGGACACCCCACACGTTCAGAATTGCTACAGAGTGACTCCAGGAACATTCTTTTGAGCTTCAAGACTTGAGCTGCCTTCCAAAGTCCCCAGACATGAACATTATTGCGCATACTTGGGACACCTTGCAAAGTGCTGTTCAGAAGGGATCTCCACCCCGTCATAATCTTACGATTTTATGGATAAAAACATGGCTCTGAGCGCTATGGGACTCAACTTCTGAGGTCATCAGTCCCCTAGAACTTAGAACTACTTAAACCTAACTAACCTAAGGACATCACACACATCCATGCCCGAGGCAGGATTCGAACCTGCGACCGTAGCGGTCCCGCGCTTCCAGACTGCAGCGCCTAGAACCGCACGGCCACTATGGCCGGCATTTATGGACAGCCGTGCAGGATTCATTGTGTCATTTCCGTCCAGCACTACTCAGACATTAGTGCAATCCACGCCACGTCGTATTGCGGCACTTCTGTGTGCTGGCAGGGGGCCTACACAATATTAGCGATGTCGGAGGCTCATGTTTTACTAGATCCCTGATACTCACTGTACACTTTTGAATTGGTCGCACGGGAAAATCCGCACGTCATCGCTACCTCGGAGATGCTGTGTACCATCTCTCGTCAGCCGACTGTAACACTACGTTCAGACTCACTTAAATCTTTGTAAGCTGCCATTGTAGCAACAGTAACCGATCTAGCAACTGCGCCGGACAATTGTTGTCATATATAGGCGCTGCCGACCGCAGCGCCATCGTCTGCCTTTACATATCTCGGTATTTGCATACGCCTGCCTATACCAGGTTTTTGGCGCTTCAGTGTATATATCGCCAGGGAATCTTGACCAAAAGGCCATGTCCATACACATACAGAATGACAATATGCATGTGTGGCCATATACATATTGCCTGGCAAAGTGTATATACGCATGGCCTTTCGGACAAGGTGTAGTGCGTTTTAGAATATTTTAGCGATGACAAACGTTTATCATGTGCTGTATTTTATTTACTTGACACCTCGTGCACGAAGTCAGGGTAGAAAGAAAACGGCTCACTACAAAAAAATGTTTAAGACCTGAAGACGACACCTAAGACTGTTGAAACCGGTTGTCTCTAAAAATAAGTTTTTTGTACAGTCTTGACTTTTGAATAGTTTTTAACAATTATCTTTCTTTAGTTTATCGAAATTTACTTTATCAGGGCATGAAAGTTGAGTTCTACCTCATTTCCAAGAGAAAAAGGAAATCACTTAGATGCAGTTCCTGCAACGACCGTCACATAATCTCCTATCCGATGAGCAATGCAAAACACGAAGCCCTGTTGTAGGTTGCTGGTTCCGTATTCCCGTCTTCACCGCATTACTGTGGCGACTACCACCAGCACACCTGGATCCGTAATTACGGTACCCTGAGCTACACAGTTTGCGCCTCTCTGCTGACAGCCAAGACGTAAATAATCCGATTATATTTGCCAACTCAGGCCCACTCGCTCTCTCCATCGAGCTCAGCCCTGGTAACAAATTACTGGCGAGTTACGAAACCAGGATAACACGGGGGCTGGGTGCTAAAGCGCTTACTTAAAGCACCACAAGGGATTATGCGGCTGTGTGTGGGACGGTATTGGTCCTCTAGCAGCCAGCGTTGCAGGTCTGCCCTGCCCGTAGCAGCAACGGTACGACGTAGGAAAAGGTGACCGTAACAGAAGCCATGCAAATCTTCATTCATTTCACAACATGACCGCGTCGGACAAGTAATTAGAGTACCATCATACACCTTCGCCACATGATCTCATATTTCGTTAGACAGAAACATAAATACATCATGAATCTTCTGGTTGAAGAAGAATTTATTGCCCAGATCACATGAACTACAAATGTAGTTCATATACAATGTTTATGCGCATTCATTATTTATGACGATCTGTAATCTGGTGTATACTGGCTCAAATCAAATCTACGAAAATTTCTACTTCATAGATGTGAGCGATTTAAAGAAAGATGAAGCATTTCATGAGTATATCTAAACTACTAGATACAATGCACAACGTTATATACGTCAGGTAACAATAATAAAACATTAACTTTTCATTTATCTGAAACTTACTTTTGATGCGGAAAAGTGGAACAGATCATTAACACAAGTAGTCTATTTACATGTTTTAAAAGTATAAAACACTAACCAAATCAACAAGTAAAATATTTTAATTACTAATGCAAAAATAATTTAAAACGGGTTTAGAATGCGACAAAATGTTTCGTTTTATCGGAAAGTTCCGGAAAAATAATCTTTCAGGTGAATCAATTCATTAGTAAGCAACATAAACCCTCCACTGGGATCAAACTTATGACTCATACGTACACTAAGCTACTGAATACAGGGCCGATGCGACTTTTTGATCTTTTACGAATGTAGCTCACTTGGGTTGGGAGGGGGGGGGGGGGTGTCTGGGGGTAACGTCCATGATTCCTGATCAAAACATCCTCGGTCCCGCGTTCGAACCCCGCCACTGCTTGAATTTACTGGTAAATCATCAACAATGCCGGCCGTAGACTTCTGGCATAAGAAGTCACCATCATTCAGCCAACGGCATTGTCAAAGGGGGCGGAGGAGCAGATAGAGGATCAGAGCTCTACCTTTCCCGTGTGGTGGGGGACTGCTACTAAAGGCGGAGAATCAGCAATGTTCAACGGTGCGAGGATGCAGAAGGCAATGGAAACCACTGCAATAAAGAAACAATGTGCACCCACAGGACTTGAGGCCTGCAACTGCAAAAGTGTCATGATGATCACTCCATCGGCTAAAGATTCCGGAACGGTCCCCCATTCGGAACTCCGGGAGTGGACTGCCAAGATTAAGTTGACCATGAGAAAAAATGGAATAATCAAAGAAAGAATAACGTTCTTTGAGTCGGGGTGTGTAAATTTTAACGTGCTAGTGAAGTTAGAAAATGTTAAAAGGATAATGCTAAGGTTCAATATAAGTATCGTAGCGTTCAGTGTAGTGAAAAGGAAGGAAGACAATGATTCCTGGTCAGATGAGGTTAGAGCCATATCAGTACCTGCATAAAATTGTTTAAATGGAATAGGATTCGTTGTGAATAGGAAGGTAGGAAGGAGAGTGAATTAATGTGAACAGTGATATGGTTATTCTCATCAGAATCGATAGGAAACCTACACGACAAGAACAGCTAAGGTATATATGCCGCAAGCAGTAGAAGAAATAGAGTAAGTCTATGACGATACTGAATGGGTAATTCACTACGTAAAGGGAGATGATAATCTAATAATCACGGGGAATTGGAATAAGGTGATGTGGGAGAGAGTAGAAAAAAGGGTTACGGGAGAATATGGGCCCTCGTAACAGAAAGGAGAGAGCAGAAGGACTAATTGAGTTCTGCGGTAAATATATTAGTAATAGCGAATACTCTGTTTGAGAATTACAGAAGGAGGAGGTATACTTGGAAACGGCGGGAGGTACTGCGAGATTTCAGTTACATTAAGTAATCGTCAGATGGAGATTGTAAAGCATACCCAAGAGCTAATATAGAATCTGATCACAATTTAGGAACGATGAGGAGTAGGGTGAATCTTAAGAGACTAAACAGGACGAATCAATGCGCAAAGAAGTCGTATACGTTACTACTAAGAAATTAAGAGATAAGTTTGAAGTTCACTGAGCCTATAGACGCTGCGAAGACGAATAGCTCCGTAGGCAGTACAGCTGAAGAACAGTGGACATCTTTGAAGAGGACAATCACGGAAGGGGGAAAGAAAGTGTAGGTACAAGGAAGACAACTGCGAAGAAATCAAGGATAACAGAGGAAATACTCAACTGATCTCTGAAAGAGGGAAGTACATAAATGTTCAGAGAAATTCAGGCATGCAGAAATACAAGTTGTAACGCTGCGCTTTCGTTGCACACGATACTCCTTAAAGCCTGTACTATTTGTTTACTAATTTTAATTCCTTGTTCTTCGTCCTGTGCTTTAAGCTGACCAACCTGTGTTTTGAGCTGCTCGTCAACGTGTGTTTTAAGCTGACTAACCTGATTACTGACTTGTTTTTGAAGTTGATCATTCTGTGTTTTGAGCTGATTACTTTGTGTTTTAAGCTGCTCGTCAACGTGTGTTTTAAGGTGATCATTCTGTCCTGCAATTTGTTTGGTTAATTGTTCAAATAAATCGTTCATGCTTAAAATTTTCACGCTGTTTTGTTCTACGAAATCGGTGTGTTCCGATCCTACATTAAAATTTTCTTTCGGTTCTTTCTTTATCTGTGGTGAATCAAACATGTCAGTGGATTCGTTCACGTACCCACTATCATCTACAAAGTCATCCTCTATTTCCTGTTTTATTCCTTACTGTGTTCTAGGCAATCTCGACATTTCAATCTGTTCGTTAACATGTTCGTGATATTGTATGTACGCAAATTGTCTTCCGCTAACGCCATCTGTTATCTGGCCGCTTAAACTCCTGCTATTGCTATGCGCATCTTCTATTACGCTCGGCACATCTACCGTGTCTACTTTCCTGTCCATACTGAATGCAAATTACACCACACTACCGTACTTGACGTTCACTGCTATTTACTTTACTGAATAATATTGCAATTCGTGCCACTGAACATCCACTGTTCGGTATTCACATTAATTTGTGACCGACAACAACTGGATGTCCTGTCACCGGGAGCCACTTGTAACGTGCGCGCGTGGGGCTCACGATACTCATTAAAGCCTGTACTATGTCAAGTTGACGGGCTTCACCTTATAAGAAAGGATTTTTGTATAGATATTGACGGCGTGTACCTGAATGGAGGCAAATCAGACTCACACCCACTCTGTAGTAACAATGATACGCCAAGCAAGTTCGAAATGCAACTACACGTCAGGACGGACAAGAAACAACACAGAAGATGCTACCAATTTGTTAATTATACGGTCGCCAGCCTAATTAGGCATTAACTGAGTTTCTTCCCTGTACAAGTTGATGTACGTTCGTGCAAAACAACACGTAATAACACTGCATGATATGGTAAATTTTAGAACCAGAAATTCTACTGTACAGATAATTTCACTTTCTGTACTAATATGGATAAACCATAAATACATAACATTACACTATAATGTTTGCTGCAAAACTTCGTACTGTCTATTGATCTGATTAAAATCGGGCATAGGTTACCCTAAAAATAGCACTTTCGAAACACACACACAATGCCAATTTTGATAAAGGTAAAACACTGATAAATTTTGGTTTCTATTTTGACTTTAACTTTGTTGGTCAAATCAGTTCAGTACACTTCAGAATTCAAATGAATAAGAAAGAGGAGGGGGGGGGGACCTTGAAACTGTTATGATCACTGTATTAAAACAACTAATTACTGATATCATTATGCACTCAAAATTTCCAATATATGATTTACTATTCTTTTTGTCTTATTTTCTTCTCATTTAAATACCATTATATACCATAATATTAAACTTCATTACTAAATCAATTTCAAAATTATCTTCCAACTTTGTCAGACCTTTGTTATTCTAGTTCATTAACAAAAAAGTTCTTTAAACATCATTCTAACATAGCTAGGTCTGCAGGTAATTATTATTAACATAAACTTTAATTCTTCATTTCGGGACACTCGGATTGCACAACATTTGGAAAGGACCCTGGCTAGGTTAGTTGTGAGGATAATTAAATGGTAGGACAGTTCTGGTAAAATTTAAGTTGTTATTGAACAGTATGGAAGAAAAGTAACACTGGTCCATCCGAATACAGTACTAAAAAGTTCAACCTGTTCGTATCGATGTGGCGGTTGGCGGGCGGCGAGATGGCGAGGCACAGAGCACCCATACAACCACAGCAATGGCTCTTGATGTATCGGCACTTTACTTCTTCATAGCGTCGCAATACTTTTCCATTTAGTGCCTATGGAATTTTGCCATGCTGTATAGGCGTCGGAACGGCATATCCGAGGCTCAATGAAACTACGTCTTCCAGGAGAGCCTCCTCGATCCAGAACGTGTTGCTCAGACCAATGCCCAACTCCGACTACTACTGCTGAGCCCGTTATACCGTGCAGCGCCCGTGTGCATTTTCCCGCACTCGCCTGCCATCCACCTTTTACCACTCCCTTACAAGCCGGGTATTCACCCGAGGTTTTGCACTCTACATATCCTAACACATTGCCTACGTATGGACCAGACGCACAATTACAACTTTGACATCTTACAATAGTTTCAACGTTTCTTAAATTTCAATTCTGTTATAATATTGCTTGAAATTTGACATAAACATTAATATTCACATCGAAATTTGTTTACAGTTTTCTTAACCCAATGACATGAAAAAAAAAGAAATGAAATCAGAACATCGATTACGCTAATTTATCGAAAATCAGAAGAAAAAATATTATATGTACAATAGTACAGCGTTGTTGTTGTTACAAAGTCACTTAGGTCGAAATCAGTAGGAAGTGGCTGAATACTAATGCAAAGTGGCTGCATGAAAAATGTGAAGACACCAGAAAAAGAAATGATTGTTTGAAGGACTGACTCAGCACATGGAAATGTGACATACAACATTCGGTGAAATGAAAAGCAAGGTTGGTAAGATTAAGAGTGCAATGGGAATTTCACTGTTAAGTACTCTAGAGAGAGCAGACAGGTGCAAACAGTACATTGAAGGCCTCTATGAGGTGAAGACTTATCAGATGATGTGATAGAAGAAGAAACAAGAGTTTCTATAGAAGAGTTAGGAGATCCAGTATTAAATGAAGAATTTAGAAGAGCTTTGGAAGACTTAAGCCCTAGTAAGAACACAGGGATTAGTAACATTTAAACAGAATTTTGAATTTTGGAAGTCATTGGGAGGGATGGGAATAGAACGACTATTAAAGCTGGCGTGAAGGATGTATGAAAGTGCCGAAATACCATATGACTTTCGGAAAAACATCTTCCACAAAACTACGAAGACTGCAAAATCCGACAAGTGCGAGAATGATGGCATAGTCCGTATAACAGCTCATGTTGCTGACAAGGATAATATACTGATGAATGGATAAGAAAAATTAGGATGTGTCAGATGACGATCAGTTTGGCTTTAGGAGAGGTAAAGGTACCAATGAGGCAATTCTGATATTGCAGATGATAGTGGAAGCAAGAGTAAAGAATAATAATGATAAGTTTATAGGATTTGTTGGTCTTGAAAAAGCTTTCCACAGTGTCAAATGGTGCAAGATTTTCGAAGGTCTGAGATAAAATAGGGGTAAGCTATAGCGTTAACGGGTAATACACAATATGTACAATAGCCATGAGTGAACAATAAGGGTGGAAGACTAAGAACTAAGTGCTCGGATTAACAAGGGGGTAAGACAAGCATGTAGCCTTTTGCTCCTGCTGATAAATTTATACATCGAACCAGCAACGACGGAAATAAAAGAAATGTTCAAGAGTTGAATAAAAGTTCAGGTCGAAGGGTATTAATGACAATATTCGCGGATCGATATCCTCAGAGAAAGTGAAGATAAATTACCGGGATTTTTAAATGGAATGAGTACACAATATGGTTTGAGAGCAAGTCGAAGGAAAACGAAGGTAATGAGAAGCAGCAGAAATTAGAACAGCGAGAAGCTTAATATCAGGACTGGTGATCACGAAGGAGATGAAGTTAAAGAATAATGAAGTTAAAGAATACTGCTACTTAAGCAGCAGAGTAAAACATGACGGACGGAGCAGGGAGTACATAAAAAGCAGACTACCTCTGGCAAAGAGTTAATTCCTGCCTAAGAGAAATCTACTAGTATCAAACATAGTTCTTAACGTGAAGATGAAATTTCTGAGGATGTTCGTTTGGAGCACAGCTTTGCATGGTAATGAGACATGGACTGTAGGAAAACAAGAACAGAAGAGAGTTGAAGCCTTTGAGATCAGAAAAATGTTGAATATTAGACGGAATGATAAGGTAAGGAATGAGGAGTTTTCCGCAGAATCGACGAGAGGAGTGCGGAGAACGCTGAAAAGAGGAAGGGACAGGATGACAGGACTACTGTTAAGGCATCAGGAGATAAGTCTCATGGTACTAAAGGAAACTATAGAGAGTAACACCTGTAGAGGAAGACAAGAGATTGGAATACATCCAGCAAATAGTTGAGAACGTAGGTTTCAATTGCTGCTCTGAGATGAAAAGGTCGGTACAAGGAATTCGTGACGGGCTGTATCGAACCCTTCGGAGGACTCGTGACTCAGAGAAAGAAGTAAGCCCGCTGAACTCAGCTATTTATTAAGAATGAAATGCTTTTAGGACTGAGACCAATCACTTTCGTACTAGCTGGAGATAGCCCAGCTAAATTTGCTCACCAGTGCCAACGTCTACATATCAAGACAGTATCTACATTCACCGTCGTAATTCACTTCTTCTGTTTACTCTAATCATCGTCTTCACATAAAGTATTTGTCCTACATTGCTTCCTCCAGTACCATTGCACGCAATCTCTTCTTCTATCTAAGGATTCCCACATGTTCCTTTTCTGAACGGTTCTGTGGAGAATCTCCTCGTCTTGTATTTTATCAGTCGACTTAATTATTCAATAGCGTCACACTTCAGACTCTTCAATTCCCTTATTTTCCTATTTTACTCCCAATAATTCTGTACTCTAGACGTACACTCTCGGAAAATCGTTTTTGAAGTTCATACAATTTTTTAAGTTAAAGACTATTTTTAATGCAAGAAGACTAATTTTGGCAAAAAGTCTCTCTTTCCCTGTGATAGTCTTTTTATATCGTCGTTGCTTCGTCCATCAGGTGTTAATAGACTTCAATTTGTAGATTTCCTTTCCATCCTCAATTAAGTTGTCGGTCATCTTAATTGTTTTGTTGTCAAATGCATTAGCCTATCTTTGGTGTTTACAAGACCATTTCGTTCAATAGGGAGTCATTTTTCCAGTACCTTCAAAAATGTTATCACTGATGTACTTTGTCAATGAATTTTAGTTTTACGTGTTACCCTTTCTTATATTTCTTACTTCTCTGTCTTCTTATCACAAAGATTGAGCAGCAAAGAAGGACTACTGCATCTGTGGCTTAAGACTTTTTTCAAACTTAAGACTTTTGGATAGGACCGTTACTTATATGCAAGCATCGCAGATAAATGACATTTTAATGTACGTCAGTATGCATCATTGTATTACGTCCTAATGATTATGCGTTTATCTCACTGATAACAGTTATCTGAAGTTAAACAATACCGTCGCTCTTGCTCTAGTTTCATACAGAATAGTTGTAGCACTACGAACCTGAATATCCACGGTCATCTTGTGGTGGAAACTTCCATAGATGCAACTGTGGTAGCATCATGTCACCAAACGTCGAGACAAAACCACTGATCATTAGTGGCACGTCAAATCTAGGAGTCGAACCAAAACTCATATACAGCGTATCCCAAGAGGAATAGTTCAGGGATGAGACAGAAACGACCATTCGATGCAAAATAGTCTTGTAAACGTGGGCTCTAAAATGCATACTTTAATAACTATGAACACCTCTTCATCTCCGGTACTGTGGAACAAATCACCTCTACTGCAATCTCCTCATTTTCCATATTTTTGGGAGGAGGTTGTATGGACCAAAATAATAAAAAATTATCTGTTTAACATGGGCTCTAAAATGCATTCCTGGAGAGCGGCAGTTTAGTAGAAGAGATTTGTTTCGCAATTACAAAGTCGAGCTAGTGCTCATAGCCCTCAAGGTATGTGGTTTAGAGCTCACGTTTACTAGAATGTTTTTGTTCGGATGACTTTTCCTCAGTACTAACTATCCTTCCTCCACGACCCTGCGTATGCCAATCCGTGGTGATGGTTGTCTGAAGCTAAGGCAAGCCTCACGGTCAGACCTTTAATTCTGCTGTGAGTCCGAGCAGACGATGGTACAGAAATCCGGACATTTTGATGAAGAGTCAGTGCGTCTGCTCGAGGTTTGCATCTGTAGCTCCGAAATGACTGAGTCGAAAGTTAGATTTTTTTGTTTTATCTTTGATGTATATGGACGATAAAACTGCTGCAGACGTTTTGAATCACATTTTTTTTTCTCTCTAGATGTAGCAGTATAAGCTATGCTCAAAGTTTTGAAAGTGATGTCATCCGACTTTTGCATAAACGAAACATCATCATTCTCTAATTCCATTGTACACACACATATAAACCCAATGTTGTTCCAGTAATGTTATATGCAGTTAAGATTCTTACTATTTGCTCTTACGTAGCGCTCACAGGTATCTCATACGCAAGCCTTCTCACATCGCCTTACTGGAGGAACTACAACGGTGGTAGACAAAGTCAAAGAACTGGTCGTGATTTCGGACCACTCACATTATACACACACACTAGTTCGTCAAGATTAGTACTTCCTGACGTGCTTTTATTACCCCAATAGACACATTTCTGCTTCTCCGTCATCCCTCCGATCCGGTATTACCATCATCCTGTAATCCTTATAGCGTGTCCGATCTTTCGGATATATCTGAAAGAATAGACACAATTATCATCATCCAGCCATTATGAATTAAGACACAAAGCTGTTAGAGACATTGTAAGCGAATGGCCATTGATCGAAATCAAAAGTGAAAGTTCAAAATTTGTGCTTGACTGGGGGTCGAATCCAAATCTCCTGCCCACTAGCCAGATGTTGAGACCTCTAAGCTATCTGGACACAGTGATCACTGCAAATGCACAGGCTTACCCAATTAGCCTCCCATCAGAACCAAATTCACAGCTTATCCATACACTACGTTATCCTCATTACTTGCGGCATTTCGCCGATTCCTGTAAGACTTCAAACATGATGTGCATCTGCACTCATTTGATCATTGGCTGTCTCGTCTTAGTTTGATATATGTGCATGTATATATACTGAAGAGCATAAAAAACTGGTACACCTACCTACCATTATGTAGGGCCCCGCGAGCACGCGGAAGTTCCGCAACACGACGTGCCATGGACTCGACTAATGTCTGAAGTAGTGGTGGAGGGAATTGACACCATGAATCCTGCAGGGCTGTCCGTAAGTCCGTAAGAACACGACGGGGTGGAGATCTCTCCTGAACAACACGTTGCAAGGCTTCCCAGATACGTTCAATAATGTTCAGGTCTGGAGAGTTTGGTGGCCAGCGGAAGGGTTTAAGCTCGGAAGACTGTTTCTGGAGCCATTCTTTAGAAATTCTGGACTTGTGAGGTGGTGAATTGTCCTGCTGGAACTGTCCACATTCGTCAGAATGGACAATGGACATGAATGGATGCAGGAGTTCAACTGAATGCTTACGTACGTGTCACGTGTCTTAATCGTAACGAGACGTATCGGGGTCCCATATCACTGAAACCGTACACGCCCATACTATTACTGAGCCTCCATCAGCTTCAACAGTCCACTGCTGACATGCACGATCCATGGGTAGGGAGGTTGTCTCCATACCCGTACACGAGCATCCGCTCGATCCAATTTGGAACGAGACTCTTCCGACCAGGCAACATGATTCCAGTCATCAACAGTCCAATGTCGGTGTAGACGGGCCCAGGCAAATCGTAAGGCTTTGGTCGTGCAGTCATCAAGGGTACACGATTGGGTCTTCGGCTCCGAAAGCCGATATCGATGGTGTTTAGTTGAATGGTTCGCACGCTAGTTGATGGCCCAGTACTGAAATCTGCAGCGATTTGTGGAAGGATTGCACTTTTGTCACGTTGAACGATCCTCTTCAATCGTCGTTGGTTAAGTTCTCGCAAGAACCTTTTGTGGCCGCTGCGATGTCGGAGATTTGATGTTTTCCCGGATTCCTTATGGTCCGGATGGCTTAGTTGTCTGATCGTCTGTCTAGCATGCTGGAGTCCTGTCTACAGGTCCCAGTTCGGCATAAATTTTCAATTTTCGCCATTAATTTCAATCAATGGCCATTCAAAGACCATATCTGTAAGACCTTTGTGTCTTAAATATAAAGGAGAAAACAAAAATCAACTTTGGAATTCAGCTGATGGGATCTGAACTTTGCTGCTTTTCAACGTTTCCACCTATTATGTCGTTGTTAAGAGATACGTAAATATCATTTAAAAGGATTAAGGCTATACTGGAAAATGAACATTTACTAATATATGTCTAAACTGATTCTGGTTTTAATTCTAATTATACCTCTAAACCAAAGTTTGGAGGGATAACTTTGTAACCTGTAACGATAGAACCCTGAATCATACAAATAAATTAACTGTCATTGAAATGACAGCATGCTACAAACATCAGATTTACATGAAATGTACTAAAGTCTTCGCTATGAAAATAATCACCACTTCAGCACATAGAAGAAAGGAGTAGCACCACCTACGTTCCGTGCATAGGGAAGGATTAGGAAGTCGGTTTATCATTCGGAAATCCCAACCGAAAATTGTGTATAAGTGATAAGATCGAGTTACGCCTTGTGTGAGTAGGAGAAACAGTAACAGCGCTTGTTGGAATTCGACAACAGCTGGATTACGGCCTATTGAAACTGCGTTTTATCGCTCTGCTGCACTGCTCCTCATGTTGTTCGGAAACCTGCAACACTCATGCGAATACTAAATAGATGGGCTCAGAAGGGCCATACAGACCGTCATGAAGCGCCCGGGTGTTTAGCGCCCGAGAGGATAGTCTTGTCTACCCACCCGTACCGAATTGTATAGCCACGTTACGTGTCTGATGTTCGCAGATGGCTTGTTTGCAGCAGACGGAGAATGTGACGTCTACAGTAGCACTTACTGTCACCTGAGTGACGACTGTTGCGGCTTTCGCCATAGACGGAGGCGACCAACGATAGGGCACCAAACGACAGAATGAGACACAGCACAGCGTCTTCTATTGAGACACCATTACCAGATCCCATTTACCACAGGCAAACGGGCTCAACCCCTGTCATGCTTGTTTAATGTCCCACTTAGTAAAGAAGGTGATACATTTGTTTCACATAGACGACAATATGGACTGTGGGCATTAGCTTTCTCTGATAGCTACGTCATATGTTTGACATATCCTCGAAGATACCCTGCAACAAGATAATGTGGGGCAATTTGTTGCTTGCATTGTTATGATGTACCTGTTTCCATAGCCAACACATTTTCCAGATCTCTCAACCACTGCAGAAATTTTCGTATGGGTTGCCAGAAGGCAGGTGTGGCGGAGCGGTTCTAGGCGCTTCAATCTGGAACCGCGCGACTGCTACGGTCGCAGGTTCGAATCCTGCCTCGGGCATGGATGTGTGTGATGTCCTTAGGTTAGTTAGGTTTAAGTAGTTCTAAGTTGTAGGGGACTGATGACCTCAGATGTTAAGTCCCACAGTGCTCAGAGCCATTTGAACCATTTGAACCATCAGCCAGAAGACAGGAATGCTACCACTCGTATACGAAGTATTAAATGATGTCATACAGATCAAGATCGAACCTTCGAAACACGTACCATCCTCTATATCGCTAGTTGGTGTGCGAGTCATCGTCCTGTATGATGGCTAGTCGCGGACAAGCGCAGGACGTAGACATGAGGTCCATATTAGGTCTGATTGTCTCTGTCGCTGTTTGCTCCACATATCAACCGGTGACGCAGCTGCCAAAGTGACTGTCACTTCTTTAGCAGAAAGCTACGCCTCAGCCGTCTGACACACGAACGTGCCCCCTCAAGCAGCACCTGTTCTCCCACCGGTGCTCTCTCTCGGGAACGACGGTTTGGGCGAGACTTCACTGCTCCGTGGCGGCGTTGCCGGCATCGCCTTCCGGATTCCTGGCGCCACCATCTCGATCTGTCATGTGACGTCCCTCTGGTTCGTGTCCACTAAAACCTTTGCTCGAGGTTGTTGATCGGGACGGTGCATATTGTGGCGTGGCGGGTCGACGAGTGGTAAAGGAGCGAGAAGGACGGTGTGAGAGCACCGCCCAGCGAATGAGGCGAGAACTTGCGCAAGCAACTTAGGCACGGAGCCCGGTGAGTGGTTGCCGGGCACAGTTATGGGCCTATTTGAATCCGTGGCTGACTTCGAGTGCCTTCTTTGTGCGTAGCCTGGCCAGCCAGTTCTGGGACGTGGTACACCGATGAGAGAGTTGAGGCTAGTTTCGCTGGGCTGACTTCTGGGCCCCCTTTGGTAACGTGAAGCTTTAATTACGATTCATGTACTCCTGTTGAGTTTTGGATTTTCAGGTCTTAGCTGTTATTAGTGAACGCCTACCTCAGGCGTTAAAGAAGCCTTCCCTGTTTTCTATTGGGTAATATTACTTAAGTCGATATTATTGAAGTCCTGCCTGTTTTGAATTTGGTACTTTTGCTTAGCTGAAATTCTTATCACTGAAGACCAGCCTGTTTTCTATTTGATACTTTTACTTAACTGAAGCTGTTGTTACTGGAGGCCTGCCTCTTCTCTTTTAGTTAAATTAAGAGCTGTTTCATAATTTTGGTTAGGTGAAACTCTTACTAATCAAGCCGTACCTGCTTCTATTGCGCTACTATTGAGATCTGATACCTTAATCCATTTGTGTTACAATTCACTGAAATTGTGACTGCCGAAGGCCTGCTTGTCTCAGAGGTATTATGTCATCAGGAAATGACACGTCACTAACCTTTCGCCATACATCCCTTCATCGATCACTAACTGGCACCATCTCCTCTGACGGCGACGAGACCCAACTGTGTGTGGTGCCTACCTCTGCTTTCCTCCCGAAGACCACGGCTTCGGACGACAAGTAACGGCATTCCGAAATGGAAGAGCACCTCTGAAAGCAGCGGTCACCCCGAAAACAGAAGAAGCGATGACGACATACTCCTTCACGTGGCAACACGGATAGAGGACCAGATAGCACACAACGATGTCCTTTCGAGGGCGACGACGACAGGAATGGCGACCCCAGTGCCCCATCTGGGGAGCGTCCCGCCTCTATCTGCGACACCGTCCAACAACGATTGATCCCATGGAGGGAGGTTGCCTTGATACCACTCGCCAGCCTTTAATTTGTGCGACATTCACCTGCGACCAGTTTTGATCTCCTGGGATGACGATGTCGACGACGGAACAGATCGGGATGCTGGCCCACGAATCGCAGAGTGCCTCACAGTGGCACCCAACCCATCCACACAATGATTACAGCCACAGTGGGAGTGAAGGATATTTCAAGCCAACATCTCCGTATTACCATCCATGGCAATAGAGCGAGCACGTCAACAGCGCTACCGCAACATGACGATGAATCTGGTCACAATTCAGGCTCCACATAAACTAGCAGTGTTCAGAGACACCATTTACGCTGCTGATGACGATATTGCCGTCTGTCATGAAGAGAACGCATCTAATTTTGACGCTTTCACTAGCTACACAATCCACATTTCCCACGCTTCTGACAACGGCAATGGAGCGGGAATCTTCCTCCCAGCAGGGTTCCCTGTAACTTCCTATTGCTAAGGGTATGGCCCTCACGCTGTTCGGCGTCCACATCCAGAATGTATATGCAACGTTCAACTCCAGTCCACGTCGCGACCGACACACCTTGTTGACGAAGTAAAACCGCTTTTTGAGGGTCTCCTGGACGATCTGGTCATCTATTCCGTCCCTCAGAAGGTAGTGCATCGTGCTAAAGTGCAGATAAGTTCATTCATACCATGACGGATCTTGCACCAATGAACATATGCCCCACGAAACACTGCCAATGTACGATTTCCTCACAGAATGCTGGCGTCGTTGCCGTGCTCTCATATACAACCGCACCGATCAGGAAGCGCGACAATGTACTAAGGAATGCGCCATTGTTCACGCTTTGAATTCCCATTTCACCCAGCAGCAGGCTGCCATCCCACCTCAACCGACCTTAATTGAGGAGGTAGAGGCATTCGCCGTAAACACAATACCAGAGAACGTGGCTCAAGAACTTCAGGAAGACGTGATCATGGATGAAGTCCTAGAAGCTATGTAGGTGGGAGCTGCCAATAATCCCCCAGGACCTGACGGCCTGCCTGTCGGATTTTATAAGTGCTTTAGCTTTCTGTTGACACCTACTAAAAAGTCCATCTGTCGTGAACGAATATCCCCAACAACAACGATCCCAGCCACCTTCGTTTTTGCCAAAGGCTCCTCTTTGATGACGATCCTCCAGCACATGGGTTTTCCGGCTCATTTGGCTACAGTGGTAATACGCCTCTTGAGGGGTGTGACTTCAAAAATATATTTAACTGACGCCTCATTACACCTCTAGCGATAAAACGCTCTGTTCGACAGGGTTGCCCACTTAAGAAAATACTGTATGCTTTGGCGTTAGAACTCTTATTCCGGGGACTTCACCAACACCTGGTGGGCCTGACAATGCATTAGGCACTGCTCCTCTTGCAGAGCCTATCCTGACGATCTCATCCTGTATCTACACGGTTAAGATGGTGTCCATCCGGCTCTGAAATTGGTGGCGACAAATGAGAAGAGCGTAGCTCAAGAATTTCAGGAAGGCGTGATCATGGATGAAGTCCTAGAAGCTATGTAGCCTCTCGCGTCGCTCATGTGAAACGTGTGGTCCATATGTTGATGGCGAATGGATCGTTTGTCTGCATCGGGATGTTGTTCCATATACCTAACCCAGCCCTCGTGGGGTTGGCTTATTCCACGTTTCCCTGTCGTAGGTTCTGCTCATTGTTGAGGGACTACCTGCGAAATGCTTCGCTCCTCTACGTGTGGTCCGATGCTTGGTCCTTGATTTTGCGAACGATCTCCGTCGTTCTGCGCAGCAAGAAGCTGGCGTTTCCTCCAAATGATCAGGGCTGGCCTCGTTGATAACTGGCTTAGATCCATCGACACTGAACAGCGTGCACGATACGTGAACGTGTACCACGCCTCTCGCGTCGCTCATGTGAAACAAGTGGTCTATATGTTGATGGTGAATGGATCCTTTGACTGCATCGGGATGTTGTTCCATATACCTAACCCAGCCCTCGTGGGGTTGGCTTATTCCACGTGCTGAACAGTTTCAAAATGGCTCAAATGGCTCTGAGCACTATGGGACTTCACATCTGATGTCATCAGTCCCCTAGACTTAGAACTACTTAAACCTAACTAACCTAACGACATCACACAGATCCATTTCCGAGTCAGGATTCGAACCTGCAACAGTAGCAGCAGCGCGGTTCCGGAATGAAGCGCCTAGAACCGCTCGGCCACAACGGCCGGCTGCTGGACAGGGTTAAGGCAGTTTTCGCTAGTTCCAAAATGAAAATCCGGCTCCATTGCCTGACGTGCTTCACTGGACTGCTTTAACATGAATATGCGCCTGTCTCCACGTCAGCTCTAGTCATGTTATCAGATATTCCAACCCCCTTTTCTCAATGTCAGCAGCATTTTTTCCTAAAATTAATTTACAGCCTCTACTCCTTACTACTTCCACAAATACTCCATACAAAGACTCTAGCGATGCATTACAAATGTATCGGTCCCTCAGTCCCACCGAACACAAGTTTTCCCAGATATTTCAATGCATCCTGGCTTCTCGACATCTGTTCCATTCCGGCTTGAATATCACCATCATTGGCAGACGGGTCAACAATTTCGTTTGCACCGCATCCGCCTTACTGACACACCCTCACACCCATGTGTGTTCACTGTGGTGGGGACGACACAGACGGACACCGCTTGTCATCTAACGTTTGGTGGCCCGTGCAGCGTATATTGGTTTCCCTTAACCGACAGGCGAAAGCTCAGATCACTTGCCAACTATTCCAGAAAGTGATTTATTTCTCTACATGATGCTCTGAACTAAATCTTCATTAAAATTTCGAGAAGACACGTTTGTATATTCCACCATCCGAAATTACGAGCAACTCCCGGAAACCGGTACATAAAAAAACAAAAAAACAAAAAGAAAACTAAAAAGAGAAAAGTTGAATTTGTGCTGAAATTAGTAGCAGATAAATGGTGTAAACGTTGATCAATCTCCTGTTATTCTGCAGACTGTACCTAATTCATCCATGCATTAAGAACCACATCCAATTACATGGTAAGATAAGTACTTGAAGAGTAAATTAGAGAAGCAGTGTTACCTTTAAGCTCCCAGCACAAGTCGTTGTTTCGCGGTACTTCTGCATCTCTGCTTTCGCTCCTAGGAAATCATTAACCTTAAATTTTCCGCGAGATCTCGCTTATGAAGGACTAGATAAGCTGCCTGTTACAGTACGACAAGAAGGATGGTAAAAATGATACTGGAAGTGACCAGACTGCTGTGGGCGCCGTTTTCATTATTTTTTTCAGTACATACTGTGCATGTGTGTGTGTGTGTGTGTGTGTGTGTGTGTGTGTGTGTGTGTGTGTGTGTGTATGTGTCTGTGTGTGTGTGTGTGTGTGTGTGTGTGTGTGTATGTGCGTCTGTGCAAAACAGAGAGAGTGTGAGAGAGAGAGAGAGAGAAAGAGAGATGCAACCAACTAAAAAAATTCCTCCTACTGGAGCAGAAACTGGCGAATGTGCGCTTTTTTTTATTAAAAGACCGACTGAAAAGTGGATACCAACTGCCTCACTCTAACTTGCTCAGCACCTTTAAAAATTTTCGCAAACATTTTGGTATGGGAACGTATTCTTTTTAACATACAACTCACATCTCACTGCCATATGCTCCCCTAACTGTAAATGCTCGCATGCCTTAGTCTCCGCTCTTTGTATACCACAATCACTCTCTACTAACTTCGAGTGTTTACTGCTTTCCCATCTCTTTCCAGCTGACACTGCCTCCTCCCTCAGCATGAAAGAGTGCGAGTCCGTCAGCATAACAAAACTTTTGGGAAATTTTTTTATAAGGGTGCTGAGGGAGGTAGAACAAAGCAGGCGGTACAAAATTTTTCCGTCTCTTTTAATAAGCAGGAGCATATAGTCTTTTATGTGCATTTTTCTGCTGGTTCTCTTCCCTTCCCTGTTACAGCACGGCACGTCACTCATATGAAAATAACTTTAATGGGTGAGTAAAATTTGGATAATTTACTTATGCGAAATAGAAATAACGTAAAACTATATAACTGTACACCTTGTACCTGATTTTGTGTGCACAGAAGTAATCCCTGTGCCTCTGTATTACAGCCATTTGGAATTCCCAGAACTCTTCTAATCATAACAGAGACACTTTGGAGCATATTGCCCGTGACACGTTAGTTACACTACACACACGACTTGACGCACGTATTTTAAGTGTACATACAGCGTAGCTTTCAACTTCTGTGCCTCAGAAAAGCATAAAGATATCGACAAATTTTCAAAGCTGAGGGAGAACAAGATTTTAGGAATATGTGGACAAATTTCAGTCATTTGGTGTGCATAACCGTCTTGGAATCCGCGGCTCGGTTTTGATACACAAAAAAAAGTGCTTGAGGTTTTCTCAATAAATGACCCTGAACTATATTGTACCTCTGCAAGCCCCATAAAGCACGCCTTAGAGCACATTAATGCAAAAATAGCCTTCAGGAAGTGTACAATATTCAAATTTAGATCCCTGCTGTAGGATTGTTATAGTAAGAGCGTCCTTCAGTTGAGTATACGAATGGTCCCTCGCCCAAGGTTTATCCACAACACTTGATCATTAACTTTCTGTCGCCAACAGAACCGAGGTATGAGGCCAGGAAAAATCCCGCTTTTATACGCGGCGTATTGGAAGAAATTAGGTAGCACATGCGCGTTCGGTCACATATGCACCGCTATGATCCCCGAACTGTTCACCGGGCAATTTCTTTCATTCTGCGCGGCAGTGTCATCTTTCCATACACCTTTCACTGGCAGGAGTATGGCATTAGACGTTGTTACACTACCCCATTTTCTCAACGGCGGCAGATACACCCATTACGGCGCTGGTGCTGCATAACGCTGCAGCGATATTACAATTATCAATAGTACTGAAGATCAGTCGGCGGAAGTGAAAATGTACAAGTTTCAACAAGCGTCGACGGGAGCAAAGACAGGCATAATATCAGCAACTGGATTTGGCAGAAAGACTAATTTATGGCGAATTGGGACAATGATGAGAGAACCGAGAACGGATAAGGCAAAGAAAATTCTGTTACATTGAGTTGAAACGAATGGAATGCATAATGTGTAGAAACTATAATTATCACTTCTGCCTAGCTCATAAGGGCACGGTGGGCTTCATCTCTCGTCCACTGTACACGTCAGGTCCTTTTTTTGCGTCTCGAGCGCCAATTGTGTGATTTCATCTTAGCTGTCGATATGATTCGAGGTATTGTCATCAGGTGTGGTATTCGAATAATTGACGTTACTTCTCGAGAGCACGTTGGTATTGACCACTTTTCAGTTGTCACACAGCCCATCACTAATCTTTGAGACCGATGCTCAGAAGAAGATGGTTCTTAGTGAAGAGTGTATTCATCAATGCAGAATGGCTACAGCGCAGAATAACCACCATTTTCCTCTGTAAAATAAAGAAATGTGCAATTTTGCTCATAGAATTGGTGCGGCACTGGATAATTATCACGTGTGTGGATCTGTCTAAGGCAACACTTTGCGGCCATCTGCTGTGGACACATGGCATACATGACGATGCGTCGACATCTACTGTCCACAAGACACAAGTCCCGGCAGAATACAACGTCCACGCAAGCACCACCGCAGTCCTACCTGTCCCGTAGCTATGAGCGCCGAAACTTTGCGGTTATTGCTGTCGAGTTGCATAACGGTCAGGCGACAAGTGACATGAATTGGTTGGTGCAGGGGAGGGGACCAAACAGCGAGGTCATCGGTCCCATAAGATTAGGGAATGATGGGGAAGAAAGTCGGCCGCGTTCAAAGGAAACACCCCGACATTACTCTGAAGCGATTTAGGGAAATCACGGAAAACGTAAATCATAATGGCCGGACCCGTGTTTGAATCGTCGTCCTCCCGAATGGGAGTCCAGTGTCCTAATCATTGCGCCACCCCACTCGCTGCAATTGAGATAGGTTAGAGGGTTGATGAGTACAGCGAAGGATGTAAACAGCTACCAATTAAGAGCAACGTGCAGAATAGTCGCTACAACAGGTAGTACTTTCGAATCGAGTTACTGCAACGGTTTCGGGATATTCCAAATCCCGTATTCCATTGGGATAGCTTGCTGAGACGTGAGGCATGGAATGTAAAAGCATACTCTGAAGAACGTCAAGTACCAATGTTTTCTTCTGCATGTTGGTCTTATATCAAGGGGCCATCGAATGTGTTTGGGATATGGTTGTTCAGCAGCTCTGCCTCACAGTTCTCTCGAAACCACTCCGGATGAAACAGAGTGTGAGAATGATATTTCACATCTAACAGGCGTTGCTGATATTTTAATGCACTCTGTAACTTGCATAGGCATTACACTACTTCTAGATGTACGCGAACACTCTGCAGGTCACACGTAAGTGACAAAGGTGTTCACCGATCCAGTTTTACAATATTTATGTACCGTTCCAGTCTAGAACAGCGCGCCGGAAAAGTGAACACTAAAATCAATATATACGAGCACTGATTTCTCTTATAGTATTCCGAACACGCCTTTGTTTCAATGATCCCCACCCCTGTTTCGCTCTAATACAAGACTAGCTGCTCTTCTTTTCGTTGTCCTCCGTCAATCGTATCTGGTAAGGATCTAATACCGCACAGTAGTACTCCTGCAGATGACAGACAAACGTAATGTAATCAGTCTCTTCAGGGGATTTGTTGCATCTTTTAAGTGTTCCGCCTATAAAATTCAATCTTTGGTCACCTTCGCCACAACATTATCTATATGATCATTCAAATTGAAGTTCATCGTGATTGTTATCGTCAGATATTCAATAGAACTGACAGCCTTTAAATTTATGCAACCAAAATATAACGGATTACTTTCAGTATTCATGTCTATGATCTCACACATTTCATTACTTATTGTTGATTGCCACTTTTCGCATCATACAGATACCTTGCCTAATTGATTCTGCACTTGTTTTGATCTTCTGATAGCTTTACCAGACAGATAATGACAGAATCATCTGCAAAACAATCTAAGGGGCTGCTCAAATTGTCTCCTAAATCATTTATACAGATTAGGAAACACAGAGGGTATAAAAAATCTTCCTTGGATATCGCCAGATATCACATTTGGTTTAATCAATGAGTTTACGACAGTTACTACGAAGTAAGACCTTTCTAATACGAAATCTCGAATCGAATAGCACAACTGAAATGGTATTCCATAGACACGCAGTTTCCTTAGAAGGATCGGTGCTATTGGTTTTTCTCTCTTATTTCCCTCCTTCTTTCTATGCTGACGTGCCTGAGGAGCTAACAAAAGCTGTGCCGCACTGAGAAATTGAGTAATAGGTTTCACGAGAAGCGGACCTGCCAGTAACAGGCGTAGGTGGGGTGCATTGTGTTGAAGGTACAGAAGCAGCGACAACAGAATTAATTGGTTACGTGAGCTCAGTGACTTCAAACGTAGGCTGGCTGTCGATATCAGCCGAGTGACAAATCCATCAGGACCATTTCAATCCTTCTAAATCTGCCCAGATCGGCAGTTGTTAATGCGATTGTAAAGTGGAAACGCGAAGGAATAACCACAGCCAAATTACGACCTGGAAAACCTCGTGTACTGACGGAGAGGACCGGTTGAGGCGTACGGAGGGTAGATGTGAGAAATCGGCGGAAGGAATCAATTGTGCAACCGTTAATTCCAAAGTGCTACCAAGTTCCTAATTAACACAATGACAGTGCTTAAGGTGTTAAAAAGAATGAGGTATAATGGTCGAGTAGTTCCTCATAAACCACACATTTCAGTAGTCAGAATGAAGCGACGCTTGAGGCGGTTGAAAGACTGTGAACGACCGGAAACGAGTTATTTGGGGTCATGAATCACGTTATATCCTCTGGCAATCTGATGCAAGAATTCGGGTTTGGCGAATGCTGGAGAACGTAACCTGACAGTGACAACTGTGAAGTACAGAGGACGTATAAGGGTGTTCTTCGTGTTGAGGGTGTGGTCTCCTTATTACTCTTCAGAAACTCGGAAGGATATGAACTCATATTACAGCCTTACAGTAAAGTAACAGTTGGGAATGATTGTATCAGCGTAACAACGCATCCTATCATAAAAAAGTGTGCCTGCTGTAATGATTTGCGGACAATAACATCCCTGGGCGTAGGTTGCTAGTGCTACCCTGAGATGAAGAAGTTGGCACAGAAGAGGAATTTGTGACGGACCGCATCAAACCAATCAGAAGACTAATGAATATAGGAAAAAATAAAAGAAAAAAATATTCCTGAAACGGAATGGACAGCCAAGTGTCCTGACTTGAATACAGTGGAGCACCATCGGAGAAGTTAGAGAGTTGACTTCTGTTGAGACCTTCTTTGCTTTCGGCTCTGGAAAAAGAAAGTATTTCCGCTACTGACATTCACACCGCTCGTTGAAAGTATCCTCATAAACGTTCATGCTATCATAAAGTTGAAGGACCCACTAGCAGACGTTTGCACGTTTTTGAACGGATGTTCTGACACCAATGTGACATGCATCATTATTTCAAGAATGTAACGCACAAGGGGATCAGATTTTAGTTTCACAAGATAAATATTTTAGTTTCAGAAAGGAAAGGCAGTTTCTACGTTATTATACAGGCGTGAGACCTTGTTTCAATCATGGACCAATCATAAAAGGATCCAATATTCCGAAATGATATCATCTAGGAAAGGCAATTTAGAGGCACTCAGGTTGGAACGTGGGAGAAATGAAGAAACCGAGCAGCGTTTGAATAGATTCTCCCTAAAGAAGTAGTGTTCAAAGTGCTTGTAAAATTGGAGAGACAGTATTGGTAAAATGAAAAATCTCAAATAAAAGGAAAGAGATTTTTTGTTCATTAATTGTCTGCTGTTTTGCATTATGATGTGCACTATAAGAAGCATTTGCAGATCGTTTCTCAGGTATGTTATTATTATTGTTACAATACAGAGTACGTTAACACAGACAGTTTCTTCTTTTGTAATGGATTGTCTGTCTTTTCTTGTCGCGGAGGTCCTATAGCTGTCACCGTATCCCGCATCTAAGTCATCAAATGCAACGATCTCGCCATTCTGCCTCATACCCTCCATTTCTCCTCCATCCATTGCTTCTTGGAGACCACTTAGCCACATTTTCCATGTTACACTTCTCCTTTTGCAATTTGTCTTGATCTTCTGATGACCTTAACAAACAATAAATGACAGAAACTTCCTGGCAGATTAAAACTGTGTGCCCGACCGAGACTCGAGCTCGGGACCTTTGCCTTTCGCGGGCAAGTGCTCTACCATCTGAGCCACCGAAGCACAGACATGGCTTATTCACAGGCTTTGGCTAAGCCATGTCTCCGCAGTATCCTTTCTTTCAGGAGTGCTAGTTCTGCAAGGTTCGCAGAAGAGCTTCTGTAAAGTTTGGAAGGTAGGAGACGAGATACTGGCAGAAGTAAAGCTGTGAATACCGGTCGTGAGTCGTGCTTCGGTAGCTCAGATGGCAGAGCACTTGCCCGCGAAAGCCAAATGTCCCGAGTTCGAGTCTCGGTCGAGCACACAGTTTCAATCTGGCAGGAAGTTTCATATCAGCGCACACTCCGCTGCAGAGTGAAAATCTCATTCTGGAATAAATGGCAGAATCACTCTGTTGGACCATCCATTTTCACCCATTCCTGTGACGTCCCCAAACCTTCCTCGCTGTCGTTCTTCCATTTTATCTGTAAAACTATAATGAGTCTGAGATTTCTTTCTGTTATTCCCTCATTTCTTACGTGGTCAGGTCGGGAAATACTACAAGCTCTTCTCAGATGGTCCATATCTAAAGCTCTAAGTTTCTTTCTGTGAGTTCCCAGCACTCACTCCATTACATTGTTATTGCATCCACAATGATTTGTGTAAATGGATTTTAATTCGTAAACTCAATTTTGAGGACCAGTGCACTGCGTTTAATTTTTTGATACCCGTCCTTCCCTGTCCCTCCGTTGTACAAATATCTCTGTCACTGCACTTCGTACCCCGTTGTCTGTACATCCGCAAATCCCGACTCCACATTATATTACTTAACTGTTAAATGCAGTGAACGTAAGGAAAGTGACCTAAGGAAAGAGAGAAAGTAGAGGCCTCGAAATGAGTGGTACTGAGGAAAGGAAAATACTAATGTCAAACAACTAGTAAATGTTTGGGGAAGGCGTTACTAGTGTTGTTAGAAGGAAGATAAAGAAGTTATTGAAATAATGACAAGCGGAGTGGCAACTGTACCTGAATTGAAAGCTCTTCTACAGGAAAGCAGGCAAGACAGGTCATTGACTCCCGCGGTAGCGAGGGAAATTTTAACAACTGCTTCATCTATGAAGTCAGAACAGGTGCACAGCCCTATCCCTCCAAGGATGAACAAGAAGCAGGTATCGACAACGTCAGTTAAAAAGAGAGTGACAGTTCTCACGTTGCGTTACGTAATGGAGGCTAGGTTGAAGAAAAATCATGGGATTTGTCGACGTGGATAAGGTGTTCGACAATATCAAATGCTGCAAGATGTTCGAAATTCCGATAAAAATAGGAGTAAGCTGTATGGAAAGAAGGGTAGTATACAATACTTACAAGAACCTAGAAGGAACACCACGATTGGAAGACCAAGAACGAGGGGCTCCAATTAAAAAGCATGTAACACACAGATGTAGCCTTTCACCGATTCTGTTCAATCTACACATCGAAGAAGCAATAATGAAAAATATTAAAGGTTCAAGAATGGAACTCAAATTCAAGCTGAAAGTATATCAATGATAAGATTCACTGATGACATGGCTATTCTCAGTGAAAATGAAGGAGAATGAACGATCTGCTAAATAAAACGAACAGTCTGATGAATACAGAATAGTGTCTGAGAGTAAATCGGAAAAAGACGAAAGTAATGAGAAGTCGTAGAAATGAGAACAGCAAGAAACTTGACATCAGGATTCGTGGTCACGAAGTAGATGAAGAAGTCTGCTACCTGAGCTGCAAAATAATTTAAGACGCACAAAGCATGGAGGACATAAATGGTAGACTAGAAGTGGCACAAAGGGCATTCAAGGCCATGAGAAGTCTACTAGTATCGAGCACAGGCTTTAAATTGATGACGACATTTTTGGGAATGTGTTGTTGCAGCACAGCATTATATGTTACTGAAACGTAGACTTTGCGAAAACCAGAACAGAAGAGAATCGAAGCATTTGAGATGTGGTGTGATAGAAGAATGTTGAAAATTAGATGGACTGATAAGGTAAGGCATGAGGAAGTTCTCGGAGAATCGAGGAGGAAGGAATAGATGGAGAACACTTCCAAGAAGAAGGGACAGGATGGTAGATAATCTGTTAAGAAATCACGGAATGACTTCCAAGGTACTAGAGGGAGTATACAGGATAGAAACTGTAGAGGAAAAACAGAGACTGGAATACATCCATCAAATAATTGTGGGCGTAGGTAACAAGAGCTCCTCTGAGATGAATGGGTTGGCACAGGAGAGGAATTTGTGGAGGGACGTATCAAATCGGTCAAAAGACTGATGACTCAAAAACAAAACAAAAAATGTTGCAAATAATTGTAATCGAGAATACTACTGGTGCTTCTCACATTAAGCGGGTGTTGATGTACCCATAGTGGAAGTGCAGCAGGTGTGACTGCTTTTCGCTAGCGCCTGTGTGGGCCCCCAGCTAGAAGGCGGGACGCGGCAGGATGCGTGACGCAAACAGCGTTAGCCGGGGCGGCCGTTTCTGTGAGTGGAATCTAATCAGGAAGCAGGCAGGCGAGCGAGTGGCACCGCTCTGTCGCCCGAGTGTGTGTGTGTGTGTGTGTGTGTGTGTGTGTGTGTGTGTGTGTGTGTCCACAGTGACGTATCCGCCATGCAGCATCAAAGCCCACTTCGCGACGCCGACTCCGAATGCTGTCTGCTTCGCACGCAGTTGCTGAAGAGTTCTGAAGGGCGGGCAGTTGTTGAACATTGGTAAGCGGTTCAATGGCGCCTACTCTACGGTACGTAGCAAAACTTCGCCTACTACCAGTGAGATGGAGGTCTGTATTTTGTGTAAAATTTTAGTTAGATTTCCACCAGGTCCATTTTTAGGCAAAAATGTTTAATCCTTTGTCTTTCCCTCGACGTTAGGGTTCCAGTATGAGAAAAGGGAGATGTTAAGCAATTTTACATTTACATTTTGCATTTATACTTACCTTTATTGATGGTCCATCACCTATCTACCTAAATAAACCGTTTTCCGCATTACATTTCTTTTACATATGACAGAAAATATATTCTTATTGCATCCTAGTATATACTCACGATATTAATAAAAAGTAAAGCTTAAAGTTAACGCTGGATTGAGAAATTAGAGAAATTTGACTGAAGATTGTATGAGTAGAAAGGGAAAAAAAAGAAAGAAGACAGCGTAGAATGTGTAAGATCCCACCACCATCTACACTGAAAATACGAGGGCTTTGAGCTCCGATCCTCTGCACCGGATAATCCGATTACTGACTGGAGGGAAGCATCTCCAAATGAATGGGGAGTCGCTGCCCTAAGTCATATGTTATTGTTTTATAATTTAATTTATGTCCTTGTTTCGTGCTATGTATGTGATTAGTTTACTTCACTTTTATAGCATCTAGTGACCAAGTGGTACTACTTCTACGATACAGCTGTTACCGGTTTAACCTGCGCACTTAGTGCACGGCGTGCTGGTGCTATAGCTACTTGTATACTACATATGTTACTTCTTGGTGGCACGTGATTTGGGAACTGTTGGCCGTCAGTCTCTCTATTATTAACAAAGTGTTGTGTGTCCCGTAGAGAGTGGAAAGACGAAAATGTAGCGTTAAGAATAAGCAATCGGCAACGTTCTTCGATGTGTCATTGACAAGGAAACATTTTGAAGAAGTATGGAATGTTAGGCATTTCTAAAGTTTGGTGGAGGGAAATGGAGGCAACGCAGTGCGCTTTTATACCTACTACCACCATCTACACTGAAGAGCCAAAGCACCTAATATAGGCATGCGTATTCAAATACAGAGATATGTAAAGAGCCAGAATACGGCGCTGCGGTCGGCAACGTCTATAAAAGACAACAAGTGTCTGGCGCAGTTGTTAGTTCGGTAACTGCTGCTACAATGGCAGATTATCAAGATTTAAGTGAGTTTGAACGTAGTGTTATAGTCGGCGTACGAGCGATGGGACACCACATCCACGAGGCAGTGGTGAAGTGGGGATTTTCCCGTTCGACCATTTTACGAGTGTACAATAAATATCAGGGATCCAGTCAAACAGCAAATCTCCGACATCACTGCGGTGGGAAAAAGATCGTTCAAGAGCGGGAACCACGACAGATGAAGAGAATCGTTGAACATAACAAATGTATAACCCCTCCGCAAATTGCTTCAGATATCAGTGCCGGGCCATCAACAAGTGTCAGCGCGAGAAACATTCAACGATACATCGTCGATATGGGCTTTCGGAGCCAAAGGTTCACTGTGTACCCTCGATGACTGCACGACACAACGCCTTACACCTCTGCTGGTTCCGTCAACACCAACATCGCACTGTTGGTGACCGGAAACATGTTGTCTTTTCAAAAGAGTCTCGTTTCTAATTTTATCGAGCGGATGGGCGTGTACGGGTATGGAGACAACCTCATGAATCCATGGACCCCGCATATAGGTTGAGGACTGTTCAAGTTGGTGGAGGCTCTGTAATAGTGCTGGGCGAGTGCAGTTAGTGATATGGGATCCCTGATACATCTACATAAGTTCATCTAGATACGTGGGATGACACGTACGTAAACATCCTGGCTGATCACCTGCATTCTTACACGTTCATTGTGCATTCCGACGGACTTGGGCAATTCCAGCAGGACAATGCGACATTCCACATGTCCAGAAATGCTACAGACTTTCGCTGGCCACCAGGCTCCCCAGACATGAACGCTATTGAACATATCTGGATGCCTTGCAGCGTGCTGCTCAGAAGAGATCTCTGCTTCCTCGTACTCATACTGAGTTATTTACAGCTCTGCAGGATTCATGGTGTCAGTTGCGTCCAGCACTACTTCAGATATTAGTCGATTCCATGCCACGCCTTGTTGCGGCACTTCTGCGTGCTCTTGGGCCCTACATCATATTAGGAAGATGTACCAGTTTCTTTGGCTCTTCAGTGTATATACGTGCGTATTGCTATCACGCGACTTTTTCATCTCAGTGTAGTTGTGCTGACTGTAAAAGCCTTTCTTAAATGATAATTACAACAGATGTTAGTATAACTTGTTTCGTTGTTATATGCCAATCCACTGCGTTTGCTGATCACCTTCAAGGGAAAAACCTATTCTCATTCCACCTAAAAAATTATATCTCTGCTTTAATTTTGTGGAGTATCATTTACTACGGGGCTAGCGTTCTTTTCATTGGTTTCTACTTGTTCGTCATAAAATGTTGCGTGTAATTGTTTCAAGTCTTATGTAACAGCCGTGCGGTTCTAGGCGCTTCAGTCCGGAACCACGCTGCTGCTACGGTCGCAGGTTCGAATCCTGGATATGTGTTATGTCCTTAGGTTAGGTAAGTTTAAGTAGTTCTAAGTCTAGGGGACTGATGACCTCAGATGTCAATTCCCATAGTGCATAGAGCCATTTTCTTATGTTACAAAGATGTACGCAATTTGAGGGCGCGATTCCCTCTTCGATACGCGGAAGTATGCGTACATTTTATGACTTTATGGTGAGCGGTTCCCTATTTGTCACTTAGTAAGTCATCTCAGGCAGCACCCTACGGATCACATAGCTCCATAAAAATCCTTTTAGTTCCTGTATTGCTTACATAAGTTCCCCAGTTTATTTTTCTCAAGAACTCTGACCACGACAGTTGGCATACAGAAACAAAAAAGCTGTATGTGTAGAGCGGAGGCGATATTGGAACGCGAAATAAACAATGCAGAATCAGCTAGCCCACAGCGTGAACGTCATTGCCAACTATGGGGATACGGTAGTTTCGCGGACAGGATATTAACTTCATACATTGCGACAGCTACATATCAGACGTTTAGTTGCGTAAAATTACACTACTCACGTTTAGTTTGTAGGTGCGTGACTCTCAACAGTAATCCTTTGATTAGCGGCTGGAAGAAGGTAGTAGTCTTTAACACTGCCGTCACATGTGATCCTAAAATCTTCAGGCACTAAATCTAATTTGTAAGCCCTGTTGAAGAGCAGGAGTTTGGTTATCTACGATGCAAGATTACACTGTTCGATTAACTAGACGGATCAGAACGTTTCAGCGTAGCAGGAAAAATTTTCGTGAGAGAAAGAGCTCCATTGCTAAGGAAAATAGCCCTAGAGTTGAGAAAGATGTTGCTGAATCTGTATGTAGTGAAAACACATGTATGCCGGCCGCGGTGGCCGTGCGGTTCTGGCGCTGCAGTCCGGATCCGCGGGACTGCTACGGTCGCAGGTTCGAGTCCTGCCTCGGGTATGGGTGTGTGTGATGTCCTTAGGTTAGTTAGTTTTAAGTAGTTCTAAGTTCTAGGGGACATATGACCTAAGATGTTGAGTCCCATAGTGCTCAGAGCCATTTTGAAAACACATGTATGGCAATGAAATATGAAAAATCTAAAAGCTAGTGAAGAAATAACTGGAATCGTTTGAAATGTAATATTAAAGAAGAAGGTGAAAACAATATAGAAAGTGGAAGGGCAATAGCAAGAGGCTTTAGGCTGAAGTTGATGGAAGCAGACATGGTGGAATGAGTTCTTACGAATTGTGGTACCATAGCAGTTATGGTACACTGTGTGATCAAAAGTATCCGTACACCCAAAACAACATACGTTTTTCATGTTAGGTGCATTATTTTGCCACCTACGGCCAAGTACTCCGTAAAGCGATCTCAGTAGTCATTAAACATCGTGAGAGAGCAGAATGGTGCGCACCCCACAACTCACGGACTTCGAACGTGATTGGGTCTCACTTGTGTCGTACATCTCTAAACGAGATATCCACACTCCTAAATATCCCTATGTCCACTGTTACTGATGTGATAGTGAAGTGGAAACGTGAAAGGACACATACAGCACAAAAGCATACGGGCCTACCTCGTCTGTTCACTGACAGAGACCACCTACAGTTGAAGAGGGTCGCAATGTGTAATAGCCAGACCATCACACAGGAATTACAAACTGCGTCTGGATCCACTGCAAGTACTATGACAGTTAGGCGGGCCGACCGAAGTGGCCGTGCGGTTAAAGGCGCTGCAGTCTGGAACCGCAAGACAGCTACGGTCGCAGGTTCGAATCCTGCCTCGGGCATGGATGTTTGTGATGTCCTTAGGTTAGTTAGGTTTAACTAGTTCTAAGTTCTAGGGGACTAATGACCTCAGCAGTTGAGTCCCATAGTGCTCAGAGCCATTTGAACCATTTTTAAACAGCTAGGCGGGAGGTGAGAAAACTAGGATTTCATGGTCACAAGTCATACATCACGCCGGTAAATGCGAAACAACGCCTCGCTTTGTGTATGGAGTGTAAACATTGGTCGATTGAACAGTGGATAAACGTTGTGTGGAGTGACGAATCACGGTACACAATGTGGCGATCCGATGGCAGGGTGTGGGTATGGTGAATGTCCGGTGAAAAACATCCGCCAGGCTGTGTAGTACCAACAGTAAAATTCGGAGGCGATGGTGTTACGGTGTGGTCATGTTTTTCATGGAGGGCCTCGCAGCCCTTTTTGTTTTGCGCGGCAGTATCATAGCATAGGCCTAAATTGATATTCTAAGCACCTTCTTGCTTCCCACTGTTGAAGAGCAATTTTGGGTATAGCGACTGCATCTTTCAACACCATCGAGTACCTGTTCATAATGCACTGCCTGTGGCGGAGTGGTTACACGGCAATAACATAACTGTAATGGACTGGCCTGCACAGAGTCCTGACCTGAATTCTACAGAACACCTTTGGAATGCTTTGGAACGCCGACTGCGTGGCAGGCCTCAGCTAACGACATCGATACCTCTCCTCGGTGCAGCACTCCGTGAAGAATGGGCTGCCATTCCCCAAGAAACCTTCCAGCACCTGATTGAACGCATGCCTGCGAGAGTGGAAGCTCGCAACAAGGCTAAGGGTGGGCCAACACCGTACTGAATTCCATCATTACCGATGGGGCGCGCTACGAACTTGTAAGTCATTTTCAACCAGGTGTCCAGGTACTTTTGATAACATAGTGTACAACTCGGTATTTAAACATGCTATGTGCCATTTTCGGATCTTACGGTAGTGACTGCTTAGGAGAGGATTATAAGGTGAGGAATAATGATGACATTCTATAAACAGGAGCGTGAAATTTTAGAAGTCTGGGAATAGTAGGGATACTAGAAAAGCATTGGAAGCATTGCTCATATCTGTTTAGGCTTAGTGAAGTGCAATGCAAAGGATTTCTGGTCGAATGGGGGGTAGGAGGGTAATAGCAGCACCAGTGAATAACATGAAAAGTCTCGTAATCGTTATGAATAGGATGACAGAAAACATTATATGTTACTATGAGTAAGGCACTGGTCGTTAGAAACTTTTGACGATGTAAAATAATCCTATACCAACTAACACTAGACTCTTTTACATAACCACATTAGAAGGTGATGAAGTAGAGACTTACTTTCTTACTCTTACTCACCTGGCCCCCCAAATTGTAATCGGTTTTTGGCTTCGTCAAGTAGCTCTTCCACAGTATTCTGTCTTCGGTACCTTCTTTCCTTCTTCCCAGTACCTGGGGATCCTTGGAAACCTGGTCTCTCCATCCCAATTTCGGCCTGCCTAGAGGTCTTCGTCCTTCCGGTTCATTCTCTGAGACTTCTTTCAGGAAAGATCCCATCTCTCCTCTATAGACATGGCCGGCGCGTCTTAGCCTTCTTGTCTTGGCTTCCCCAGCTACGTCTGGTTCTTCGTATAGCTCCCTGAACTCCATGTTCTTTCTGCTTCGCTACTCTCCGCCTTTACAGATTGGTCCAAATACTTTTCGTTGTATTTTATTTTCAAAAACTTTTCTATCCGTGAATTTATCTATTCTCCACATTCCTGCCCCACATAGTAATAGTGGTCGGATTATGGTTTTATATATTCTTACTTTGGTTCCTCTTGAAAAGTAGTTTGTTGAGCGAGTATCATGCTGTGGATGCAGCTTTGATCCCCTCCACTATTTCTTGCTTCTCATCGTTTTTGTTGTTTACTATTGTCCCTAGAGATTTGAACTAATCTACTTCTTAAAACATGTGGTTATCGATCTGCGGAGTTTCACGTCTTTTTGTTCAGTAATTTCTTTCTGTACACTTGAATTTTGTTTTCTCATCATTTACTTCTAATCCAGCTTCCTTTGATTTTTGAAAGTGTCTATTTTCCACTATTTTATGGTCATCCGGATTTTCAGCGATTAGTGCTACGTCATCTGCAAAGGCCAGTACATTTATTTTTGTTCCTATTTTAGTTCCCTCTTCTGCTTCACTTGCTGCGTTCAGTGCTTTCTGTATTGCAACGTTGAACAAGAGGGGTGATGTTTCATCTCCTTACCCGTCTTCTGTTTTTACGTCAAACGCCTCGGAATATTCCCCATACATTTTCGCTACCCCTTTCGAGCCTTCCAGTGTCACTTTCACAGGACTTAAAATCTTTCTCGATATTCCGAATAACTGCATTTTCTCTCACAACTTATCTCCGGCCATACTGTCATAGGCTTTCTTAAAATCAACAAATAGTACTTCCATTGTTTTGTTATATTCCCAATATTTGGATATTGCTTCTTTCTGTATGAATATCTAGTCGGTGTTTGGACAATTCTTCATAAACCCCGTTTGTTTCTCATTTATTATCTCTTTTAAATATGGTTCTAATTTTTTCTGGAGGATTTTTGAGGACATTTTATAAGCGGTGCTAATTGATGGGATGACTCTGCAGTTCCTGTATTGTTGTTTGTTGCCTTTTTTTATGAATTGGTATTATTACCGCTCCTGACCACTCCTCTGGCATTCTTTCTTCATTCCAATTGTTAGTAACAAGTTTGTGTACTTGTTTTGCAATTTTTATTCCTCCCTTCTTAAACAATTCAGCAGTTATGTCGCCTCTCCCTGGAGCTTTGTTATCTTTTAGTATCTCTATTGAGTCTATTGCCTCTTTCTTTGACGGCGGTTCCACGAAGGGATCCACAGTCTGATAATTGTGTTCTTAGTCCATTTCTGTACTGCTATCGTCAACATTTGGAAGATCCTCAAAATATTCCGTCCAAATTTCCATACCTATGGATCTTTCCAGAACTGCAATGCCACTTTTATCTTTAATGCCATACATCCGTGGTATATATCTCTTTTCTGAAAAATCCAAGTGAGCTGTAAAAATGTCTTGTATTCTTCCCACTTTTATTCTCCTCAGCTCGTTTCATTAAACTCTCCACATGTGCCCACTTTTCCCTTCTGAGAGGATTTTAGGTTTTGTCTTAACATCTTCATTTGCTTCATTATTTTCGCTGGAACCCTCTTGTAGGTGTTTTTCCTTCATGTTCTCCTTTTTTTCGTTTTTTGCTCACCATATTCAGAAAACTATGGACATTTCCTTGTTTTTCCGCCTACTTGAAGAGCTGCTTTTCCACAATTTAATTTTTATCATTTCCCAGTGGTCTTCAATGTCAAGGTTGTCTTCCATTGTTGGAGAATCAAATTTGTTTTGCAGCTTAACGACTAACTCCTTTGATTCGCCATTATCTTTCAATCTGTCTATGTCAATGTTATGGTCTTTTATGCCCTTTCCAAGGCCTTGGCTTTTCTGTGGCTATTCTTTTGCGTACCTCTTCTACGTCTGTGCCTGCCTCAGCTCCCCTTATGGTTTTCACATTCATAATACTGCCTTTATGTCTTTGATCTATGGTCTACTTTTTTTTTTCCATCTGGTGATACCCAAGTTACCTTGTGAATGTCCTTCCGAGGAACTTTATGACGAAGAAGCTATTAAACGAGCGAATGAAACTTCCGTAAATTGAACAAAAGTACAATGGAAAGGGAGTTCTATACTGAGGTTAGCAGGTGACGAAGCCGTTTTTGCACATGTGAGGAAGACATGGGAGACCTGTTGAGAGGGATGAACAGGATTCTTAGAACCCTAGTTCCATATGAATAAGCAAAGATGAAGTTGCCGATAGGTAATAGATGTAAGTAGGAGATTTTAGTTTTACTCAACACCAAATTTGTGAAGTTCACTGTAGCAAAAATATATATATATATATATATATATATATATATATATATATATATATATATATATATATATATATATATATTCTCTTGATCAGGAATAGGGTTTACACACGATGCCCGAAGTAAGCTAGATATGAATAGATAGGCACAGCCTAACAATTCCTTCTTGAGTAAAAACTCACTTCCACCGACAGATTTTGTTACGGAACTGAGAAAAGTCTTTCGGATACTACAAAGCATTGTATGGAAATGAAACGAGAACCATCGTAATTCCGGAGGAAGTATTTGAAATGTGATTCTGTCAACGAATGTTAAGCAATAAGTGAATGAAAGAAGTACGAAATAAGTACAACAAACAATAAGCGAGGAAAGAAGTCTACGGAAGGCCATTACCAGAAGAATGTACAGGTTGGTGGAACATCTACTACAGCACCTAAGGAGGTTTGGAGCAGTGAGAACACGTGATTCTAGGGGCAGACCGAATTTAGAATGTACGGTACAGGTTATGTAAGATATTGGGTGTAATAGTTATGTCGTGATGAATATACGTGTAAGAAATAGAAAAGATAGAAGACAGCATCAACCCCGTTAAAAGACGGTGGAATTTAAAAGTCCTGTTGCTAATTTAAAGATAGACAACAACATCAAACCTGCTTAAAGACTGTGACTAAAAATCATATTGCTGATTTTAAAGGTAGAGTACAACATGAAACAGCTTAACAGACTGTGGTCTTTAAATGTTCTACTGCTTATTTTAGATAAAATCTACGCATTGTACTCGGCAGCCTTTTAGATGCACATGAAATAGAATTTATGCAACGTAGCTCAAGTGCTGTAACTCTCTAGTCCTAATCATTGTATGTGTAAGCTAATACTCTAGATTTTATTGTTCGTGAGTAATGATTGTTGAGCGAGCGTGTGCTTACTGTACGAAAGTTTATGTATTTATTATTACAGTCACTCTTGACACCTTAAAAAGCAGTAGACCCCTGCTGCTGTCACAATCCCTCCATAAATGACTGTAGCAGAAAATTCACAAGGCGACAGTTGCGATTTTTTTTCAGTCGAACACATTAAACTGCTACAACGTCTGTGTCACGGTGATTTCCCGTAGAAATGTTACTGCAAAAGTCTTCAGAACTAATGGTAACTCACCCCTTTATTCAGTACAGTTACAAGGTTCAGAAAGCAGTTTGGATCACACACAGTTTCTACAGTCTACAGAATCTTTACATACTACGTGCTGTCAGCTGCTATTACAACATACCATGTCCAGAACTCTGATAGAATTTAAGTAATGCAACAAGGTAAGTGATTCAGTATCGTGTGCGAAATTATCGTTTATTGTGCATCTGTAGCAAGTACAAATATAAGTAGAACCCAATTACAATTTATAAATACCATTTTAAAATTTGAGTGTCACATGTCACCAAAGATTTATTTAGCAAATAGTAGGGGAATATGAGTTACACTTCCGTAAGCCTAACCTCCTAAGTCTATTATTATTTAAACAGAATAAAAATTTCGGCTGTGGGAAATTATGTCACTTTCTGCAATCGAACAAATCGTACGTTAAGTCGAGTAATGTGCGTAATACAGTTGCCGGTTCCCGTCACAAAATTCATCTAATTTATCTTAACGCCTTGAATGTAATCATTTAGTTCACAGATTCATACTGATGTCACAGCACGAAAACATAATGTTGTTTTATCTTGTTTGGTCTCCAGTGTTCGCAGTAGACCAACGATATTTTTCCTCCTACCAGTCACAATTAGCGAGAAAGAGTAGTATGAGAAATTTATCTTTCCGGTAGAGATTATCGTATTCCCACATTTGGACGGTGGAATTGAATTAACAGTTTTTGGTGCTTTCTTACTTCAACAGAATTTGTAACTCCTTTGACGACATATCAACTCCAGGAATGTTTTGCTGAAAAAATACAGAATGAGGACACAGGAATTCAAATTATGAGAGGACAGAAGAGCCCAATATGAGGCAAGTCCTTAAATTCCATGAAAACACCATAGTCACTCTATATATTGGTACAGGAGGCATTATTTATTTCGGGACTGAAATACTATACTTCTTAGAGTAGTAGTCCGCAATGATTCTGAATTTTCTATGAGCATTGGAGACATGTTCCATTTTCTTGTGTATTGTTCGAGACTTGGTCTAGTAACATGAGATGAATCGTTTTCGTTTCCTAGGCGAAGTGACATGGACCTTGATGAGGTTGTGTTGCTTGTGTGCGTCGGTGAAGCAGATAGCAACCTGTAGGTACAGCAATTTGGAGAGGACATCTATGGAAAGGCTAGAATAGCATATGATGATTCCTGATCACGTCAGCAGTTTTTTCACTAACAGCAGGATCCAAAAGTAGGACGATTGGCTGATGCCGACGTGTAACATCGTCTTCTTATTTTCGTATGGCGGCACGATCGTTAACAGAGGGAAAATATAGCGAGGACAAGCGTTCTAACGAATAATTCTATGCTAGCGATATCTTTATGAGTAAAGCATTCCAGAAAAATCTCCAAGCGCTGACCTCTAAGAGGATGTTGTCATCATGAAAAATAAATTTAGCTACATAAGGTACAGACTAGTGCGATGACAGACAGATCTCCTAATCATGTAGGTCGGGTAGAGATCTTGTAAGAAAAGTGACAGTTAGTGAAGCACTGTGGTAGGAAGAATAGGCAACAAATCTGGTGAGTACACGATTACCAACATGAAATCAGAGAATGCAGGAGTTGGTTTAATGACAAAGAAACAACGTGTGTGAGCTACTAATAACAGCAGATTGAAGGAATAGTGATAGCCACGTCACATTGAGTCATCAGGCTTCTGACCACTTGCTGGATGTATCCCAATCTTTGTCTTCCTCTACAGCTCCCACTAGTGCCATGTAAGTTACTGGCTAATGTCTCAACAACAGGTATCCTGTCTGATTAAAACTGTGTGTCAGACAGAGACTGGAACTTGGGACCTTTGCCTTTCACGGGCAAGTGCTCTGCTGGCGGAATTGAAACTGTGAGAACGGGTCGTGAGTCGTGCATGGGTAGCTCAAATAGTGGACTAGGGATTACATTCTTCCCGGACGGGACGTACTACGCACACACTAAAACGAATGCAGTAATGTAGCTTCGAGGCCAGACGTTGCTGTATCCGTCCAGATAATACCGACAGTATTTCTCTAATTTCCTGTGGAGTGCAATTCAAGACCCCCCCCGCCACACATCCGCATAGATGGAACGTCCAGGGTTGGACAAGTTAATTTATCGATGCGAAGAAGAAAGAATGAACGGAAGATAAGAATCGGTGAATACCATATGCTTACGAGAAGGCATATGCGGATGACAGAGCAGCGGGAAGGGATGGAGATACGGTTCTCCATTGTCCTGAGTGTTTCTTTCTTTATGTAAGGCGAGAATAATGTTCAATTTACTACGTTTCTAGCAACATAGAAATATTATTTGTGGTATGACAAAGACGTCGTTGTCACCGAAATTTAACTTCGCTTTAATGTTATATCTGAACCAGGATTTGTTTAATCTTTGAAAGAAGTTCATTGAAATTTGAAAGACAGTTGGAGACGTATTTCTTTTTAACATAATATTGTTGTTTTTTGAGTTCCTAACGTACGTTTAACTTACCAAAGATTACTACTTATTACAAAGTCAGTTTTATGTTAGTGTTGTTTATAGTTACCCTGTTCGGCTTATATATGTATGTGTATATAAAGAAATTGTTAACGTTCCGTCGGGTGCGATGTTTTACGCAACGAGATCGGGCGCGGTGTATCAAATTCATCATATCGCTTATTCGCGTGACTCTTTATTTAATTTCATTAACAAAAAACATCGTAGAGCGAGACCAAGAGATGAATACACTAAGCAGATTCACAAGGATGTAGATTGCAGTAAGTACTGGGAGATGAAGAAGCTTGCACAGGATAGAGTAGCATGGAGAGCTGCATCAATCCAGTCTCAGGACTGAAGACAACAACAACAACAAAAAACAAAATAAATTAAAAACGTCCTGCCGGCCGGAGTGGCCGAGTGGTTCTAGAAGCTACAGCCTGGAACCACGCGACCGCTATGGTCGCAGGTTCGAATCCTACCTCGGGCATGGATGTGTGTGATGCCCTTAGGTTCGTTAGGCTTAAGTAGTTCTAAGTTCTAGGGGACTGATGACCTCAGATGTTAAGTCCCATACTGCTAAGAGCCGATTAAAAAAAAATATCCTTGAAGAAAGACAAAGAAGATGTAAGAGCACAACAACAATAGAAATATTGTTTATTCAGATTTCCTTTCGTCTACATCTACATTACATGGATACTCTGCAAATCACATTTATGTACCTCACAGGGGGTTCATCAAACCACCTTCACAATTCTCTGTTATTCCAATCTCGTATAGCGCGCGGAAAGAATGAACACCTATATCTTTCCTTGCGAGCTCTGATTTCCCTCATTTTATCTTGGTGATAGGTCGGTGTCAACAAAATATTCTCGCATTCGGAGGAGAAAGTTGGTGTTTGGAATTTCGTGAGAAGATTCCGTTGCAACGAAAACACCTTTCTATTAATGATGTCCAGCCCAAATCCTGTATCATTTCTGTGACACTCTTTCCCATATTTCGCGATAATACGAAATGTGCTGCCTTTCTTTGAGCTTTTTCGATGTACTCCGTCAGTCCCATCAGGTAAGGATCCCACACCGCGCAGCAATATTCTAAAAGAGGACGGACAAGCGTAGTGTAGGCAGTTTCCTTAGTAGATCCCTGATATTGTTACATGTTACAAACACTCGACACATACAGTGCTTCTTTATTATATTGCACTAATTAAACTCATTATAAATGACATATATCTTTACAAAAAGGCAAAGATGACATTATAGCAAAATAACAATGGTAACATTACTTAGTCAGTTGTATCATCGTCACTTTTGGACTGCAGTAACATTTGAAGAATTTTAACGCAGTCAGAACTAAAAGGTTCAATGTGCATCAAACAAATTGGCTTTTTACACATTTTCCAACAATTATTGGTGAGTCTTTTCTTTACTGTGGAGGTATTACACCTTTTCCTCTTGCTAGCAGTTTTTCTTTCGTTTTCTGATTTCGTGTTCTGCTTCACCTTCACACGGTGGCCTATAATGTCATAGCCTCAGTTGAAGATCCCTATGAACTCCTGTGGTTTCCAAACTTCTTCGAACCAAGTGAGGTAGAAATAATGCATGAGATAGTTGTTTCAGGAATCCTTTTCTTCTGATTAAATTCTCATTGTTGCCACAATTGATTACTCGTACATAACACTCATATTGATCACTGCAAAAAATATAACCATAGGCCAACGGCGCACGTTTCTTGCAACATTGTACGAACAGGTCAACTTATCCGCAGTGTCGACTCTTTTCTGGTGTTATTATAAAATGTTAGAATCGATGGCTTTAGTGTATCTCCAGTGTCAGCATCTACTGAATTATCGTCATGCAAACTTGATGTTAGGATCACACACTTCCCCTTTCTAGGAACATAGGAAAGTAGAGTACCTCCTTCCTTGAAGCCCCAAAGTGAACTGTTGACACCCTTCCTTTACTGGTAACAAACTCCGGAGGAATCCCACGCTTGATTTTCTACATAGTTCCAACGAAAGCAAGATTTTTTCCTTCGTATCTCTTCTATCAAGCTAATACCAGTAAACCAATTGTCTGCCGTCACATTTCGACCTGACTGATAAACAGGTTCACAAAGTCGCAGAGCAACATCGGAAGGTTTATTGCTTGCGTGGTATAATCCTGCTGGTTGCAACCCAGAGTATATTTCCAAATTATACAGGTAAGATGCTTGGGAATTCACAAGAGCGTATTTCTTAATTCCATATTTGTTTGGTTTGCTATGTAAATATTAGCGAAAACTGCACCTTCCGCGGAATCCTTCCAGTTCCTCATCTACTGTAAGATTTTCTCCGAGGGTATTGGATTTCTGAAAGGTCTGTACAAATATAGAAACTATTTCCCGAATCGCTGTCTAATCCTCTCCTTTCATCGCGAGTAGCACGATTGTCAGATCTAAGACACCGCATAATGAATTTGAAACGTTTTATGTTCATTACGAGGCGAAATTTCTCAATACTATTCACATCAGTTCCCCACCGATCCTCTAAGCTTTGTCTGTTACTTTTGTTTACTCCAGCTAAAAATAAGAGACCAATGACGGCTTTCAATTCAATAATATCTATTTGTTTTACGTCTCTCAGGCTGGAATGAAGCCTTCATGCTCTCAATATACTGATTTGTACACAAAACTATAACAGACCAAATTTCGTCATCTATGAGGCAATTCCGGCATTCCAAAGGCTTTCTCTCTGCCTTTGCCACACCTATGGGTCCAGGTAACTTCCGAATAATGTTGAGAGCCCTGAATCGTACTCTGTGCAATGGTGGAATTTTACTCCATTTTGTCTCTTTGTCCCTTCCAATATGGTAATGGCCGTTTTCCTCAAGTACTTCCACGTCCTTTTCACTGCCGTCTTCTTCTGTTTCTGACTCTTCCGGCCGGACCTAAACTACACCATCACCATCACGTAGATGTAGATGAGAATCTGCCAAAAAGTTTTGTATCAGCGTACACTCCGCTGCAGAGTGGAAAATACATTCAGATGTCTTGTTATCCTTTTCACTGCCGTCTTCTTCTGTTTCTGACTCTTCCGGCCGGACCTAAACTACACCATCACCAACTGTATCCACTACGTCTTCAAAATCCTTTTGAAATTCATTATTATCCTCTTCGAATAGCAGCTTTTGGATTTCTGCAACATGATTCGGGTAGAGGAGGTTATATATCTTACTGTAGCCTGCCATCATGAAGTATATCCCATCCAAAATCGTAAAATTCCTATAAAAAAACGAAATCTGGTGCAGTGCATCAATTAATTACTTGATATTCAGACAACTGTAAAAGACGACTAAACGCTCCAAAAAGAATATAAGTGCATTTTACATTTTAAAGCATTTTTCTGCTACTTAATAAGTAATGTTGATAATCAAAGAAATTTCCTGTTGAAATGTAACGGGAACGAGAGCAGTGTATCAAGCTGAGGAATCAGCAGATATCTCGACAACAGAGCAGTCGAGTAGATACTGAAACAAACAACAATGGAAAGCTCTCGGAGAAGGAAAGCTACTAGCGAGAAGGCGCCAGCGCTGCCAGTTGCTGGCAAATAATTTACAGCAAATATCGACGTTTATCAGTCTGAACAGCCGCTCCGGTGGAAGGTTAATCTCATTTTGTAATTAAAACAAAAAAGTATTTTTTTGTTTTCTACTAAAAAATGGTACTGCACTAAAACATTAAAAAACTTAACAAGAAATTGTAAAAATGGTAAGGCGACTGCTCCCAATAATCAGGAAATCCGGGAAAAGAAGATGGTAGAGCACTGGCCCACGAAAGGCAAATGTTCCGAGTTCGAGTCTCGGCCTGGCACACGGTATAGTGTACAGAACCGCCGTTGCTATCGACCCTCATATCGTATAGATTTTTGTTTGCCTTGGTTAGTGAAATTCAGTGTCAAATGGTTCACATGGCTCTGAGCTCTATGGGACTTAGCATCTGAGGTCATCAGTCCCCTAGAACGTAAAACTACTTAAACCTAACTAACCTAAGGACATCACACACATCCACGCCCTAGACAGGCTTCGAACCTGCGACCGTAGCGGTCGCGCGGTTCCAGACTGAAGTGCCTAGAAACGCTCGGCCACACTGCCCAGCAATTCAGTGTCGTTTCGATCGTTAGTGAGAGAGCACTTCGAATACCTGCTGCCAATAAGCCGAGTACAACGTTCGTTTGTTATACGAGGGCTATTCGGAAAGTAAGGAACAATAGGTCGCGAAATGGAAGCCACAGTGAAAATAAAAACCGTTTTATTTGCAGTGGTTATCTACACCTTCGAACTGCTTCTCTACACAGACTTAGACATCTGTTATAGAGTTTCAATTACCTCGTTATAGAAGGCAACCGCCAGTGCTTTTCAACAGTTTTCTACTCTGAACTGCAGCTCATTGTCTGTGTCAAAATATTGTCATCATAGCCAGTGGTTCATTTGACCAGAGATGTACCTCACAGCTAGCCAAATGCAGGATGTATTGTGGGTGATCAAACACTTCCCATCGAAAGTGCTGCAGGAGCATCTTCATTGCCCCTGCAGAGTGCGGCCGAGAATTGTTGTGTATGAGAGTTATATTATGTGGATTGCACAGCTCCAGGCGAAATCTTTCGCCAGGACCTCATACTTAGCGGGAAACACTAATTTCTAGCCATCTTTACTTTCTCACTGTGAGCTCAGCACTGAAAAGAGCTACATGATGCGATCGATGGGCGTACTAGACAAAATTCCCAACGCATATGTGCAAATTTTTATCAGATTTTCACTGTATTTTCCATTCCGCAACCAATCGTTCCTTATTTTCCGAATACCCTCGTATATTATCACGATCTTGTAACAGGAGAAACTGCAGTAATGGATAGGAACAGTTATTGCTGTGTACAGATGCGAGAAGAGTTGGCGACCCTTCGCTCACAACTCCAGGTTCTGTTTGCTTCCGTCACACAGCTTGAGGCTGCTGTCAAGGGGTGTCACTGTGGGGGGTCGGACGTGGGGATGCGAGGAACACCAAGCACGTTCCACATGTCCCCCGATCAGTCCACTGCCCTGGCCCCCCGCGTACTGCCTTCACTGAGGTTGACCCCTCACCCGTGGTCGAGTGGGAGATCATTCCAGAGTCTGGCAGGCAGCGAAGAGCTTTCCGAGGGGCCAATCGTAGGGCCTCCCCAGTTCGTTTGACGAACAAGTTTCGGGCGTTATCTGTGGCTGACGATGCCTCTGATCCGGATGCTGTCGTCCACCATGTTCAAAAGGAAACTTCTTGTCCCAAAAGGTCTGGGCATTCACAGGGGGTGGGTTTGCTGGTAGTTGGGAGCTCCGACATTACACACGTAATGGGGCCCCTTAGGAACATGGCTGCCAAGAAGGAAGCCAGTGTGCACTCTGTGTGCATGGCCGCAGGAGTCATTCCGGATATGAAAAGGGGGCTTCGGGCTGCCATGAAGAGTACAGGGTGCAGCCAGCTGCATGTGGTGGCTTATGTCGGTACCAATGACGTGTGTCGCCTTGGATTGGAGGAGATTCTCTCTAGTTTCAGGTGGCTAGCAGAAATGGTAGAAACTGCCAGTCTTGCTTGCGAGATTAAGGCGGAGTTCACCATCTGCAGCATTGTCGATAAAACCGACTGTGGTCCTTTGGTGCAGAGCCTAGTCGAGGGTCTGAATCAGAGATACAGGTGGTTATATGACCGTGTAGGCTGCAGATTCCTTGACTGGCGCCATCGCGTGGTGGGTTTCCGGGTTCTGCTTAATAGGTCAGGAGTCCAGTACACTCAGAAACCAGCTACACGGGAAGCTGGGGCTGTGTGGAAGGGACTGGGCTGATTTTTAGGTTAGAGAGTCTCAGGGAGCCACAGATAGGGCGTTTGTCTAAAAGGGGTCAGATAGAAACGATAGGTATTGTAGTTGTAAATTGTCGCGGCTGTGTTGGGAAAGAACCAGAGCTCCAAGACCTAACAGAAAGCACTGAAGCTCAAATAGTTATAGGTACAGAAAGCTGGCTAAAGCCAGAAATACGTTCAGGCCAAATTTATTCAAACGGTCTAACAGTGTTCGGAAAGGGTAGATTTAATATAGTTGGTGGTAGAGTATTTATTGCTGTCAGAGGCAGTTTGCCTTGTAGTGAAATTCAAGTAGGTAGTTCCTGCGAAATAGTATGGGTAGAGATTATACTTGACAATTGGACTAAACTATTAATTGGATCGTTTTACCGACCTCCGACTAAGAAGATACAGTTGCTGAACAGTTCATAGAAAATTTGAGTCTAATTTCAGACAGTTATGGTGACTTCAATCTACCCTCGATATGCTGGAAAAATAATACGTTAAAGCCGGCGGCAGGAATAAAACGTCATCCGAAATTGTACTGAATGCTTTCTCAGAAAATTATTTTGAACAATTAGTTCATGAGCCCACTCGAAGCGTAAATGGTTTCGAAAGCATATTTCAGCTCTTAGAAACAAATAATCCAGCACAAATAGTGAGTATCGTGACGAACGAATACAGGAATTAGCGGCCACAAGGCAGTTGCTGCCAGGCTGAATGCCTTAACACCTACAACCATCAAAAAGAAACGTAAAGTACATCTATTTAAAAAGCCGACAAAAAATGCCCTTAACGCCTTGTTAAGAGACAGTCTTCACTTCTTCCGATCTGAGCATGTAAGCGTAGAAAAGTTCTGGAATGATTTCATAGAGATGCTATCGACAGCAATTGAAAGATATATACCACATAAATTAATAAGTGGTGGTACACAAAACGGATCAGATCGATGTTGCAGAAGCAGCAAAAAAAGCATACCAAATTTATAAGAACGCAAAATCCCCTAGACTGGAAAGTTTTACAGAAATTCGAAACATAGCATGTACTTCGATGCGAGATGGTTTTAATACTTTCCATAACGAAACTCTGTCTCGAAATATGGCAGAAAACCCAATGAGATTCTGCTCATACATAAAGCACACCATGGCAACACGCAACCAATAACATCATTTCGTGATAACAACGGTGAAGTCACTGATGACAGTGCCACTAAAGCAGAGTTATAAAACACGGTTTTCCGAAACTCCTTCACCAAAGAACACGAATTAAATATTCCTGAATTCCAATCAAGAACGACTGCCAAGATGAGAAACATAGAAGTAGATGTCCTCTATGTCGCAAAGCAGCTTAAATCAGTTAATAAAGGCAAGGCTTCTGGCCCATATTGTATATCAGTCAGGTGCGTCTCAGAGTATGCTGATACAATAGCTCCATATTTAGCAGTTATATACAACCACTCGCTCACATAAATATCCGTACCTAAAGACTGGAAAATTGCGCAAGTCACACCAATACCCAAAAAGAGAAGTAGAAGTAACCCGTTCAATTACAGGCTCATATTGCTAATGTCGATTTGTTGTAGGGTCTTGGAACATATACCGTATTTTAACATTATGAAACACCTCGAAGACAACGATTTATTGACACATAGCACGGATTCAGAAAATATCGTTCTTGCGCAACACAACTAGTTCTTTATACCCATGAAGTAATTAGTGCTATCAACAGGGGATGTCAAATTGATTCCGTATTTATATATTTGCCGAAGGTTTTCGACACCGCTCCTCACAAGCGTCTCCTAACCAAACTGCGTACCTATGGATCATCGCCTCACTTGTGCGACTGGATTCGTTGTTTCCCGTCAGAAAGCTCACAGTTTGTGGTAATAGGTGGACATTCATCAAGTAAAACAGAAGTAATATCCGACGATCGCCAAGAAAGTGTCGTAGGCCCTCTATTGTTCCTGATATATATTACAGATGTAGGAGGTACCCGTGGTCTAGGGGTAGCGTCTTTGATTCATAATCAAAAACGTCTTCGGTCCCGGGTTCGATCCCCGCCACTGCCTAGATTTCGATAAATAATCAGCATTGGCGGCCAAAGACTTCCGGCATAAGTAGACAGCCTCATTGTGCCAACGGCCTTGTCAAAGAGGGAGGAGGAGCGGATAGAGGTTCAAGGCACTCTCTTGTCCTAGGGGTGGGAAATTGCATCTAAAGGCGGAAGAATCAGCAATGATCAACGACATGAGGATGCAGAAGGCAATGGAAACCACTGCATTAAAGACACGTAAAGTGTATCCACAGGACATGTGGCCGGTATTTGAAAAAGTGCCATGATCTCTCCATTGGCATAAGATCCCGGAATAGTCCCCTATTCGGATCTCCGGGAGGGGACTGCCAAGGGGAAGCTTACCATGAGAAAAAGATTTAATAATCTACGAAAGGATAACGTTCTACGAGTCGGGGCGTGGAATGTCAGAAGCTTGAACGTGGTAGGGAAACTAGAAAATCTGAAAAGGGAAATGCAAAGACTCAATCTAGATATAGTAGGGGTCAGTGATGTGAAGTGGAAGGAAGACAAGGATTTCTGATCAGATGAGTATAGGGTAACATCAACAGCAGCAGAAAATGGTATAACAGGTGTAGGATTCGTTATGAATAGGAAGGTAGGGCAGAGGGTGTGTTACTGTGAACAGTTCAGTGACAGGGTTGTTCTAATCAGAATCGACAGCAGACCAACACCGACAACGATAGTTCAAGTATACATGCCGACGTCGCAAGCTGAAGATGAACAGATAGAGAAAGTGTATGAGGATATTGAAAGGATAATGCAGTATGCAAAGGGGGACGAAAATCTAATAGTCATGGGCGACTGGAATGCAGTTGTAGGGGAAGGAGTAGAGGAAAAGGTTACAGGAGAATATGAGCTTGGGAAAAGGAATGAAAGAGGAGAAAGACTAATTGAGTTCTGTAACAAGTTTCAGCTAGTAATAGCGAATACCCTGTTCAAGAATCACAGAGGAGGAGGTATACTTGGAAAAGGCCGGGATATACGGGAAGATTTCAATTAGATTACATCATGGTCAGACAGAGATTCCGAAATCAGATACTGGATTGTAAGGCGTACCCTTGAGCAGATATAGACTCAGATCACAATATAGTAGTGATGAAGAGTAGGCTGAAGTTCAAGACATTAATCAGGAAGAATCAATACGCAAAGAAGTGGGATACGGAAGTACTAAGGAATGACGAGATACGTTTGAAGTTCTCTAACGCTATAGATACAGCAATAAGGAATAGCGCAGTAGGCAGTACAGTTGAAGAGGAATGGACATTTCTAAAAAGAGCCATCACAGAAGTTGGGAAGGAAAACATAGGTACAAAGAAGGTAGCTGCGAAGAAACCATGGGTAACAGAAGAAATACTTCAGTTGATTGATGAAAGGAGGAAGTACGAATATGTTCAGGGAAAATCAGGAATACAGAAATACAAGCCGCTGAGGAATGAAGTAAATAGGAAATGCAGGGAAGCTAAGACGAAATGGCTGCAGGAAAAATGTGAAGACATCGAAAAAGATATGATTGTCGGAAGGACAGACTCAGCATACAGGAAAGTCAAAACAACCTTTGGTGACATTAAAACCAACTGTGGTAACATTAAGTGTGCAACGGGAATTCCACTATTAAATGCAGAGGCGAGAGCAGATAGGTGGAAAGAATACATTGAAAGCCTCAATGAGGGTGAAGATTTGTCTGATGTGATAGAAGAAGAAACAGGTGTCGATTTAGAAGAGATAGGGGATCCAGTATTAGAATTGGAATTTAAATGAGCTTTGGAGGACTTACGGTCAAATAAGGCAGAACGGATAGATAACATTCCATCAGAATTTCTAAAATCATTGGGGGAAGTGGCAACAAAATGACTATTCACGTTGGTGTGTAGAATATATGAGTCTGGCGATGTACCATCTGACTTTCGGAAAAGCATCATCCACACAATTCCGAAGACGGCAAGAGCTGACAAGTGCGAGAATTATCGCACAATCAGCTTAACAGCTCATGCATCGAAGCTGCATAGGGAGAGACGGGTCATATACAATATGTACAACAACCAAGAGGGAATAATAAGAGTGAACGATCAAGAACGAAGTGCTCGTATTAAGAAGGGTGTAAGACAAGGCTGTAGCCTTTCGCCCCTACTCTTCAATCTGTACATCGAGGAAGCAATGATGAAAATAAAAGAAAGGTTCAGGAGTGGAATTAAAATACAAGGTGAAAGGATATCAATGATACGATTCGCTGATGACATTGCTATCCTGAGTGAAAGTGAAGAAGAATTAAATGATCTGCTGAACGGAATGAACAGTCTAATGAGTACACAGTATGGTTTGAGAGTAAATCGGAGAAAGGCGAAGGTAATGAGAAGTAGCAGAAATGAGAACAGCGAGAAACTTAACATCAGGATTGATGGTCACGAAGTCAATGAAGTTTAGGAATTCTGCTACCTAGGCAGTAAAATAACCAATGACGGACGGAGCAAGGAGGCCATCAAAAGCAGACTCGCTATGGCAAAAAAGGCATTTCTGGCCAATAGAAGTCTACTAATATCAAATACCGGCCGTAATTTGTGGAAGAAATTTCTGAGGATGTACGTCTGGAGTACAGCATTGTATGACAGTCAAACATTGACTGTGGAAAAACCGGAAGAGAAGAGAATTGAAGCATTTGAGATGTGGTGCTATAGACAAATGTTGAAAATTAGGTGGACTGATAAAGTAAGAAATGAGGAGGTTCTACGCAGAATCGGAGAGGAAAGGAATATGTGGAAAACACTGATAAGGAGATGGGACAGGATGATAGGACATCTGCTAAGACATGAGGGAATGACTTCCATGGCACTAGAGGGAGCTGTAGAGGGCAAAAACTGTAGAGGAAGACAGAGATTGGAATACGTCAAGCAAATAATTGAGGACGTAGGTTGCAAGTGCTACTCTGAGATGAAGAGGTTAGCACAGGAAAGGAATTCGCGGCGGGCCGCATCAAACCAGTCAGTAGACTGATGACAAAAAAAAAAAAAAAAAAAAAAAAAAAAGGGATCAAATCTTAGTAGCCCTCCTAGATTTTTTGTTGATGATGCTCTCGTTTACCGACTTGTAAAGTCATCAGATGACCAAAACGAATAGCAAAATGTTTGAAATAAGATATCTCTATGGTGCAGTTGGCCCAGAACATAGAAAAGTGTGAAATTATTCACATGAGTGCTAAAAGAAATCCACTAAATTTCGATTACGCGATAATTCACACAAATCTGAAGCCTGTAAATTCAACTAAATATTTAGCGATTACAGTTACAAATAACCCTAATTGGAACGAGCACATAGATAATGTTGTGGGTAGAGGAAACCTAGGACTGCGATTCATTGGCAGAACGCTTAGAAGGTATAACAGGTCTACTAAAGAACTAGCTTACACCAGGCTTGTCGGCCCTATTCTGGAGTATTGCTGTGCGGTGTGGGATCCGCATCCGGTGGGACTGACGAATGACATCGAAAAGGTACAAAGATGGGCGCCTCGTTTTGTATTATCGCGAAATAGGGGAGATAGTGTCACAGACATGATACGTGAATTGGAGTGGCAATCATTAAAACAAAGGTCTTTGTCGTTGCGACGGGATCTTCTCATGAAATTTCAATCACCAGCTTTCTCCTCCTATTGCGAAAACATTGTGTTGGCACCAATCAATATAGGAAGAAATGATCATCACTATAAAATAAGAGAAATCAGGGCTCGCACAGAAATATTTAAGTGCTCGTTTTTCCCGCCCACAGTTCGAGAGTGGAACGATAGAGAGACAGCTTGAAGGTGGTTCATTAAACCAATGCCAGCTATTTATTGTGAATAGCAGAGTGATCACGTAGATGTAGATGAGAATCTGCCAGAAAGTTTTATATCAGCGTACACTCCGCTGCAGAGTGGAAAATACATTCAGATGTCTTGTTATCCTGCTCTTCTATTTGTCAGTTTTTTCTGTACATTCCATTCCTCACCTATTCTATGGCGAATCTCCTCATTCCTTACCTTACCGGTCCATTTGATTTTCAACATTCTTCTGTAGCATCACATGTCATATACTTCGATTCCCTTCTCTTCTGGTTTTCTCTCAATCCCTGTCCCACTGCTACAGAATGGTGTGCTCCAAATGCACATTCTCAGAAATTTCTTCCTCAAATTAACACCAATGACTGATGCTAGTACACTCCTCTTGATTCAGGAGTACCTACTTTGCCACTGCTAGTCTGCTTTAGATGTCCTCCTATCTCCGTCCGTCACGGGTTAATTTGCTGTCGAGGTCGTAGAATTCCGTAACTTCATCTACTGCATGATCACCAATTATGATGTCAAGTTTCTCGCTATCCTAGTTTCTGCTACTTTTCATTAATTTTGTCATTCTTCGATTTACTCTCAATCCATTTTCTATACTCATTAGACTGTTTATTCAGCTCGGTAAGTTCTGTAAGTCTTCTTCACCTTCACTGACGATAGCAATGTCATCAGCGAGTCTTAACATTGATATCTTTTCACCCTCCATTATAATCCAATTTTTGAACCGTTCTTTTATATCCATCGTTGTTTCTTCGCCGTATAGATTGAATAGCATGGGCGAAGATCTATATCCCTGCCTTATACCCTTTTTAATCCGTACACTTCGCTCTTGGTTTTCCACTTTTATTTTTCCGTCTTGGTTCTTGTAGATATTGCGCGTTACTCACCTTTCCCTGTAGCTTACTCAAGTACTCCTCAGGATTTCGAACACCTTGCACCATTACAGATTGTCGAACGTTTTTTCGCATTCTACGAAAGTATCTTAATTCTTTATTCGGTCTTTCTTCCATTATGAACCGCAACGTCAGAATTTCATTTTTGGTGCCTTTACCTTTCCCAAAACCAAACTGATCGGACGTGATGGGGCGTCCTCTGGACCCTTCAAAACACACTGTTGCAGCGGGGCCGGCCGCTGTGACCAAGTGGTTCTGGGCGCTTCAGTCCGGAACCGCGCTGCTGCTACGGTCGCAGTTTCGAATCCTGCCTCGGGCAGGTTAGTTAGGTTTAAGTAGTTCTAAGTCCAGGGGACTGATGACCTCAGATGTTAAGTCCAATAGTGCTTAGAGCCATGTTGCCGTGCTACAGTTTTCTATTCCGTTATGTATATTATTCATGTTAGCAACTTGGATATCGAGCTGTTAAGCTGACTGTGTGATATTTCTCGCGCTTGCTCGGCTAAGACTGCCTGCCTAACACATGCAAGTGTGGCCATACTGTTTTAGGTTGTTTGTAAAGTATTGAAATTTTGATGTAATAGGAGCCTGGTACGTGTTAGGCTTCCTCGCTTCACACGCGCCTCCAGAAGTCGTCGTGGTTCTACCCAGTGACGTCATTAGGGTCCCGCAAGATGGCGCCGTGAAGCTGCAGCGCTCAGCGCTTCTTGCGGCCGCTGCGCGAGTGATTTATAATTAACGACCGTGGCGCGGCGGCCGTCTTGTGTTTTGCCGGACCCTGAGGACGTCCCCACCACGTCCGCCGGCGGGGCGGAACCCCGGGACAGCTTGTAGCGCTGTTGTGACCGCTCGGGCTTTGTTTTGCTAATGACCGCGGCACATTACGTCGGCTATATTGTGTAGCTCCGCTGCGGGGCGGAAGCCGACACAGTAATTACACGCTGCCCCTCTATGCAGGCAACGTTTGTTGTATTGTGCCGCACAAACAAATACACTCAATGTCACTTACATGGCAATCTGTCGTTGTACGAGTAGATTTTGCTTCCGTGTTTCTTTTTTTTCGCTTTGTGTATACCAATTATCCTCCTAAATAGCCTAGGTGTTAAAGCGCCGCTTCCGGGACAGGGTGTTGCGTCAGCCCCGGATCGAACCCGACTGGTGAATGAACGACGAGGGTCGGTGTGCTGGCTGGTCTGGATTTTAGGCGGTTCTCCACATCAGCCTAGGTGAATATCAGCCTGGGACCCAAGTTCTGAATCGGTTACAAGAGTCACAATCTTAAACAGAACTTTTGCACATTTTCAGAGGAGTGACGCTACACTTTGACAGTTGGGGCACACATTCTGTCCCTGGGGGTTACAGGGTGACGACAGGCAGGACATCAGGCCACCCCTTAAGTTAACCGTGCCAAATCCGTTAATAACCTTGCAGACCCTGCACACATGCGGGGCAAAGGCACAAGAAAAATTAGAAGACAAGAAGATCTTGTACATACGAGGCTTGCCCAGAAGGTAATGCACCGCATTTTTTTCTCAGCCGAAAACAATGCTACGAATTCAAAACGTGGCGTATATATTATTTGAAGTCTCCTGAGTGAGCGCGCCTAGCTTATGTCATATACGATAGATAGCGTAGCAACAGGACACTTTCAAAATGGTATCTGTAGGTGATGTACGTTACGAGCAAGGTGCCATCATTGAATTTCCCACTGTAGAGAAAGAAACTGTGGGTAATATTCTGAAACACTCGTGCAAAGTCTATGCAACATCTGCTGCCTACAAAAGTACACTTATTCGCTGGGCAAGGACATCTGCTGCCTAGAAGAGGAGGGTTTGGTCATCATAAAGCGGTTCGGCGGAGGTCCACGATTTGCAGCGGTCGGGGAGACCATCCACGGTTGTCACATCTGATATGTTGCAGCGAGCTGATGTTGTCATTCACGAGGACAGACGCATTACGACACGGCTGTTGGCGCTGCACCTGTCAATCGGCAAAGGAAGTGTGGATGCAGTTATCCGCACTCTTGGATATTAAAAAGTGTGAGCGAGATGAGTCCCGCGGTGCCTAATGGTGGATCACAAATCTCCCAGAAAAAACATTTGTCTTGATTTGTTGCAGCATTTTGAAGCTGATAGGGAGGCACTCTTGTCCCGGAAAGTGACAGGTAATGAAGCCTGGGTTCAACATTTTGAGAGAGAAACAAAATGGCAGTCGATGGAATGACGACATTTCCATTCCCCACAAAAGAAAATATTCAAAGTAACTGCTTCCTCCAGTGAGACCATGATTACCGTGTTCTGGGACTGTGAAAGTGTGATTCCCATTGATGTGATGCCAAGAGGCGGTACTATTTTCAGAAACATATGTCAACACATTAACAGAAGCCGCGTTTCTGTTGACTTCGGCACCACAGCAACCCAGGAGATGTTTTGCTGCAACATGACAACGCTCGGTCCTACGCGAGTCTGACGACTGCTGAACACATGGCAGAATGGGGTTGGACAGTGTTACGCCATCCGTCCTGCAGCCCTAACCTAGCTCCCTCGGCCTTCCACTTGTTTGGGCCGTTAAAGGATGCCATTCGTGGAAGACATTTTGAGGACAATGAGGGTGTGATTCATACAGTGAAGCACTGGGTCCGCCACCGGCACAAGGGGCGGTACCGACAGGGCATACACACTCCAGTTTCGTGCTGGAGGAATTCTGTGTAACGGGATGGCGATTACGTGGAGTATTCTGAGTATAATGACTTTTCTCGAGACTAGAAATCTACTCTGTAGGAATCAGTATGGGTTTCGAAAAAACAGTCGTGTGAAACCCAGCTCGCGCTATTCGTTCACGAGACTCAGAGGGCCATAGACACGGGTTCACAGGTAGATGCCGTGTTTCTTGACTTCCGCAAGGCGTTCGATACAGTTCCCCACAGTCGTTTAATGAACAAAGTAAGAGCATATGGACTATCAGACCAATTGTGTGATTGGATTGAGGAGTTCCTAGATAACAGAACGCAGCATGTCATTCTCAATGGAGAGAAGTCTTCCGAAGTAAGAGTGATTTCAGGTGTGCCGCAGGGGAGTGTCATAGGACCGTTGCTATTCACAATATACATAAATGACCTGGTGGATGACAACGGCAAATTGTACTGAATTGCAGGAGGATCTGCAGCGAATTGACGCATGTTGCAGGGAATGACAATTGAATCTCAATGTAGACAAGTGTAATGTGCTGCGAATACATAGAGAGATAGATCCCTTATCATTTAGCTACAAAATGCAGGTCAGCAACTGGAAGCAGTTAATTCCATAAATTATCTGGGAGTACGCATTAGGAGTGATTTAAAATGGAATGATCATATAAAGTTGATCGTCGGTAAAGCAGATGCCAGACTGAGATTCATTGGAAGAATCCTAAGGAAATGCAATCCGAAAACAAAGGAAGTCGGTTACAGTACGCTTGTTCGCCCACTGCTTGAATACTGCTCAGCAGTGTGGGATCCGTACCTGATTGGGTTGATAGAAGAGATAGAGAAGATCCAACGGAGAGCAGCGCGCTTCGTTACAGGATTATTTAGTAATCGTGAAAGCGTTACGGAGATGATAGATAAACTCCAGTGGAAGACTCTGCAGGAGAGACGCTCAGTAGTCGGTACGGGCTTTTGTTGATGTTTCGAGAACATACCTTCACCAAAGAGTCAAGCAGTATATTGCTCCCTCCTACGTATATCTCGCGAAGAGACCATGAGGATAAAATCAGAGAGATTAGAGCCCACACAGAAGCATACCGACAATCCTTCTTTCCACGAACAATACGAGACTAAAATAGAAGGGAGAACCGATAGAGGTACTCAGGGTACCCTCCGCCACACACCGTCAGGTGGCTTGCGGAGTTTGGATGTAGATGTAGATGTAGAAATAGGATGTGTAGACGAAACACCTTTTTCTTGTGTGTAATTCTGATTATATTCAATGAAGAATTGCTGAAGAAAAAACGCGGTGCATTACTTACTCGGCAATCCTCGTATACAACGAGCTACTGGGTGCGCAGGTGTGAATTACGCAATTAGCAGATCAACCGTACACAATTCGGCAGTTTTTGAAAAACAAAGAGACTAAGGTATTCTGCTATAATTACAAGTAATACCTACGTTTACAATACTCTGTTATGTATGTGACACTCTTTACGCCGAAGTATGGCGCCAACTTCAATGACCGTCTGACAACCATGAAATATTGTTCCGTTCTTTCAGATCTCATCTTCAGCAAAATTCGGAGATACCATCATTCACACTGCCCTGAGCCCGTTTCATATCTATTAATTTGTCTATCTTTTTCCCTTTTTAATAGAGTAAATACCGGTTTCTAGTTGTTGCCGTTGTTATCTTTATCTCGAAGATGGGTATAATGTAGTTCTTCACCCAGGTTTATTGTGTGCCAGCATCTCTATCGTTGTGTAAGTAATGCAACTTACAGCTGTTTGAGCCTGCTTACTGTTTTCATTCTTTGGTCTCGGTCTACAAATTTACCCCGCATACTTTCCTACCTTACAGGAATGACGACAGCTAAGTCATTTACAATGTGTCGATCAATCGATCCCATGTTCCAATCAAGATGTGCAATGAATTTATTTTTTCCGCAGTTGAATTCATCTTTAGCAGTTCAACCCTGCTATCTAATCCCCTAAATTCTTCTGCAACACTACATTTCAAAATCTTCTATTTCCTTATTGTTTGAACTATTTATTGCTTTGGTTTACTGTAATTCATGATAGTTGACCACGTTTACGAGAAATATGTATAACCCACATCTACACCCCACAAGCCACCTTGCAGTGTGGGGCGGAGGGTAATTCGTGCGCCAGTGTCACTTCCCCTATCCTGTTCAAGTCGCGTACACTTCACTCCAAGAAAGATTGTTGATAAGCATTCCTGCGGGCTCGAATGTCTCTTCTGTTATCAACATGGAATTCTCGCTAGATACACATTGGAGGAATGTACACTCTCGGAACTTTAACAGTAGACCATAATGTGATGCAGAACGCTTCTCTTGGAGCGTCCGACACTGGATATGGCTGATCGTCTTCGTGACGGTTTCGCACTAACTATATGAACCTATAACGAAACGTGCTGCTCTTCTTTAGAACTCTGTTTCCTCTGTTAGTCCAATGTGGTACGAATCTGATACTTATGAGCGGTAATCAAGTATTGGGCAAAGAGTGTTTCCTGCTTTATTGACGGGCTGTAATTCCTGAGGATTCTCCCAATTAATTTCAGTCTCGCAACTGCCTTTCTCGAGCGTAGTTTTTTGTGGTCGTTCCACTTTAATTCATTCTGAACGAATACTGCTAAGTACTGTACGGAACTACGTGCTTCCAGTGACTGTTATGCCGTATTGTAATCATACAAAAAGGGTCTTTATGTATATGAATTCGCTATTCGTTACATTTGTCAATGTTGAGGGTCAAGTGTGTCGATTCTCTGCAGGTCATCCCTGTATACAACAGCATCGTCCACGAAAAACTTCATGGAATTTCCGACGTTACCGTTAGGTGATTTACGCGTATTGTGAAATGTAATGGTCATACAACACTGCCCTGGGGAACACCCACAGTTACTTTTACTTCTGAAGACGTATCTACTTCCATAATTGCAAGCTGTTTTCTGTTTTCTGCCGAGCGGAGAAGCCGCGCGGTTTAAGGCGCCATGTCACGGACTGCACGGCCCCTCCTGCCGGAGGTTCGAGTCCTCCCACGGGCACGGGTGTATGTGTATTGTTCTTAGTTTAAGTTCGTTTAAGTAGCGTGTATGTCTATGGACCGATGACCTCCGCACTTTGGTCCCTTAGGAATTCACACACACACACATCTGTTTGCTAGAAACTGTTCAATCCAGTCGTTCTGATATTTCGAACCCTCATATTTTTTTCATTGGGTGGTCGTGCGGAACTGTATCGAATACCTTTCGAAGGTCAAGGAATACGGTATCTAGCTGGGCGCCTGTATCTACAACTTTTTGTGTCTCGTGGACGAACATAGCGTGCTGGGTGTCACGTGCTCGTTATTTCCGAAACCCATGTTAGTTTCTACAGAGATTTTTCGGTCTCCAGAAATGTGATAACATGCGACCCTAAAACATGTCCCAAAATTCTATAGTATACCGACATCAGGGATATAGGCCTGTAATTTTCTGCGTCTGTTTTATGACGCTACTTAGAAAAGGGAATGGCCTGTTCCTTTTTCCGATCATTAGGAGCGCTTTCCTCCTCAATAGAGCTACGTCACACTACCGCTAGCAGTGCTGCCCGTTCTTTTGCGTATTTCATGTAGAATCTAACTGGTATCCCATCAGGTGCATAACCCTTTCCTCTGTTTGGTGATTTGAGTTGCTTTTCTATCCCTTGGCCACTTATTTTGATATCTGACATTTTGTCGTTAATAGGACGATTTCAAAGAACAAAGTGGTCTTCTTCTGTGAAACATCTTTGGAAGAAGACGTTTTCTGTGTCACTCTTAGTGTCAGTGCCCTTATCGTCACAGAGTGTCAGGTCAGATGACTTCTATCCGTTTACTGATTAAACATGAGACTAGAACGGCTTAGGATCTCCAATCAACGTTATAGCTAGAGTTTTCCTTTCGGCGAACGCTTCAGGCATATCCAGCTGTTGTGGTTGGCAGGAGAGCCAACACTGGGTTACTAGAGGAGGCCGAAAGGCACGCGTTTTAGCTTACGCATGCTGGCGTGAGGTCTGGAACAGGACAAGGAATTTAGAATTTAGAAAAAACGGACGTAGCTGGTGGAATACTTAACTTTAATCCATAAATGGTGAACGTCGCTCTTGACGGTACATTATTCTCAGTATCAATAGTAACTGGTAATGGCGACTTGCTAGGTCGTAGCAAATGACGTAGCTGAAGGCTATGCTAACTATCGTCTCGGCAAATGAGAGCGTATTTTGTCAGTGAACCATCGCTAGCAAAGTCAGTTGTACAACAGGGGTCGAGTGCTAGGAAGTCTCTCTAGACCTGCCGTGTGGCGGCGCTCGGTCTGCAATCACTGATAGTGGCGACACGCGGGTCCGACGTATACTAACGGACCGCGGCCGATTTAAAGGCTACCACCTAGCAAGTGTGGTGTCTGGCGGTGACACCACACCAGCCTAACGTTGATTTTGTCCTAGTTTGATTTTTATTTGTCTGTAAAGCTTTGGCTGCGTTTAAATTTCCAGTGAAGCTCTCTTTACTTTCGTAACAGCTTCCTAACACGGTTATGGAAACATGGTGGGTCTTTTCATCCCTCACAGTTTTGCACGGGACATACTTGCCTAAAGCATATTGCGATGCTCTTAAACTTTGTCTTTTGATATCCACCATTGTCAATGATGAGGAAGAAATTTTCGTGATGATTTGTCTGGTAATTTGAAATCTCTCTTGACGCTCTTGGTAAACAGAAAGATCTTCCTACCTCTCATTGTATTCCTGTTTAGAGTCGTATTCAGTGATGTCTTAACGGCCTTACGATCCTGATTTCCTGTTCTACGCTGAGTCGAAAAGTTCATATCAGTTTGCCACCAGCAGGTGTGAGATGTTATTTTCACGTGTCGGTTCTCTGATGAACGGCTCAGGGAAATTTCAGAATATCGCACTTAGGACAACTTCGTATGATTTTTCTGTTCCTGTTACTCTTCCTAATCATTTGAGTCCTCTAGTTTATAGCTCATTTCCGAGCGTATAGTCTATCTATCAGCGAAATAGGTGGCTGGGGTCTTCAATTTATAATATGTAGTGATAGTAGGTACGTATACCTAAGTGTAGATTCTGTTCAAGTTTCGCTGTTCGCTGCCCTCTGGAGGCACGACAATTGACCCGCATTCCCTTCTCTGTAGCTAATCAGCCCACAGATTCCAACATTGTTCGGAGATGTGTCTGCAAACGTTAATTAAATTCAGAACTTATAAAAATACGTATATTACACTCTCATCGTTCCCAATATTATAAATTATATCAAAAGACCTTCCTGACGAGTCAGTCTATCTCTTACTGTAAATCATACCAAAATACTTGCAGGTAGTTCCTGAAATCAGCTTTCACATACAGACCAGATCACGAAGCGGGTGACTTGGTTATTGTAAATATGCATAAGTGTTAACAAATTCCTCTCTTTCAGAAATGTTTTACTGCTATGGGTAATTCAGTACATAAAGAGAGATGAAAATTTAATAATCATGGAGGATTAGAATGCAGGTGTAGGGCAAGGAGTAGAAGAAAGGATTGCTGGAGAATATGGGCCAGGTAATAAGAATGAGAGAGGAGAAAGATTGAGCTGTGCAATAAATGGGCTTGGTAACAGAAATGAGAGAGGAGAAAGATTAATTGAGTTCTGCAATAAATTTCAGCTGGTAATAACGTATACTCTTCTCAAGAATCACAGGAGGTAGAGGTATATTTGGAAACGGCCAGGGGATACTGCGAGATTTCAGGTAGATTACATCATGGTCAGATCGAGATTCAGAAATCAGATACTGGATTGTTAGGTTTACCCAAGGGCAGATGTAGACTCAGGTCACAATTCAGTAGTGATGAAGAGTAGGTTCAGTATAGAAGGTTAGTTAGGAAAAATCACTGCACAATGAAAATTGGTTGCTTGAACTGGGGGTGGGACCAAACAGTGAGGCCATCGGTCCCATCTTTTTGGGGAAGGGTACGGAAGCAAGTCGGCCGTGCCCTTTGCCTGAAGCGATTTAGGGAAGTCACGGGAAATCTAAATCAGGATTTGAATCGTCGTCCTCCTGAATGCGAGTACAGTGGGCTAACCACTGCGCCACCCCACTCGGTGCACAAAGAAGTGGGTTACGGAAGTGCTAAGGAATGAGAAGATGCTTTTAAAGTCTTTTGAGGCTATATAGGAAGAGCTCACTAAGCTGTTTATTTGAGGAATGGGCATCTCTAAAAAGGTTAGTCACTGAAATTTGAAAGAAAACATCTGTACAAAGAAGACAGCAACGAAGAAACCATGAGTAACAGAAGGAACACTTCACTTTATCTATGGAAGATGAATTCGCAAAAACGTTCAAGGAAATTTAGGAATACAGAAATACAAGTCACTCAGCAACGAAATAAGTAGGAAGTGCAGTGAAGCTAAGGCGAAACGGCTGCATAAAAAATCGAAAACGAAATGAATGCAGGAAACTGGCTCAGCATATATGAAAGGTAAAATAACCTTCGCTGAAACTAAAAGCAGGGGCGGTAACATTATGAGTGCAATGTAAATACAGGTACCATCGTTAAATGCAGAGGAGAGAGTGGATAGGCAGAACGAATAGATAGAAGGCCTGAGTGAGGGGAAGGACTTGCCTGGTGACGCGATAGAAGAAGGAACAGGAGTCCATATAGAAAGGTAAGGCTTCATCAGAATTTTGAAAAAGCTCTGGAAGACTTAAAATCGAATAAGACGTAAGTGATGGACAACATTGCATCGGAATTGCTGAAATCGTAGCGGAAGGTTGCAACAAAAGAACTGTTCACGTTGGTGTGTAGAATGTATAAGTGTGGCGATGTAATATCTGACTTTCAGAAAAAATATTATACACATTTCTGAAGATTGCAAGAGCCGACAAGTGCAAACTTATCGCACAATCATCTTAACAGCTGATGTATCCAAGTCCCTGACAAGAATAATGTACAGAAGAATGGAGAAGAAAACTGAGGATGTGTTAGACGACTATCAGTTTGATTTTAGAGAAGGGAAAGGTACCAGAGAGCAATTCTGAAGTAGTTGTTGGGAATGGAAGGAAGACCAGAGACGAATCAGAGCATGTTCATACGATTCGTCGACCTGGAAAAACCGTTAGACAATGTAAAATGGTGTAAGCTGTTCGAATTTCTGAGAAAACGAGGAGTAAACTATAGGAAAAGACGGTCAATATACAGTAAGCACAAGAGCCAAGGAGGAATACTCAAAGTGGAAGACCAAGCGCGATATAAAACAGGGGGGTGGGGGAGGGATGGGGGGGGGGGGGGGGTAGCTATACATCGAAGAAGCAATGACAGAAATAAAAGATACATCGAAATTAAAATTCAAGGTGAATCTTTTGCAAGATTCGGTGATTGCGTTGCTATCCCTACTGAGAGGGAAGAAGAGTTACAGGATATGTTGAATGGAATGAACAGTCTAATTAGTTCAAATTTGGACTGAGAATTAGTCGAAGAAAGTAATGAGGAGTAGCAGAAACGAGAACAGTGGGAGACTAAACATGAGGATGGGTGATCAAGAAGTTTGTGAAGTTAAGGAATTCTGCTTCCTAGGCAGCAAATCAAACCATGACGGACGGAGCAAGAACGACGTTAACAGCGGACTAGCACTGGGAAAAATGACATTCCTGGCTTAGAGAAGTCTTCTGGTATCAAAAATATGCCTTAATTTGAGGAAGATATTTTTGAATGTACATTTGGAACACACCATTCTATCGTAATGGTGCATGGACTGTGGAAATTGCGGAAATGAAGAGAATCAGAGCGTTTGAGATGCGGTGCTACAACATAATGTTGTAAATTAGATGGACCGATAAGGTAACAAATGAGGGAATGAAGAGGTTCTCAAGCGAATCAAAAAGGAAGTGAATATACGGAAAAGAAGGAGGGAGGTGTTGGGAGGACATTTGTTAAGATGTTACGGAATAGCCTCCATGTATTACAGGTAGCTGTAAAGTGTAAAAATTGAAGAAGAAGAGAGAGATTGGATTACATTCAGCAAATAATAGAGCATCTACGTTGTAAATGCTATTCTGAGATGAAGAGACTGACAACGGAGAGGAATTGTTGGCGGGCCACATAAAACTAGTCACAACACTCATGAGTAAAAAAAAAATTAGCGATAGAAACAGTCAAGCTGCCCGCCCAGTTAGCCGTGCGATCTAACGCACGGCTTTCCGGATTGGGAAGGAGCGCATGGTCCCCGGCACGAATCCGCCCGGAGGACTGGTGTCGAGGTCCGGTGAGCCGGCCAGTCTGTTGATGGTTTTTAGGTGGTTTTCCATCTGTCTTGGCGAATGTGGGCTGGTTCCCCTTATTCCGCCTCAGCTACACCATGTCGACGATTGCTGCACAAACAAGTTCTCCAAGTACGCGTATACCACCATTACTCTACCACGCGAACATAGGGGTTACACTCGTCTGGTGTCAGACGTTCCCTAGGGGGTGGGGGGGGGTGTCCACTGGGGGCCGAGCCGCACAACAACCCTGAAAGAGTGGTTCGGTGTGGGGCGGCGGAGGGGGGAAGTGGACTGCGGTAGTCATCATGGTGCTGTGGACCACTGTGGCTGCGGTGGGGATGGAGCCTTTCCGTCGTTTCTACGCCCCCCCATTAATATACAGCACAATACTTTACAACAGTCTAGCTACAGTAGGCAATTATAAGCAGTAAAGCATTTGGTATGTAAAGAGAATTTCTAACTTTCAGAATGAAGTTAAATCCATGGTTGTGAAGGAAGTGACTGGGCAACAGTACAATGGTGAGGTAACATAGTATAGATGTTTTTGCTACTGATGTGTCAGATATATGAACTGTATTTAACAATGGTTTTATGAATAGAGCATGAAAATTAAATAGCAATTTACTTTCTAGAGGAAATCATGAATCTCACTCAGAGAATGGCTTTTCAAAACTTATATGTGAAGTTCGCCCTCCGTGATACTGACAAAGGAAGATTAAGTCAATAATGTAATCGTTGAAGTTAACGACTCTCATGGGTACTATGGGGTATCTAGCAGGCTAGTAAGGCACTGTGCTGCATATGTTAGCCCAGCATGTAGCCACATTAGTAATTTTTCCTTTAGAAATTCTACGTTTCCTGAACAATATGGTATCTGTAGTAAAACAACTTTATAAAAAAGGGAGAAAGATTTACTGTAAACAGTTTTAGACCATTTTTTATGTCACTGGTGTAGGCAAAAGTTATTAAAAAGGCTCTAAATATGAGAGTGCCTGGACGTACACAAACACTATCTCTTTATCTATGTGTGTGTGAATGCGTGTGCACGGATATATATGTGTGAGTGAATGTGGTGTGTGTGTGTGTGTGTGTGTGTGTGTGTGTGTGTGTGTGTGTGTGTGTTTCTTGTAGAAAGAGAGAAAGAGAATATGAATACACAGGTTGTGTGTGTGTGTGTGTGTGTGTGTGTTTGTGTGTGTGTGTGTGTGTGTGTGAGTGTGTGTGAACACCAGTCACCTTCTTTGATATAACTAAAGCGTTTGATTGTGGGGATCACAAAATGTTACTGCAGCAGTTGGAATAAGAAGGGCAGCTCACAGTCAGTTTCTGTTTGCTAATGACACTAGCTTGGTAGTGAAGGATGTTGGGTACCACATTGTCAGTCCATCAAAACTGATGCTAAATGACAGTGTGGCTCAGTGTTAAAGTTTCAAACACACAATTCAACTGACACTGACTCTTTGATTACACAGATTGGATAAAAGGTTACTGAGACTGTATTGTTCAAATTTCTAGGCTTCTGCAGAGTAAACTTTCATGGAAAGCCATATTCAAGACCTTCTTCAAAATCTGTATGCTGTTGTATTTCCCGTTGTCACAATCTCAAGTAAATTACAAAAATGGTTCAAATGGCTCTGAGCACTAGGGGACTCAACTGCTGAGGTCATTAGTCCCCTAGAACTTAGAACTAGTTAAACCTAACTAACCTAAGGACATCACAAACATCCATGCCCGAGGCAGGATTCGAACCTGCGACCGTAGCGGTCTTGCGGTTCCAGACTGCAGCGCCTTTAACCGGACGGCCACTTCGGCCGGCTAAGTAAATTACACTACTTTGATTATTTTCATTCGCTTTTGAAATATGGAATTACATTTCTCCAAGAAACACATTTGACCTTCTTCAACTCTTTGAGGACAGCATGCATTCTGTCAGAATGACAGACACGGGTTCCAACAAAGCTCGTAAATTGCTTTAGAATACATCATTATACAGCTATGGATATGCTTAATATCTTAGCAGCATACTGGGAATAAGAAGTGAGCAATTAAAGTTCTCGCTCTCTTCATCAGAAATCCTAAAACAAATTATTACATTCAAAAAATTTTCTTATTTTGGGTATGGGACACTGAAAAGTAGTTGAAACTGTGTTAAAAAGTAAATGTTTGGCGCATTTAACTAGTATCTGATGGAATATCATACCATCAAGTTACTACATTTAGCTCACATTAAACCTCTGTCAGCTGGAAAGTGAATAGCAGTCTGCATATAACCAAGTAGGCAGCTCCATGTATGGAAGGTCAGAAATTTTATACCGCATACCTCTAGCAGTTTAAAATTGTAAAGCATTAGGAATGAATCTATGTATGTGTTGCATAGTTCCTATGACGGAATTTCCTGCATATCCCAACATGCCAAAGCTTGACTTTATGACAGCAGGCACCAGATAGCATCAGGACGATGTGATGAGTTTGGGGGGTCAGTGAGTCAGTGAAGGCATGATACCAGCGGCTCCAAGTGATGTGTAGTAGAGGCACTGATCAGTCGCTGGGTTAATAACTGTCAGTTGTGGGTAGTTGACTGCATATTGCTACTGGGTGGTGTAGCATTCTCTTGTTGTATGGTGTGGGTGGCTGGTAGTCCTGGTGGGACTTATGGCCACCTAGACAGTGCTATGTCAGGCAGCAGGTGGGCAGTAGATGAGTTATCTGTGCGTGTGGCATGAACTGCTTGTAGGCATGTTACAGATGTCTTTAAATTAAGACGCTATTGTTCCCACTGTACCCTACTGTATTCAGTAGATGACTGCGTTTTTATAAATTTACAGCTTGTAGTCTTCTTACGGTTCATAAGCATTTTGTTTTATCTATCACTACTTTTATACTGCAATTTCATGTACTGAGACATTCCATGATCATGGATATTTGCTCTTGAATTTGGTCCTATGGAACGATACGAATAAAATAAAATAAAAACCAAAAATCATTAAACATCAGAGCTGAGATACACGATTTTAAACTTAGCACAGTTCAGCTCTTGGAATTCCATACTGATGGCGGCAATTATTTTAACATGTCAGCTGAACCAGTTAGCTGGCCAGATCTAAACTTAAAGCACATGGGCGCTTGGTATCTAAACTTGGGGTGACAGTGATGAGGATCTGAACATCCACATGAGCCAATGAGCTATAGAATTTTGAACTTCAATGGGCGCTTATCACAAATGAGCTGTGATTAAGACTGGGGAAAAGCCATGATTTTCCAATTCCATTCTATTGTAAACTTTGGACAGGCTGAATGGCAGCCATACAAGTTGACTCAGTATCCGCAAATCCACTACCTTGGATCGCCATACTTGACTGGAGTCATGGACATGCAAGCCTGTGACATACAGACTGACCCAATTGGGCAGGAGATTTCTGTCATCTTGGATTATAAACATAGCATGACAGTTTGTGGCAGCATACAGGCTGCGTAAGTATCCACAGTTTTTCCATCTTTTTTCTGACGCTGGGTAAAATGAGTGCCTGTCTTTTATTTTATACTTCTCGCGACTGAGCTATACTATGTTGTTTTTTTTAATCTACCGTCATTTTAAACTTAGGGCAATTAGCCTGCGATGTTGGAGGGAAGAGGGGAAGGTGGAGGATGGGGAGGGGGACATCTGACAATAACCTGGTAACAGTGCAGTCTGGTCCAGGATATTTGCAGCCCTGCTACTAGTATTGTCTGTCTTCATTTTCCAAGCAATTAATCATAGTATATTTTTTGTGTGGGTAACGACCAGTACATTAATATGACACATGACTTCATCACAAAAAATAGAAAGTTTTTGGAAACAGCCACAAGTCGCACTTTATATTTTTATCTACACGATTCGCTCTTCTAATGAACATCAACACCATCAGACTACACAATTTAAACTTGGTTGACAGCATTAAAGATTGCCTTTAAAGTCAGCTGCCAGCTCTTATGATTAGCTGGCTGCACTTTAGTACTTAAAGTTATATAATTAAGTTTAAAGTACATTATTAATATATGACATTGGCGCTGTCAGTGGCATCATTTACTACTGCACCATAAACATTGACGATGTTGTCACAAAACACTATACAGTTGATTCAGTATACTCATATAAAAGACACTCAGACAGTTTCCTGACACCCTTCTCTCGTATGATGTAGAGAACATATACTCCAATACACCAACTGAAACAGTTAACATCATAGAAGAACTTCTGAAGACATACAAAATACTTCCTCATCAATACATCAAATGAATTGTCAAGGTGAAAGAGTTAATGAGTGAAATATGTTCACAAAGTGAATGATTACTTCTGGGATCCCCAGTGTCTGAAACGTTAGCAAACGTATTATTGAACCCTGTGGTACAGATCATATTTAACAAAATAGTGCCTATTAAGTACAACATCCAGTACTGGATTAAATAGATGGATGACAACCTGTACCTGATAGATGAAACAAGCAATAAAATTAACCAGTAAAATACAGAAATAAATTTTGTTACTCATCCAACAAATTTTTCAATTTAAATAGGACCAGTTAGATCAATGAATTTCTTGCACGTTACTATAAAGTTTCAGGGCAGTAAACACATGTTCTGCAATCACTAAAAATGTACAGCAACAGACACAATATTACACAAGACACCAAACCACATATAATCTCTCAAACAGTATTTACTGCTAAATACGTATTCTGCAGACTAAACACAGCACGATCAAACACAGACAACTGCCCAAAAAAAGAACGAAAAACATACCGCACTCAATATGTACGAATAAACACTAGTCACAAGGCTGAACAATACAGTCAAGACAAAAAAGACAAAATACTTACTAGTTACCTCCATAATAGCCGTTTCTCACACAAACATGCAAGACACAAGAATAGAAATGACACATAGGAAGGAAGAAAAAGATAATTACAGACAACAACAAATACACACAGAATATCTAATATATTCAGAAACATGGCATACAAATAGCTCACCATAGCAATAATTCAGCTCAAATGTATTTATCAAAAACAATAAAAAACAACTCTGTGTTAAAACTAAGCAATATACCATCTAAAATACAATACAATAATGGGAAATACGTAGGTCAAACCGGGACAACATTTGACGTCTGGTACAAAGAGCATGTAAGAGAATAAAAGTACAGAATATATCATTAAAATTTTGGTGAACACTTACAACAACATCAATATAAAATTACCAACAGACACACAGACAAGGAAATCATAGGGATGAACAAGAAAAATTTCGAAGAGAGAATGTCAAACCAAGTTTCTTTTGACCTCAACCTCTCCTAACAAGGAAGGTAAAATCACTGGTTTGCAGAATATGTACACTAGAGGCTAAGCACTGTATGTAAATTTCACTCCAACCTTACAAGGAAGTACAATGTTTTTGTTCTATAAAGAAAAAAATGTACAGAAATATTATTTACTCTTATTTCGAGCCTGATCACTGAAGATTGTGTGTAAATAAAATCTATAGGCTTCTGATGAACAATAATATTTAACTGCAGTAAACTTAAGACGGCAAAACCAATGCCAATTGATAATGTTTTCTTTTTTCTCGACTACAGGTGACAATACGATGCAGAACTTGAGTGTTTTGTGACTCAAGCCAGTCTGAGTGAACGCAGTGTGGTGTACGTCAGTTCAGAGGGCAATGTGCTGACAACCCTTTTCGCCCTAAGGTAACGACGTGCAGGTGGGTTGAGATTGAAGTGAGACTCTGGGCAATTCTGACAAACCGAACGGTGCACAGAAGCCACGTTGTCTCATTCACTACTGGAGACTTGGCATTGGAGACTGCTGAACTGGACCGAGAATGTAGATTAATTTATAGCTGCATTACACAGGTGGCTGTTGTCGAAACAATCGGAAAAACACATACGGTACGCGTTATGACGGTGGTACGAAGCATATTTTCAGTCATCAATCTAGAAAGGATATGCCAGCATGTAACCCTCCCCCTCACTTATCGACCTTAATGACAGTGAAAAATTAAACCGCGTGTACCTAATGGAAATTTGGGAAAAGCAATCGTCACCGAAGTTAATCTATCGGTAAAGAGGGAGGAAAGGGTTACATCTAAATGAAAGGAAAAATGCAAATGAAACTGGTGGAAATTAATTTTGAAAAGGGGTAAAGTTAATGAAGAAAGTAAATGTGCGGCCGTTACGTTAACAATTAACTAGCGGTAATTAGATATTTGAGATTTGGGGGAAATCACGGTCGCCAGTCCTAAGGACAATTACTATAGTAACTGAAAAAGAAAGGTTATTACACATATAATTAACACTAGAAGCGTGGCAACTGAAGGTTGACACGTGTAGTGTGAAATCTGAAAGTTTGTCAGAAGTAATAAATTTCGCTACACTCTGACTTAATTTAGCAAAAGAATTAATAAAACCGGAAAATCGAAAGTTAATTTAGTGACTGAAGTTAATAGTGAGCTTTCTTTCTGAAGCACATCGAAATCCAGTAAAATACGGTTAGTCTTGGACTACCTCAACAATCATTTCAAAAGCAACTTGACTCTACGCAAATTAGAAATAAGAGAATTAACTGTGAACTTGAATTAAATGATTCTGAACAATTAACAATAGTAAAATTTAGTACGTACCAAGCTGAGCTGCAGTCACAGGTAACTAAAAGACGGTAACAAAACTCGCACTCTTAATTCGTGCTTGTGCAATCTAAATATTGTAGCCAGCTGAACTTTGAAATTAAAGCAGTGAAATCGAATGATGCTGGCGTTTGAATTTCAACGACCCTCGGGCTCATTTCGGAAAAGGAAGGGACCCTGCTTGGCAATGCAATTGGGACAATGAGCAACAAAGGTTCATGCTAAGTTGCTGTAATTTTGCGAGGCAAATGGAACAATTTGAAAAGCTGAGGTCTGCCATACAGTTCTGAAACTTTACGTGCTTTTAGTCTTCCTTGTTGGTTGATTGAAGGTTTGAAGCCGTCGATCGAGGAGGTGGCGACAGTCACTCATTGTCGGCCGTCGCTGTTGCAGAAGCTGGATGTTGGCGCGCCTTCTTCTCGACACGGTCACCAGGCGAAACGGGCTCTTGATGTGCGCCAGCTAATGCTTCCCGTCCGCGACACCATGTCAGAAACTATCATCGCGAGTCGAGCGCAATTACATGCTGGCAAACCCCGAAAGCGCGGCAACTCGCGGGAGCGTCACACAACACACCTGCTCCACTCGCTACTCCAGCCAGACTCTCACTGCCCTGCCCGCGCTCCACGCGGCAGAATTCAAACTACCAAAGATCCTACACACTTTGATTCTTCACACGACCTATCGATGTAATCGTTCGATAGCAGTTTTCCCTAGGCAAGACCCAGCGCAAAAATACAAATAATATTTACGAAACAAACCAATTATACATCGACATAAATGCTTATATATATATATATATATATATATATATATATATATATATATATATATATACAAATAGTAAAACAATTACAATATATAAAGAGACAGAAATGTCATATCTTGAGGTAACAAAACAAATAAAAAAATAATAGTACAATAGATGGGAATAGGAGGATATGCATTTCCGGCGTTACAAGCACTCAGAACAAGTGGTTTCTCGCAGCGAAGCAACTATCTCGTTTATTCATCGTTTCCATTCTCCACACAGGCCATAAAGCGGGATATCCGCAAAGGCAAAGTGTCCTCGAAGCTAATATATTAGCCCTAGCCAGAAGAGGCCCGCTGGCACACATGAGCACCGCAAACAGACGTCTGTCCTGCAGGTGCCCCCTGGCCACAAACACAGCCTGCGTCGCAATCTGCGTGAGTGGCAATCCGTCTTCGTCAGCGCAGCGAGGCCTTCCCGCTGATAGGCCACGCCAGACTGTGTGTGTGTGTGTGTGTGTGTGTGTGTGTGTCTGTGTGTGTGTGTGCGTGCACCCAGGGTCAGGTCAGTCGTTGCAGGCGCAATAGATTGTCGTGGAGACTTTTCTAACTATGGCAAATGTCGTCTCACCTCAAAGCAGCATCATTAGCATGTAATTCCATCGTTCCATCGCGTCTTTCGCCCATGGTAGATTTGTCCATCAAGAGCATGCACAAAACTGAAGCTAACTCATTACCGTTAGTGTTGATATGTGCTACTAATTACCTCTTTTTATAGTCCTGGAAAAAAATTGAAATGAGCGTATGGCATCATTGGCCGAGAGGATGCGGGGTAGTTCGGCCGCCAAGTGAAAGTCTTACTTCAGTCGACGCCACATTGGGCGACTTGGGCGCAGGTGATGGGGCTGAAGCGGTGGTCTAGCGGTTCTAGGCGCTCAGTCCGGAGCCGCACGACTGCTACGGTCGCAGGTTCGAATCCTGCCTCGGGCATGGATGTGTGTGATGTCCTTAGGTTAGTTAGGTTTAAGCAGTTATAAGTTCTAGGGGACTGATGACCATAGATGTCAAGTCCCATAGTGCTCAGACCCATTTGAACCATTTTTGATGGGGCTGATATGATGATGAGGACAACACAACACCCAGTCCTCGAGCGGAGAAAATCGCCAACCCGACCGGGAATCGAACCCGGGCCTGACTGCATGGGAGGTGAACACGTTACCACCCAGCTAAGCAGGCGAGAGTTCATGAAATGTAAGGTGCCTTATATCATGGAGGGCATCAACATTCATCTGAATAGAGAAAAACACTATCTGCAGCACCTCTGTAACGGGGATAATACTTCTTTCTCAGTGTGGTTTAGCAGAGGCAGTAATGTTGTCCCCACTCACAAATAGAATTGTATGGCATGCATACGCTGTTGTTTGTCACATGACTCAATATGTCACTGCAAGTTTCAATATTTGGACAGTACGTCTTTACGGTGAGAAGCGTTACCAGTAGTGGTAGCTGCCCGCCGAATTGACGTACACCGCAGCGACACCTATTGAACATTCGCCTCCTAGTGTGAGACTCGAAATATCATACATATTTCTCGAACTGGTTGCATCTAGCAACAACACCATTAGATTACCAAATATGGAGCAACCAGTTGCAAAATAATGTTTAACAGCCACCATCGGTGCTTTCAACCAATATGTGCCCTGAGTAGTAATACAGTACGAGGTGCATTCAAGTTCTAAGGCCTCCGATTTTTTTTCTAATTAACTACTCACCCGAAATCGATGAAAGTGGCGTTACTTCTCGACGTAATCGCCCTGCAGACGTACACATTTCTCACAACGCTGACGCCATGATTCCATGGCAGCGGCGAAGGCTTCTTTAGGAGTCTGTTTTGACCACTGGAAAATCGCTGAGGCAATAGCAGCATGGCTGGTGAATGTGCGGCCACGGAGAGTGTCTTCCGTTGTTGGAAAAGGCCAAAAGTCACTAGGAGCCAGCTCAGGCGAGTAGGGAGCATGAGGAATCACTTCAAAGTTGTTTTATCACGAAGAAACTGTTGCGTAACGTTAGCTCGATGTGCGGGTGCGTTGTCTTGGTGAAACAGCACACGCGCAGCCCTTCCCAGACGTTTTTGTTGCAGTGCAGGAAGGAATTTGTTCTTCAAAACATTTTCGTAGGATGCACCTGTTACCGTAGTGCCCTTTGGAACGCAATGGGTAAGGATTACGCCCTCGCTGTCCCAGAACATGGACACCATCATTTTTTCAGCACTGGCAGTTACCCGAAATTTTTTTGGTGGCGGTCAATCTGTGTGCTTCCATTCAGCTGACTGGTGCTTTGTTTCTGGATTGAAAAATGGCATCCACGTCTCATCCATTGTCACAACTGACGAAAAGAAAGTCCCATTCATGCTGTCGTTGTGAGTCAACATTGCTTGGCAACATGCCACACGGGCAGCCATGTGGTCGTCCGTCAGCATTCGTAGCACCCACCTGGATAACACTTTCCCCATTTTCAGGTCGTCATGCAGGATTGTGTGCAGAGAACCCACAGAAATGCCAACTCTGGAGGCGATCTGTTCAACAGTCATTCGGCGATCCCCCAAAACAATTATCTCCACTTTCTCGATCATGTCGTCAGACTGGCTTGTGCGAGCCCGAGGTTGTTTCGGTTTGTTGTCACACGATGTTCTGCCTTCATTAAACTGTCGCACCCACGGACGCACTTTCGACACATCCATAACTCCATCACCACATGTCTCCTTCAACTGTCGATGAATTTCAATTGGTTTTACACCACGCAAATTCAGAAAACGAATGATTGCACGCTGTTCAAGTAAGGAAAACGTCGCCATTTTAAGTATTTAAAACAGTTCTCATTCTCGCCGCTGGCGGTAAAATTCCATCTGCCGCACGGTGGTGCCATCTCTGGGACGTATTGACAATGAATGCGGCCTCAATTTAAAACAATGTGCATGTTTCTATCTCTTTCCAGTCCGGAGAAAAAAAATCGGAGGCCTTAGAACTTGAATGCACCTCGTATTAAGCAGAGCTCAAACATAAGGTCTCTATGTTTGACCTCTGCTTAGGACAGTATTAGTACTCAGGGCACATATTGGTTGAAAGCACCGATGACGGCTGTTAATCAGCTGAAATCGATTTGCAAAAAATAAATAAGACATGATTTTGAGACTGGTTGCTGCATATTTGGTAATTTTATGGTTTACGGTCGCTCCACGACTTGGGAACCACATGGAGCCCACCAATCATAACACCACTAGACTCCACTACCCTCATGGATCATGTAACCGAGTTGCATGCTGTCTTTTGGGGGGCAGTTAGGTCTGTGTTGACTAATCAGTGTTAAAATGCCAGTACGTAACAAATTACTCTTTTATCACTACATGAGGAACAAAAGTACATAGTCCACAGCACCGCCGTGCGTGAAGAATGTGCACAAGGTTTCACCTATAATGGAAAATGAATTATTTAGCATCTGATTTCCTTCCCCGATCACTGCGCTACGTGCCTGTTGCTTGATGACCGCCGTAAAAGACTCCGGAGCAAATAAACTATCAACTATCGACGCATATCGTAGATACAGGAGCTGGACCAAAACATGGAATCACTGTAGGAGATGTATGCTATAACCTATTTGCCGATGTGCAATATTCTCAGGAAATTGGGTCAGTCTTGCTCAGGACATTGTTCTGTGTAGTTATGTTGGATCTAAGTGCTAATTGCTGACGCTCGTATGGTGGATGATTCCGTAACCTCAGAAGCAGAAGTTTTTGGTTTCTTAAGAGGCACCGTATAGAAGATTTATATCCAGTGCAGTGTAAGAGGAAAACCAGAGTCCGCTACGTCACAACGCGGACAGATGTACGTGATGACTGAGCGTGACAAATGGTCATGGAAGAGGCCAGTGACAAACATTAAGCGGACAGCACAAGTCGCTGCAGAGCTGAGTAGCGTACTCACAACCCCTGTCAGCACAAAAGCAACACGAGGGGCTCCGTAAACAGGGAACTGTATGGCGAGCGGGATCTCCAAAACCACTCACCAGCGATTAAAATCCCAGTAACAGAAAAACGTGGTGCCGAAGACGTGAAACCTAAACTACAGATCAATGGACGGTAGTCATTTGGTCGGATGACTCTTGGTTCACATTTTTTTCCAACTTACGGCCTAGTTTACCTCCCAGCATCCAGATTGCATAACTGCTATTTTGACCGATCAGGTGCAGCCCTAGGGCGATGTTTGTTGCCTGACGGTGAAGCTGTGTTCGAAGACGATAGGGCCCCTGCTTACGTCCTTCCATATGTTTGGCAAGTCCCTATGTTCAGTAACACTGGTTCAACAGGGAGACAGGCTGGTAAATACTTATCTTAGACGCCGGCCATCACTATCAGAGGCTGTACAGTATCGGAAGAGAATCCTTCGTGTTATCAACACTTCGGAAATGGATTCGTCCCAGGGGGCGCCAAACACGCAGCATTCCGCTAGAACCGTGCAAGCAAGAACAAGTCAAACGCTACAAAGCCGAAATGCGTGTTTAGGCGCCCAGGAGTAGTCAAGCTGCTTGAACCAGACTTGGCCACATTGCCGTGCACCGAGTCGCACTGGGTACAACGAATATTCGCCGTTCGGAACCCGAACGGAATGGAAAGCCATTAGAAACTCGTAAGCAGGGCATCTGCTTTTGTGATATTGACATATGGCAATATATTAAAGAAGAAGAAGAAGAAACTGAGAACAAGAATGAAGTGGATTGTATCGTTCAAACGATGGATATTTAAGAATTAGTTGAACACTTCGGCTGTTTACAGGAGCAATCGAAAAGAAGTATACTTATTCCATGTAAAAAAAATGTTTGTGTTGTGTTTTACTCATATTGGTTGATACTTACACTATAAGCCGACATATGGTTGATCTTTTACTAATTTGAGATTCTCGCTAAGGGTTGGGGTCGGGTTGTTTGGGGGAAGAGACCAAACTGCGAGGTCATCGGTCTCATCGGGTTAGGGAAGGATGGGGAAGGAAGTCAGCAGTGCCCTTTCAAAGGAACCACCCCGGCATTTGACTGGAACGATTTAGGGAAATCACGGAAAACCTAAATCAGGATAGCAGGATTGAATCGTCGTCCTCCCGAATGCGAGTCCATTGTGCTAACCACTAGGGCATCTCGCTCGGTTTCTCGTTAAAGAGAACCGTGTCGCGGTGTATACATGTAAATGGTGGCATGTACCAAAAACCTGTTCCTCATCAGTAGTAACGCAATGCTGGTATCAGGAAAATGCCTGTTAGCGACGATTTGTACGAATCTGAGGACGATGTGGACTACTACGACTGACAATCATATAAAGATCTTGAGTATATTCCCGAACGGAAATGCGGTTTAAGCTGCAGCTAAGGTAAATGTGAATCCTAATTTAAGCAAGCAAACAATGTTCACCTGTGTCCCTTATCATAACTTACGTGCATTTACGCGACACTGTGATTGTAGAAAGATTAAGGGCCATCCTTAACATTGTATAAGTACTGTAGCAAAGTGTTTTCTAAAATTTATTTTTTGCTGTATTGAATCATAGATTAATTACTCAGGTTGTTATACTTCATTACTGCAAAAATTACTGATGCGGTTCTCAGTTTTAAAACTGAAACAGTTGGAACGTTATAAATTTGTACTCTCTTGAGGTTTCATCCTGCAAACCGAGCGAGGTGGCGCAGTGGTTAGCACACTGGACTCGCATTCGGGAGGACGACGGTTCAATCCCGTCTCCAGCCATCCTGATTTAGGTTTTCCGTGATTTCCCTAAATCGCTTCAGGCAAATGCCGGGATGGTTCCTTTGAAAGGGCACGGCCGATTTCCTTCCCCGTCCTTCCCTCACCCGAGCTTGCGCTCCGTCTCTAATGACCTCGTTGTCGACGGAACGTTAAACACTAGTCTCCTCCTCCTCCCTCATCCTGCAAGCAAAAAGTGGTAAGTAAACGCTTTACAATGTGAAGTGTACTCAGTTTACAACTAAATAATGTTATGGAACCATTGGTGAACTTTCAAGAATAAAATTTGGGATTGAATTACACTGTTAAGACATGATATGCGGATATATTTGAAACAATGTGTTATCTCAAAAAAAAAAAAAAAAAATCCACCTACGAGAAATATCTTATTTCCAGAATGAGATTTTCACTCTGCAGCGGGGTGTGCGCTGACATGAAACTTCCTGGCAGATTAAAACTGTGTGCCCGACCGAGACTCGAACTCGGGACCTTTGTCTTTCGCGGGCAAGTGCTCTACCACTGAGCTACCGAAGCACGACTCACGCCCGGTACTCACAGCTTTACTTCTGCCAGTACCTCGTCTCCTACCTTACAAACTTTACAGAAGCTCTCCTGCGAACCTTGCAGAACTAGCACTCCTGAAAGAAAGGATATTACGGAGACATGGCTTAGCCACAGCCTGGGGGATGTTTCCAGAATGAGATTTTCACTCTGCAGCGGAGTGTGCGCTGATATGAAACTTCCTGGCAGATTAAAACTGTGTGCCCGACCGAGAATCGAACTCGGGACCTGTAAAGTTTGGAAGGTAGGAGACGAGGTACTGGCAGAAGTAAAGCTGTGAGTACCAGCCGTGAGTCGTGCTTCGGTAGCTCAGTGGTAGAGCACTTGCCCGCGAAAGGCAAAGGTCCCGAGTTCGAGTCTCGGTCGGACACACAGTTTTAATCTGCCAGGAAGTTTCATATCAGCGCACACTCCGCTGCAGAGTGAAAACCTCATTCTGGAAACATCCCCCAGGCTGTGGCTAAGCCATGTCTCCGTAATATCCTTTCTTTCAGGAGTGCTAGTTCTGCAAGGTTCGCAGCAGAGCTTCTGTAAAGTTTGGAAGGTAATAGACGAGGTACTGGCAGAAGTAAAGCTGTGAGTACCAGCCGTGAGTCGTGCTTCAGTAGCTCAGTGGTAGAGCACTTGCCCGCGAAAGGCAAAGGTCCCGAGCTCGAGTCTCGGTCGGGCACACAGTTTTAATCTGCCAGGAAGTTTCATATCAGCGCACACTCCGCTGCAGAGTGAAAATCTCATTCTGGAAACATCCCCCAGGCTGTGGCTAAGCCATGTCTCCGCAATATCCTTTCTTTCAGAAGTGCTAGTTCTGCAAGGTTCGCAGGAGAGCTTCTGTAAAGTTTGGAAGGTAGGAGACGAGGTACTGGCAGAAGTAAAGCTGTGAGTAACGGGCGTGAGTCGTGCTTCGGTAGCTCAGTGGTAGAGCACTTGCCCGCGAAAGGCAAAGGTCCCGAGTTCGAGTCTCGGTCGGGCACACAGTTTTAATCTGCCAGGAAGTTTAATAACTTATTTATTAGATTTGTTGAAATTTTGCTCTAGTTTCTCAGAGTAACAACTTGCACCTTCCACTGCTTACAGCTGAGATCTTCAATTAGGTTTTTAAATCTTAACATAGGTATTTAATTTACTTTTGGTGTATTTGAGAATCCCACTAAATTTTGTTTTTGTTGATATAGGTATAGTGGCAGAACTTTAGTGGCAGACATGCACACAGAAGCATCTGGAAAATTTGGAAAATATCTTCAGTACGTATAATGAGGATTGTACACTTTTTTTAAATTTAAGACCGAATAGTTTGGTCAAAACAGATTCTGGATTCACATTTTCTGGAAGTGTTTACGTTAAGTAATCGCACGAATAAATGCCGACAGCAGTTCCTGCAGGCCCTGCGAAGACAAGGTTAGACTAATTACGTGACACACAGACACATCTAAGCATTCGTTCAGAACCATCTGGAAAGTTTAGAAAATATCTTCAGAATGTCTAATGAAAGTGATACTTTTTTTTTAATTTAAGACCGAATAGTTTTGTAAAAATCGATTCTGTATTTACATTTTCGGGAAGTGTTTACATTAAGTAATCGCATGAATTAATGCCGACAGCAATTCCTGCAGACACCGTGAAAACATGGTTAAACTAATTACGTGACGCACAGGCACATCTGAGCAATTTTTCCTCCCACGCCCCATACGCAGTTGGAACGGGACAATGCTAAGTACCGTTTGCAGCGCGTGTTAGAATGGTTCGTGGAGAATGTAGGGCATGTATACGCAGATGTATACATAAATCTCCTTTACGTATCGTATCGCATTTTTATGCACTGCCAACCTGCTATCCCGTTTGCTAAAGCCACAGTGTCGGAAACAAACGGAGCCGTTCCATCAACAATGTACTGGAAAGTTGATAAACGTTTTGGATAAGTAGGGGCAACAATTTACAGAACATGCCTTCGTAAAAACGGTAGATTTTCCAGAGAATGAAAACTGAGTACGCATTTGGGCGTAAGAAATGCCTGTGTCGCTAGAGTTGCCACTACTCGCTCACACCCAGCAAGTGTTTCATTTTTTTCGTCTCCCGTCTGGTAGCCCGTCTCTTTCCCATACAAGACCGTATGCGCCAGCCGCCAGCAGACTTCGTGTTTATTCCATCAGTTCGTTCCCGTAAAACAAGAGGCAAAAAAAGCCGTCGCGCCAGCCGAAAGTGTGTGTGAGTGTGTGTGCGTGTGACTACGCAAGGAACGGGCTGCCGGCGGTACCTCGTTTAAATATTGGGGTCGCTTTGTCAACCGGCGCGCGCCCTGATCCGTACAAATGCAGACTGCGGCGGCGGCTGCAGCGCGTAGGCAAACAGTGCGCGCATTCTGTCGATTTGTTTCTGTACATTTCCTGATTGATATTTCAGTCCGGCGGCTCCCAATTAATCAGAAACCCCAATGCGGCTGCCAGCGCCCCGTCTGCCCGCCCTGCGGAACAGAAAGGCACCAACTGACTGGCGCCCACGCTCCATTTCGGAAGGGAAAATTCGTCGAGCATCACAAACTGAACGCCAGAAATAGTGCAAAAACTCGTACAGAAATTAATGGTGCCTTAAATAAGAAGGTGATTAAATATGAAAGCAGTAATATAGGCCCAACCGTGGTGCTACCTGTCACTGTTGTTGTGGTTGGCAGGAGAGCCAACACCGTGTTACTAGAGGAGGCCGAAAGGCACGCGTTTTAGCTCACGCAGGCTGGCGCGAGGTCTGGAACAGGACAAGGGAATTAGAATTTAGAACAACGGACGTAGCTGGTGGAATACTTAACTTCAATCCATTAATGATGAACGTCGGTCTGGACGGTACATGACTCACAATATCAATAGTAACTGATAATGGCGCCTTGCTAGGTCGTAGCAAATGTAGTTGAAGGCTATGCTAAACTATCGTCTCGGCAAATGAGAACGTAAGTAGGCAGTGAACCATCGCTGCGAGTGCTAGGACGTCTCTGTAGACCTGCCGTGTGGCAGCGCTCGGTCTGCAATCACTGACAGTGGCGACAGGCGGGTCCGACGTATACTAACGGACCGCGGCCGATTTAAAGGCTTCCACCTAGCAAGTGTGGTGTCTGGCGGTGACACCACAACTGTCATGTCCTGTCCAGTGAGGAAGTAACTTATTGGAAGAAGAAGTTTAGAAAGCGGCCATTAACGACCGGGTTGTTGTACTCCAGTCACTTGATCGTCCAGCACTGCTTTAGACTGGAGCCTTGGAGGGAAGATGATGTAGAGCTGAGCAGCGCAATTTCCTTCAGCTGAGTTTAATGTTTGAATAGAAAAAAAACGGAGCAATGTAGTGTGGCGTTCGCTGTGTTATTAGGTGGTTTGGTATTTTATTAATTTGTAAATGAAAACGATAATCTTATTTTATTACATTGAGTAATTACTAAATAATTTTTCTCCCAGCTAAAGATTTGGTCAAGTTGCTAAAGAACTCCAAGTTAACGTTGTGTTGTCTGTAAGTTGTGTAAGTGTCACTAAATCACAGTTCATGCAACAGATTCTACACAATTATTGATTATAATGGAAATAGTTATCTTCAGCAAAATTATCATTAAAACCACCGAAAATCAGCCGCGCACAACACTGACGTATGTTACCTGAAACAATATTCTCGCAACTCGTGCGTAAATAATTTCGGCTCCATACATCAGTTAGAAAAGTTTGTTATAAGGATCGTGCTATGAGCACTGTTTTTAAAGAATCAATCTGATTCGAATCATTTTCATTAAAATGAGTTCGGGATCACCGGTGCACATTTAATTTTACACATTTGTATTACGTTCGGCATTTATGTCTGCAGAGTTGCGTAATTTGAATTTGTCGCTGAGACAATTGTTAAGATGGCGGCAGACAATTGATAGAGACTTTCTATTGTTAGAGCAAATAAGATAAGTATTAGAAATGCTTATTAAACTCTACTTTCGAATTGTGAACTATTTAGACTTCATCAAGCAAACATTTGATTTTTTTCTAAGGAAAACACTGACAAAAACGCGATACAAATCGCTATCATTAATGGCTGCGCTCCTTGCAGCGGAAAGAAATAATTTACACAGATAATGCTTACTGAGAGAGGAATTAAAGTTATAAATAATTATTCACTCATATTTATAGTAATAATGAACTCTATTCTCAAGTAATAATTAACAAATAATTACAATTTCTTAACAGACCACGGTTTAATATGCGTCCGCAACCTACAAATGCCAACCAACAAAAGGTAAAAACAAAGGAAGACATATGCAGATCATAAAAGGAATTTACAATTGTCATTGTCTTTGTATGGTACACATCGATATGTCCAATTACATCATAAAATATTACACAAACAATTAATTTTTATCGTTGTTTTCACTGTTTTTTCATATGTTGAGTGGATAAAGTTTATAATTGTTAGAGGCATCATTTCCTCTTGTAACACAGTGGCTAAAATTTATCTCGTGGATGTTACAGTAGCTCAGAGGCGCTTGGCGGGATGATGCACGTAAAGGATGAGAGAATGTTTGTGGCGTCAGAAGACGTTATACACTCCTGGAAATGGAAAAAAGAACACATTGACACCGGTGTGTCAGACCCACCATACTTGCTCCGGACACTGCGAGAGGGCTGTACAAGCAATGATCACACGCACGGCACAGCGGACACACCAGGAACCGCGGTGTTGGCCGTCGAATGGCGCTAGCTGCGCAGCATTTGTGCACCGCCGCCGTCAGTGTCAGCCAGTTTGCCGTGGCATACGGAGCTCCATCGCAGTCTTTAACACTGGTAGCATGCCGCGACAGCGTGGACGTGAACCGTATGTGCAGTTGACGGACTTTGAGCGAGGGCGTATAGTGGGCATGCGGGAGGCCGGGTGGACGTACCGCCGAATTGCTCAACACGTGCCTGTTTGGCGCCGTGCAGGTGAGCGCCACAATCAGGACTGCATACGACCGAGGCACACAGGGCCAACACCCGGCATCATGGTGTGGGGAGCGATCTCCTACACTGGCCGTAAACCACTGGTGATCGTCGAGGGGACACTGAATAGTGCACGGTACATCCAAACCGTCATAGAACCCATAGTTCTACCATTCCTAGACCGGCAAGGGAACTTGCTGTTCCAACAGGACAATGCACGTCCGCATGTATCCCGTGCCACCCAACGTGCTCTAGAAGGTGTAAGTCAACTACCCTGGCCAGCAAGATCTCCGGATCTGTCCCCCATTGAGCATGTTTGGGACTGGATGAAGCGTCGTCTCACGCGGTCTGCACGTCCAGCACGAACGCTGGTCCAACTGAGGCGCCAGGTGGAAATGGCATGGCAAGCCGTTCCACAGGACTACATCCAGCATCTGTACGATCGTCTCCATGGGAGAATAGCAGCCTGCATTGCTGCGAAAGGTGGATATACACTGTACTAGTGCCGACATTGTGCATGCTCTGTTGCCTGTGTCTATGTGCCTGTGGTTCTGTCAGTGTGATCATGTGATGTATCTGACCCCAGGAATGTGTCAATAAAGTTTCCCCTTCCTGGGACAATGAATTCACGGTGTTCTTATTTCAATTTCCAGGAGTGTACTTTAAATTTACGATCATCTCATGTGCACTTTTAACAGTACCTGAAAACATGTTCCCATATTGCAGAAACACTCTTTTCTCGTGTAAACCTTGTCTCATTTCGATAGATATCGTTACGAATATTCTATATCAACAACTACATCTTTTCTGTCTTAACGACAGGCGCCGGCACGAAGATGGAGAACGCAAGAGCAGCAAAGGCCGTGACATAACGTCAGCCAATAGTACGCTGGCCATGACCGCACCACGACAGGAGTGGCCTCTATCCGAAGAGAATACAAGCCTCGGCCGGACACTAGCAGACCCGGACTAAAACAGAGCACTAGAAGAGGCGTGACATGTGCTCCATATAAACTTATGTCGTTAATTTGCATGGAAATTGTATATAGCGAAATACACTGATTATTCGAATGTAGCCAATTGCTTGCGACACTTCATTGTAAACCAAAGTATTCCCATTTCAGTTACTGAAATAAAGTCTACTAATATGATTTGCTTGTATGTTGTCTATGTATCTGAGAGAACAGCTTCCTGTGCACCCTATAAGACATGAATGGGCAGGACACCACGACAGCCGTTCCCTGCAAATCTTCCTTAATTCTTGCTGAGAGATACTTCCCACTTGTAGTAGCGCCTCCTCCAGTTATTCACGTTTCGCATGGTGTTAGACTGACCGGTCAAAATCCTCTCTGCGCTCGATAGTTAGTCCCATCGCGTCGTCTCGCGATCTCTAAGGGAACGCAGTGTAGGGTCTGTAATATACTCCATTATTGATCACTTAAATGAGTTTTTATAAACGTGTTAATTTGTCTTTTGATTCGTCGCTGACGGTTTGCAATTTCGTTTTCGCACTCATAGCATTTTTATCAGAATCGTACCAATGAGTAGAAGTTTGCTACGTGCATTACCTACACTTATGCTGTGTAACCCTTACACATATGTGTTAACTCATCAGTTGTGTTTCATTGACATTGTAGTCTTTCGGTACTATGTTTCTGCGTTTATCAAACGGTGAATTTTTAAATTTCTGTGTATTTAAGGCTATTTGGTAAGTTCTAAATTACATTTAAATGTTACAATGATATGACTGATGATTTACGCACATTTCTTCTGGACAGTGCTTCATTACACATAAGATGATCACAAAACAGTCTGAGGTTACTACTAATATGGTCGTCAGGTCATATGCATGGAAAATGAGCAGCAATAAACCCAACATACTTTCCTCGGATATTCCTGATGGCTAGAAATGAGTTGGAATGGACGCGGAGGGGATGTGTCATGACCGGCTCATTTGCCAGACTATATGACTCTTGATTCTTTCTTGTGGGCATTAGTAAAACATAAAGTTTATAAAGACATTCCAACTACACCTGAAGATATGCGAGGGAGAATTGTTAGAGCATGTGCTTCGATAAGTGCCGAAATGATAAAGAATACCACTCAATCCATGATAAGAAGATTGCAGCACTGCGTTGATACCAATGGTCATAACTTCGAACATCTTTTGTAAATGGACGATCGTGCCACCTTTTTGACCTTCAAAGACCTTGCTATTACACATCATTAAATTCGTCTCGATAGCCGCTGTCACAAAATGAGTACCAAACTATAGCAGTCCATTAAAAAAAAGTTGACTTTCATATCTCTGAAGCGACCCCACCTAGCAACAAATGGCCCCCATTTTCCCATGCGGCATCTCTCACACAAACTTTTCAGCTACTGTCATACTTTTGGAGTTGTTCTCAGAAGCAATAGCTAGTGACTCACCCTGTATATTTGAGAAAATTGGGTATTGGTTATTGAAGTTACTTTTGTTGAGATTTCCCTCTGAATAGCAAACAGGATACAAACTGACACAGCGCACTCCGTACTGTGTGTAGCAGGAGTTTCCAATAAGATACAAACCAGTAAATTATGGGGAGCAAAACGGAACTGAGCTCATAGTAATGACAGCCGCATTCAACAGCATTACTTAACCAAATATTGAAACATCACTTCATGGAGATCAGAACTAATTATGGACGTGAAGGGCTTCTGTCTTGACTGACATGAAAAACATAAATAAAGCTGAATAACATCTTAAATACACTGTTTAAGCTCTTCTGCATATACCAGTTTTCCTTATCAACAGAGTTGATTTTTTTCTTAATAGGTGGGGAATATGATGGGGACCTACAAACTGGTATAGATTCACTAGCCAAGGATCTTTCATTATTGCAATAGTAAAAACTAACTCCAAAAGCTAATCATTCACTTAAATTACTTTGCAAGTTAATAAAATACAACACTGGTCTTAGTTAACTTCAAAACGAACCATTCATGATGGGTACCAATACCGCATTATCTTTAAAAATGTACATAACTTCTCTTCTAACATTACTATTGTTCATTACAGATTTACATGGACTTGAACTTTAATCAACTGTGAAGCAGGTATTCTTTGTAATAATATTTACAGGAAATTGCACTCTAATCCTCTAAAACCATATTTTACATTAAACTAAGTATACTTTAGCCAAAGTCTATCCAACTTCACTTTTGTGGTTTTAGCTTTCAAATTATTAAGGTTTTCACTTTCCTATTAATTGGACTTAGAAATTTAGTACTTAAACTTCCTACCTTAACAATTTCTCTGGGAGTAGTTTATTAATAAAGCATCTAAATGTTACTCTTACTTTAGTTTTTGCTATTCTTTTTACTTTTGACAGAAAATCACTTTTAAACACATGAATGCGAGAATTGTTCCTTTAAATCAGGATACTCGGTTTTAGTAGCATTTAGGTGATGACCCTGCGTAGGTTCGTGATCAGGGTTGAAATTGTGGTTTTGGACACGAATTGACGTTTTATGTGATTATTATTGAAACAACACACAAATGAACTGGTCCATGCCAATATAAATCACTTAACTGAATGTATGAAGTCTATGACGCAGTGGCGAAGATTAGTGGCAGGTGACACGGCGACTGACTGTACTCACGACATGTGCGAATGCTCTATAACATCTCTTCTTGGAGTCGCAGTTTCAACATATTACAGCCATTTCACTATTCTGTGAATACTAAATAATACCCATAACCACATCCGACGCAAATCCCTTCTAATGCAGCCTCCACCTTCGAGGTGTATCGTGGTAAGGCTAGCCACACACTGTGTGCGGTTCACACAAAGGAGCCGCTCAGTTCGACCGCCAAACCCACCTTTTACATGGCACCATGCCACTTTCGTTGCGGAGGGATTTCACTACAGCATTTACATGTTACAAACACAAGTGCCCTAAGCATGAACCAAGTTTTAACAAACATACTTCTTTCATAAACATATTCATATTACAATAATTTAAAATTTTAGCATAGTCTTTTGCTTTTTTCATACATTCATTACAAAACTCTAATTTTCTTGCCATTCAATAAGAAGTTCAAACAATACAGAATGCACACTTTATAAACTGCAGATATACAGTTACTTACATAAAACTACCCCCAATCGATGTAAGTGTTACAAGTTATATTAGTTGTAGCTTCTGTCTTCATTTCCATACAAGGTGTCGTCTGGTGAAATCGGATGAACCCTTATGAAACATTCAGAATTTTCTCCTCCTCCGCCTCCTCCTCCACCCGAACAGGCCATGAAGGCCCATAGACGTCACTTTATGTGGATATGGTGGGTCATGTGGTCAGCACACCGCTCTCCCGGCCATATGTCAGTTTATGAGATCGGAGCCGCTACTTCTCAATCAAGTAGCTCCTCAATTTGCCTCACAAGGGATGACTGCACGACGCTTGCCAACAGCGCTCGGCAGACCGGATGATCACCCGTCCAAGTGCTAGCCCAGCCTAATAGCGTTTAACTTCTGTGACCTGACGGGAACCGGTGTTACCACTGCGGCGAGGCCGTTGACATTCAGAATTTTCTTCTGCCTGCAAATCTTTGAAAATGTCATTTTATTAATTCTTTGACGTAGGATGCCCAACAGACTACTTTAGCCTTTTTACTGTTGTTGAAGTATAGGGCATACTCCAGTCATCATCATCGTTTAATATATACTGCTTTTAGTTGAACATTCGAAAGTCATTTACTCATAACATTCATTTAATAGCAGCATAGACATGGTGATTATTTTTATTGTGTCAGTAATTATCTATAATATATAAAAGTATATATATTTGTAGGGGAAGAAGATCCATCAAGCAGACACTAGGTTTATCTTTCGAACTTTATATGCTGATTGTATTCGCAAAATATTGTGCCACTATCGACAATCTAGAGCAAAAGAATAGTTGTTATGTCAGTATTAAAAGGAAAGAAATACACAGTTACATTTATACAGCAATGTTTTCTTCAGCTCATAAAATAAACAAATGAATTCCATAAGATGTCAAGTATAGCTGTACAGTGAAGGATTCGCAGAGGCGACAAGCGCACCTTACAATATTGTGGAGTCTCTGGGGTGCTGGAGGGCCCAGTGGAAACACTATTGACAGTAAACAGTGACTCCCATACATGACATGTCACAATTCAGTGAGGCAAACACGCCCTCTCTCTGCTCTCACTGGCTGGTGCTGAGGGATGGGTGCTGACTTTTGCCATGGATGCTGAGCTGGTGCCCTGTGATGCTGGTGGCAGCCGCTTGGTAGGCTGGCAGCCTTTAGGGGCCATGGTCATTGATGCCAGTGGTATGATACTTCCCTCTGTGGCATGACGCCTTGGTGGCCAGCCTCTCTGACTAGATCACTGTGGTGGTAAGTTGGGACAGCTGTGTGAGGTGTACAACTCAGTACCCTCTGGCAGGAGTGTAACAGTGGGTGGTGCTGCAGCGCCATATCCAACTAGGAACACAATGGTGGCAGCAGATGCCGACAGCAGCTCGGTGGGTCTGTGGCACCAAGTCCAGTGAAGAACGTATTGCTAACGTCAGCCACAGCCTCGTCTGGAAACCATGGCTACTGCTGGTGGTTGCCAGCAATATCGAGGTCTGCTGTAGCTCTCGCATTGTGAAGAACAGTAATGCCTGTCTCAAAATCCAGATATTTACATGCCTTTAGCATGCATTTGTTTCTCTAAAACCTGGCGCGTAGTCATGTCACCCATAACAAGAGACTTGCAGTGTGATGACATAGCCCCACTCTCTATGCAGTTACCATTGTGTGGTGCAGTCCACTCCTGCACTTGGCTGTGTTTGCCTTTCAGCCCACTTGTGTGCCTTTTATTGTAACCCACATATCGCCACACTAGTGGCTACTGGATCGCAGATGCTAAATTCCATGGCGGTTATCTGACTATTTGTTATTACTTCTGCTAAAAACTTACAACTTTTATTCAAGGACTACACAGTGTCTCTGCAATATCAATTACTTTAAAATGGATTAAAAATTTCCCTACGTCAATGAAACTTCTTTTAACATGGTTACTGGTTTTGGTCAGGAAGTAACCAACTTCAGGCCACTTATACCATGATGGTTTGAATGGTGTGAAGATGGTCACGTTCTCACTGAAAACGGTAATCATTATAAATAAATTTTTTAGCCCAGTCGAGATTGTTTCTAACCCTTTTGAAAGTAGTTTTAGCCAGATCGCTGTTTCTCCACGAGAGACGTCGTCAGCAATTGTTAAATATCTATTAACCTTCAGCATGCGATGGAACTGTTTCTGAGCTTCACCGTCACTGAAGCAAGCTGCAAATTGATATTCACCTACCTTAGACTGGCGTCTTCTCAGTGTCCCTTCACTCTGCAATATAGATACTTACAATGTGGTGAAAAAGCAGCGTTGATGAAAACAGCACCTAGTATCTACAATTACCGAGGCCACGTAAATCTCGTTTGATTGTTCCTGTAATTATTAATAAATTTTGGGGTGGAAAACGGAGTCCTGATCTTCATTGAAATTTCGGAAATCTGGTAAAAGTAGGTTTTATTTTCTTTGCTTAAAGATATGTCATCAGCCCACAGTTAGTATGCAAAACTGCTTTTGTAAGTCATGTCTCACGTAAAGAAGCCAGTCCATTCCGATAGTAATCACACGAATATACAGTTACTTTCTACACATAACGTTGATTTCTTACATAAGTTATTCAGTGGATTTCTTTCACAAAGATTGCTCGCCAAATATATTCTGTAGTAGAACACAGAACATCGCCACGCGGAATTTTCGAAGTCCAACAAGTCACTTGCATATATCTCTCGGATAAAATATCCCAAGACTCTCAAATTTTTACAAAATGTTTGTAGCAACAAAAGCTACCATCTCAAATCCATCTGAACGAGAAGGACCGAATATTTCTTCATCTTACATATTTTACAGACGGACATCTTCACGCCTGAAAAGCTAGTCCACGACACTCCCAATGCCGTTGCTCGCAGCAACTACTAGTTACTAGTTAGAAGAATGCGGGAAAGACTTCACTCTGATTGGTTGCTCAAATGAACAGACAATCAGATCAGTGTTTCAAGATCATATTCGCGCCTAAACTGTTCTGAGCCACTCACTACATCAGATTCATTGGCGTCACTTTGACAAGCAAATTATTACTATAATGTTTATTAATTGAAACTAAACGACAATTAATCTTGAGATAACCTTAGGCAACCATTATTCGACAAATAACTGTTCTCGCTGCCTTCTTACAAAAACGAGTATGCTTGGACATACATCAGCAGTGTGGGTACAAACATCTTTCCGACACTATGATTGCGTAATACATTTCATAAAATTAATCTTGAAATTTAACGTATGTCCCACATAGACACTCTCACTCACTTTCATTTACTCCCACAACGACATAAAGCATAAATAATAATTTTGTCTGAATTTTATACTACGAAAATGAAAATTAAGGTTTTAATATGAAAATCTCAATTAATTAAAGCTGCACACTGAGAGTTCTGTTTATGTTTTCGAATAATACCAAAAGATAAACAATTATAGATACTAACTGAATTTAATTCCCTAAGTGTCGGTTTTTGATATTTTAGGTGATGTTCTCTAATGTTGAAAATACACCAGCCAGAAAGTTGAAATTTTGCAACCAGCTTCTTTTTAATAACAAAAGGCTAGATATTAAGTTTTATCAAAATTGAAAAACATTTAGTATCGTTTATTTAGAATCTTAGGGGATTGAGTATTCCGTCGCTGATACTGATGCAAGTGGCACTTCCCACGGCCGCGCTATCGTCAGGTGGAAGTGAACCACCCCGAGATAGAAGCGGCTGTCACCGCTACCGGCTACGAGCCCGTTTTACATTTAAACACTACCGCGGATTGACTCGCGACGTTACAAGCGCAGATGTAAAGCCAGTTTCTTTCTTTGTGCAGCACTGATAATGCAAATATAAGTTCCTGGATAATTACATGAATCACTGAGAGCAAAAGTCTTTGCCACGTGCTAAAGATCCAATCTACATAACACGGCGTTGAAGTCTGATACGAGACAGATGCTCGTTTGTCAGCATAGTAACAATCTTAGAGGTACACTACTGGACAGCTTACGTCAGTATATATACTACTGGCCATTAAAATTACTACACCACTAAGATGACGTGCTACAGACGCGAAATTTAACCGACAGGAAGAAAATGCTGTGATATGCAAACGATTAGCTTTTCAGAGCATTCACACAAGGTTGGCGCCGGTGGCGACAACTACAAAGTGCTGACATGAGGAAAGTTTCCAACCGATTTATCATACACAAACAGCAGCTGACCGGCGTTGCCTGGTCAAACGTTGTTGTGATGCTTCGTGTAAGGAGGAGAAATGCGTACCATCCATCACGTTTCCGACTTTGATAAAGGTCGGATTGTAGCCTATCGCGATTGCGGTTTATTGTATCGCGACATTGCTCCTCACGTTGGTCGAGATCCAATGACTGTTAGCAGAATACGGAATCGGTGGATTCACGAGGGTAATACGGAACGCCGTGCTAGATCCCAACGGCCTCGTATCATTAGCAGTCGAGATGATAGGCATCTTATCCGCATGGCAGTAACGGATCGTGCAGCCACGCCTCGATCCCTGAGTCAACAGATGGCGACGTTTGCAAGACAACAACCATCTGCACGAACAGTTCGACGACGTTTGCAGCAGCATGGACTACCAGGTCGGAGACCATGGCTGCGGTTACCCCTGATGCTGAATCACAGATAGGACCGCCTGCGACGATGTATTCAACAACGAATGGCAAAACGTCATTTTTTCAGATGAATCCAGGTTCTGTTTACAGCATCATGATGGTCACATCCGTGTTTGGCGACATCGCGGTGAACACACATTGGAAGTGTGTATTCGTCATCGCCATACTGGCGTATGACCCGGTGTGATGGTATGGGGTGCCATTGGTTACACGTCTCTCTCACCTCTTATTCGCATTGACGGCACTTTGAACAGTGGACGTTACATTTCAGATATTTTACGACCCGTGGCTCTACCCTTCATTCGATCCCTGCAAAACCCTACATTTCAGCAGGATAATGCACGACCGCATGTTCCAGGTCCTGTACGGGCCTTTCTGGATGCAGAAAATGTTCAACTGCTGCCCTGGCCAGCACTGTCTCCAGATCCCTCACCAACTGAAAACGTCTGGTGAATGGTGACCGAACAACTGGCTCGTCACAATAGGCCAGTCACAATTCTTGATGAACTGTGGTATTGAGTTGAAGCTGCATGGGCAGCTGTACCTGTACACGCCATCCAAGCTCTGTTTTACTCAATTCCCAGGCGTATGAAGGCCGTTATTATGGCCAGAGGTAGTTGTTCTGGGTACTGATTTCTTAGGATGTATGCACCCAAATTGTGTGAAAATGTAACCATATGTCAGTTGTAGTATAATATATTTGTCCAATGAATACTACCTTATCATTTGAATTCCTTCTTGGTGTAGAAATTTTAATGGGCAGTAGTGTAATAATCTTAAAGGTACACTACTGGGCAGCTTACATCAGCATGTTTATAATAAAATGTGTATACTCAATATTTGAACTTTGGATTTTGAAACGCAGTCGTTCATTATCCGATTGTAGAGCTCTTCAAATTCCCGACTGGTAGTTCAGCAATTGTGACCACAGACAGTAGTAAACCTTTATGAGAAACCCCTGCCGCCCTCTTCTTTTTAACTGACAAATTATGCCGCGACGGTTTACGCTGTAAACAGGCAGTCGAGCGGTGGATGGCAGCGCGGGCAGGCAGGCAATAACACCGGCGGCCTGCCGTTTGATGGCGAGGCGGCGTGTCGTGCGCGCTGCGCAACGCCCACTAACAATTCACTAATGGCGGCGCCGCTCGGCAAACATTAGCGTTAATCAGCGGATGGACAGGCGGCGCCCGTACAAATAGCTCCCAATTACTTTGGCCGCTGTTTGAGGGCTGCGGCGGGCGTGAAATCGCTGCGGTGATCGTTCCGCCGGCGACCGCCCGATAACAGCGGGCGGGCCGCGCCGCACAGTGGAGAGTGCAGGCCTCCGGGGAACCGCAAAGTGGCGGACACCGGCCCGCCGCTGCCGCTGCCTCTGAAGCCGCGACGGCCACAGTGGTGCACTGGGGAACGTCGAGAGGACAGGCGGGGTCCCGTGTCCTTTGCACTGATTAACGTAGAGGCTACCGTACAGCAATCCGTACGCCATCCTCAACCAGTTAGCAACCTCTGCCTGTCTTCAGATTACACCAGACGCCCGATTATTACCGAAACCCCTAGATAATGCAAAATACACAAGCTGTTACTATAGTTCAATTCTTTTATCTTGGCGGCTCGCGCATGCCCGCCCAGACGCGGGAGATTGCTGCTTTGCCAGTTGCACACGACGCACGCGTCAAGAGAAGCAGCGCCATAGTATAGCATAGTTCGCAAGATTACGTTTAGGGGGAAGCGCACAGTTCATGAAGTAAAGCCACCACGGCCGCATTAACCCTTTCGCTGCTACAAAGACGTGCTCCTTGCGTTCCGCGCTGTGCGCGATTTCGTCACTGCACTGCTCGCCTTTGCAGACACATGGTGTTCGACTGCTTTGACACTCTTATCGTTCTAACCCACAAAAACTATTTGGCCCAAATATTTGATTTTTACACATCTTCTTGACTGATACCTTCCCCCCATAAATGACTAAATTTTGTTTCGATGTTCAAGGCAGTTATTGTGCAGCATTAAATGTAGTAAACCATTGCACGAAATTTTGAAGAGTTTGCAGAGGTAAAAGTCCATAGCGTATACTTTCCGTACGGTCGATTTTAGTTGCCACAATGTTGAGAATGAAATGTGGACAAGATAACTAAATTTCATATAACACTCAGTGTACAACAATATCTCATTTAATTTAGGTACCACATAGGTGACGTATGTAATATTGAGAAATATTCCATCTTCCGCGACTGTAACAAAAGTTTTATTGACACCGGACACATTTGGCTTTATTTGAAAATAGTTTTTGTGAAATCGAATGATAAGTGTGTCAAAGCAAGGGGAACACCATGTGTCTGCACAGGCGAGCAGTGCAGTGATGACAAAATCGCGCACAGCGCGGAGTGCGGGGAGCACGTGATTGCAGCAGCGAAAGGGTTAATGAAGAGACAAAGCACTAGAAAACTGCATTCAAACGAATAAAATTCATGAAGTAAGACACTTCGATATTGTTTTTAAATCAAGAAAATATTATGCTCCACACAAGGTCTGAACTCTCAACCTTTCGTTTTGGAACCCAACACCTTAACCGTTACGCTAACGCAATTAGTTGGGTTTTAAAACTCCATGAGGTGTCTAACACGTCACGCAAAATACTGACAAACATTGTTGGTATGACTATGAATCACTCATGCTTCGTCGAAGTACTATAGGAAATAAACAATTACCGCTGTTCTTTATTGCGAAAAAGCGGTTCGTGAGATTGATACAAACACCTTTCCTTGCTATCGCCTGAATTAGGAGTCTTATTGCTTGTTTGGTTTAATTAATTAATAGAATATGAAGCAATTGGTATAAACAATGCTTTTTCCAAACTTTCTATAAAAGAAAGTCTGCTATCAAGACATTGCTTTTGTTCTATTACTTTATTTATGACTGAACGTTTCTAAAACTGGAGACACTCGTCCGTGCTCTGCACTGCAGTCGAGATCTGGCAACGTCGTTCTCTGTTCATTGGCTGACTGTGTTTTGTGACGGTAGATGCACAGAACGAACCTAAACTCGGCCGCCAACATAAATGACGCGCACTTTAGAAACTTTCTACTGTGGATGTAAAATATGTTACTGGCTACAGTTGAAAGCCTACAGTATCACTTATGCGTTCTCAATGGAAAGTAAGAAATTATTGGTTTGGTACATAAGCTTTTAGGGTTTTTCTGTAAGTTTATAATAAACGCAGCCGATGCTCATAACAGAGACATTAGTCATCAGTAACAGATTCTCCTACAATATTTTCCCAGGTAGACGCCATTTTCCCTGACTTCCGGAAGGCGTTCGATACAGTTCCGCACTGTCGCCTGATAAACAACGTAAGAGCCTACGGAATATCAGATCAGCTGTGTGGCTGGATTGAGGAGGTTTTGGCAAACAGAACACAGCACGTTGTTCTCAATGGAGGGACGCCTACAGACGTTAAAGTAACCTCTGGCGTACCACAGGGCAGTGTTATGTGACCACAGCTTCTCACAATATATATAAATGACATAGTAGATAGTGTCGGAAGTTCCATGTGACTTTTCGCGGATGATGCTGTAGTATACAGAGACGTTGCAGCATTAGAAAATTGCAGCGAAATGCAGGAAAATTTGCAGCGGATAGGCACTTGGTGCAGGGAGTGGCAACTGACCCTTAACATAGACAAATGTAATGTATTGCGAATACATAGAAAGAAGGATCCTTTATTGTATAATTATACGATAACAGAACAAACACTGGTAGCAGTTACTTCTGTAAAATATCCGGGAGTATGCGTACGGAACGATTTGAAGTGGAATGATCATATAAAACTTATTGTTGGTAAGGCGGGTGCCAGGTTGTTATTCATTGGGAGAGTCCTTAAAAAATGTAATCCATCAACAAAGGAGGTGGCTTACAAAACACTCGTTCGACATACTTGAGTATTGCTCATCAGTGTGCGATCTGTACCAGATCGTGTTGACAGAGGAAATAGAGAAGATCCAAAGAAGAGCAGTGCGTTTTCGTCACAGGGCTATTTGGTAAGCGTGATAGCGTTACGGAGATGTTTAGCAAACTCAAGTGGCAGACTCTGCAAGAGAGGCACTCTGCATCGCGGTGTAGCTTGCTGTTCAGATTTCGAGAGGGTGCGTTTCTGGATGAGGTATCGAATATATTGCTTCCCCCTACTTATACCTCCCGAGGAGATCACGAATGTAAAATTAGAGAAATTCGAGCGCGCACGGAGGCTTTTCGGCAGTCGTTCTTCCCGCGAACCATACGCGACTGGTACAGGAAAGGGAGGTAATGACAGTGGCACGTAAAGTGTCCTCCGCCACACTGTTGGGTGGCTTCCGGAGTATATATGTAGATGTAGATGTATTTACAAGAGCCTGCCAACGTTGGGGTAGCTTTTCGAATGTGTGACTACAGAACTCGTGGAGCCAAGTTTGGAGCGCCTTTACATCTCGAAAGGAAGTTCCTTGAAGGCTGTGTGATAGAGAGGGGAAAGGTAAAAGTTTGACAGTGAGAGACTAGGTGAATAAGTAGGGTGCCGAATTACCTCCCAAACCAAATGTCGTATAGTGTTTTTTGTCAGTCTGGCAGAATGCAGGCGCACGTCTCCAGTGATGGTTACACCTCGAGGAAAGCAGTTCATACTACAACACACCGTTGCTGTTCCGCCACAGGAATAACAGGATGTCTTGGGGATGAGTTTAGTACGGGGTGTTGCTGCTTTCCCTTGGCCTTAACCATTACTTTCTTTTCCCTGCTCAGCATGAAGACACCATTCCTCATCACTGGTTAACCGATGAAGAGCAAACAGAGATATACATGTTGTAATCTCCCAACAGTAAAAAAATCCGTAACCTACCAATAATAAAATGTGAGTAACCTCTCAATAAAATTGCGCCTCACATATAACCTTCCAATAATTGACTGTGAATTTAAACTGGTGAATTTTGAACGTCAACAGTGCTGCGTCATGGCCCTGAAAATTCATTCTGACTAAATTTAAAAATCTTACCTCAATGAAATCGCCGGATAACTCATATATATCTGCTCCTACAAGAAATTTTTCTGGCACAGCCCATTGCAATGCTGGCCGATAGATTTGTCAAGCATAAAGCAACTGATTTTTTTTTTACAATAATCGGGATGACCATGGATTGGAGAAATTAGTAAATTCTTTAAATTGAGATGAATGATTGTCAAAAGTTAAGTTTTTTAAGAAAGATTATTATTAAGAGATTTTTTTAAAAACATTTACATGGGACTTTATATAACAATAGTACATATGCGCGAGGCTGCTTTTACCTTATACTACATCGTTCAGGCACCGCCATCGCTCTCCACGTCGGCCCACCCAACTCGATACACCAGACTGCTAGCTATTATTGACTCATACTGACACACAGTTCCTACAGCAGCCAACACTGCTCTTTGGTCTGAGATTCTCTTATAGCTTACATATCACAGACAGCGCGTGAACAATCCATCGAAATTACGTCTGCTCGAGTGCGCTGGCAATAAATTCCTTAGTCATGGACCTCTTACATAACCCTCCACTGGGGGGGATGGGGAATTTGGCAGCAATGGAGAGTCAATTAGACTTGCCATGAGCAACACATTTTTCTATAATCTATTTAGTTCACTAAGTCTACAGTCACAGAGTATATACATATACACTCCTGGAAATGGAAAAAAGAACACATTGACACCGGTGTGTCAGACCCACCATACTTGCTCCGGACACTGCGAGAGGGCTGTACAAGCAATGATCACACGCACGGCACAGCGGACACACCAGGAACCGCGGTGTTGGCCGTCGAATGGCGCTAGCTGCGCAGCATTTGTGCACCGCCGCCGTCAGTGTCAGCCAGTTTGCCGTGGCATACGGAGCTCCATCGCAGTCTTTAACACTGGTAGCATGCCGCGACAGCGTGGACGTGAACCGTATGTGCAGTTGACGGACTTTGAGCGAGGGCGTATAGTGGGCATGCGGGAGGCCGAGTGGACGTACCGCCGAGTTGCTCAACACGTGGGGCGTGAGGTCTCCACAGTACATCGATGTTGTCGCCAGTAGTCGGCGGAAGGTGCACGTGCCCGTCGACCTGGGACCGGACCGCAGCGACGCACGGATGCACGCCAAGACCGTAGGATCCTACGCAGTGCCGTAGGGGACCGCACCGCCACTTCCCAGCAAATTAGGGGCACTGTTGCTCCTGGGGAATCGGCGAGGACCATTCGCAACCGTCTCCATGAAGCTGGGCTACGGTCCCGCACACCGTTAGGCCGTCTTCCGCTCACGCCCCAACATCGTGCAGCCCGCCTCCAGTGGTGTCGCGACAGGCGTGAATGGAGGGACGAATGGAGACGTGTCGTCTTCAGCGATGAGAGTCGCTTCTGCCTTGGTGCCAATGATGGTCGTATGCGTGTTTGGCTCCGTGCAGGTGAGCGCCACAATCAGGACTGCATACGACCGAGGCACACAGGGCCAACACCCGGCATCATGGTGTGGGGAGCGATCTCCTACACTGGCCGTACACCACTGGTGATCGTCGAGGGGACACTGAATAGTGCACGGTACATCCAAACCGTCATCGAACCCATCGTTCTACCATTCCTAGACCGGCAAGGGAACTTGCTGTTCCAACAGGACAATGCACGTCCGCATGTATCCCGTGCCACCCAACGTGCTCTAGAAGGTGTAAGTCAACTACCCTGGCCAGCAAGATCTCCGGATCTGTCCCCCATTGAGCATGTTTGGGACTGGATGAAGCGTCGTCTCACGCGGTCTGCACGTCCAGCACGAACGCTGGTCCAACTGAGGCGCCGGGTGGAAATGGCATGGCAAGCCGTTCCACAGGACTACATCCAGCATCTGTACGATCGTCTTCATGGGAGAATAGCAGCCTGCATTGCTGCGAAAGGTGGATATACACTGTACTAGTGACGACATTGTGCATGCTCTGTTGCCCGTGTCTATGTGCCTGTGGTTCTGTCAGTGTGATTATGTGATGTATCTGACCCCAGGAACGTGTCAATAAAGTTTCCCCTTCCTGGGACAATGAATTCATGGTGTTCTTATTTCAATTTCCAGGAGTGTATATAACATTATTGATAAATAATATAAGTACAAAACATATTAAGAAATGAAATAGGGTGCACACGCGCTGAATACAGAACATCTTAAGAAATGACTATGTGTATACGCAATGAGTACAAAATATATTAACAAACTACATAAACTGCACATGCACTTTGTACGTCTTTGGCATATTTAGGAGAACTGACCATATTAACAAATGAAATTAAGTGTACATGCACTGTAAAAGTCTTTAGCATTTTTATATGAATTAAACATATCAAGGAGTGAAATAAAGTGCACACGCACTGTAGAAGTCTTTAACATTTTTTTACATGACTTAGGAAAGGGATGGGAAGGATAGCATGACGGTTGTATCACAGTGGGTTGCACATAGCTGCACTAAAAGTCCATATCTTTCTGCAGAAGCACAACATCAAGTGAGACAATCTGAAGTTCTCTTCCGTGAAGTATTTATCAGTGTAGCCAAGACACTGAAATGTTGTATAATAATTCTATGTTATCATTTTGGTAGTACATTAGGTACACCAAACAGTAGGACCATAATGACATCTCCATCGTTCAAGGTGGTGGACAGCTTGATACATCCACACCACATTCTTGTAGAATCCATACTCTTACATCAACGTAGAATTAGTGCAAAAACCAAATATAGGGCTCCATGATCATGAGGGTGCACAGGATATATGGATACTGCAGTAATTGCTGGTATTTAGTGTGAGAAGGTAAAGGACATTAAGTCTTATGCTAATCATCATTCAGAATTATACTAGTGTAACAACCGATTTGAATAATTATTGGCACTCATTGGCTTGTTACTAAACATTTATGTAGTATGTATGCAGTATTACAGAACATTATTCATAAGTCATCTCATTACAGTAATCATTGGCATTCATTGGCCAGCTACTAAACATTTATGTAGTATGTATGAAGTATTACAGAACATTATTCATAAGTCATCTAATGACAGTAATTATTGGTATTCATTTATAGAGTATAACAAAATATTATTAAGAACTCATGTCATTGTAGTAATTATTGGCACTCATTGGCCAGCTACAAAGCGTTTATATAGTAAGTATGGAGTATTACGAAACACTATTAATAACTTATCTCATTGCAGTAATTATTGGCACTAATTGGCCAGTTACAAAGTATTTATATAGCTTTGCAAAACGTTATTCAGTATTATACAAAAGTCATCATTCAAAACAGGAGTTATTGAGCGTAGCATCAAGCTGCTGGTGTTTGTGTATGATATCATGTAAGTGACATAAGACATATTTAAAACGTAAGACATTGTAACTATTACTCAAGGTCTCCAGTTCAATAATACATAGACATAAGGGAATCAATACAATAGAAAAATTTCAATTATATTTAGGACTAGAAACATATACTGAACTGGTAGCATTTTTTAGTTTTATCTTGGTAATAGTTGGGATGGGTAATAAAAAATTTTTTTGTGCTAGCAATGTATTGCATTGGGATCGATAGTCAATTGCTGGGGCATGAAAATATTTGCTTTTGACTTATTGCTAGTAATAAGGATTAATAACGTCATGAGTCATGAGTCAGTTGTAGCAAGGTTATGAAACAAGTAGAGTATATGCGATCACATTCATGAATGACACACACAACTGGGTAAAAAAAATGCAAGTATTAGAACAGGTTTAATAACTATGTGATTATAGCATAATAATATCATGAAAAGCTTCTCCTGGAAAAAAATACAAAATGGATAATAGACCTGAAAGAAAAAAAAAAATGTTATGCTGAAAAGAAGTAAACTTCTAATTAACAGGTAATGAAACGTGTACTTAATATGTATGTACACTAGCTGTCTTTCCCAAAACATTCAGTCATTATACTATGTGACATAAGAAATACTGTCAAAAGGAACTGCAACAAATACTTAAATAACTACATAGTATTTCTTAACTAATAGAAAATATATAAACTTCATCATTATTCACATTACCGTAACTTCATCATTACCATCATCAGCAAAGAAAAACTTCATTATTCATATTACCATACTCTTCATATAACTATTCATCAATCATTTATTATCATCTGCAAAAAATACACTCTTCATTATTCATATTGCCATTTACTATTCATCATCATCTATTATCATCTGCAAAAAAATAGACACTTCATTATTCATATTACCATTTACTGCATACAACTATTCATTATCATTCATTGTTATATATGGTATAGAGTTTCTTACTTCTAGCATATTTCATCACTAAAATTAACGTATGTAGTTCCGTCTGACAGCCTGCATTAATCGCCTCATACTCTGAAAGAAAAATAATTGGTTAACACTGCTATGATACAGTGTGTATAGTATATTCTTGTTAATGCTTGTTAATTCTGATCCATTTATTCATGACAAGCTATTGCATTTTCTTTCGTTTATTCCGATGGTGAAATTTCCATGTCATAGTAAACCACTGTGGTTTGTGTGATTTACTTCTTTTACACGTTATTGCTTTCTGAAAATGAGAAGTATGGATTAATATCTTGCATTTAAAACATATACACATTAAATAAAAACTTGTTCCTGGTAATAAGACTAGGCATACAGCATAGCACGACAGAAAACATATTTGGTCAAAAACATAGACAGTTTTCAAGTGCGAAAATGTGCATACAGTATCATAATGTAGTAGCAAAAAATGTAGAGTAGTCAAAACATTGAGATATCTCAAGCAAAAATGTCAAAGTCAACTGGTGTTTGTTATATCTTAAAGATTTCATAGTGCATACAGACAAAAAATCTACTTTCGATAGGAAAATCATCATATATACATAAAAAATGGAAAATGTGAACGGTCTGATATATAACGACAAGAAAAGCGACCTGCTAACCTTCCTTGCAGGGCACTTGCCAAGAAAAAATATGATCACCATCAGTTAAGTGGTCACATAAATATCTGGAAATAGCTTTACAGTTTATTGAATAAAGGGATTAATATTGGAAATACGGTGAGTGCCCTTGCTTTTTCTGGTTCTCAAAGTTTCGACGTGTAAAACGTTTGGGTGAGGAATGCTGCGAATTCTATATGGACCTGCGCATAGAAGCTCAAATTTACTGCATCTCCTCTTTCCTCTGTTGGATAAATAGTGTGTGCATACTAATATCTTCTGTCCAATGTGAAAGTCACGGCGTGTACAAACCTGTTTTTGCTGTATTCTCCGGTGCTCTGTGGCACGTTTGATGTTGTTGGGCGCAATGTCAATTATTTCATGATGCCGTAGTCGACGAGATGTAGGAAAGAATACTAATTCTTTAATTTTGTTAGGTGGTTCAACATTTCAATATAACAGTAGGAGATAGCATAGTAGATTCATTTGGTATGGAGTTAATTACCTGCCGGAATTAGAGTATGTGTGTATCCCAATCAATATGTTTTTTTATGGCGGTACATTCTACATAGTTTACCAATTTCTTTCATCAGTCGTTCACAAGGGTTCGAAGAAGCGTGATACTTGGAAATATAGATCGGAGAAACGTTTTAAGCTCGTAACATACGTGTCCATATCTCAGATCGAAATTGTGGTCCATTGTCAGAAATTACTTTCAATACATGCCCTACATGGAATAAAAAATGTTTTACAAATGCATTCGAAATACATTTAGCAGTAGCTTTACGTAACGGAGTGAAGGTAACAAATTTCGAACTGAGTTCAACAGCGACAAAGATGTAACAACAACCTCTTTTAGTTCTAGGAACCGGACCAAAAATGTCTACAGCGGCCATATGTCTCAATTTAATGGGTAAAATGGGATGTAACGCAGGAATATGTGAAGTCGTGTCTGATTTAGCTTTCTCGCAGATTTTACATGACGCTAAAACTCGTCGAATACGTTTCTCCATGTTGGCAAAATAACAGTTCTGTCACAGTAAAAGAAAACATTTTCTGGCTCCATAATGTGTGTAACTTAAATGAGTATACCAAATTAATTTGTTAACAAGTTCGTCAGAAATACGTAATAACCAGTTGTTGCTGTCAGGGTGAGAGTGGCGAAACAGAATGTTTTTGCGTGTAGTGTAATGGTTTCTAATGGTAACGTTATTCCTTTCTTGCCATAGGTGTTTAATTTCTTTCCATACGTTGTCTTTGCTCTACTCTTGTGCTATGTCTCGTAATGTCGACGAAATTAAATTTTCAAATGCGACTTGTTGAATATACACGACCCTAAAATGTGTTTGGCAGAATTTGGTTGCGATGTCTTGCTGATTGTTGCTGATGGGACGGGATAGTGCACCTGCTACAATATTTTGTGTACGGATATACGGATTAGGATAATGTTTAGCTTTAAATGTGTCTTTCTGTTTACCTTGAAATTCATACATAACACCGGACATAGTACCAGGGTCGTTGTCAAAAACTGGAGCTTGCCGTAAAATAATTATGCGTAGCTCTGTACGTTCGTCGTCTGTATTTGCACTGCTCTGTTTTACCTTCTCAAAAATCATTTGCATAACGTCATAGTCGGCTTTGTCTGGTGTATTATAGTTGTGTATGTACGTATCTGTAAACAATGTGGAATGACAGTCCGTGTTACGCGATGTAGAAATGACCTCTGTTCGATTAATTGCTTGTTCATCTGCAGATAAAGAGTTCTGAAATTCTAATGCCAGTTGTACTTTTTCATCCTTTAACATTAAATAGGAATTTTGAAAGTCAATAATTGCGTCGTGTTGTACCAAAAAGTTCGTACCCAAAATAATCCTAGATAGATCGAAAGTTGAAAATCTGTTTTGATAAAAGTAAAGGATATTAAAAGAGTCGGCAGCTGTGCAGAAAACTAAAGATGAAATAGCACCACTTCGGCTTGGAGCCCTGTGCACGCTAAAGCACATATAATGAATCGCCTGAGATTTCTGGCGCGTTGCAAATAAATTTTAGTTTACGCATTAAGGCCAAGCTGGTGGAAATGCGAAAGCAAATTCTTGTATCCAATCCAAAGCGTGAATCTGTTTTCTGTCGTTCTTAAATTTCCTAACGGATGGAAAGTGCTTGTAATCAAAATTATCGTCTCTGAATGTCTGGACTGGTTCAGGATTGTATGATAATAGTGTGTCTGTGTCTGCTCGGAATCCAAGTCACGTATTCTCTGTAAATTACTGTAAATTACCTAAGTTACACTGGCTGTGTGAGTGTGACAAATGTTCAAAATGTGGCATATGCTGTGACGTGTTAGAAGGTGAAACATTTTTCATTTCTGTCACTTCTTGTTGTAAAGATGACAATTTTCTACGCAGTGTATTGTTAGACGAACCTATTGTCTGCTGTAAATTCTGGAATTCGAGTGTTTGATTGAATGAAACTTGTGACGTATCGTCTGATTTAGTGTCATTGTTATTTTCGATAACGTCAATACTACTGGCCAATTCATCAAATTTTTCATTCAGTGCTTTTACCTGATCGTCGTTTTTAGTGTCAGAAGCAGACATTTGTTTCGAATTTTACATGTGGTTTTGTTTGATTTCGTAGCGTCTGCTTTAATGACATGTTCAGTAAGTTGTTCAATAGAGGTGTCAAGTGTTTCCTTAACTTGTTTTAAGTTCTCATTAGTTTGTTTGATCGACCTGTCATATTTTTCATTCAACTGTTTGAGATTTTCATTAAGTTGTTTGTTCGATTCATTAAGTTGTAGCAATAATGCCATAACTTCATCCACGCCAAAATTAGCTACTCTCTGTGCTGTGTGATGGTGTATCTGCATTTGCCACGTTTTGTGTAACCATTTGGTCATTCTTTCATTCTTGGAAAGGTTTGCCGTTTGGATGTGTACTGTTGGTCACTACACCGGAAGCCAATAAATCTAACTTACTTTGAGTTCAATGTTCACCTTCGTTAGAAACATTTATCTGTTCACTATGTAAATTTTGCAAATCAGTTGTGTCAAACTGGGCAGCGTCCATTGTAGCGGAACGTGCCGCAATATCAATTTTCGTTAAATTTAGTGTGTACATAATTGAATTTGTTCGTTCATCATTTGAAATAAAATAATTACTTGTGGTCGGCACGCACTGATTGCCTGTAATTGGAGGATTATCATTAAGACACTGAGTATCGTTAGTATTAACAGTCAAATTATTTAGGTCGGCTTTTTCGCTCATTGCACATCGCGATGTACTGTTAGCAGTTTTTCGCGGTATTTTCACAAATTAAAGTTAAGCGCAAAATCAACTAAACACAAAGCAAAAAATGGATCAAATAAACTGTCGATGATCTGTGAAAGAAAGACAAGTTAGTAAATGTGTTGCGCCAGATGCAAACTTTATTTAACATTAACTAAATAAGAGCAAATATGTAACTGACTACTTCTCAGAAATTCACAAAAAATACGATCCAGGCCGGTTGTCGACAAGTGTAACCTCCCAACAGTAAAAAATTCCGTAACCTACCAATAATAAAATGAGTAACCTCTCAATAAAATTACGCCTCACTTCTAACCTTTCAATAATTGACTGTGAATTTAAACTGGTGAATTTTGGACGTCCTGAAAATCCATTCTGAATAAATTTAAAAATCTTATCTCAATGAAGTCGCCGGATACCGCACATATATCTGCTCCTATAAGAAATGTTTTTGGCACAGCCCAGTGCAATGCTGGCCGATAGATTTGTCATGCATAAAACAACTGATTTTTATTTACAATAATCGGGATGACCATGGATTGAAGAAATTAGTAAATTCTTTAAATTGAGATGAATGATTGTCAAAAGTTACTTTTTATAAGAAAGATTATTATTAAGAGATTTTTTAAAAACATTTACATAGGCCTTGATATAACTATAGTACATATGCGCGAGGCTGCTTTTTCCTTATACTACATCGCTCAGGCACCGCCATCGCTCCCCACGACCGGCCCAGCCAACTCGATACACCAGACTGCTAGCTACTACTGACTCCAACTGACACACAGTTCCTACAGCAGCCAACACTGCTCTTTGGCCTGAGATTCTCTTATAGCTTACATATCACAGGCAGCACGTGATCAATCCATCGAAATTACATCTGCTCGAGTGCGCTCGCAATAAATTCCTGAGACATTGTAGGGAAGCAGCCTACTCACGCTGTATAAAATTCACATCAGTCTTTCCATTGTGTGCCAGCCTAGTCTCCTGTAACTAGCTCTGACGTCATAAATTTTGCGCAATACTTTAAAAATCAAGTAAATAACCTGAAACGTTTCTAGCAAGTCAGGAATAGTACTACATTAATATCTGTTGAATTTCAGTTCAATAACTTTAATCATTTTCGAAATTTGGACGTTTTTCTGTAAAAATCATTGGCGCAACAGAATAGAGGTAGAGACTTAAAATTTTATGTTTAGATTCCTTTTTCATAATGATTTAGTAGAAACAGTATTTTGGATCTCACAAATTAAAATTTTAGTTGGAAATCATAATTTTCTGGTTTTTGTCTTAAAAATTAAGGAAGCAATGTAGATTAAGTAGGCGAATAAATAACGCTAGAATGTTTAAATTTAAGTAGAATGGAGATCCGCTATAATCATAAAGGTGTGAGAAGTTTCAATTGAATTACTATAAATTTATAGTGATATCCTATCTCCAAAGGGCAAGTTCAGAGCTCGTCTACTGCGTGTAGTGTAATTAAATTAATTCTCTCGCCCAAAATATTTGACTTAGCCACGACAGACTTTTATTGTGATTACCTACCTGTGTGTTGAATGCACATTTAAATTGAGAGCTTCATCGGCCATCAGCAAAGGAAGTGATGATTTATTCAATAACTTGAAGTGGTGCATTACCAGCCCAGCGGCTAGTCGGGAGAGCAATTTTGATCAGGCTTTCCCTTAGCCGTCCGCACCGCAGCTTTATATATAAGAACGCTGCGCGAGGAAGTAATGCCGCAGTTCTCTCGAGATGCTGAATAACACGCCACCTGTGCCGGGAGTCGCGTCGCGTCGGTATCATTGCTATAAACAGCCTCGCATGCCGTAATAAGTTACTCGGGATACGCGTAACCATGAAATCTTTTTCGAGTGACGTGTTAATTCTGGGATGACTTTAATGATCTATCGTCAGTTTGCGTTTGTCGTATTTTCACGTGCCGCCGCGGGACAGACATTCTACCATTATTTAGCGTGGCGTTTGATGAACATTATCATCAAATTATGGCGAGCATTCACTTAAACATTTAATTTGGACAGTTATAGTTGCATCAGCGCATTAGACTCTGAACTGCTCTGGTAGTTGGATCGTGAAGGATTCTTTTCTTTGGTCTGTGCCTTTCAGAATACAGCGAACGTTTTTACAGGATCGTTTTTGATTATGAATCCCAGACAATCTCCTAATTCCTCAGAGCTATAAGCTGTTGCTATAAGTGTATTTCTCAGATGAAGTGGGCGCTAGTAATTCTAATTACAGGCTTCTCGTTTTGCTAATCACTTTCTGGTTGCCAATATTGTAGTTAGAGAGCCAGTGTTGAGAACGGAAAAAGACAGCATAAATAATAGGAACCATTTACATAACAATTAATTCCACCCACTGCCCCACGTATGGTTAATCGGCCGGGAAATGCATCTTTTCTACATTACAAATTAAATATTATTAACAAGTATTAATTGCACCAGCCGCCCCACATGTGGTGCATCGGCCGGGAAATGCATCTTTCCTACATTACAAAACATTCTACATTAATTAACAGCAATAAATTCCACCCGCCGCCCCACAAATGGTGCATCGGCTGGGAAAGAAACCGAGTAAAAGTGAAAGTCATTTTAAATATTCGAATTTGGGAGTGAAATGCGACACGCAACTGAGTAATAGAACAGTGATAGTGTTACGTGTGCAGGTGATCGACGCAATTGGATTAACAATGCATCTGGATTGTAGGAGCTGACATTGAGTCTAGCGGCGCTGCCGGCATCGCGAGAAGCCAGTTTCGCCTCACCGCAGTCGTCTGCCGGAGCAACCAAAGCCACGCCTGCAGTTGCAGGTCACGCAAACATACAGCAGCCGTCGAAGTGCCGTCTGCAGTTCACCGTGCCACGTCGCATCAGTAATCCTGGTATGCTGCGCCGGCAACGCCATACGTCTTCAGAAGGAACTAAGTTAAGTGAAAAGCTGTTAAAAATTTTACTAACCTGCACTAAAAGACTGTCGGCGATGGGACTGGCAGAAGAAACCGAGGTTAAACGTAAATCAGAACCTATGTCTGTTGAAGGATCTGTATATCCAGACAACGATTTAAGTGTAAATATGCATGAAAATAGTAATGTTAAAGTGAAATATGAAGTATTGTCTCCTGACAGTAGTGTGGGAAGGGGCAATGATCCAATAATAGAGACCCCTGTAGAAAAGCAGATATCAGAAATATTTAATTTATTGGATGATAGTTTATCTGATGAGTTAAAAACGAAACAGCCATCAGAGGTAGTAGAGTTTAAACAGGAGAAGTTAGACATAACTGATCAATGAGAAGTTTCATTTAGTTTTGATGATTCTGGTGTTGGAATTAGTTTTTCGCCACCTGAGTGTGATAAGAAACCAGCTAGTGAGCAACCCAAAGATACTGGGGCTATTGATTTAAATGTTATGTTGCAAGCAATAGCTACCAGTAATGCTGAATTAATGTCTGAAACAACCCAGGTCTAAAGCAGTAAAATATGAGATTATGGTCAGCCAAACTAATTTTAATAAACGATGGGAGGTAATGGAAAATGCCTTCAAGGCTGGTTGCAATAAGTTGAAAGAGGATCAGGACAGTTTAAACTATAAAATTGATTACAACCATGAGGATATTAAGAAAAAGGTTGCTCAACAATTTTCTGAAATATATAAAACAGTAAAATCTGAAGTTGCTGAGGTTCGCAAAGACTTCCAAATGGAAGATGCAAAGCTGGAGCACAAGTTAACAGAAAAGATCGAGGCGGAAACTGAACTGTGCTCAGATAGGTTTAAAGATGTTATCATAAAAGTAAACATATGTCAAGCAATCAAAACTGATACTACTCATATTGTGCAAAGAGTAGATAATTTTGAAATAAGAGTAGAAAATAATAGTACTAACATTGCTAACATTGAGAGTAAAGTAGCTTCAGTAACTTCTGGTAATGGTAGTATGCAACAAGTTGTAGCTGCAAACGCCGCTTTTATCGGGTGTCGGCAGTTCTTGCGGTTCGATACAGATAAAAATATCCACCCGTTAGATTTCTGGAACAATTTCGAAGAGGTGATTCCACCAACTTAGTCTGAACGAGAGAAAATCTCATTTATTAGTAGCCATTTAGCCGGTGACGCCATGCGTTGGTCAGCTGATGTTATGTTGAAGTGTAAAACACTAGCGGCATTTAAAACAACTTTCATTAATGAGTATTGGTCTAGTAATAAGCAAAATGAAGTGTTGAGAGAATTTTGGAGTGGAAAACGCTTTAATGCAGGCAAGGAATCTATTAAAGAGTTTGCTAGGTCATGGATCTCACGTTTGTCACATTTGGCCGAAAAGCTAAAACCTGAAATGATAATACTAGGTCTTGAAGCCAAACTGCCATGGCATTGGCAATCTAGAATTATATCTGCCCCTAGAGACAATCTGGATCTTTTCATTGAGTGTTTGGAAAGTGTAGAACGTGTTGCTGCCAATGAGGAGCAACCACGTAATAACAGAAATGATAATAAGACTAATAGTTATTTTAAGAACGAGCAAAATGGCAATGTAAACATCAGAACAATAGGTGTTCGCCATCCTAAGAGAGGTAGGAATTGGAGAAATAATTATCAGAACCAACAATGGTATCCAAATGATAGTAATTTTGTTCAGAACAAAATTATGCAGGTAAACAAAAGTGCGGAAAACAATGCTGTGCAAGTTAACTATAATGGAAATAAAGGAAACAGTAGTAGGCCGAGGCAGGAAAACTAGTTCCCGTCTATGAGGACACTGGCGCTCACCAGGCGGTTTCTTTTCCTAAGCCAGTTATTACAGTAATCGGTAAGACAGATCAAAATACTGAAACTGAACATGTGGATGAAGGGTCGGTAGCATCTAAGGATACAGCAGAAATACTAGATTACTCACAGTATTTGATAGATACCGTGTTAGAGACGCTTTCTAAGTGGGAAGAGAAAGAGAAGGCGCTGCAGTGTAACGGTAGGGAAGAGCTACAAAATATTTAATTGTCAGGTGAAGAAGCAGAAGAAATTCATGCTTATATTTACGATCAGGGTGATGTGCTCTTATCTAAAGTGCCTGTGCAAGATGTTGATACTGTACTAATAAATTTAGGATAGGAGGTAAGTGAGAGTGTAGAGGATGGCCTGTTGGGGGTCGATGAACCCAGTAGCTGTGACCAGTTATCACTTGAGAAGGAACCCGACGATAATAATGAAAGTGGTTTAGCTGTATCTAGTGTTATGCCCGGTCTGGAGGCGCTGAATCGCTCAGACTACAGTAATTTGGGTCATGTTCAGCAAACTAAGTGTAATGAAGTCGTGCGGTGTTTCGATTTAAAATTAATAGACCTATTGGAAAAGGCAGCTGAAAATGTAATTCAGGAAACCCTTACACACCTTGACCGAAATGTAATGAAGACAGATCTCGATCATTTTAGTTGGAGACAAATCCAAAAGGAACTATTGGATGAGTTTGAGGAACCACCTGTACAAACTAGAATCAGCCACCCTATAATAATAGTGAATATGTTGGGTATCAATGTACGTTGTCTCTTAGACAGTGGAAGTGAGGTGAGTGCGATATCTCAGTCCTTCTTTGATGCGTTACCTGGTAAAGACAAGCTTACAGTAATGAGGGTATCAGGACTAAGAATAATTGGTGCTACTGGCAAGGTGTCAAAAACGGTAAAGCAAGAAGCTTTGCTGCCCTTTGACATTAATGATAATTTAATTGATCATCTATGCTTAATTGTAAACAATCTCAGTATTGAGGTTTTAATTGGCATAGATTTCTTGTCGAAATATCAGAGTGTTGTTGGCTTTGAAAGAAGCCAGTTAAAAATGGTCTTGCCGATAACTGGTGTAATTACGGTACCTTTTATTGATAAACATATAGTAACTAATGATGAAACTTGGAAGCTGCCTATACGAGTTCTGAAAAATAGGAGATATTGGGTCAAAGGTGTTAATCTTAGTAAAAGTAAGCTAAACACTTTAGATAGAAATAAGCGACATGACGCAAAAGCTGTACCCACTAGTTTTGAAATAGGTCAGTTAGTCCTTGACAAAACCAAGGAAAGAAATGCAGAAACAAAGAAATTCATGTTCGTATACCAAGGTCCTTTCAGGATCATAGGAGAACCACATGCCAATGCATATAGGCTAGAGTACCCTAAGAGTAAAAAGCTATTAGGTCTCAGGAACGTGATCGACCTAAAGAAGTTCATAGGTAGTGAACGAATGCTGTAGGGAGGAGGTTGTTCTGTAACCTCTACACAGTGTTGCAGCTGTCCAGTCCCAGCTGTGTGAGATCTTCTTTCCATTTCAGGTCTCATTCATTCTTCATCTTTCCTATACACAAAAAATTTGACCCCTTCTTTCCAATACGAAAATTTTCTGAAACCAATGAATTCTATAGAGAGGAGATTGTTCTGTAACCTCTACTCAGTGTGGCAGCTGTGGAGTCCTAGCTGTGTGAGATCTTCTTTCCTTTTCAGGTCTCACTCATTCTTCATCTTTTCTATCCACCTAAATTTTCGACCTTTTCTTTCCAACACATTAAGTTTTCCGTTATGATTATCAAGCCAGCATTAAGCTAATGAATTCTGAAGGGAGGAGGTTGTTCTGTAACCTCTACACAGTGTGGCAGCTGTGCAGTCCCAGCTGTGTGAGATCTTCTTTCCTTTTCAGGTCTAACTCATTCTTCATCTTTCCTATCCACCAAAATATCGGCTCTTACTCTCAAATACTAAAATTTTCCGGTATGACTATTAAGCCACGAGTTCTGTAACCATTCTATCCACCGATTAGAAAAAAAAACCTAATGTGACAAACCTAACAGTGACATAAACATCGGAGAAGTACGATGTAATTAAGATACAAAGGTATTTGAGTAACAAGTATGTATAGAAATCTGGTAATATTGTAAGTACAAAGTGTTGTTTTATCGGAAAGAGTCCAACAATAATATTGAAAAAAGATACACAAATTCGTGTACAAGCAGGATCTGAAGTGGCAGTGAAACCTATTGTATGCTGTAGAGCTAACTAATTAATAGTAAAAGAGATTGCTTAGTGTTATGGAAAATTATGCAGATAAGTTGTAAGAATAAACTCACCTTGTGTAGCAAGGAATGGCAGTGCAATAGAATTGAACAGTGTTTGTGGTTGAGACGTGAAGGACACGTCCTTGAAATATTTATAAGGTTGGAGCTGGCCGTTAATTGGTGTAATGTATGACAGGACACACCTACACGTATTGAGGTTATGAGTTGGAGGCGTGAATGCGACGATAGGTACCCTTATGTTAGATGAGACACAGCAGCTCATGGTGACCTATAGGTTTAAGGAATTTAGCATTACGCTCGTCCATAATTACTTAATGCACTTTAGTGGTAGGTCGAGAGAGACCACCTGTGGTTTCAGCATCCGATCGAATGGAAATGGATTGCCACATGAGCAAACTGATCAGCTGCAATACACTATAGATATCAAATAAATGTGCTATCCTATGCTTTAAATTTTAATGGAGTGAGTATTACTGAAGTTCATACACTAGCAAGTAAATAAGTACATAATGGCAGACGTGAAACATTATTTATAGCTCAGCATAAATACACTTCAATGAAGTAAGTACATAATTGCAGACGTGGAACTGACACAGCAGCAGAGGACCAATAAGTGGAATTAGTAGTCAACTAAACGTAGTGTGTTTTGAACACTCAGAACTGTACTATTACCACAAGTTACTCACATGTAAAAAGAAGCTGAGAAGACAACTACTAATCAAATAAACTCATGCTATCTCTAAGAATAAGGTAATCGAAGATTAGTCAGCTAAGTAAATAAAATACAAATGTATCAGGAATGTACCGAGCATTATGTCAGTGTTCCGGCCCAGAAATAATAAATTGAAATTAAATAGGATTTATGATTGTATGCCTTGAGCATAAATTTTCTCTAGTACGTGACTAACGGCGTTTTGAGCCATTTGTTTACCGATTTTATGACAGTTAAGTAACCGCGAGAGTAAAATTGAAAAAGTTCTGTTAACTTTGTTCCAGTGACATATTGAAAGATAAAATGTATATATCCCCATTTCATTGTGACCCACCCTTATATATTAAGTGAACAGAGTCTGAGGCACTCTTTTTGTTTGTTCTACAGGACAAACCAGATAATGGCAGCCTGGTAGCTGCGTGAAAGTGTGGAGTGACTTGGACACAACTCACAGTGACCCCTCCCCTTTCCCCATGTAATTTAGAGTGAACGTGAAGGACGCACTCCATAGCAACTTCCCCTCCTCTACCCTTGTGAATGGAAGTGTAGAACGCCAGCCAAAGCGGCTACAACCACGTGTGTAAAAATGAAATTGTCATGATTTATGAAATTTTCTTTCAGATTTAGAAAAGACTGCTAAGATATAATTATCTGTTTATGTATCATGAATAACTGTGTTATTTTCTTTGAATTTGTGTATGTAAAAATATATATAATGGATTTAAGATTTTCATAATCTTACATATTTTATGTAATTGTCTGTCTAAGGCAATATGTATGCCAAAGTGTTTCATTGATTTTGCTTAAATTTTGAGTGATAATGTTGCTTAAGAGGCAGTGAACATGCCAGCAAGTTAAATAATTGAAGTAGGTAATCCGCTTTCTTTTAATATTTCTATATGTTTACATTTCAATTTTAATTTTTTCATAGGGAGTTAAGCTGCACTCTTGCTTCCCTTTTTGTAATTAAATTTTTTTTTCGTTCTTTAACATTAAAAAAAATTAAGTAAAGGGTTATGTAGGGAAGCAGCCTACTCACGCTGTATAAAATTAACATCAGTCTTTCCATTGTGTGTCAGCATAGTCTTCTGTAACTAGCTCTGACGTCATAAATGTTGCACAATACTTTAAAAATCATGTAAATAACCTGAAAAGTTTCTAGCATGTCAGGAATAATACGAAGTCAATATGTGTTGAATATCAGTTCAATAATTTTAACCATTTTCGAAATTTGGACGTTTTTCTGTAAAAATCATTGGCGCAACAGAAAAGAGGTAGAGACTTAAAAATTTATATTTAGATTCCTTTTTCATAATAATTTAGTAGAAACAGTATTTTGGATCTCAGAAATTAAAATTTTAGTTGGAAATCATAATTTTCTGGTTTTTGTCTTAAAAATTAAGGAAGCAAGGTAGATTAAGTAGGCGAATAAATAAGGCTAGGATGTTTAAATTTAAGTAGAATGGAGATCCGCTACAATCATAAAGATGTGAGAAGTTTCAATTGAATAACTATAAAACGATAGTGATAGCGTATCTCCAAAGGGAAAGTTCAGAGCTCGTCTACTGCGTGTAGTGTAATTAAATTAATTCTCTCGCCCAAAATATTTGACTTAGCCACATCAGACTTTTATTGTGATTACTTACCTGTGTGCTGAATGCACATTTAAATTGAGAGCTTCATTGGCCGTCAGCAAAGGAAGCGATGATTTATTCAATAACTTGAAGTGGTGCATTACTAGCTCAGCGGCTAGTCGGGAGAGCAATTTTGATCAGGCGTTCCCTTAGCCGTCCGCACCGCAGCTTTATATATAAGAACGCTGCGCGAGGAAGTAAGGCCGCAGTTTTCTCCAGATGCTGAATAACACGCCACCTGTGCCGGGAGTCGCGTCGCGTCGGTATCATTGCTATAAACAGCCTCGCATGCCGTAATAAGTTACACGGGATACGCGTAACCATGAAATCGTTTTCGAGTGACGTGTTAATTCTGGGATGACTTTAATGATCTATCGTCAGTTTGCGTTTGTCGTATTTTCATGTGCTACCGCGGGACAGACATTCTACCATTATTTAGCGTGGCGTTTGATGAACATTATCATCAAATTATGGCGAGCATTCACTTAAACATTTAATTTGGACAGTTACAGTTGCATCAGAGCATTAGACTCTGAACTGCTCTGGTAGTTGGATTGTGAAGGATTCTTTTCTTTGATCTGTAACTTTCAGAATATAGCGAACGTTTTTACAGGATCGTTTTTGATCATGAATCCTAGACAATCTCCTAATTCCTCAGAGCTATAAGCTGTTGCTATAAGTGTATTTATCAGATGAAGTGGGCACTAGTAATTCTAACTATAGGCTTCACGTTTCGCTAATCACTTTCTGGTTGCCAATATTGTAGTTAGAGAGCCAGTGTTGAGAACGGCAAAAGACAGCATAAATAATAGGAACCATTTATATAACAATTAATTCCACCCCCCCCCCCCCCCCCCACATACGGTTAATCGGCCGGGAAATGCATCTTTTCTACATTACAAATCAAATATTATTAACAAGGATTAATTGCACCAGCCGCCCCACATGTGGTGCATCGGCCGAGAAATGCATCTTTTCTACATTACAAACATTCTACATTTAAATAACAACATAAATATTCCACCAGCCGCCCCACAACATTGACCTCTTACAATGTGGTCATCTGTTGTTTTTTGTGGTTGTGGGTTGGATCTTACAGTACCTATACACCTGATTTTGAACCTTCCTCATTGCATACAAATGTCGCACGATGGTGGATTATGATATTTCACCACATTTGCATGTACTCGAGTACACCGACGTAATTCATTTTGGATTAATCCACTTAAATGATCTTCATCAAACCTCGAAGGTCTTCCTGAACGATAGAGTCGTTAACATCAAAACTACTTCCTTACAACAAGAAAATCATTGCATTGTCGTGCTGTGTCAGATATCATTATCCCCATAAACGGTGCAAATGTCTGTGGCTACCTCCGCTGCTGTCACTTCTCTATTGAACTCAAACCGGTGGATACGTCGTAAATGCTCCGATTTCTCCAATCGACACTCTCTTTTCTGGCTCTACACCTCCAATCACTATTTGCACGTGACAGAATTACAATATGTAAACTGAGACAGAAACAGTGGAACACAAGTAAAATATAATAACCTATAAATAAAAACTTAGCAACCGTAACGCCAACTTGCACAACAAAAACGCTACGAATTTAAGCAGCAACCGAATATTCGCGAAATTTTATTCAGAATACGAATACAGTGTATTTCGTATCATCTCTACCTGTAACCTATGTCTTCAAGTACATGTTGGATTTATTTCAGTCTGTTTTTCTCTACAGTTCTTATCCTCTACAGCTCTGTATGGTATCATGGAAGTTACTCTGCGATGTATTAGCAGATGTCCTACAATCCTATACCTTCTTGTTGCTAGTGGTGTTCATGTATTCCTTTCTGAAGAGATATTCGTTATTCTCTGCCTTCTCAGTCAACATAATTTTCAACATTCTTCTGTAGCACCATATACCAAATTCTTCGATTCTCTTCTGTTCCGGTTTTCCCACAGAACAGGTTACACTACCATACAATACTCTACTCTGAACGCACATTCTCAGAAATTTCTTCATGAAACAGATGTTAATGGAGAGGAAAGCCCTTATTAAGAGAGAAAGTCTAAAGGTCCTCCTTGCTCAGTCCGTATTGAGTTATTTTCCTGCCTAGGGAGCAGAATTCGTTAACTTCCGCTGCTTTGTGACCCCAAATTCTGATTTTAATTTTGTCGCTGCTCTAATTTCTGATACCTCTTATTACTATCATCTTTCTTCGATTTAATCTAAATCCATATTCTACACTAATAAAACAGTTCATTCAGCACATTCTGTAATTCGTCTTCACTTTCACTCAGGGTCGCAATGTCGTAAGTGGGTCTTATCTTAGACATCCTTTCACCCTGAGTTTTAATTCCACTTTTGAAACTTTTCTTTATGTCCGTCATTGCTTCGACGATTTATAAAATGGTTCAAATGGCTCTGAGCACTATGGGACTCAACTGCTGAGGTCATTAGTCCCCTAGAACTTAGAACTAGTTAAACCTAACTAACCTAAGGACATCACAAACATCCATGCCCGAGGCAGGATTCGAACCTGCGACCGTAGCGGTCTTGCGGTTTCAGACTGCAGCGCCTTTAACCGCACGGCCACTTCGGCCGGCCGACGATTTATAACTTGAACAGTATGGGCGGAAGACCACATCCCTGTCTTACACACTTTTTAATCTGAGCATTACGCTTTTTTTTCACTTACAGTTAACTCCTGGTTCTTGTATTATTGTACACTGATGAGCCAAAACATTACGGCCACCTGATTAACATCATGTTGGCCCGTCTTCGGAACGAAATGCATCTCTGATTCTAGTGTCAGGGATCCGACAGTTTGTGGGTAGGTTTGTGGAGGTATGTGGCATTAGATGTCTACACACACTTCACGTAAATAAGGGGCTGCTGATTTATGTACTGGCGAAGACGCCCGATAGCGACCCAGATGGGTTCCATAGGATTTACATCAGGAGAATTTGACATCAACCTGGGTTCACTATACTGCTCTTCAAGCCACTGTAGCATGGTTCTGACTTCGAGACACGGACAATTGTACGGCTGAAAGATGATATCGTCGTCAGGGAAGACGTCAAACGTGAAGGGATGCAGGTGGTTCACAGTTGTCAGCGTGTCATCGATTACAAGCGAAGGTCCCATGTAACCGCAGGAGAATGTCTCCATAGCATAACGTTGCTCCCACCACCCTGCGTCCGCACCGTGCTGCAAGTTTCGAGCCGTCGATCACCTCGATGACGGCGTTTGTGGAGACGACAATCGATTTACTCCAGCAAAAATTCACCCAGATCGGCAGTACGTTCCCTTTGATTAACGGTCGGACCCCAATGGTCCCATGCCGACTGCAGTCATAACTGACGATGTCGTTAAATCAACATGAGATAACATAGGGGTGGTGTGCTGTGGAGCTCATTTTCTACAGTGCACGATGAATGGTGCGATCCAAAACACTTGTAAGTGCAGCAGCAGTGTGCTCCTTCGGCAGAAATGCCACAGATCACCATCAATCCTTCTTTACAGAGCAGACAAGCCTCTGAAACTCACGTTCTCTGAAGAGTGGTAGTTCCACTCTCCTTCTACCTCTTTCCGTAGATGCTCACGACAGTAGCCTGAGAACATTTTACCAGCTGCGCCATTTTCGATATACTCGTCCACAGGTTCTGTGTAATAATAATCTACTCTTTTTCAGTGTTGCTTATCTCAATGGATTTCCCCATTTGCAGCCCATAACTTCGCTAGGGTGATCCTCCGTCCGCCTCTGCTCCCGTTACATACTGGTGTTACCGCGACACAACGACGCCGCCAGGCTGTATTCAACGTCGCGATGGGCAGTGGTCATAATGTTTTGCTTCATCAGTGTATATTACCCTTCTGCTCCTACAGCTTTTTCTCAGAATTTCGTACATATTGCACATTTTTTCGTTGCCGACCACTTTTCCAGGTCGACAAATCCTAAGAACGTGTCCTGATTTTTCGTTAGAACCGTTAGAACCATTTCTATGGCGACCGTACCTTTCCTGAAGCAGGCCACTTTTAAGTACATATCAGAGGGTACTTAGATTAACCCACTGTGGTTCCGCTTTGCTATTCGCTTATGAAGTGCTTGAAGAAAGAGTGCTCCAGTGCCTTTCTGTAGTCTAACCTTCACCCTACCTAGGCGAGGGATGTACACTTCTAGAAACTTTACGTAAATGAGCTCCTTCAAATTTGCTATGTAGTTTCTAACGTGACGCTTAAGTCTGTCTGCAAAGCGTCTTCCAGATCATAGTTGCTAACAACCCTGTAAAGCTCGCTAATAGGTGGTATGAACCCATGTCGGTTTGTAATGGTCTCCATTGCACACATTTAATATGCACCGTTTGTTCTATTTGGTACGAATCTCACCCAGTGGACAGTATTCTATGATGACGCGCACGAAGGTATTGTAAGCCATTTTCGTTGTAGACTGAATGCATTTACCCATTATTGAATAAATGAAGGAATATTTACCACCTGCTTTACAAAGACTGAATGTACGTGATCTTCCCAATTCATATCTCTGCACCACTACAAATTGTTACACCTTGATATGGGGTGACTGAACCAAACTATAACTTACTCATGTAGTCACAGGGTACTATTCGTACAATTTTGTTACAGTGAAATGCATAATTTCACAATTATATATTTTTAAAGCACGTTACTCATCTTTGAATCACTTTGAAATTTTATCGCCGGCCGGAGTGGCCGAGCAGTTAAAGGCGCTACAGTCTGGAACCGCACGATCGCTACAGTCGCAGGTTCGAATCCTGCCTCGGGCATGGATGTGTGTGATGTCCTTAGGTTAGTTAGGTTTAAGTAGTTTTAAGTTCTAGGGGACTTATGACCACAGCAGTTGAGTCCCATAGTGCTCAGGGCCATTTTTTGGAAATTTTATCAGTATCGGTCTAAACATTTTGTAAGTAGGCTGTTTAGGTTTTTTTATTGGTAACGCCACCTCTGTATGAAAATCACTGGCTGTGCTGTGGGCAGTCCGTGTCTGCTTTGCATTGTTGTAATACTCGCCATTGTAGTGTTGGGCAGCGGCAGCTGGATGTGAACAGCGCGTAGCGTTGCGCAGTTGGAGGTGAGCCGCCAGCAGTGGTGGATGTGGGGAGAGAGATGGCGGAGGTTTGTAATTTGTCACGAACTGCTATATTTATATATGATGATATCAAGGTAAATACATCGTTCGTTCTCTATTAATATCTTTCATTTGGTAACTATCCCTATCAGTAGTTAGTGCCTTCCATAGTTTGAATCTTTTATTTAGCTGGCAGTAGTGGCGCTCGCTGTATTGCAGTAGCTTGAGCAGCGAAGATTTTGTGAGGTAAGTGATTTGTGAAAGGTATAGTTTAATGTTAGTCAGGGCCATTCTTTTGTAGGGAATTTTGAAAGTCAGATTGCGTTGCGCTAACAAAATATTGTGTGTCAGTTTAAGCACAGTCGTGTATAATTGTTGAAAGGGGACGTTTCATATGTCGACCCTTAGCCTAGGATACCTCACTGGAATCTTCTGATTTTTTCTTGTAGTTTGTGTATTTAGTGTAGCTTTTGTTTATTGCTAGCGCGTAATTGTAGAGAGAATCCCCTTTGTAGTTGTAGCCTTTCATTGTTGTACAGTAAAACAGTTGTGGCATGCATATAGATTTGCACCAAGTATTTCGCAGCTACGCTTGCAATTAACTAGATATTATCTCAGTGCTATGTTAATGTGTTCTCCTATTTTTGCACTTCAAATTGTGCTTTTCTGTGTTATCGTGTGAAATATTGTGACAATTATGGCGTGTGAAAAACGTAACACTAGGCTCCAAAGTAAATTGAGAAATGATAGTGACGACGAGCGTAGCTTGCCAGCACCACTGGGTAATGAATTAACTAATGTTCAAAGTAGTAATTTGGTAATTGCGCACAGGGAAATGGAGCGGGCGGCAAACAATGGTGTAGACAGTGAAACAGGTAGTGAACAGGGAAGCGTTATCGATCGATTGGTCGGCAACAGCTCGCCTCAGGAATCGGGAATGACAGAACACAATATTGCAAATACTAAAGTCAGGTTTTGGGTTCTCACCGTTTTCTCAAATGAGTCAAGACATATTTTCCGCTTGTCAAAATGTGAATGTTGCCGGTGCAAATTCACTGCCGAAAAGCACTGAGGAACATGTTTCAGACACCAGTGCATTGTTATTACAATTAATGCAACAAATGGGACAAAAGCTTGAAAAGTTAGACACAATGGAACAAAATCAGAGACAAACACAGCAAAAGTTAGACACAGTGGAACAAAATCTTCAAAAGTTAGACACAATGGAACAACACCAGAGACAAACACAGCAACAGTTAGACGCAATGGGACAAAATCTTCAAAAGTTAGACACCACACTTGAACAAACACGTGAAGATTTAACTAGTGAGTTACATAACATTGAATCGAAATGTCAAAAAGTCTGTAATGACATTAAACACAAATTTGTGAGCATTTTCAACCCATTTTTTCGCGGCATGAAAATGTATTACAGAATCACAAAGCAGCCATAAAAGAACTGCAAACCACTGTTCATGAAAATCACAACACCTTGCAAGCTAAAATTGACTCAGTTGCATCTACCGATTCGGTTACGCAACTTGCAAAAACTCAAGAAAACTTAAAGGACACAGTAGATACGATTTCAACACAAATGGACACTCTGAAACTTGGTTCAGAAAAACACGCTGAGGAAATGTGTTCACTACCGGAGAAAGTAGCCGAACTTTCGGATAAGGTTACTAACTTATCTACGAAGGTAGATGATAATCTGAACGACACAAAACCGATAATCTTTAATGACACAGAAGAGTGCGAACAAATTAGGAAATTCAAACAAAATCAGAATCAAATTAATACGCAACACCAAAGAGAAATCCGGGAAGTACAAGATCAGCTGACTCAGGTAATACAAGAATTACGTATTTCAGAGGCCACTCGCGCTCCAATACGGGAAGAGGGACTTAGAAATACGGAACAACCACAAAATAATAACACAGGACACTTCGGAAGTTATGAAAGAAATTGGCAAGGTGCACCGAATTTTGAAATGGAACCGCCGAAACGACGTAACAATGACCGATATGCGACTCGCCGACATGATGACTTTGACTATAAGCTGTTCATTACTACACGTAAATTAAAAAAATGTAAGAATTCTGGCAACGACATTCATCCACAAGCATGGCTCCATCAATTCTCTCATTGTTTTCCTCTCAACTGGTCATTAGAACACATATTAGAATTTATGTGTGGCTACTTGGAGAATGAACCAGCTGTAAGAATGCGATCGGTCATTCACGATTGCCACAGTGAAGGAGAGTTTTACCATGCCTTCCTCTCAGCATATTGGTCTCAGGCCACACAAGACCGAGTAAAACAAAGCATCATAATGATGAAACGTTTCGAACAATCTGAATTTTCCAGTCTTATGAAATATTTTGAAGACATGTTGCACAAGAATCAGTACCTGTCAAACCCATACAGCCCCTCAGAACTTATCCGCATTTGCTTAATCAAATTGCCTGAACATTTACGACACATTATTTTGGCAGGACGTTGCAAAGACGACATTGAAGCTTTTCAGGGACTGTTACAAGAATTGGAAATTGACACTGACAATCGCGGAATGCGGAAACAGGAACACAACAATTACAGGTCACATCCGTCACAATTCCTCGATAATAACTGGACGCGACAAGGCTATTCTCACAACACAAATCGTGACCAAAACAGACACCACCCGTATGACAACCGTTGGCAGAGTAGTAATAATTACAGGGAAAGATCACCTCTCCGCGGTAATGACTATAACAGAGACAATCAGAGAAACAGACAATATGGGAACCAAAATAATTATTATTACGGGAGACAGAATAACTTTAGACGCAACGGTCCAGCGCGCAGTTACGATTCAGGGAGAAATTCTCCACCACTTAACCGACAAGAAAGAAACTACAGGAACTACCAACATGACGACAGACGATATACTCGTAATGACAGACCTGAATTGCATCAGAACTGGCGGGATTCAAACAGAGCAGGGCCTTCTCGTCAGAGTGAATTTGTAGAAGTTAGGTCTCCAAATCCCAATAACGGCGCTCGCCAACAAAGAGACAGACAATGACTCGCACAGCAGGCAGCCGCGTGCGCCCGCTGGCTCCGAGAAAAATAACATAAGACGCTAGCCTTGAGAAAAATTTTAGCATTCTTTACCGACGTATACCGCATGACAATCGCATTCGAGTTCAAACTCTGAGTACTATGAAGAGTAAAGGATTTCACCACACTTCACATATAAAACCGTTTATTGAAAGATAATCTGCTTTTTAACTTAGTCTTTGCCATAAAATTTTTCGCTTCATATTACTAATATGCTTTGTCAGACTTAGAATCTGTTAACATACAACAATGTTTGAAGTTAAATATCCAATCAAGAACCAAGAGAACTTACTTAAACAGAAATGACGAATGCATTGTTATAGTGAACAGACGTCACAGTGTTATTGTGTGTGTACATTCTTGCTTGTTAGTTGCACGACTATGGAACGACTATAAGGCTTACATACTTAGAACATTTACCAGTACTGCTAATGAGATTTTAATGCAACATTTTGGTTTACTTGAAAATATATTCTGGATTTAAAGTACTTTCAGTGAGATACCAGATGGCACAGTGGTTAGTTTATGTGACAGCTACACGATTTTATCACGACGCTACTAATGAGTGACAATTTACAATGTTGCTTTTGCAGTGTTTCTGTTTTATATCTGCACAGTTTTCTGTTTTATTCTGGAAAGTAAAACAGGTTTTAGTAGTAACTTTTGTGGTATAGCTACAATGAGACTGCCTTTTCCATAGCACAACAATACGTTACAGCACAGTACTTTCCTCATCACGGCAATAAGCGTAATAACTAAGACATTTATACGCAAAGCATTTCACTTTTGTGTATTATGAGGTAAGTACATTGACTTCTGCAGAACTTAGCTTTCGGAGGACGATAACTACTACACTTCCACACAGATTATGTTGCAACAAGACGCACATTTAGCGCTACAGTACACGTATTTGAGTGATTAATTTTGTACTTAAAACATTTATTTTTAAAGATTTTTGAATTACAAAGAAAGTTTTCCGTGATACATTTCATTCCATTGCTGTAATCTGTAACACCTGAGGGTATAATTACATTAATCCTCAGGGGGGTATACGCCTACTTTGTGTACCATGTGTTTGGCAACCACAAGGAACCCTAGCTAATATGGTATTTGCTTATACAACTTTACACATCGGTACCATATTTCTCTAACACACAAATTACACAGCTATCTGATCATGTAACTGAGAGATAAACTTTTTTATTACATCAGTGACAGATGTTTACACAATTACACAGTTGGATAACTTCACACTTATGAAATTGTATTTTGTCTGTACTTTGTGAAATGCTCATATTTTTTCGGAACCATTGTGATACTATGAGAGCTTTGAATGATGTATTTGGTATGGATTCATGATTTTTAAAGTACGTTTGAGGCAGATGACACTTTTGACATGAGCAGAGAAATTTTTTAATTATTGGAGGAAGCTACGACGATTTGGAGATTTGACTGAGGTATTATAATGTTATTTTTACGACGACGATGTGTATTATGCTGCTGAGGTGTGTTTATGATTAATAGGCTGAGGCTATATGAGTTATTTGATTATGCTTCATATTTATAATGACGAAATATTGACGAGTGTCGATGGATACGTATATGTGTAATAAGGTAAGGAGTAATGAATAGTGGGTAGGGACTCTTGACTTGTGAAAAAGGATGTTGGAAACCAAGAATCGTACTTTAAGAGTTATGAAATGTGTGTAAATGCGTGAATGTATCACAATGCCGGCGAAAATTTTTTGGACAACGTTATATTCATAGGATTTTCTTTCTACAGATTTGCAACACTAATTCTTGACCTGTGAAATATTTTTATGTGAGACTGTCACTGTAGCGGAAACTGGTGTCGTAAATATTTCCGTAAGAAAGTTAAGTGACCACCTGCACGTAATGCGTCGTGGGCACGCAGCTGTGTCAAACACCTGGAGAACAAGCCATTAGGGTGTGCCTTTCCGGAAGCACAGGTAGAAAAAAAAAGAAAAAAGGCAGGCCTTTATCCTCGCCATTGGCATTCCTTCAGAGAAAATATTGCAAATGCGACACCCTCATTACTTCCATTAACCTTGCTATTGACATTCCTTTGTAGAAAGCATCGGAAATATTACACGCTCATTACCTGAAAACATATGATTACTCGTACTTTGTACTAATTACTGCAATGCTTATGAATTGATGGAAAATATTCGTACATCTGCACACCTGATTGTGACAAGTGTCTTTCTATGAGAGTTGAGAGCTACTGACTTACGAAATGCCACATGACTATTGAATGATATTTTTATGCTTTGCTTTTCGTAGTTGCTTATTTCACTTGATATCTGGTTTCCAGCTGTGTTGCAGCGTTGCTTTTATAAAATGAAATGCATTTGCTAATGTGAACACTTTTTGTCAACAGATCTATTAAATAATTATTTTATGATCCACATTCTTTAAAAAAGGAGCACTTGGAAAGGAAAGGACAATAAGAAGGAACTAGTAATAGTAACACATAATTTTCTTTTCAAGTACATGGTAATATTTCTGTTGTTGTTGCGGTGCACCACTTTAATTACATAGACATTAAGATGTGATTATACATTTCCCTTAACTGCATTGTTGTCTTTAGTGTACTATTTTTTCTGCTTGTGGGTTTGTCATGTTTAGATATAAGTTATTACATTTACTGCTGCTTGCTTTGCCAATTTCCATTTTTTTGTGTCATTGCTGTTTGTATTAATTGTTTTGTACTGCTGCAAATGCCTCGTCCCTTAGTATATATATCTGAGCTCAGTAGATTTAAGTTAGCTTAAGAGGAAGTAGACTATATAAGAAACTAACTATTATAAATTTATAAGAAATAGCATACTGTACAGTGGAGAAAAACTATTATTGACAGAGGATGTGAACAAAATACAGAAGGCAGGCTTAGATAGGACTTTTTGGGAATAATGATGAACAAAGGGAGATCTCCATGCAAAATACTGCAGTAAAACAAACCCTGTCCTTTCCCTTTTGTGTTATCCCACTATATGTTTGTGTACCCTTGTGTATTTGTTTTCTTCCTGTCTCTGTGTAGTTTCATAGAATTTTTTCTTCTTTTAATATTAAGCTACATTCACTATGATGAGGAATACTGTTATCCTCTAATACAATTGGCATTAATAATGTGTTATTTACTTTGTAAAGATGTTTAGACATTATTTATTTTGTTTTGTGTTAATGCTCATGTGTGAAGTTGATGTTTCGAAAGTTACTCTGATCTTTTATGTATGTACTCATGTCATAATTCCTGTAACACTGATGTATATGTTATTTCTATTCTTTTGTAAAGCCCCTATTACTACAAATGTTATCTATATTGTTATGTTTTTAATGATGTATTCTGTACCTTTGTTATTGTATTCTCATGTTATAAAATTGTAATTGACACCAGTTCATGATATTATTAACTTGTTAGTTACATTTCACTGCACACGTTTCTGTTGGTCATAGTATATGGACAATATGTGAGAAGTAGGGACTGATAGTGTTTGCACGTGTGTTAATAATTCAGCAAGGGACTGGATAACAGCATTGTTGGTTCTAAGGACAATTTCAAAAACTTTGTGAGTGCACAAGTGGTGGTTTATGGACTTGCTATATTCTCTGCAAGACTCTTCGATGGTGATTGTCCACCTGCACAGTCGCAACAGATGGCTGCTGGCCATTTCTACAAGGACTACAGTGGGTCTACACCTTTGCTGACTCACCAGTACCATTATTTCTACAAGGCCTGCAGTGGGTCTGCACCTCTGATGGCCCACCAATTGCTACAAGGACTCCAGTGGGTCTGCACCTCTGGTGGCCCACCAGTACCGTAATTTCTACCAGGACTACAGTGGGTCTGCTCTGTGATGACCTAACTACCAATATTCTTCAAAACGTCGACTGACTCTGCTGTGGGTTTACTCTGTTGTGGCCCATTACCTGTCTGCATGTCGAGTCAGCACTGTCTTTCCGTTGGAAGGACAACACTACTTCTTCAAGACTGCATGGAAATCCACTACGTCTGTGTGCATTGTCTTTTACTGGTCAGACTTTGAGAAAAACACTGCAATTTTACTGTGACGAATGATGAGGACTGTCTTTAAGGACTGTGAGAAATTTTTAGCTTTTGACCAACATTGTATCAATAAGTGTGTGCATTTGATTTCTTTGTTATTGTAATTATGAAAAATTTTTTTCAAATCTGTATTGGCCACTGCCCAATCCAATCTGTAAAAATTTTTTGTGGGGAGCATGGGGGCTATGTAAGTAGGCTGTTTAGGTTTTTTTATTGGTAACGCCACCTCTGTATGAAAATCACTGGCTGTGCTGTGGGCAGTCCGTGTCTGCTTTGCATTGTTGTAATACTCGCCATTGTAGTGTTGGGCAGCGGCAGCTGGATGTGAACAGCGCGTAGCGTTGCGCAGTTGGAGGTGAGCCGCCAGCAGTGGTGGATGTGGGGAGAGAGATGGCGGAGGTTTGTAATTTGTCACGAACTGCTATATTTATATATGATGATATCAAGGTAAATACATCGTTCGTTCTCTATTAATATCTTTCATTTGGTAACTATCCCTATCAGTAGTTAGTGCCTTCCATAGTTTGAATCTTTTATTTAGCTGGCAGTAGTGGCGCTCGCTGTATTGCAGTAGCTTGAGCAGCGAAGATTTTGTGAGGTAAGTGATTTGTGAAAGGTATAGTTTAATGTTAGTCAGGGCCATTCTTTTGTAGGGAATTTTGAAAGTCAGATTGCGTTGCGCTAACAAAATATTGTGTGTCAGTTTAAGCACAGTCGTGTATAATTGTTGAAAGGGGACGTTTCAATTTACACAGATTATTTTTCAGACAGTAATTGATTATATACTACTGGCCATTAAAATTGTTACACCACGAAGATGACGTGCTACAGACGCGAAATTTAACCGACAGGAAGAAGATACTGTGGTATGGAAATGATTAGCTTTTGAGAGCATTCACACAAGGTTGGCGCCGGTGGCGACACCTACAGCGTGCTAACTTGAGGAAGTTACCAAACGATTTCTCATACACAAACAGCAGTTGACCGGCGTTGCCTGGTGAAACGTTGTTATGATGCCTCGTGTAAGGAGGAGAAATGCGTACCATCACGTTTCCGACTCTGATAAAGGTCAGATTGTAGCCTATCGTGATTGCGGTTTATCGTATCGTGACATTGCTGCTCGCGTTGGTCGAGATCCAATGACTCTTAGCAGGATATGGAATCGGTGGGTTCAGGAGGGTAATGCGGAATGCCATGCTGGATCCCAACGGCCTCGTATCACTAGCAGTCGAGATGACAGGCATCTCATCCGCACGGCTGTAACGGATCGTGCAGCCCTGAGTCAACACATGGGGACGTTTGCAAGACAACAACCATCTGCACGAACAGTTCGACGACGTTTGCAGCAACATGGACTATCGGCTCGACGACCATGGCTGCGGTTATCCTTGACGCTGCATCACAAACAGGAGCACCTGCGACGGTGTACTCAACGACGAACCTGGGGCACGAATGGCAAAAAGTCATTTTTTCGGATGAATCCAGGTTCTGTTTACAGCATCATGATGATCGCACGGTCCTTGGCGACAACGCGGTGCACGCACATTGGAAGCGTGTATTCGTCATCACCATACTGGCATATCACCCGGCGTGATTGTATGGGGTGCCATTGGTTACACGTCTCGGTGACCTCTTGTTCGCATTGACGGCACTTTGAACAGTGGACGTTACATTTCAGATGTGTTATGACCCATTGCTCTACCCTTCATTCGATCCCTGAAAAACCCGACATTTCAGCAGGATAGTGCAAGACCGCATGTTGCAGGTCCTGTACGGGCCTTTCTGGATACAGAAAAAGTTCGACCGCTGCCATGGCCAAGAAATTCTCCTGATATCTCACGAATTGAAAACGTCTGGTCAATGGCGGCCGAGCAACTGGCTCGTCACAATACGCCAGTCACTACTCTTGATGAACTGTGGTCTCGTGTTGAAGCTGCATGGGTAGCTGTACCTGTACACACCATCCAAGCTCTGTTTGACTCAATGCCCAGGCGTATGAAGGCCGTTATTACGGCCAGCTTTGGTTGTTCTGGGTACTGATTTCGCAGAATCTGTGCACCCAAATTGCGTGCAAATGTAATCACATGTCACTTCTAGTATAATATATTTGTCCAATGAATACCTGTTTATCATCTGCATTTCTTCTTGGTGCAGCAATTTTAATGGCCTGTAGTGTAGATATCGCTCCTTCATAGCTGAGTAGTCAGAACTGCTGACTGCCGTACGGAGGACTTTCGTTAGATTCCCGATACTACCAGGGAGTTTTCCTCAGTGGGAGGACTATACTGGGATGCACTCGGCCTCGCAATGTCAAGTGATGAGCTACTTGTCAAGCTTCAGTGACCAGCTCACGAAAACTGGCAACGACGTGGATTGCGGCGCTCTGACGCCGCGCTCCTCCATGCCGAATCCAGTGACGCCTCTAGCAGAGAATGACACGGGGTCGCTATTTATCGATAAGCCCACCAGGAGATCTAGACAGAATTTATGTGTCATCTCATTATTGATGACTGCGTCATCTGAGAGAAATATAAGATTAATATAAATGCCTGACTAGACTTCTAGACCTGTGAAAGACACTCCATTGAGGATGACATGCTGCTTCGTCAATTTATCCTTATACCACAATCATTAGCTTTCAGTTCTCTTTTCGGTAGTAGCATTATTTTTTTCCGGTGTTACCTTCCCTTCCTGCCAACCACGGTTAATATTTCACAGCAGAGTAAAAACGTGGGTATCATCAAAGGAATTTAATCTTCCATACTGTAATAATAGATGAACCCATTTTAGTGCCATGTGCGGCTTGAGAGGTGTTGGTCTCAAAAGGTTTCTCTTTAGCTTTTTGGTAGGACCAGAAAATTAGGTTCATTGTTTGCATAGATTCGTCAATTAATGTGTAATACAGGGCTATTACAAATGATTGAAGCGATTTCATAAATTCACTGTAGCTCCATTCATTGACATATGGTCACGACACACTACAAATACGTAGAGAAACTCATAAAGTTTTGTTCGGCTGAAGCCGCACTTCAGGTTTCTGCCGTAAGAGCGCTCAAGAGCGCAGTGAGACAAAATGGCGACAGGAGCCGAGAAAGCGCATGTCGTGCTTGAAATACACTCACATCAGTCAGTCATAACAGTGCAACGACACTTCAGGACGAAGTTCAACAAAGATCCACCAACTGCTAACTCCATTCGGTGATGGTATGCGCAGTTTAAGGCTTCTGGATGCCTCTGTAAGGGGAAATCAACGGGTCGGCCTGCAGTGAGCGAAGAAACGGTTGAACGCGTGCGGGCAAGTTTCACGCGTAGCCCGCGGAAGTCGACGAATAAAGCAAGCAGGGAGCTAAACGTACCACAGCCGACGGTTTGGAAAATCTTACGGAAAAGTCTAAAGCAGAAGCCTTACCGTTTAAAATTGCTACAAGCCCTGACACCCGATGACAAAGTCAAACGCTTTGAATTTTCGCGCGGTTGCAACAGCTCATGGAAGAGGATGCGTTCAGTGCGAAACTTGTTTTCTGTGATGAAGCAACATTTTGTCATAATGGTGAAGTGAACAGACACAATGTGCGAATCTGGGCGGTAGAGAATCCTCACGCATTCGTGCAGCAAATTCGCAATTCACCAAAAGTTAACGTGTTTTGTAACAATCTCACGGTCTAAAGTTTACGGCCCCTTTTTCTTCTGCGAAAAAAACGTTACAGGACACGTGTATCTGGACATGCTGGAAAATTGGCTCATGCCACAACTGGAGACCGACAGCGCCGACTTCATCTTTCAACAGGATGGTGCTCCACCGCACTTCCATCATGATGGTCGGCATTTCTTAAACAGGAGATTGGAAAACCGATGGATCGGTCGTGGTGGAGATCATGATCAGCAATTCGTGTCATGGCCTCCACGCTCTCCCGACTTAACCCCATGCGATTTCTTTCTGTGGGGTTATGTGAAAGATTCAGTGTTTAAACCTCCTCTACCAAGAAACGTGCCAGAACTGCGAGCTCGCAACAACGATGCTTTCGAACTCATTGATGGGGACATGCTGCGCCGAGTGTGGGAGGAACTTGATTATCGGCTTGATGTGTGCCGAATCACTAAAGGGGCGCATATCGAACATTTGTGAATGCCTAAAAAAACTTTTTGAGTTTTTGTATGTGTGTGCAAAGCATTGTGAAAATATCTCAAATAATAAAGTTACTGTAGAGCTGTGAAATCGCTTCAATCATATGTAATAACCCTGTACATCTACGTACACAGACAGTTCTGGGAATACTTTCGTCATCAAAGGAGAAGTACCGAAGTCACAAATTCAGATCTGTTGTCAAAGTTTTACACATTACGTGCAAAAAAATACTTCTCGATAATCAGGCTGTGTTATTTCGAAAAAAACTCTTGAGCTTTCTACCTCACTCCCTGCAACTGTCTTCAAGACTGCTACAGTTGATTCAATGCTGCGGCTATGCAACTGTGACAACAACATCTGGAACGTTCCAGAAAGAAGGCGAACGCAACTGATGCGCAGTAAGGTAACTTCGTCAGATTCCATCAATTCCCATCCCCTATGTGACTGAATGACATCGCGTGATCCAACTGTTTGGCCCTTCATTTCAGAGCGCCAATGCCTCGTCCTTACAGGCATGAAATATATCACCACAGTTGTCTATTCGAAGACAGACTTCCATCGTACGAATTGTAACTGACAATCTATGTTACAAAAAAACTTTGAGACTTTCACTACTTTAGAAATTTACCGTCATTTTTAGGTCATACATACGGATCACAAAATTTTCCAACATAAATCTCAAATTCGAAATTCATTTACACAAAAGAAGGTTTTTGTAAATTATTCGATAATTTTAGATGAAACACTAATGCCGTTTCTTTCTCCATATCAAATTATTTGTACCATAAATTTGGGAGTACAAGTTGGTTGGAGGAGGAGGTGGAGGGACGTTGTCTTTGGCTTTTCCTAAGACAGAGAGGTGGGAGTCCAGGAATGACGTTATTATTGGTTAGGGAAAGGGGACAATTTGTTGTGGGCGACACTACTCATGCACCCACTGCCTCCACCATGAGTCTGTTAGGCAATTTGTTATCTACACTGTGACTGCCCGAATTGTCAAGTCCTGACGTGTTTAACTGTTGACAGATGTAAATGTTCGAAGTCTCATAATATGAGACTGTTTGGATTTTTTTGCAAATACATGTAACTGCTAAGTATCCACGTTTTCATATCCACGTATTTCTCTTCTTATCTTACTATAGGCTCCGCTATTTAAATACAGTATAGAAATGTGTAAAAGTAAAACTGTTAAATTTATTTAGTGCTTCACTCATTGAATAATGGAGCAACAGTCACCGTTGATGATGATGCGGCCTATTCTTCCAACTACATCTCATACGCATCTAAAAAGCCTAATGGTTTTAGAGTTAAACTGGCTCCTGGAATTTTTATCATTTACGAAGCGCAGCAATTATTATATCAATTTTACAGGGCTTGTTCGGAGGAAATGGGTCAGATCATACGTCATTTGTTCTTGCTCAAGTCACTTTTAAATTATCTGCCGATAACATCAGCGACAAGGTTTGCTTATGATACAATGAATCAATGGCTGAAAGCGAACTTCATTCGGGAAACTGTGTTTGTTTGCCATTATCTGCTGAGGTTGCGGCTCCAGTTCGTTTTTTTAAACTAATATTACAAAAACTATAATGTGAATCTTCAGGTTTTGGCGGCGCAAAGACTGTTCCATTAAGTTTCGGGTGTGCAGCCGCAAGAAATCTCCTTCTTCTTCTAATATTTCGGCTGTATAACGTTCAGCCATCTTCAGAGTGAGCCGCAAGACTCACTCTGAAGATTGCTGAACGTTATACAGCCCAAATATTAGAAGAAGAAGTAGATTTCTTGCGGCTGCACACCGGAAACTTAATGGAACAAAAACCATAATTCATGTACAAAATAGTAATAGCAGGAAGACCATTTAGTTATAAACGGAAACCAGAATGTAAGCCGTTTGTAACGTATTTGATTATAAATCAAATTGATATCCACTACAGGGACAAAAAATACGTCTGCTCAGTTCGATGGAGACAAGAGTTTCAAACTTCCTGGCAGATTAACACTGTGTGCCGGACCGACACTCGAACTAGGGACCTTTGCCTTTCGCGGACAAGTGCTCTACCAACTGAGCTACCCAAGCACGACTCACGCCCCGTCCTCACAGCTCTACTTCTGCCAGTACCTCGTCTCCTACCATCCAAACTTTACAGAATCTTGGAAGGTAGGAGACGAGGTACTGGCAGAAGTAGAGCTGTGAGGAGGGGGCGTGAGTCGTGCTTGAGTAGCTGAGTTGGTAGAGCACTTGCCCGCGAAAGGCAAAGGTGCCGAGTTCGAGTCTCGTTCCGGCACACAGTTTTAATGTGCCAGGAAGTTTCATATCAGAGCACACTCCGCTGTAGAGTGAAACTTGCATTCTAGAAACAAGAGTTTCAGGTTACTGAGATGATGCTCGCTCTTTGCTTTACCTAAAATATCTGATAATATAATTCCTACGATGCGTTTGAGCAACAAAGTGGTTTTTCCGATATCTCCTGAATTTACAGTTCACATACGTTTTATCAGTCTTTTCATAGGCAATATGAAATAAAATAGCGCATATATCGACGCAAGAAAAATGCTTTGAAATAACTTGTGCATAAAAAGAGATATACATCTTGAAGTAATGCTTCTGTATTGATACAGTGGTATCTGATCCAATAGGATTCAGTTTTAACGCAAACTAGAAATGGTCATTAACTAGATCTCTGCTTACTGCACTGAGAAAATGTAAAAATATGCTACCAGTATTTTCTTTGGAGAGTCAATGGGGGTCGTAGATGTGGCCTAGTGATTTCACTATGTCATGTTCCGCCATGCAGACCTGCAGTAGCAGCTGAATTCATTAATAACACAACCGTGATTTACGATTTAGTTGCTAATATAGTAGCTATATGATTAGCACCAAGTCAGTCTCCTTTCGTATAGCGAAACCTCGTTGCTTTTGTTTCTCCTCTCTCTACGGCGCTTACCCGAGGGAGGAAACCAGAGACGCGACGTCAACCGCGGCCAAGTCTGTTACGGAAAAAAGGGGGCTGCAGGAGAGGAAAAATAAAATAAATAAATAAATAAAAGAGGGCCGGGAGCTGGTCTGCGATGCATGTCGCGGCTTGATTAAAGCAAATATAAGCGGCGGATGCGGCGCGCCTTTGATACGGGCTGCCGCAGCGCCCCTGGCGGCGTCCCCGGGAAACACGCCGCGGCCGCATTTTATTTGCGGATTTAGGAGCGCGGAAGATACTCTCCCGCGGAACACGCCGCCACCCGCAAAGGCGCGCAGTGCCCCAGCCAGCGCTAATACCAGAGGTCGCAGCCACATTAACGAGAGGCCAGCCGGAGGGAGGAAGAGCAACACGCTCAGAGAGACCGCGGACATTTTCTGAGGTTGAGACAGTATTGTACCAGGTGGGTCGCTAGAAAGAAAACAGTATTTCGTAAATTATGACTAACGCCAACTCAAATACTCTTCAAAATGCGAGCAGCTCAACACATTCAAAACTCAAGCTGTACTGGTTGGTTATTTTAGGCTCATTACCCAGAAATATCGGCAATGCCTAGCATCTTTAACCCTAAATTGGACAAATATCAACCTACATCTACATCTACATACATACTCCGCAATCCACCATACGGTGCGTGGCGGAGGATATCTCGTACCTCAACTAGCATCTTCTCTCCCTGTTCCACTCCGAAACATAACGAGGGAAAAATTACTGCCTATATGCCTCTGTACGAGCCGTACTTTCTCTTATTTTATTTTTGTGGTCTTTCTGCGAAATGTAAGGTGGCCGTAGTAAAATTGTACTGCAGTCAGCCTCAAATGCTGGTTCTCTAAATTTCCTGAGTAGCGATTCACGAAAAGAAAGCCTCGTTTCCTCTAGAGCCTTCCACCCGAGTTCCTGAAGAATTTCCGTAACACTCGCGTGATGATCAAACCTACCAGTAACAAATCTAGCAGCCCGCCTCTGAATTGCTTCTATGTCCTCCCTCAATCCGACCTGATAGGGGTCCCAAACGCTCGAGCAGTACTCAAGAATAGGTCGTATAAGTGTTTCATAAGCGGTCTCCTTTAGAGATGAACCACATCTTCCCAAAATTCTACCAACGAACCGAAGACGACTATCCGCCTTCCCCACAATTGCCATTACATGCTTGTCTCACTTCATATCGCTCTGCAATGTTACACCCAAATATTAATCGACGTGACTGTGTCAAGCGCTACACTACTAATGGAGTATTCAAACATTACATGATTCTTTTTCCTATTGATCTGCGTTAATTTACATTTATCTATATTTAGAGTTACCTGCCATTCTTTACACCAATCACAAATCCTGTCCAAGTCATCTTGTATCCTCCTACAGTCATCCAACGACGATACCTTCCCGTACACCACAGCATCATCAGCAAACAGCCGCACATTGCTATCCACCCTATCCAAAAGATCATTTATGTAGATAGAAAACAACAGCGGACCTATCACACTTCTCTGGTGCACTCCAGATGATGCCCTCACCTCCGATGAACACTCACCGTCGAGGACAACGTACTGGGTTCCCTCCTTCTGCAAAGATTGTGGGAGTAATAATAGAAGAAAATCTAAACTGGACTGAAACCTCACCGACACAGTGCAAGAAGACATCAGCATCTCTTCAGGCCCCACAAAACTATAAAAAGCTCTTCTCTTCTGACGTGAAAAAGGAATTTGTACAAAGATTTATACTTTCAGTTATTGATTACAGCGAAGTTATTCTACACGGCCTTTGATAGGAAAGCTCACGGCACCTATAACTGGCTTTGAATGCCTGTGTTCGCCATTCTGATGTTCAACTCTTTGACCATATTTCATAAGCTTTACGCGTAGCAACCCTGGTTGTGTGCAGACAGATGCAGAGATATCCATTCCTCCTGTCTTCTCTACTGTCTTACCAATGAACACTGTCCCTCATACCTTTCTTCGAGCTTGACGCTCTTCTCTGAATAATGTGGTAGAAAAACTGCTTCCAACAGGGAAAAATCCCTTCCATCCTCCGTCATCGTTCAGCCACTTTCTCAAAGTATTTCTCAGTGGCAAAGAACCGACACAAGAATAACCTCCCGCGTTATATTACAGACCTGAATACCATCTCTAGCTTCAGAAGACAGCTAATGGGATATTTACTGAAGCAACAATAAATATTACCATTGTCCCTGCATGCACTAGCTACACTTTTAAATCCCTCTGTCCTGATCTTCATTTCCCAGTGTTCTGACCAGATGCAGTCTCCTTTCCTCAGAATTCGCTATTCAGTAAATATCAGTTCTGTACACCCATAAATCCATTCTATTTCTGCAACTATCATTATTTTTATTACTGTCATTTTTATTATTATTGTTACTATTACTACTACCACTGTCAGTTGTAGCAGCTCAAGTAGTACAAATACCGCGAGTATTACTCTATTCTTTATTCTTTTGTAGTCAGTATCGTTTACTCCCACTTCAGACACTCAGACAATTTTAATACTATTTGTCATACTAAAATCGTTATTTCTTAGGTAAATATGATTTGAAAAAGATACTATACCAGTGAAACCCTGGTGCGATGTAAGAGAGGACGTCATGGTCCTTAGCAGGTCAGGTTTAATAAATAAATGCATAAGTATACTAAGTAAAATTAGTCACTGTTTTGGTACATCACCTGCAGGAGAAATATCAATGTAGGTCACATTCGCAAACAAGGCAGGCAAACTATGAAGTCTTCCGTTACTCACTTTCCTCTTATTTCTTTGGTTGGTTGTTTGGTTGTTTGGGGAAGGAGACCAGACAGCGTGGTCATCGGTCTCATCGGATTAGGGAAGGATGGGGAAGGAAGTCGGCCGTGCCCTTTCAGAGGAACCATCCCGGCATTTGCCTGGAGTGATTTAGGGAAATCACAGAAAACCTAAATCAGGATGGCCAGACGCGGGATTGAACCGTCGTCCTCCCGAATGCGAGTCCAGTGTCTAACCACTGCGCCACCTCGCTCGGTTCTTATTTCTTTCTCAGGAGTAGTATGCAGGAGCACTGAGATTTCTATTATCGATACACCCGCAAAAGGATAGTCTTTGGGCCAATGCGACACATGCATTTGACCTCTAGTTTTCTTCTGTGCAGCGGGTCAGAAAATGTGACGTTAACTGCCATTGTGGAAAACTCAAGTAAACGCTTTGCACGAATAGCACACATGCGTTTCGGTGACCACACTAAAGCGAAGACGCTATTACGAAGGGCTGCGCTGCTAGTTTCGAAGTTGCTAACGGAAACCGTAGTTGTTTATTACCTACGTTCCGAAGCAATTTAACAGCAATATAGAATTACGGCATGTGTTGGGAATGCGCAGTAATTAAAGACTCCTTCCAGTCGCCTCCCAGCAATTAATTCAGGCTAGATTAAGGAATTAGTAAGTGTTTCCATAATTTGGTGTGTTTCGTTGGTAATCATGTTATTTGTGTTAAAATGTAAGCCAGGATAATTTAATGCTGGTGTAATTGAAATTAGTTGGCGTTTCTGAGTCCTGTGCTTGAATTGCGTCTAATGCAATGTCCAACTAAAATTAGAAGACGTATTCCTTTTTTCTCGTGTTCCTTGATTCTCTCTACGGTTTTCTCAGCACAATCGGTAACTATGACTGATTTATTGGTTTGCATGGTCCATACCTTAGGAACACGGGTCATTCATTGTGTCACCCCAGTTTTCGGCTACTTATACATGTATTAATATCTGTAATTGGAACTCCCATTGCTTTTCATAATTTTGCGGTGGATATATCATTTACGCAAGATTATTTAGAAATTTCACTAGCACAAATCAATAATTTTCATCAGCTTCCTTCCATGCGTCGAAGCTCATAATCAATAATGTTTGTGGTACTTAACGCTGTATATGGTACTAGCAGCAGTACAAAGATATTTTCTTTCAGTGTTTCAGGTGTCACTTGTAAGAGTCCATGAGATTCGGGGCATGAGTAAAGAACGTTCGTTACACATGACCACAGGTCAGACTAAAATGTTTTTGTTTCGGGGCGTCATTCTCACTTAGTAAATTCATATTAAAGATAGAATTTAGTGTTTAGTGATAAATACGTTCGGTGTTTTTAGACAATGGCTAGTTGAAGTTACATGAGTTTCTAATTTACATGAAAGTTCACCATACAAGTTAAAGCATAAAACTTTCACCTCCTTTAGATCATCCTGAGGTCTTTGTAATCTAATGGCTGTGGGAGGAGACTTTTATATCTGTAAAATTAATTAAAAACCCTCTCGATCGTACAGTCTTTTTATAAAATATCATCGGTTTCTGTCTCTAGTAAAAGGCCATCTACAAATACTGTACAACAAAGATAAAAATTAAGAATGCTGATTTGCCTAGGGCAGTCAGAAAACATTAAAAAGAATGTATCAGTTCCAATCCGACTGACGGTGATGAGGCTAGGAACAGCTGTGCCAATTTCAGTCGCAAAACTGTTGCTGATGGCTAAGCAGCCACTGCTTAAATAGAACGAGAGAGGGACCGCAGGAGCTGCATGACGTCAATGACAGCCAACAGAAACGATTTACGTGTCATACGTTAAGATTTGAACATCCATTTTTTTAAAATGTACACAAATGTTACTGTAAACAATTCCTGACGTACGTGAAAACAAGTTTTATAAAACATTCAGTCATAGGCCAATGTGATATGTCAATCTGTAGCCCAGAACGCCATCTGCAGGAAATAGCATTATGAAGACGCTGTTGCCATGGAAGCTGCTATTAACTCATAAATTATACATTCGTGATGGAATAAGATATAAAAAGGTACTTACAAACGATTAGATACATGAGTATTCACGTTAGTATAGAATGGTTTGTTAAAGGCACTTCACAGTAATACAGAAAGTTAGAAGCATAGTGGAATGCCTAAGGACACCATTCCCATGTAGACATCGTGGTTGAAATGGCTGTTGGTTGTCAAAGATGTATTCGATGGATGTTGTATGTTACCGTCACGACAATGGATTCTGGAGGTTTTGCACAGGTCAGGACAGTGGCCTATGGAGAGGACAGTGCTATACAGGGTTGCAAGGGTGACGATAAATGAGATAGATCGTGCTTTGAGGTGGCAATAGGTAATAAAGTCGTGACTACGGAATGTTTAGCGTTTTACGTGCTTTTATATGCTGTACTCTGATTGCTGTGTTTCATTCTCTTTCTGGTATGTTGTTCAAGTACCGGAAGCTGGGAGCCAGGGGTGGGACTGTGATATCTCAGCATTCAGGGGTAGTAGGGAAATGGGAGTGGTCGAAGTGAGGTTCGTCAGGAATGGAGAATATGTCCCGAGATAGACGGCAGAACGATTGGCTTTGTTTAGGTCGTCAGGTAAGGGAACTGAAGAAATTGGCTAATCTTTTGTTTCGTCCATATCAGTTGCATTGATTGATTGCCTCAATTAGTTGCAATAGACACATAGGCTAAGTTCAGTGGAGGTACTTGTTGCCAATTGTGAACTTTGCTGTGCTTTCTGGCCCCTTATGTAAAAGTAATTACTGGTAAGAGGAAGGTGTGTGGTTAATACAGCTAAATTTTATAGCCATGTAACTGAGATGAACGAAATAAAAATTATTCGGTTTCTTCAGTACTGAACAGTTACAATCTCATTCTTCACCTGTGGCAGCGTTTTTCAAATAAGCAGGTAAGCAAATTTGTTGTGAAAGATCGGGTAGTGAGGGATGGGATGGGTGCAGTGAGTGAGTTGAATGTTTTCCTGTATTTGGAAGAGTTAACTGGCAGTGTAGCCCTGACTCCGGCGCACGTCTAGCGCCAGCCGCGGCGTTTTATGGCAAGGAGTAAATTTCAAATGTATCGCTGTATTTGTCTGTGGCGTGTGAGTGTATCCTAGTCACGTGTCCAGATGAAGTTGTGATGTTAGTGACGGGTTTCTCGGAGAAGGTGTACTGGTTGTGGTGGGAGAGTGGGGTGATGAGAATATATGACTGTAGCAGGGAGATATAGAAACCTTGAAAATCCTACTTCTCTTTAAATCAAACAAACCCCCATGATACCTCCTCGTGTAGCCCTATCTGCCTCAACTCAGTGTTAAGAAACGTCCTTGAATCCAAAACTATCTTCTTCGCAGTATGGCTTCCGTCCCATCTACTCTGCTTCTGATCAAATCCCTAACCTCACCCGTATTCCATCACAACAGCTTAACAACCGTAAATCTTCCCTCTTTGTCCGGACAGGATTTTCCAGTCGCCTCTCCAAAATCCAAACTTGTGAACTTCCCATCCATCAGGTCCGCCTTATTGCACACTTCCTCTCCAGACGCCAATCCTATGTCATTGCCAGCAACACCAATTCCCATGCCTTCCACCCTACTGCAGGAGTGCCCTGAGGTTCCCTTCTTTCCCTTCACCTTTACTCCTTATAAACAGCTGATACGCCCAAATCACTTCCCTCATCCACATCCTTCAGTATGCTGATGACACTGCTTTCTTCACCTTTTATCCTACGCTCCAGAAATTCCAACGATCTTTCCAAATCCATCTCAATCAGTTTACCTCCCGACGTAACCAATGGCCCCTTAAGATTAAACCGTCCAAACCCCAAGCAATAATTGTAGGTTGCACCACATGCACTTTCGGTCTCCTTGATTTCTACCTCACCTTATGCAACTGTCCCGTCCAGCTAACTAAAACAATAAAATAAGTTGGAGTAACCTTTTAGCTGCAGCTAACGTGGAATCCTCAGTACTAACCATCCAACAGAAAGCCCACAATAGACTAAAACTACTAACCATCCGAACATGGGGACTACACCCCTCCGTGCCCTCCACTTGTACAAACCCCTGATCCACTCTGCCTAATACTATGCAAATGTTACATGATTATCCGCTCTTGCTAAGCTCTGTGACTCCCTCCGGATCCTCGGACGCCTTGATCGCTTCCTCGCTTCCAAAATCCGCTTACGTGCCCCCACAAGGGCACTTTACCAACTCATCAAATTCCCACCTCTCCACGCTCACACTGAACGCTTCTAAGTAGCCCACAATATCCGTAGACCCAACTCCAACAATCTTACTGTGTTCCCTCTGCTATCCAGTCCTAGTGTGCTGCTGCGTCATCACCTGCACATCCCACCAATTCTTCATCTGCACGCCCTCCACGTGTTCTCCCAAGGAATGTTCAACTCTCTCCAACCTGACATACCCCCCCCCCCCCCCCACCAACTTTGAATCCACCATACCCTATCCACCTCCCCAAGGACTCCCTCTTCCTCCTCTCCCCTACCACACCTCCTCCTTTACCTCTCCCCTGTGGCTCCTTTTTCTCTCCAGTCTACAGATCCCAATACAACCTTCCTCTCTCTTCCTGTCCCCCACAGCCACCGCTGTCTCGTCACAGCCTCTTACCAGTACGGTCACCATCTCCACACCAACCCTACTTTTCATATACAATCCACCACCTCAGGGCGAGTCCTTTCCCAGTTGTAGATAAAGTGCACAGTGCTCCGTTTTTAATGGTTACCATATATTCCATCACTTTCAATGTTTTATCAGTTCCTTTTTGAAGTGTTTAGTGTTCTTCAAGTGTTTCTCAAGTGTTTTGACTGTGCTGTCTGATCACATTTTTATCACTGTGTGTAATCAGTTAAGAAAGCATTATATGTTTTATATTTTTCTCATTCACGTTACTTTTACAAATAATTTTAAAGTCATAGTTGATATGGCTCCTTCTTGTTCTGTATTATCATATAAGGTAGAGTTAAGTTCTACTGGTAGAAGTGCGGGTAATCTTTACTGCTACCAGTCCAAGCCGCCGCCCATATAGGGGGAGCGAGGATGAAATCACAATCAAGAAAAACAAAAGCCATCAGCAACAGTTTTCGACTGGGGTCAGCACAGCTGTTCCAAGTGTCATCATCGTCAGTTGGATTGGGGTAACGATCGTAATTTTAACGTATATTCTTGGAATGTTTTCTGACTTCTCTACCTAGATGGGCAGTTATCTTTACAGTGCATTTTGTTACGACTGGACGACGGCCTACTACTAATACCTAAAATGGTCACATTTTTAATAAACCGTGACTATTTCTTGTTAATTGCACTAGTCAACAGCCACTTTGCATCTGGGATGTGATACATCAACTAGTATCATTTTGGTGTGTTGAATCCGAATATGCCTTTCAAAATGTTGTAACATGTACCATTTTTGAGTTTTTAAAGTTTTTTTAATTTTTCGTATTGAGTATTTCGCTTTTTGTTGTTCTTCCGTTGTGATATTAATTGTTTGTTTTTGATTTGCAGACTGAAGCTAGAAGATATACAAATCGTCAGTAAATGGTTGGTGTTGTAATCCAGTGGTTTGAAAGATATCCTCAGTGAGTGTTTCCTGTGAAAGGTAGTGCAAACGTTTTTTTTTTTGTTTGAAACATACACTAAGAAAATTGGCAGCTGGTAGATCTCGTTGCTGTCTAAACCACCCCAACAACTTTTGTTACGTGTGTGGGAAATACACTCCATAGCCCAATAAAAACCAATCACTGACTTGGTTAAGAAGACATATAACTTGTATTTTGATTGTCCTGTTGGTGATCAAGATAAAAATTTGGCACCTTATATTGCCTGCATAGCCTTTACTACATACTTAACCGAGTGGTTGAAAGGAAAACACTGAGCCGTGCCATTCGCTATTCCGATGGTGCGGTGTGAGCCTAATGGCAATTATTCAGAGTGTTACTTCTGTCTTACAAATAATTCGAGACATTCGAGGAAAACTAGACGTAAAATAAAATATCCAAATCTATATTCAGTGCATTTGCCTGTGCCCCATGATGAGGGGTTACCTGTTCCTGTCTGTAATCTGAAAGCTACGGAACCAGACACCATGTCAAGTGAATGAAAAAGTATTGAACATGTAGAAGACCTCTCCCCTCAAAATCATGACACTTCGCATCACCTCTTTAATCAAAAGGAACTGAACGATTTGGTTCGCGATCTAAAACTTTGGAAACAGCAAGCTGAACTCTAGGGACAAAAATTTCCTGTTTTGGATCAAGAGATGCTTCCTTTGCTCAATATTTCGATTTGCAGAATTCAACGCGTGTGTGTGTGTGTATGTGTGTAGAGATATCAATGGTCAGATGATGCAGCTAGGTGTACAACATAGGAGTGGCTACTATTTATTGACTCCAGTAAAACCAGCTTAAAAGCAGTACTACTGCATAATGGCAATGCATTTCTACCGGTACCTTTGGCTTACACAGTAGACATGAAAGAAACTTATGAAACCATGGCATATGAGGATCATGAATGGCAGCTTTGCTGTGATTTTAAAAGTTGTTTCACTCCTAACAGGTTTACAGGCTGGATTCACGAAACACTGCTGCTCTTTGAGCCTATGGGACAGCCGTGACACCGAGAACCACTATACAGTCAAGGAATGGCCTATAAGGTAGTTATATGTTCCTGGAAACGTATATGTGAACAATACCACATTGGTTGAGCCCGATAAAATAATTTTTTCTCCCCTTCATTTCAATTGGGGCCTTATCATGAACTTCGTAAAAGCTCTGGATAAACGAGGTGACGCCTTCAAACACTTAAAAAGAAAAGTTTCCCAAATTAAGTGAGGCAAAGCTGAAGGAGAGTATATTTGTTGGACCACAAATAAGAAAATAGCTGAAAGATCCAACCTTTGATTCGAAACTCACAGATATCCAGTTAGCTGCTTGGTCTTATTTTCAAGCAATTGTAAAGGGTTTTTGGGTAACAGAAAAGACAAAAACTATGTTACCATCGTAATAATCTGTTGGACAACTACAAGAACATGGGGTGTAGAATGTAGCTTAAAATTCACTTTCTACATTCTCACCTTGATTTCTTTGCGGAAAATTTGGGAGCTGCAAGCGATGAGCATGGTGAATGCTTTCACCAAGACCTTCTTACCATGAAACACAGTTAACAAGGCCACTGGAACCCTTCCATTATGGGTGACTACTGCTGGGGTCCTGTCAGGGAGAGTGATGGCAAACAAAAGAAGGGCTCCGTCGTCGCATTTTTCAAAAACCAAAGACGATTAAAGGTGAAAACATCTTCTGAACTAATTTGGACCTTTAATTGGCATCATGCCCATATATACATATAAAATAGTATTGATTTAAAACGTTCTCAATGTATATTTTTGCTTTACTTAATTGTGTCAATTTTCTATTTTACCATATTTTATTCTGCTCTGGATGTAGGAAATGTGACCTCATAAAGAGAAAGTGATTTTGCCAGTGTATTCCGCATCTCAAAATTATGTAAATCCACCCATTTACAAACTAGATACAGAAAAGAAGTTTGAATTTGTCAACTAGTATTATACTTAAGAGACAGGTTGCTGTTTCCTAGTAAAATTTTATATCTACATGAACCACTGAAATGTTGACGGCCCAGGGTTCATTACGCCATATACATGCGATAGACATAAAGTATTGCTTTTGACCTCAAAAGGGCAAGCTGCATCAGTAATCTGCCATTCAATATTGTTAAATATTTGTTTATATGAAATTTTTAATTCAAAATTTTCCACGTTAGCACCTCATGAAATATTTATCATATGTCATGAAACACCATGAGTACTTACATTCGAACGCTTTTAGCTTTCTACAGAACTAAAAATCGCCGAGACAATTTCGCAAGATAACACCATTTTTGCCCATCAGAGTAGTAATACGCCACATGAAGAAAGGCAGAGCCACGGATAAATCCTATCTTTCACAAAAAATACTAATAGGCAAATATAATATTCTGCATTGGTTGGAAGTCGAATTCTTTCCACGTTCCTTATTCAATTCAGTTTGTTCCAAATACCTTTATTCTGTTGGATAACCATTAAATTGCTCTTTATAAGTTTCACGCCAGATTTTGAGTCTCTGACGAAACGTACTGTGACGATGAACTCTGATGAACTTATTAAGCATTTTTTTTTCAAGAAAGAGTTAGTAGCTGAATCTTCGTTTTGGTTTTCCATCACTGTAATAGTAATGGCCACTCGTCAGTTAAAAGTGTTTAGGAACTAAAATACGTATTTTAGAGTCATAAAATGCATTTTGCCTTGGGAGACCATTTGGAACGTTTGCGTTGGTGTGGTCGGGGGAATATTCTATGTTAATTGTAGCAGCGTAGCAGCATTATATAAAATTGATATTCTAGTAACTTTCTTTCCCACTTACGATAGTTGGGAAACTTGAACTCTCTGAACAAACAGAATTAATTAATCGTGTCGTTCTCGAGCGGAAAGTCTTGACTATAATCTATGGGACCGGCTGAAGATGAGATCACATAAACGATGAGGTAAAATTATAATCTGAATGAGATCCACAGCAGCCCAAATACTGTGTGTCCGATGAGAACCAACCCGATTGTGGAGATAGGTCATGTTGCTTGGATGAATAAAACTCAATGGCCTTTGAAAACCATTACCTTAAATTCCTTCGTAGTAACACCGTTAGCTAGACCAAGGGAAAAGTGGAGAGATGGAACTCATGAGGAGTTTCTGCAGATCAGCATAAAAGATAACTGGCGGCATAAAACAAGAAATAGAATCAAGTTGATTAGCAGGTTCACAATTTCGCGTGTTTCTATGACCCTGATCACATAAAGAGAGACAGAAGGAGACTTATTACAGTAGATGTCATTGCCATCAGCATTCAGCTGCCCTTCAGTATTCACAAAAACATGAATGGAACATGTGGAAAAATCTTGATTTGATCTAGTTCCAGAGAAACCAAATTATTGTAACTGTTTGCTCGCTGAGAACCAAGCGGGTTGTGCGGGTGGGTCATGTCACTCGGATGGATAAATGTCATTGTGTGAACCAAATACGAAGTGTAGAGATAAAATTCATGATGTCTTACTGCTAATCAGCATAAAAGTAATTGGCAGCAATAAGCAGGAAACAGTACGAAGTGAATGAGGAGACATGTAGTTTCGCGTGGTTCCATGAATCTAGTCACGTAAAGAGAGAGACCTTCGACAGTAAATAGGATACCCATTTACATTCACCTGCACTTCTGTATTCATGAAAATAGATCCCAATAATTAAATAAAATCAGATAATAGCATAATGAGGTGCAGAAATTGCTATTGCCATTGACCATCCAAGTAAGTGTTGTAGGATGTTATGTTATGTCATTTTTTCTCCTCCTGTTCCTCTCCTCCACCCCCTTCTCCTCTTCCTCCTCCTCCTCCTACCCCTATTCCTACTTCATTTCCTTCTTATCGTTCTTCAACATACGTAGCCAAATTACTGGCACATTCATCATGTGTTCTTCTCATTAATAAACATTGCTATCTGAAGAGCACCCAAATGTGATCCAAACAGTAGAATGAATTGATGAAGAAAATGGAGAATAAATCCGGTTTAACAACCTAAAAGTTGTCATTTGGAATGTTTGACGTGTTGGAGAGTGAAATAGTTCTGTTGGGTGCTACACCGTCTAGGCTGAAGAAGCCATTGCCGGTGGCTTTACACTCTGGTGAACAGCATCTTGGGGCGCACGCTCGTCGGTGATTGGTGGCCTCGAGTGTCAGCCAAGTCCTCGGCCCACGGTCGTGGTCTGAGGACCGACTTCATTACGGGCCGCCCTCTCCGCATTCCCGCCGAGTCGGCATCCACCAGTCTCCGCGGCCGCTGCTGATGCCGCTAATGCATATGCAGGCGAGCGGGTAAGAGCGCCGCTTAAACCGCATCAACAACGCCTCTTTGCGCCCGAAGTGGCACGCCGCGCCGATCGATGTCCGCGCCCGGAACCTGCCGGACGGAGCGATCCACCTGACGCTCTGCGCCTGGCCCGTATGCGTTCCGCTGTGCAGGCCGTACCGACGGAAGGAGTACTGTGCTTCACTTGCTGACAGTTCCATCCCGCCAAAGCAAGGAACTTATGAAATGATATGGAGCGTGTACCTGGGAATGATAAGGTGCTGAACATTAAGATGATAATCATCATCGACGTTTTTATTTAGCACAGAGACCAAATTTACACCAACAAGGAATATCACAATACTATAGCAAAACTTTACTGTTCTTTTGTAACATAACAAAGACGCTGGAGAAGACCCAGACTGCTTAAGACGTTAAAATTTTGTGAGCACGGAAATATCGTTCGGCCGCAGCAGCAACAGTCCATGAGCTTGAGCGGGACCGGAAAATTTCCAGTCCAGGTGCTGTTAGTAAGTTGATGCCAAGGACTGGACAGGGCTCGTACAAGGCGGGCAGTTTCATGCTCTTGAAGGAGACAGCGGCGGACAGGACGCTTGCCCAGCCCTAAGAACTGAGACTCCTGTTGAAACTTCCTGGCAGATTAAAACTATATGCCGGACCGAGACTCGAACTCGGGACCTTTGCCTTTCGCGGGCAAGTGCTCTACCAACTGAGCCACCTAAGCATGACTCAAGCCCCGTTCTCACAGCTTTACTTCCGCCAGTACCTCGCCTCCGACCTTCCAAACTTTACAGAAGCTCTCCTGCGAACCATGCAGAAGTAGCACTCCTGAAAGAAAGGATGTTGCGGAGACTTGGCTTACCCACAGCCTGAGGGATGTTTCCAGAATGAGACTCCTGTTATTTTTAACACTTTTGAAAACAAGCCCTAGCATAGCTCGGGCCACCAGTTCGTGTTGAAAACACCACGTCCGAGTACAGGTCAGGCTGCGATTTTTCTCGATGCGCGAGCCGCCTATTGCGTGAAGACTGGACTCTCTTCATATGAGAACATGCATGGGCGTTACACAACCTGCACCATCACTGCCTTCTGTAGCCAATTTTTAGAATTATTTCAAAAGAAACAGTAGCGAAATTAATACCTGCTGTCGTGAATGGCTGAACCAATATTATCGCATCGACGTAATTTCGTGCATGTACTCGTTAGATTTCGCCGTTTGCTGTAATTCTTCTACCAACACAACACCTTTGTTAAGCAAAAAATTTTGGAAACTCAAGGTGAAGAAACTGCTCAATATTTACCTTGCATTTTTTTATTGGGAGGATAATTGAATTTTCCGTCATCGTTATTTTAAAATTTATATTCTATCAGGCAACTGAAGCAAATATGATAAAAATGTGATGAAGCTTGTCCCTTATTTAGTAGCCGGCCGGATAGGCCGATCGGTTCTAGGCACTTCAGTCTGGAACGGCGCGACCGCTACGGTCGCGGGTTCGAATCCGGCCTCCGGCATGGATACGTGTGACGTCCTTAGGTTAGTTACGTTTAACTAGTTCTACGTTCTAGGTGACTGATGACCTCAGATGTTAAGTCCCATTGTGCTCAGAGCCATTTAGAGCCTTATTTAGTATGTATTACTTTTGAAGATTCATCATTCACAAATGTGCTAGTAACGCTTTGAAAACTGCATGATTTTCCTGGTATTCTCCTAAGTTTCCGTTCTCCAAAGTGTTACGAGTGATGGAACATCCAAGTATTAGAGATTCAATAGTAATACCACTGTTTTTCGAAGCACTAACCGAAGTATGCCCAAATCACCAAGCACTCATAACGCTTCAAGCTAAGTACTGATGTCAGTGATACATCAATATTACGAAAGTTAGCTTTGAATACAACCAAAGAAATTGAGGATTCGATGGAGTTTATTCAATAGTAACCGCCATTCACTTTCCTTACAGACCTTAGCATTGCATCCTCGGTACTGGTCGTGAACGCTACACAACCATAACCAATCTGTATTAAGTAATAACATAGGTTTAGTGTATATCCAAATCAGATCATCTTGTGCTCCACATGAACATCAGTGAATCCAGCATGATACTTTAATCATTAATCATCCATGCATTCTAGATGTTAATTATTGCTTTAATACCGCCCTGCGCGGAAGTACATTATTGAATATTTATGCAAATGAGATTACACAATTTCATAGACTTTACTGGTCGCATATAGATATTATTCTATGATGTGATTTTTTGCACACATACTTAAGTGGCGAGTGAAAAGTTTTTCCAAGGCCGGAAGTCGAAACCGGGTCTGCTGTTTACTAGGCAATTGAGTTATCCACTAAGTCACCTTGGCAGAGCAGCTCATACAGCTGCACGTATTACCCTGGCACGCCTCCCTCCACCATCCAGATTCTCACAGCTGTCCGAATCTACTTCAGATTCCACCATTAATATCTGTATGAGACCAGTAAAGTATCTAAAATTGTGTCATTTCAATTGTATAAGTACTTGCATCTGGGTTTCGGGCTGGATCCCCCATTTACGTTCGATGGTGAGGTGCTCTTCTAGAACATGAAGAGCCTCGGTAATTATGTTCGTGTGAAAGAGGGGAATTTAAAGTAGAGTAGGACAGCAGTGAGAATTTGGATCGAGGAGGGAGCTGTACCGGGATAATCCGTGCAGTGGAGTGAACTGCTATGCCTATGTCGCTTGGTGGCTAATGCACCTACCTAGTAAGCAGGAGACCCGCGTTCAATTCCCAGCACTGGTACAAGATTTTCACTTGCCGCTTGAGTCTATATACACCCACTTCAGTTTATATACATAAAATTATTTATATGATAGAACTGAATATAATATATGTTGTCTGGTGCCGTTCGAACCAGAAAGCATACCATTTTAACAAGCATTAGATTTACGAAAGACTGTAAGTTTGAAGGGAGGCAGACTGCAGCCCACTGGCGCGAAGGTAAATAGGGTCGCACGTCTTGATGCCGTTGAACAGCGCTGGTTGGTTGTCCGGAGACCAGCTGGTAGCTAGTAGACGGTGTGAAAAGTTAGTCCATGTTACGCAAGCGAAGAGGCAGGTACATTTGGGGACTAATAAGAATGGTTTACAAAAGATGGTTTGCCTTGGACAGCATGTAGTCGGAGTACATACTTTAACAATTGTCGAGACTCTGAAAATATTGGTGTGATGTGGGACTTATTCAGAATTCAGCAGGAGGTACAAGTTGTCAAGTAGAACTTTATGAACAGTCATTACTGATGAACCTGATAAATTCTCATATTAATGCACTGCAGGAAGTGTGTAATTTATTTGAGTATGAATTATTTAAATTAATTATGTCAAAGAGCTACTGGATGAATAAGCCAATCATTTCAGTTAAAATCTTCTTGGTCGACTACAGCATTTAATGTCGCACCCGACAGCATTTATTTTATATAGTGCAAACACTTGCACTTTATGTTAATTATTATTCGCACTGACTACTTAATATCTGATAATCTGATAAATTAGGGTGTAGAATCACCGGCAACTGATGTATATTGCGCAGTTAAGCTTCTGCAGTGTTATAAAGCTGGTGTGTGTGTGTGTGTGTGTGTGTGTGTGTGTGTGTGTGTGTGTGTGTGTGTGTATGTGTGGCTCAACCTCTACGACAACAGTGAGCCAAATATCTAATCTGAACCATACTTTGCCCATTGCCGGTCTTCATAATAATTTTTACCGGTAGTCGCAAATGATATTTCTGTTATGGGGCAATCAAATGTGATCATAACTTTCCTCATTCATTCCTCTCTTTTGAATTGTGTGTTACACTTTGAATATTTTACCGAATTCCTTCCTTAATTTATAACAAACCAAAAATTAGAAAATTGCCCCTAAAAGCACTCATTTTTTTAACAACTATTTTGTCTATTTGAAAATCAATATTACAATAAATACAATTTCAGTAACACTTTGAACAGTTACCAAATATCAGCGCAGCAGAATATATGAGCCCTATATCGCCTTTAACATAAGAAAGGGACCACTGGCAAATCAACAAGCCTAAACAATTATTCCGTGCGTCTGCTACGGTCGCAGGTTCGAATCCTGCCTCGGGCATGGATGTGTGTGATGTCCTTAGGTTAGTTAGGTTTAAGTAGTTCCAAGTAATAGGGGACTGATGACCTCAGAACTTAAGTCCCATAGTGCTCAGAGCCATTTGAGCCATAAACAATTATTGACAAAACTATGCCCGTACAAATTCTAGACAAGTAAAGTAGCTGAAATGTGGATTATACAACGCACAATTAATGGATTTATCCTGGCCCACAACCCAAACACTTGATTCTGTAGAGATACGTTAATTCTTGTGTCGGGCCTGGGATAATTAAGGACGCTACATGTGACCACGTACACCATCCAAGGCAGCAAGAAAAAGGCTAATTGAACCACGAAGTATGATCCGCTACCGTAAAGGATTAAAGAAGTAGCGACTCTCCAGTAGGAGTCGAAACAAAACATTCGCGAACAGACGCGAACTGCTAGCGAGCTCAGCCCTTGATCCTGATAGACTCCCTCATTCTCACAGAACCCCTGGCAGACGCTTATAGTGAACTTCACATGGTCTTACATCCCGCCCGTGGCGTTGCATGGCTGTCACCTAGTGATATGCCAGAGAAGCGGTAGCTAGGTGACGAAAGCAAAAGAAGTTCTGCGAGCGAAAGAATTGATAAGACGGCACGAGGACGGTTTGCATATATCATCAAAACTGTGTACAGAACTGTTTCATTCCGTAGATATTAACAACGTTGCAAAAATAATAATGTGTCAGTTCGTCTATTTACAACACTATGACAAAATAACTGAACCTTTAGTTCCGTCTTGGGAAAAGCTACGTGTAGCACTGACTTGATGTGAAACACTATAATGTTACCCTCTGAGAGTATTTTAAAGTTCGACCGTGCGTATGTCTAATGAAAAGGCGTATCGGACTATAATTTCGAATTTTATGAAAGTAAGAGTAAGACCATACGGGCCTTAACCTTAAGAGTTACAGAAGTGGTAAAATTATAAGTGAATTTAAAAAATGAACTGTCGCCAGCCTAATTAGGCACATTAATTTGGAAATGTATGTTTGAGAAAAAATTGGATACTTGTTATTGAAGTTACTTCTGTTGAGATATCCCGGAGAATAGCGAACAGTATACAAACTGACACAGTGCACTCTGTGCAGCAACAGTTACGAATAACACACACACCAGTAAATTATGGGGAGCCAAAGTGAACGAACTCATACTAATGACGGACGCAATCAATAGCATTACTTAATCAAAATACTGAAACATCACTGCACGAAGTGCAGAACTAATTTTGGACATGAGAGAATTCTATCTTAACTGACATGAATAACACAAATAAAGATTAATAACATCTTAAATACACTGTTTAACCATTTTTTCTTAGTAACAGAAATAGTTCATTTTTCTCATAATAGAAGGAAAATATGATGAGGACACAAAAACTGGTATAGTTTCACTGTCCAAGGTTCTTTGATTATTGCAAAAGTAAAAACTATCTCTAAAAGCTAACTATTCACAATTACTTTGCAAGGTAATAAAACACAACACTGGGCTTAATTAACTTCAAAGGGAACCATTCATGATTGAAAACGTGGATAACTTCACTTCTAATAGTACTACCGCAAATCGGTTATCGCTTCATTAAAGGTTTATATGTACTTGTCCTTTAATCACCTGTGAAGCAGGTATTCTTGCAATAGTATTTACACAGTCTTCCACGGTGTTTCTACGAAACTATATCGTGCTAAGGCTAGCCACACACTTCGCGCCGTTCATACAAAGAAGCCGCTCAGGTCGACCGACAAATCCACCTTTTACATCGTGCCATGCCACTGTCGTTGCGGAAGGACTTCCCTACAGCGTTTACACGTTACAAATATTAGTGCCCTAAGCATGAACCAGCTTTTAACAAACATACTTCTTTTCATAAACACATTGATATTATTATAATTTAAAATGTCAACATATTCTTTTGCTTTTTTCATATATACATTACAAATCACCAATTTTCGTTCCATACACCAAGGGGTTCAAGCAACACCGAATGCATAAATTGCAGATACTCCTAATCGATATAAGTGGTACATATTGGCATTTAGAAACTCATAAGAAGAGGCTAAAAATCACTCCTCTTGCTTCTAGACGCTTATAAATCCGTCAGAAGACAAGCACCCAGATAACAGGTCCTAGCTTTCCATCACTCTCGGGGTGGATACGTCCAATGTTGTACATAACAGAAGGAAACGGAAATTTAAAATCGCATTTAAAAATTTGTACATATAGTAGGACGTTATTGTATCTTTGTTTGACCGTCACATTTAAAGTTAGTGAAAGGGGAAAATGTAATACGCCCTAACAGTATTCCAGTTAGATTTCAATTGTAATACTCCGTGCAGTGAGATCCTTTCGTAGTGCGAAGTTATAGAATCTCTTGGTGGAGCGAATCGGCACATTTAACTGGAAAAGTGCTAGTTTACAGCTGTTTACAGAAAATTTAGTAGGTTAGTGCAAAGAATCACAGAGGAATAGCTCAGAAGTCCGCCTGTTCAGTATAACACAGAAAACTGTAGGTTCAAATAACAAAGTTTTCAGAGAAAAACAAATCTCTTTGATAGTCTTAGCACAAATTTTGATAAAAACGACGTTAGTGAATCACAACTTGGCCACTATTCTGCAGAAATAACGATATAAGATTCCATTGAAAACCATGCTCGGACTAGTATTTATCCGTTCTGAGATGAGAGGAAGCTGAATGTCAATGGTTTCCCTACACCGTATTAGGCATCGAAATGTATTGTGTTTGTGGTAGAAAAGCACAAATAGTACCAGTGACAAAAACTTCACAAAGTCAGCAAGAAAGTCATTAAATGATACGTTTCTAGCAACCGGATGGTCAGCCCCGTAACTTTGTGTAACAACCAACACTGGCTAAAGAGGAAGGAGTTGCGCAACAGTTCGTGGGTGGAGATCAGTTAACTTGTCTGTGAAAGAAACAACAGAAGGTATACATTGAACCGTGAGACAAAAGGTATATTACGAAAATTATGTCATCATGGATGGTCGCATGTAGCACAAGCAATTTGATATCTGCAGTCCGGCACTTCTCCTCAGTACAAAATTTGTTATTTTCTGCGGATAAAAACCTGTGAGACTTGCATGTTAGATTGGGTCCGGTCATATCATCATCTACATATAGTAGCATGATTAGTGTCGCTAAAATTTGTGAAGGTTGTCTAGCAAAAATGTGAAGCACAAAGATGTAGTAGGGAACGAAATAAAATATCACGGGCTCATAAGGTATTTAATGCTGTTTCGGCGATTACAGTGCCGAGTCAATTTTCGAGAGAAATTGGCAGTATGTCGTCTCTTATCGCTACGACGTTCAACTACCTCTCCCACCCCCTCCCCGCACCCCCACCCCTCGCTATCATTGAATCATGCGCTGATTCGATTAGTGGGGGGCAGATGTTATAAAGCTGTTGTAACCTCTACTGAGGAAAGTAGCAGTTGTAACTACTCTTCGACGTCCCGGATTCCTGAAGTGGTTCGGAGTTGTTATCTGATACGGCCCCACATTTGCTCTGTCGAGGAACGATATTGGTATCTTGTTGGCCACCTTAGTAGTACCTCGGTATCACCCAAAGAGTTCAAAGAGACACGTGCCATTTGATGACGACTGTTTGTCCTGTTGAACACAGAACCACGATGCTGTCGCATGAGGGCAACACACGAGGGTGCAGTATGTATTCGACGTACCGTTGCACCATCATAGTTCCCTGAATCACTACCAATCACGAGCTGAAGACATAGGCAATCGCTCCCCAAATTATGGCGACAGAAGAAACACCGCTGTGGTTCTCCAGAACACTAGAAAATAGGAACTCCATAGTTCGCCGCCATACAGGTCGACGATGGCCATCTGTGGCAGTGCACGATGTGATTACTCGCTGAACACCATGCGACGCCATTCAGCATCACTACTTGTTGACCACGCACAGCAGCTTCACAAAAGCACTAGTTCGTCATGTGGTGTTAGCGGCAGCCTACGCTTGGGGCAGTAATTCCCTAGCCCAGGCGCTGGTAGTCTCCGACTAATGGTGCGACACCTCACAGGTTGTTTGGAGGTTCAAAAATGGTTCAAATGGTTCTGAGCACTATGGGACATGGTCATCAGTCCCCTAGAAGTTAGAATTACTTAAACCTAACTGACCTAAGGACATCACACACATCCATGCCCGAGGCAGGATTCGAGCCTGCGACCGCAGTGGTCGCGCGGTTCGAGACTGTAGCGCCTAGAAACGCTCGGCCACTTCGGCCGGCTGTTTGGAGGTAGTTCATTATTTGCTGTCGCGTCGCAGGTGCATATCTGAGAGGGTTATGATGTGCTTGTTACACAATAAGACAATCCTCCCTTACGGTGGTCAGATGCGGTTGACGGTCGAATATGCCTTCCATTCACACGCAGTCCAACGTCGGATCGCTATGGAAATATGTGTATTATACGACTTCACCAGTTGACCAAATGGAGGCCCACAGTGACGCTGCTTTCCAACTTTCTCAGGTGCTGATGAAGCTGACTGAGGCGAGTTCTTTGCGATCATCACTTGACATCTGACGCTGTTCACTCTCTTTATATACTCTCCATGGTCTGGTATCAGTACTAAACACGAACCACCCTTATGATGTAAGTAGGCTGTTTAGGTTCTTGTATTGGTAACGTTACCGCCACGTAGCGCTCTGTATGAAAATCACTGGCTGTGCTGTGTGAAGTCTGTGGCTGGATTGCATTGTTGTTTGCTAGTGTAGTGTTGGGCAGCTGGAAGTTAACAGAGTGTAGCGTTGCGCAGTTGGAGGTGAGCCGCCAGCAGTGGAGGATGTGGGGAGAGAAATGGCGGAGTTTTGAGAGCGGATGATCTGGACGTGTGTCCATCAGAGACAGTAAATTTGTAAGACTGCATGTCATGAACCGATATATATATATATATATATATATATATATATATATATATATATATATATATATATATATATATACTGCTGGAAATGGAAAAAAGAACACATTGACACCGGTGTGTCAGACCCACCATACTTGCTCCGGACACTGCGAGAGGGCTGTACAAGCAATGATCACACGCACGGCACAGCGGACACACCAGGAACCGCGGTGTTGGCCGTCGAATGGCGCTAGCTGCGCAGCATTTGTGCACCGCCGCCGTCAGTGTCAGCCAGTTTGCCGTGGCATACGGAGCTACATCGCAGTCTTTAACACTGGTAGCATTCCGCGACAGCGTGGACGTGAACCGTATGTGCAGTTGACGGACTTTGAGCGAGGGCGTATAGTGGGCATGCGGGAGGCCGGGTCGACGTACCGCCCAATTGCTCAACACGTGGGGCGTGAGGTCTCCACAGTACATCGATGTTGTCGCCAGTGGTCGGCGGAAGGTGCACGTGCCCGTCGACCTGGGACCGGACCGCAGAGACGCACGGATGCACGCCAAGACCGTAGGATCCTACGCAGTGCCGTAGGGGACCGCACCGCCACTTCCCAGCAAATTAGGGACACTGTTGCTCCTGGGGTATCGGCGAGGACCATTCGCAACCGTCTCCATGAAGCTGGGCTACGGTCCCGCACACCGTTAGGCCGTCTTCCGCTCACGCCCCAACATCGTGCAGCCCGCCTCCAGTGGTGTCGCGACAGGCGTGAATGGAGGGACGAATGGAGACGTGTCGTCTTCAGCGATGAGAGTCGCTTCTGCCTTGGTGCCAATGATGGTCGTATGCGTGTTTGGGGCCGTGCAGGTGAGCGCCACAATCAGGACTGCATACGACCGAGGCACACAGGGCCAACACCCAGCATCATGGTGTGGGGAGCGATCTCCTACACTGGCCGTACACCACTGGTGATCATCGAGGGGACACTGAATAGTGCACGGTACATCCAAACCGTCATCGAACCCATCGTTCTACCATTCCTAGACCGGCAAGGGAACTTGCTGTTCCAACAGGACAATGCACGTCCGCATGTATCCCGTGCCATCCAACGTGCTCTAGAAGGTGTAAGTCAACTACCCTGGCCAGCAAGATCTCCGGATCTGTCCCCCATTGAGCATGTTTGGGACTGGATGAAGCGTCGTCTCACGCGGTCTGCACGTCCAGCACGAACGCTGGTCCAACTGAGGCGCCAGGTGGAAATGGCATGGCAAGCCGTTCCACAGGACTACATCCAGCATCTCTACGACCGTCTCCATGGGAGAATAGCAGCCTGCATTGCTGCGAAAGGTGGATATACACTGTACTAGTGACGACATTGTGCATGCTCTGTTGCCTGTGTCTATGTGCCTGTGGTTCTGTCAGTGTGATCATTTGATGTATCTGACCCCAGGAATGTGTCAATAAAGTTTCCCCTTCCTGGGACAATGAATTCACGGTGTTCTTATTTCAATTTCCAGGAGTATATATATATATATATATATATATATATATATATATATATTACGACTTTTGAACACTATTAAGGTAAATACATTGTTTGTTCTCTATCAAAATCTTTCATTTGCTAACTATGCCTATCAGTAGTTAGTCCCTTCAGTAGGTTGAATCTTTTATTTAGCTGGCAGTAGTGGCGCTCGCTGTATTTCAGTAGTTCGAGTAACGAAGATTTTTGTGAGGTAAGTGATTCATGAAGGTACAGGTTATTGTTAGTCAGGGCCATTCTTTTGTAGGGATTATTAAAAATCAGATTGCGTTGCGCTAAAAATATTGTGTGCAGTTTAGTGTTGATCAGAATAGGTAAAGAGCGAAATGTCTGAGTACGTTCAGTTCCGCTTAGCTGTTCGAAAATCAGATAATGTAAGAGGTTTATGAGCACAGTAATTTATTAGTTTTTCTAAGGGGAAGCTTCAATGAACTTGGAAGGCCATGCTGCTCGTCTGAGAGTACTGCAACGCTGATCATTTTACATACCCGCCGATGACTTACGAAGTTGCATTGATTTCTGCCCATTTCTTCTGGGTGTTTCAATTTTTTGTAGGCAGAGTACAAGTTCCTAGTTTGGAACTGTAAGGTTTGTTTAAGTCAGTTCTCACATGAATTGTTTAGTGATTACATCTGTTTCCACTGAATAGTCATGATCAACAGCCGTGGATTCACGGCTTAGTGGCTCCTAGTATGCTTTCACGTTGTCATCGTGTAGGGAACATAAACATAAAATAATTAATGAGAAAATAGACTAATATAGAGTTTATAGCAAAAATTGAGGTGCTCGCTGTTGCTGCTTGGCTTTAACATTGAAAAAATGAAGAATGTATCTCATTTTTTCGAATTTACGTTTTCAGCAATTTGGCTTTCTTTTCTGTCGACGAAAAAGTGTAGCCCTTACCAGTGCCTCCGATGCTTAAATATGCTGTCATACTATCTTCTGAGTGCGTATCTATTTGAATTCATGAGCAGGATAGCCAAGTTTCTGTCGGAGACGATATTATTGAAGGAGTTAGGTGGTAGAGTACGGCAACATTCAAGAGAAGCGATGCGTACTATCACATAATTAATGTAAACACAGACAGTCTCCGTAAAAGTACAAAAATATGTGATTAACAATCAAGTAGCTTTTGAGTAGGATGGCTTGCGTAGTATGGGAAGTTGAATTCTGGGGAGAATTTGTAATCAAATATCAATGAATATTAGAAAAGTGTAGCTCATTTCTAAAGAAAACCACACATACAAAAGAACTGCTCTCGTGTTTGTGATCCCCATCAGGTCGAATTAAAGTAAGATATCGAAGAAATTCAGAGGCATGCTGCTAGATTTGTTACCGGTAGGTTCTATCAACATGCGAGTATTATGAACATGTTTCGTGAACTTAAATGGGAATCCTTGGAGGGAAAATGACTTTCTTTTAGAGAAACGATTTGAGAAAATTTACAGAGCTAGCATTTGAAGCTGAGAGCAGAACGATTCTACTGCCGCCAATGAACATTTCGCGTTAGGACCACGAAGATAAGCGTAATCAGGGTGTGTACTGAGGCATATGTACACTCGTTTTTCCCTCGCTGTGTTTGTGACTGGAATTGGAAATGAAATGACTAGTAGAGGTACACCGAACCCTCTGACATTCACCATCCGGTGCTTGTGGAGTGTTTACATAAACACTGGCATAATATAAATGTAGATTTCAGACTGTACAAATCTTATACACAAATGTAGCTCGGAGAATGTATTCTCGCATTATGTTTGGTCTTCGACTTGTTACAGTAACAGACTGCAAGTTAAATGGAAATGACAAGGAATAAATATCATATCTGTATCTACGAAAGCCGGATAACAGCCGACTATTAAATCGATATTGTTGGTTGCGCGGAAAATATAGTACGACAAAGTTTTCCAGTGTCTTCATACTACAGTTCTCTTCTTTTGTTCGAAAATGTCAAGCACCCGTGCGAAATATTCTACAACTGCTTATCATTCAAGCCTAAGGAAAGGGTTGAGATCAAATGCAGACTTTAGCGAAATACTTTCAGAGAAAGCGGAATAAAGAATTCCTTTTGTCCTTTGCGTTTGATACGTACAGCTAAGATAGCCCGAAGAAGGGAAGTATTTCACGAGAGGCTTCCGAAGTTCTGAGTTAATTTTATGTGAAGGGAGGCGAGGAGAGCGCAGAAGGTTCCCAGAAGACAGTCAGTACCATAAATAAAAGGGATTAAAGCGCACCGCTCCATCTTTTTGGAGATGTACGTATTGCGTCTATAAATAGTTTCTTAGAGTAATACCTTCGTAACTGTACCAAAGAGTAGCAAAGAAATGCTTTCACATTTGTAATTTTATTGTTTTCCCCGCAAAGCTCAATTGAATACCATAGCTCGTACCTATACCTGTCGAGAGAGAATGAAAACGTCATATGAAGTGGAAGAAATGGCTCACTACGTATGTATTCCTTTTTCGTTTTATTTCTAAAGCATAAGTACTGAAAACACTAGAAAACGACGGAAACCGATTAAAGAAATAACAGAAATTTTATAAATCCCTCTTTCCTAATGGTTCCAGTTTGATATGCGTCATTTAAAATTCTCAGTGAACAATACTAGTTCGAAGACGGCCTCGGCTGTTTAATTTACGATGATCACTGTTACCCGCCAGAAGAATTAGCGGATGTGGTATGTCGTACTATGTTTAGTACTTGCTTCAAAAAGTAACAGGTAATTTTAACAGTTTTATAAGCTGCGAAGTAAGTCATGTTTAGTTACATTTTAATAAATTTTCTCTCACTTTGTTTCACGAAACATCTGTTAACAATATTCATGGCTGAAAAATTATTAGTGACCTACTAACGAGTTGTGATTTCTACCTTTTGAGGAGTATTTATTTTCTCGAGAGTGTATCCACGAGAAATGTCTTTGTCTTCAGTGGATTAATAGTATTTAGTATTTTTCAGGGAATGTACCCGTATATGTTACTGCTGACAAATCATCACGAACTCCACAGATATTAACTGAAATAAAACCAGTGTTGTGCCATTTTATAATTACTGTAGTTACTGTCTCATTACGCATCTACGGCAATCTCGACTGATTCTCAGATGAAAATAATGTTTCTACTCCGTTAATACTCTTTACACATCATTTCGCATTGTGGACAACAAACTATTGATGGACAACACACGTAAAAACACATTTCCTTTTTTATATGCAGTCACAAGTATTCTGACTCTCTGTTTCGCGCCGGCCGGTGTGGCCGAGCGGTTCTAGGCGCTTCAGTCTGGAACCGCGCGACCGCTACGGTTGCAGGTTAGAATCCTGCCTCGGGCATGGATGTGGTTGATGGCCTTGGGTTGGTTAGGTTTAAGTAATTTTAAGTTCTAGGGGACTGATGTTAAGTCCCATAGGGCTCAGAGCCATGTGAACCATTTCTCTTTTTCGCATCTGCGTTGTCAGAAGTAAAGTTAATTTCACGCAAGAGAAGAAGTTGTGAGAATTCAAGTCTCCGTTAGTTAATTACTGAAATAGAGGAGCATTGTCTTTATAAAGGGACACTAACTTTGGCAATAAATCGTTACGTAAATTTGCTTACGCCTTTGAGCTACGCCAGTGTGCTCATTTGAACGAAACAAAAAGCAAGACTTCTTCCAAAAGTTCTACAAACATTATCATCACACAGAATTTGCCTTCCCAGACAACATGCCTAACATGACCTACTGTGAAGACGTTGCTAATGCTAATTATATTTTCTCTTTTCTCTCTTGTACACTGCCTTAGGAGGGCATTATACATATGTGTGTCAGCTTATGTGTTAGTTTCGTTGTCGGGAGTAATGCGGGGCCTAACGTTTATTACTTTATGTTACATATTTCTTATTAACAGTGTCATTTTTCGAGAGTGTATTACTTCAGTCCCATTTATTTTTCAGTAATAACTACATTAAATGGAACTGTTAGACGAGAAGGTTAAAGCTAATGATAGATAGGGGAAATTTATAGAGAAAGTGTCTGCGAGTGATAATTTGCTGGAATGCAGAGATGGAGGCTTGTCGATATCGTTTCGGAATAAAATGTGTGCCACGTACTGCCCAAAATTTTCGCTTCGAATACAGTGTGCATTTAATATCAGCGTGACGAAAGTATTAGACGGATTCAAATAGGGTGCGTATCCTGAAATGATACATGGTGAACGTTGGGTGCCGCGCGCGGTAGCCGCGCGGTCTTGAGCGCTTTGCCACGGTTCACGTGGCTTCCCCTTTCGGAGGTTCGAGTCCCCCCTCGAGCATGGGTTTGTGTGTTGTCCATAGCGTGAGTTTAAGTTAGATTAAGTATTGTGTAAGCCTAGAGACCGGTGACCTCAGCAGTTTGGTCCCATATGAACTTACCACAAATTTCGAAACCGTGTCTGGATTGAATTTTCTGCTTAGAAGTGAGTTGCAAAAACAGAAGTGTTTTGTGTTGTTTCTTTTGCATGATAATGCGACTTCGCGAACATTAAGACAGTAAAAATAGTTGTGACAAGCCGTTAAACACTTCTCTGTGTGTGGATGTTATCCGACAGTCTGTGAGGTCGCTGATGTGACATACGTGTCAGAAACGGACGAACTTCATTCTAGTACTCCGCGAGTTGACGTGATTCTACACACTTAAAAACTGTTAACTTGGCAGTAAGAAATCTGTTGTGTGCGAATGCAACCGGGAATGAATTCCAATACTATTTTCTGGTATAGGGCGGTGACAGGACGGGCTTCCGGCTGCTCGCTACCACTAAAGTTGCGAAATAGAAATTTCAATGCTGATCCTGTAAAGACACGAGACAAGGCAACGAAAAAGAAGACGAAGGAAGGAAACTCGAAGGTTTTCAGTGTAAGAAAGGAGACAGGGGGATTAGGATGCGGATGAGGAAGGAAACACACAGAGCAGCGTGTTTCAGGATACAATTGTAGTGGTGAACCTGAAACATTACAGATTGCAGTATGGTGGGGGGATGCAATCCCAACATTCGGACGGCTAACGGTTTGGTAAATTGTAGTTTTTTATTGAGTAGCTGGCGGGAAAAATCTCCAGCTTTACAGCTGAGTTTCGGACTGGTTTTTTTTGTGAATGACACGCTTTAGTAACGACTTGGAGTTGTAGATTGATATTATATGATAAACACATTATACACTGATGAACGAAAACATTGTGGCCAAATGCTTCATAGCTTGTTTGCCCGTCTTCGCAACTAGGTACATCACTGATTCTACGTATAATGGATCCAACAGTTTGTTAGTAAGTTTGTGCAGGTGGGATTAGATGTCTAAGCACAAATCACGTAATTTCCGTAAATACAGGGCCACTCATTTACATACCCGGTGATGGTGCCCGATAGCATCCTAGGATTTACGTCAAGCGAATTTGGTCACTGAGACCTCTACCTGAGTTGACTATAATGCTCCTCAAGCCACTCAAAATATCCAAGGGTGTACTGCCGATCTACAGTGTCCAATGGGCACAATATTTCGGCGATCATACATGTCGCCATAATAAGGTAAACTGACGGACTGAGCTCCTGTGAACGTACCGGAACGGAGATCCGTAGGCTATGGCTGCTCAGGGGGAACTGGATTCGGTCGCGGTGGCGGCCGATTTAAATACCCTCCGCCAGCCGCGCACTCCCACCGCCGTCCGCGCCCCGCGCCACGGTCACGCGGTGGAACAGATTGCGACGGAGTCTGAGATGACGTCGGTGTGACGGCTCTGTCCGCCGTGGTCGTCACAACTATACGTTTGCTCGATTTACTCTTGATTAACCCAATCGCTGGTTCCCAAGCTTTGCTTAGATTATAGCCACAGTCACGGTTTATGAGGTCGTCATTGGTGCGAATTTCGATGGCCTCTCTAACAACGCTGTCCCAGTATCTCGAAGTCTGTACCAGAATCCTCGTGCGTTCATACTCCATAGCGTGATTTTCCGACGAACAATGTTCAGCGACCGCCGACTTGTTCGGATACATCAGTTGAGTGTATCTCTGGTGTTCACGGCATCGAACCTCGACGGTAAGCATCGTTTGACCAATATACGACTTGCCACATTGACACGGAATCTGGTACACTCCGGCCTTCCTCAAACCGAGGTCATCTTTGGCGCTCCCCACCAGTGCACGAGTTGTATTCGGAGGGCAAAACACAGTTCCGACCTGGTGTTTCTTCAAAATGCGGGCGATTTTCCCCGAGAGTGCGCCTGTATATGGAATAAACGCAGTGCCTACCTCCTCCCTCGTGATTTCATCCATCTCCACAGGTTGTGCTGTAGTGGTTGCGCGGAGAGCACGTTGAATCTGCCACTCTGAGTACCCATTTTTTCGAAATACAGTTCTTAGTACACGTGGATATTTTGATTATCAAATACGCCGGGAGAAACTCAAGAATCACACCTCCTCAAGCCACTTTAGCAAGGTTGTGTCTCCGAGACAAGAAGAATTATACTTCTGAAAGATGACGGTGCTGTCGGGGAACACATCAAGCAGGAAGGGATGCAGGTGGTTCGCAGCTGTCAGAGTACCTTAGATTACTATCACAGGCCTTAGGGAGGTGCAGGAGAACTTCTTCTATAGCGTAATACTTCTCCCTCCAGCCTGATCCTTGACACACTAGAATTTTTGCGGAAACGAATATAGACATATAGACCTAGAGTAGCAAAAATGTGATTCATTCGAAGAGCCGAGACGTGTCCTTTGACTGACGGTCGAATCCCGATGGTCCCGTGCCCATTGAAATCATAATTGGTGATGTTATTGGGTCAACATGTGTATACGTAGGGGTGGTCTGCTGCGGAGCTCCATGGTCGACTATGCATGGTGACCAGTGTGCTCCCAAACACGTGTGCGTGAGTGCACCAACGTCGTGTTGTTTCGGCACAGACGCCACAGATCACCATCTATCCTACTTTACACATCAGACAAGCATTCAAACCTTTAAGGGGCTCCGGAAAGGCTAAAAATCATGAAAAGTTCAATTTTTACTTTTTTGCGTTTTCTGAATCTGCAGACTATTACCTTTTAATAGATATATAATTTATTCAATTCCGAAGACTACAACTATTTTTAATTTTTTTTTTGAAATGTGTTCTACATGGGCGTGACCCACTGTGGCGCTGTTAAACTGCTGTCAAATGGTGTTATTATTAACGTCCGTGTTGATCAGGTACATTTTAGTGATGTGAGATAAAGTATGTGTTGTGGCTAACCTGTGACGGTTCACTATATATCGCTGGTGTGATTGTCGATTGTTTCATGTTTATTTACTCTGTCGTTATCTCGAAAATATTCATAATTAATTCTGTTTCTTGAGTCTCTGTTTTGTTGAAGTATAATAATGAGTAAAAGTAAAGTTATTAGAAATCCTCTGAAGGCTTTTAAGAAAAGGAGAAATGTTGGAAAGCCAAAGGTATGTGTTATTACTGTAAACAATAAAGACGATAACCAAGTGAGTGAACCTAACCTCTCAAGTACACCTGCCCATAGCAGTCAAAGTGGGAAAGAAAATACTTCACAGAAGAAGCTTGGTTCAATGAGCGAAAACTATGAATGTTTTATGGGCGAATCGGATGTGAATGAAATATTTGATATGTCGGTTCTCAAAGGAATTTTTTCAAACTGTGTAAGATGTATTCATTATAGTGAAGTTGGTCTGGAACTCTCCATAATAAAGCACGTAGGACTTGCTAGTGAAATACAACTGAAATGTGATAAGTGTTCATACATGACCACCTTTTGGAACAGTGTTTCAGTAACTGCAACTGAAGAAAATGGTAGCAAAATCTACGAACACAACAACGAGCGATGCTTGCTTTAGACAAGGAACGCCTTCGGGCTGCAGACAGGGCTGTAAAGAGTCTAGAAATACAAGCAAGAGTAAACAGGAGGAGGAACAAGAGGAAGCTGGAGGAGGAGTTTGCAGAGGATGAAGATAATCCATCCTATGAACCTGGAATGCACTAAAAAGTTAATCCAATCTTTGCCGCTCGATTCCCAAAACTTTTATTTTCTCATACTAGTTACATGTTTTCTAAGGATCTTCCAAACATATTTGTTTCAAACTTTCAGTAAATGTTACACAGTACCTTCTGCATAATTTAACACAGCCTTTTTCCAAAAAACTGTATATTTTTGAATATATAAATAAAAAATTGCAAAAAAATGTTGTGAATTTTCATTACAATTAAAAAATCATCTTTAATAACTGAACTAAAATTTTGTAAAATCCCTGTGTTAAGTTGTAGCCCATATTCCAATAAACAATCTGTAAAAAGTTCAACTTCCTACCTCAAATACTTTGTGAGGAAAGATGTAATTTATAAGCGTTATTTTAACATTGCAAGTATAGGGCGTTCCGGAGCCCCTTAAAGAGTCGTGGAAGTCGAACCATTTTGTGTCTAGTAGTAGATTCACAGTCCTCCCTGTTTCCGCAGGTGCTGAAGACAGTAACGGATTTAAACATACCACCAGCCTCGCCGTTTACGAGATACTCGTTCACAGGCTCTGCGTAATAATGATCTGCCCTTTTTCAAAGTAGCTTATGTCAATGGATTTCACCATTTGCAGCCCATATCTTAGTTAGGGTGATCTCCTGTCGGTGTCTGCTTTGCTTACATACTTTTGTTACCGCGTCATGTGCCCGCACTGTCATCAGTCAGCATCCGAAGTCACGTATGGCGGTGGTCAGAATTTTTTTGGTTATCAGTGTATACAGTGCGAACTTTAATAAAACCGACAAACGCTGACAGCTACGACCCACCTTCATGTTTGATGTGTTCCCCGACGGCCATGCCATCTTTCAGCAACACAGATGTCTACGTCTGAGAGCCATAGCCGTGCTACATTTGGTTTGAGGAGCATTATACTGATGTCTCTGAGACCAAAATATATGTAAATGATTTTTTTTCCACTGTGTACAAACCCTAGAGATACGGAACAAAAGAGGTCTCACGAAGTCCGGAAATGCATGGTTCCCATACTGGAGACTATTTATTCAGTCATACATTCTTACAAAGACTTCTGTCTAATACACTCCTTACCATGCAGCCACAGCTACAGTATCTGCTGAAAATGGTTTCCAATTGTCTCAAAGTAAACGGGTACGCGCCATGGCATGTTCTGTCTCACACGTTCACACCGGCCACGCTGCATCCGAACGGTGTCAAAGGCCGCACGAATACGCTGCTCCAGTGTCTCCACATCTGGAATGGGCTTTGGATACACTATACTTGTTAAAGGGCCTTAACCATAAATCGCACGGCTTGAGGTCCGGTAAACGAGCAGGCCATACAACTGGACCGTATTGTCCGATCTATCGACCAGGGAAGGCACGATTGAGATGCGTCCGCCACCCACCGTATGGCGAAAAGGGCTGTAGTACCATGAAGTAGCAGCCATATAAACCTTCGTATCATCATTGGCACTTCTTGCAGCAGGGGACACAGAGCCGCAAGAAACGCCGATAGTTCCGGCCTGTTAGGGGACGTGAAACGAAGATTTCTGCCAAAATATGGTCGCCAATTATCCCGGCCCACACATTCCTGCTGTACCAATGCTTACGATTTGCTGCCACGATACCATGGCGGTTCTGCATACTATCCCACAGGTGACTTTTGTGAAAATTGGAGATACCACTCCGCGTAAAGGTGGTCTCATCTGTGAATAGGATGGGTGACACAGATTCCGGAATCGTGATTACCTGGTGAAGAAACCAATTACAAACCTGCTCCGATGTAAAGTCTGTCGCTTGTAAGCCCTGCATTCGCTGTACTTGATAAGGGTAGTAACAATTGTCATGGAGATTGTTCCACACGGTCTTCTGGCTCATCCTGTAGTGGCGGAATAGGTGGGTAGTACTGACACGGTGGTCGTCCACAGTGTTAATCACATTTTCCTCCAAGTCTGGTGTCCTAAGATTTAGCGGTGGTGGTGGTTAGTGTTTAACGTCCCGTCGACAACGAGGTCATTAGAGACGGAGCGCAAGCTCGGGTTAGGGAAGGATTGGGAAGGAAATCGGCCGTGCCCTTTCAAAGGAACCATCCCGGCATTTGCCTGAAACGATTTAGGGAAATCACGGAAAACCTAAATCAGGATGGCCGGAGACGAGATTGAACCGTCGTCCTCCCGAATGCGAGACCAGTGTGCTAACCACTGCGCCACCTCGCTCGGTAAACGTTAAGATTTAGCCTTCATGATTTCGTGCTTCCTTAAACGACCCTGTCTCAGACAAAGGGCGAAACACTGTTGCAAGTATTCAATTCTGTGGTTGTTGTCGGCGGGGATAGGTCTCCTGATACAACCTTGCTGCCTGCTACCCCTTGTCATTTGCCTAACCGTAAGTACACACCATGTCACCAAGCTCTCGATTCGATTCGAACGAGGAACCATTGTGTTCAATGCAGTATCACAGCCACTTCAAACGAGTCAGCAGGAGAAGTGAATCGGACACTGCATTACCAATTACTATGGCAGGAGAGGGCGCTGTTTACTAAACAGGGATAGCGGTTTTAATTTCAGTGCAGCGTGGAATCCCGCAATTGACAAAATACATCAGGAACGCTCCGATCTGAAGGCAGTGGATTTTGCAGACAGTTAGGATAGCCACCGGGTTTCGACGCCGGGCCGCGCTTCGCCCCTCCCCCCCCCCCCCCCCCCCAAAGCGCCCCCACCCACCGAGCACTACCGACGCGGTACCCCCTTCCGGAGGAACGTGATTGGGTGGCCTACAGAAGCGGACGACGGCCAAGCAGCAATATAGATATGCAGAACACAGCATCCTGACGATCCTCGACGACTAAGTCGAAGAGAATATCACAAAAATCCCAAATCCTAACCCCAATCCTTAATCCTTAAAACACCAAACATCTCGCCATCCTCAGGCAAGCACTAGACACCACCACAACACCAACACAACACACAGACAGGTAAAACAGTCAAAGACAATCACACACTCAAAACGCATACAGTGGAGTAAGAGCCAACAGGCCACACACTCCTCAAAACACTTCCCCAAGGAGGGGAAAGTTAAAAGGTGAGAGAGAGAGAGCATCCCGACACTTCACAAGAAGTTGACGGGTACCAAACTCATCTAAAGGTTACGACAAGACGACGCCACCACTCGTCTGATGTCCCAAGAAGAATTCATCATTGGAATACGCCGAGAAAGACTGCAATCGCAAATCTATTACAAGTTCTCAATTCCATATAGTGTTTTTTTTTCAAAGTTTAGTGACAAAGAATTTGCTAGTAAACATTTATTAATGTTCATTTATTAATGTTCGTGGAAATTAAATTAACAGATATTTCTAAGACCTAACTTAATTTCCTATTTATATCTATGTGTGTATCATTCCAATCAATCAAATTTAACATCTGGTAATGTCACTGATGAAAAGTCATTGACATACACAAGAAAATTACGGTACTAAAATGAAACCTTTTGGGATGCCACATGAACTTAGGTCGATGTTAGATGATGCTTGATAGCTTAATGCATATCTCTTTCCCAATTATAATCTTTGTTTCACGTCAGAGACATGGCATTTGAAGCATTGCTTGCTACAACTTGATATTCTAATTTACTTAAAAGGATATTGTTATTTATAGATACTAGTACCTTTGAAAGATCGCAAAATATACTAGCAGCCAGAAATTATTGACTAATGAATTTACATTTTTCACTCTATGTGTGGATAACCATTTTCAATACCACAACCCTTTAGCAATACGAACTGCGTGTTTGAAAATTATTTGTTGTCATATGGTTAAGAGGCTGAATGCATATTACTTCTATAAAAATTTTGAGAATGATGGCAAAAGTGAAATTTAATGGACATTCGATTGTATTTTCTTACTTATTTTAGTAAAAACAAAGGTTTAACGTCAGCATATTTCACCCATTCAGAAAATACTCCACTGATAAATGACTGGTTGTACAGAGATCTTAGACTGCTACTAAACTCATAAGCACTCTCTTTTATTAACTTTCTTGATATTTTGTTATAACCAACAGAATTTTTAGTTTTAAAAAAATTGGATGGTTGACATCACTTCTCCGGGGTTACTGAGGGTCTTATTCATATTAGTGAAGTTATGTGTAATATATTGTCTAAGGTGGTCCATGGCAACATCTACAGAACCCGAAAATCCCTTAGTTTCAGTTGTGTTTATAAAATGTTTTTAAAAGGATTTGGAACATTGCAAACAGTCATTGCCAATGTATCATGCTATTTGTCTCTCTTCATGCCTGGTTCTACCTGTGTCCTCGTTCACTATAACACAAATGGCCTTTCTTCTGTTGTCTGATAGATGTATCTTAATTCATTTACTTTGATATCTGTACTACTCCATTTAGTCATTTGTGTTATGTCTTGTGTGCTGCCGCATCAACATCAGTGTTGTTTCTGACTGAAAGGTACAGTATCCTTTTTGGAGTATAAGATACCTTTATTCCTTGAAAAATCCATGGTTCCTTCGCAGATTCTGGTCTAATCTGGGTTTTGCAGAAAACAGTATTCAGATAGAGAAAGTACTTTTGTATATAAAGTGTTGTATATATCATTCATTCCATGTGAGCTTTATAGAGCACTCCAGTTCTTTGAGGAATGTTTTTACTGAATAACCTCTTCAGTTCAGATGTAATGGACTTTATAGTCTGTTCATTCTTAACATTTTACAAAGGAAACTGCTTGTCATGGTCTGCGACGTCAGTGCCTATTCGTTTTCTAATATAATTGTGTTCTTTGACCTTTCTAGAAAAATGTTATTTATGCATGTTTGTGAGAAACTAGCTACCCTGGTTGGGATGTTTATGGTAGGAATTATGCTGAAAGATGGTTCTGCACACTGTAAGAAAAGTGAGAGTTATTGCGAAAATGTCACCAGCAATCACTATTTCTTTGTTTATTGTTATTAAATAGGCCAGTAGAGCTTTAAATAGGATTTTAAACAAATTGTAGTTATCTGCAGGTGCTCGGCATACACTTTCTGTTACGAAGTATTTATTACGAAACTCTACTTGTATTTCACGTGTTTCCAGATACACAGCAAATGTTGCCTGCGGGTGTCAAGAGAGCACAACGTTCTGGTCATCAGGCAAAGAGACTACCCCATGCAGTCGCCGTGCCAGCGTGGAGCTTGAGGTTGCGGGTCTTGCAGTCCTGTTAAATGTGGATGCAATTCCACCAACTGTTAGGGGTGGGCCCTCTTATGCTTGTTGCACAATGCAGCGACCACGTTCGACTTTCTCCCCTCTTTCGCGTAGCAGTGCCCCTGGCAATAAGCTTCCGCTCATTTATTCATTAGCAGCTAGCTGTGAACATGTTATGTTCATTTATTAATCTTGTCCTTAAATTTTGCAGAGCAGTGCATATACACTGAAGAGCCAAAGAAATTTCTACACCTGCCTAATAACTTCTAGTGCCTCCACCAGCACACAGAGGTTCCGCAACTCAAAGTGGTATGGACTCGACTAATGTGTGAAGTAGTGATGGAGGAACTGACACCATGAATCCTGCGGGGCTGTCCATATATCTGTAAGAGTACCAGGCCGTACAGATCTCTTCTGAATAGGGAATTGCAAGACATCTCAGATATGCTCAATAATGTTCATGTCTGGGGAGTCTGGTGGCCTGTGGAAGTGTTTAAACTCAGAAGAGTGTTAATGGAGCCACTCTGTATCAATTCTGGACGTGTGGGGTGTCGCACGACCCTGCTGGAATTGCCCAATTCCGTCCGAATGTGCAAAGAACACGAGTGGATGCAGGTGATCTGACAGGACGATTACGTACGTGTCACCTGTCAGAGTCGTATGTAGACGTATCAGGAGTCCTACTTCGCTCCAACTGCACACGGCACACACAATTACAGACCCTCCACCACCTTGAACAGTCCCCTGCTGACATGCAGGGTCCATGGATTCGTGAAGTTATCTCCACACCCGTACACGTCCATACGCTCGATGCAGTTTGGAACGAGACTCGTCCTACCAGGCTTTGGTCCCGGAAGCCCACATCGATGATGTTTCGTTGAATGGTTCACAAGCTGACACTTGCTGATGGCCCAGCATTGAAATCTGCAGCAATTTGCGGAAGGTTTACACTTCTGTCATACTGAACAATTCTCTTCAATCGTCGTTAGTCACTTTCTTGCAGCATGTTTTTCCGGCCTTAGCGATGTCGGTGATTTGATGTTTTACCGGATGCCTGATATTCACGGCACACTTGTGAAATGATCTACGGGAAAAACCCCAATTCATCACAACCTCGGATATGACATGCCCTAGCACTCGTGCGCCGGCTATAACATCACATTAAACTCATATCTTGATAACCTGCGATTGTAGCAGCAGTAACCGATCTAAGAAATTTGTCTTATATAGGCTCTGCCGACAGCAGTACCATATTCTGCCTGTTTACATACCTCTACATTTGGATACTCATTCCTATAGCAGTTTCTTTGGCGCTTCAGTGTATAAGTCTGTGGTGCATACACGCGGCCTGATTACCAGCTTGGTAATAGGTGGATTGGAATCTCTCTTCGACACAGCAGTAGGAGAGGCAAGCCGGACTAATACCCGCCTTTTTATAACTAAGGGAAAGATCCCCAGTCGGGCTCTGAGCTACAGAAGTATAGTCCAGTGCGCTACTGTATATGTATAAACTAGGAAACGGGTATAATTGCCGATATTTCTATTGCTGACTGAGTACGATGTAATGCACAACGTCACATTCGTATTTATGTCATTTGCAGACTAATAGTTACAACGATTACAAATCGTATGTTTTCAGGTTGGTTAGTACCTCCAAGTCATGTGACCAGAGGAAGCCATTGACAGGAGTCTTACACCTAGTGATGCACGACGACGGTACAGTAAACATCAGTAAAGTTTATAACGTGTCTGTAAGAAGACTGCTCGATGCCGAGAAAAGACAAACGACACATTGATGTATGTACGTAGTACGACAGTACATATACACTACTGGCCATTAAAATTGCTGCACCAAGAAGAAATGCAGTCGATAAACGGGTATTCATTGAACAAATATATTATACTAGAACTGACATTTGGTTATATTTTCACGCGATTTGGGCGCATAGATCCTGAGAATTCAATGCCCAGAACAACCACTTCTGGCCGTAATAACGGCCTTGATACGCTTGGGCATTGAGTCAAACAGACTGTACAGCTGTACAGGCACAGCTTCAACATGATACCACAGTTCATTAAGAGTAGTGACTGGCGTATTGTGACGAGCCAGTTGCTCGGCCACCATTGACCAGAAGTTTTCAATTGATGAGAGATCTGGAGAATGTGCTGGCCAGGGCAGCAGTCGAACATTTTCTGTATCCAAAAGGTCCGTAAAGGACCTGCAACATGCGGTAGTGCATTATCCTGCTGAAATGGTTTCGCAGATATCGAATGAAGGGTAAAGTCACGGGTCGTAACACATCTGAAATGTAACGTCCACTGTTCAAAGTCCCGTTAATACGAAGAAGAGGTGACCGAGACGTGTAATCAATGGCAGCCCATACCATTACGCCAGGTGATACGCCAGTATGGCGATGACGAATACATGATTCCAATGTGCGTTCACCACGATGTCGCCAAACACGGATGCGACCATCATGATGCTGTGAACAGAATCTGGATTCATCCGAAAAAATGACGTTTTGCCATTCGTGCATCCAGGTTAGTCGCTGAGTACACCATCCCAGGCGCTCCTGTCCGTAATGCAGCGCCAAGGGTAACCGCAGCCATGGTCTCCGAGCTGGTAATCCATGCTGCTGCAAACGTCGTCGAACTGTTTACGCAGATGGTTGTTGTCTTGCAAACGTCCCCATCTGTTGACTCAGGGCTGCACGACCCATTACAGCCATGCGGATAAGATGCCTGTTATCTCGACTACTAGGCCGTTGGGATCCAGCACGGCGTTCCGTATTACCCTCCTGAACCCACCGATTCCATATTCTGCTACCACTCATTGGATCTCGACCAAAGCGAGCAGCAATGTCGCGATACGATAAACCGCAATCGCGATAGGCTACAATCCGACCTTTATCAAAGTCGAAAACGTGATCGTACGAATTTCTCCTCCTTACACGAGGCATCACAGCAACGATTCACCAGGCAACACCGGTCAACTGCTGTTTGTGTATGAGAAATCGGTTGGTAACTTTGCTCATGTCAGCACGTTGTAGGTGTCGTCACCGACGCCAACCTTGTGTGAATGCTCTGAAAAGCTAATCATCTGTATATCACAGTATCTTCTTCCTGTCAGTTAAATTTCGCGTCTGTAGCACTTCATCTTCGTTGTGTAGCAATTTTAATGGCCAGTAGTGTAAAAATACCTTCACGATAGAGGTTGACAGCCAAAACAGTTGCAGGATAAAAATTTATTAAAATTCTTGACCGAGGTTTCGGTATATATAAATATACCTTCATCAGAAGTAAAAAATCCTGAACAGAAAGACACTTTCATTAGCAAAACCTTAGTATCGGAAATGAGGAACACTAGAGCTTAAGTAACAATAAAATTACCAAAGTAATACAGCCACGAAATCTTTTAGTTACTTACTAAAATTTTGCCAAAGGCGTCGTCAATAATTTGGCAAAATTGTTTTATTGATCTCCATCGCATGCTGTAATTTTAGTAAGTAGCTAAAAGATTTCGTGCCTGTATTACTTTGATAATTTCATTGTTACTTAAGCTCTAGTGTTTCTCATTTCCGATGCTAAGGTTTTGATAATAAAAGTGGCTTTCTGTTCAGGATTTTTTACTTCTGATGAAGGTATATTTATATACACTGAGACCTCGGTCAGGAATTTTAGTAAATTTTTATCCTGCAACTGTTTTGGCTGTCACCCTTTATCGTGAAGAATTTCAACAGTTGCTGTTCCAGCCATGTTTAAAATCTTAAAAATACCTTCTCTGATACCCCTTAACAAGGTGTATGTAATGAACGCGTTTATTAATTCTCAGTAAAGGTGGAGCAGGAAGAATGACCTAATGTGGCGAAGGCATCCACGACTGGCAGAGAGTTTGGAGCAAGTGTTTCGAGTGCAGCCAGTTGAGCAGTAGCAGGTGCTTTGGTGGCAACGATCAGGCAGCCGACTGGTAGCCGGTCAGCTCGTAAACGGCGCGTCAGTCGCAGCGGCCTCAAAGCTCGCAGACAGGGACAGAGAGAGTCGCAGTAGCCACGTGCCGCAGCAGCAGCCGCGCGATCGCCCGCGGCGCCCGCTAATTGCTATCACACGGCTGGCTGGCTCACTCCGGCTCCTGCAGCTGCCACCGCGGCGCCACTTGTCCTCTGCACAAAGCGCCCGTCATAGAGTCAGTAGGCAGCGTCGGACACCGCCCACCACGTTCCGGAATGTGGAGTGCGAAGGAGGGAGAAGGAACACGGCGCGTTGTCGGTTACCCAGCTGGCGGCGGGGTCAGCTGCATAATCAGCCCTCTCCATTGTTCTAGCACTGAACCATTTAGTATCATCCGAAGCGGCGTTCTACAGGGTATTTATGGAGGCAAGGGGCATGCAGAAATAGACACTATTGGACATTCTGAAAGAAAATTTATTGTTAAAACATTACGGTGCGTTAAAATAAACAGATAAAACTACGAGAACGAATTCCTAAAAGATCTGAGAGGTCTAGCATGTAATATTTATAAATAATTCTCAATAAACTAAAACATGATGAGGCGCAATTGTAACATTAAACTCAACTGGGCAATTCTTACTGTGTCGTGATCATTGTAATGTAATAAAATAAAAATTTTTATTTGTTTTGTGACTATTAGTGTAATGTTATTAAATAAAATATGAGCCGTGACTTATGCGAAAAAGAAACACACATTAATGGAATGGCTCACATAAAAGAGAAATAACTAATGTAGGAATATTAGCCCGCATCTCGTGGTCGTGCGGTAGCGTTCTCGCTTCCCACGCCCGGGTTCCCGGGTTCGATTCCCGGCGGGGTCAGGGATTTTCTCTGCCTCGTGATGGCTGGGTGTTGTGTGCTGTCCTTAGGTTAGTTAGGTTTAAGTAGTTCTAAGTTCTAGGGGACTGATGACCATAGCTGTTAGGTCCCATAGTGCTCAGAGCCATTTGAACCATTTTTTTTTGTAGGAATATTATTAACAGTGTAATATGTTGTTTAATTTAGGCCGACGTGTATAAGCACTCAGTAAACTAGCTCAGTTCTCAGGTAGTTACGTAATCGTCTATAATTAATTGTCCATTTCTTATTTCCCAACTCCAGAGAATATTTGCCAAGTCTGTTGGATGTATAATGGATAATACGTAACTTATCGTAGTTTCGTCTCTATTCCCCAATATAAGATAACAAGAGTAGCATCTACAAATGAAATCCTATAATGGAACTGGAATCCCGTGACCTCTTATATAAAGAAAATCTGTAAATAAAATTGTTAAATTATTAGTAGCTGCCTCCGGTCTCGTGGGATCTGAAATAAAGTTAATTGTCCTAAGCGACGGCACGTCTCGTAGTTGAGCTAAAAGAAAAATGTTAAAGATCTTACAATGAAAGTTCTTTGTTAAGGCCCATATCTACTTAAGGCAGTCTAGTTATCAGACTAATAATAGACTGACCACATACACAAAATTCTTTTGACAAAATAACGATTATATTTGTCGGGTTTTATGTACAACTTACATTATCAGCTGGTACAATAAAATGAGCTTTACACAAGAACGTCCTTTTAGGTCCGAATCCAAGCAGATAAGGTAAGCGAATGACAAAGGAAAGATAGTTCGTGCATAGAAGCGCAAGAGTCCATGGAATAACATGTCCAGTGTAATTCTATCTCTTCTTTGGCGCAGTTGTCGATTATTTATAAAATTTATCGTAATATTTAGTTTACAATTTTTTTAAGCCCCAGTCCACCCAGAGGAAACAGTACATCAAGATCTTGGTATGTGGTTGATCACGTGAAACGACTGGACAATACGATTTCTCGCCTCCAATTTTTTGTCCAGTGCATGGCCTTATAAGGAAGCGTTGCCTTTCATGACCACTGGCTGGCTAGCATTTGAAGACAGAGACTACAGAACGACGTGTCACGAAGGAATGTAGCTAATATGAGTGTGCAGGAAGACATAGATACCGCGAGAATGTGTTTCATTACACTTAAGTTGTGTTTCATTATATTTCATAGTGCATGAGACAAAGTGGAGTAGGGTCTCTACCTTGCACAGTGCTAATTAATATAGAATATTCTGGTATTCCTGAAAAATGAATTATTATTGCCAGTGGTTCGGCAAGCTGTTAATTAGTAGCGATCCCCACTGCAGGTCAGGTGATTGTTGCCAACGGCCATATGGCCACGCTATGTCTTCCCTTTCAGCCATAGAGCTATAGAAAACTTAAGCTCAGTGGATAGCAGCCATTATCGTGTGTATTGCATTCAGAAAGCGGGACATATTGCTGTATATCTGATTGTTAAACATATACCACGTCAGCCTCAATTGCAAACAGAAACCAATCTATTCTATTTTCAACTGAGGCTGACGTGTTATATGTTAAATTATCACAGTTGCTGACGGGGCTGCACGATGTTAAAAATTCTTATATATGCGATTGTCCGATCTGTGGATACGTAACAAAAATTAGTTTGATTTTACTGTAAGCGAAACTCGATTTACTCTTTGAAAAATTACTCCGAAACGCAACGATCGTATACCGATTCAGTAATGAATATAACCAGACAGAAATTGCACTGCATTACCGGTTATAATATATAATTTTCGCAATGTGCTCTTCCTCTGGTCACTGAAATCCACTACTTTGGAAACTCATTTAAATATTTCAGTATCAAGGATCACTTCAGTTACCAACACCAACTGGAACATGTGGACTTAAACATCTCATTTATTAATTCTTTAAAAATACAGTATCATTATCTTTAGAATTCATTATTAATACAATATCAGTATCTTTAGAATTACCAGTCACCGTGAATGATGACGACCAAATGGTTTCCTTTAACGTCTAATTAACTCATCATTCAAGCGAATCGAATTAGTATAGTTCCTAACAATCTTACAGATCTCAAATGTGTGCAGTATATTGCCTTTGTGGATTCTTACTTGCACGAAATTAGAGCTGGCAACCTCGGATGTTACGATACAAAAACTTGACTCCATTTTAAGATTCTGCTATTACATCCAGTCCACATTATCACGATTTCGGCAGTAAGAAAAAATGGAGATGTTTAAAATCTTTATGTTAAACATGCTGACTAATATGAGTCACGACTGTCTGACTCATGGCCGTTAAAATCACGCACTTGTGAGATGACCTAACTTGGTACACATACTGGAGGTGTTGTGTACGACTTTGCACACAGTGGTAAGAAGAGGTGCCCTATGACCTACAGGTTGGTGTGGCAATTGTCATCATGAGAAAGCTGGAAAGAAGCAGAAATGATTAGCGATCAAGTTAATACAGTAAAGAGAAGATTTACTTAAATTATATTGCTGCAAACGTATTAACATACGTTCCAAACAATACAGCCAGAAACAGATTCCAGCTTGTACAGTAGCAACTAGGATGAGACTTGTTGCACTATGCGTGAAATATGGTGTCATAACGATGAGGCTCCAAGTGCAAGTATGTGGTGCGGCTGCCGCCGACCGTCTTACACTGCGACAGCAGAGGGTGCTCGTGGTCCAGAGCCACTGGAGACGTAGCTCAGCGGGCATGCACCATAGGGAAACACATCCTACACGACCTGTATCGGCGTCACACGGAGATTTGAAATTCTGCTGCTATGAAGACCATTCAATCTGTATATTGAGCAAGCAGTAAAGGAAACAAAAGAAAAATGTGGAGTAAGAATTAAAATCTGTGGAGAAGAATCGAAAACTTTGAGGTTTGCCAATGACATTGTAATTCTGTCGGAGGCAGCAAAGGAGCTGCAAGAGCAGTTGAGCGGAATGGACAGTGCCCTAAAAGGAGGGTATAAGATGAACATCAACAAAAGCAAAACGAGGATAATGGAATTTAGTCAAATTAAATGAGGTGATGCTGAGGGAATTATATTAAAAAATGAGACACATAAAGTAGTAAATAAGTTTTGCTCTTTGGGGAGCAAAATAAGTGGAAAAATTGGAAATTTGTGGACTATGGGACCAAATTGCTGAAGCCATCGGTCCCTAGCCTTACACACTACTTAATGTAACTTAAACTTAGTTACGATAGGGACAAAACACACACCCATAACCGAGGGAGGACTCGAACCTCCGACGGGGAGAGCAGCGCGAACCGTGACAAGGCGCCCCAGCCAGCACGTCTACCCCTCACAGCCCAAAATTAATGATGGTGGTCGAAGTAGAGAGGACATAAAACGTAGACTGGCACTGACAAGGAAATCGTTCCTGAAGAAGAGAATTTTTTTAACATCGAGTATAGATTTAAGTGCAGGAAGTCTTTCTGAAAGTATTTGTATGGAGTGTAGCCATGTGTGGAAGTGAAACATGGACGATAAATAGATTAAACAAGAAGAGAATAGAAGCTCTCGAAAACTGGTGGTACAGAAGAACGCTGATTAGATGCGTAGATCACGTAACTAATGAGGAGGTACGGAACAGATCTGGGGAGAAAAGGAATTTGTGGTAGAACGTGAGTAGAAGAACGGATCGTTTGGTAGGACATGTTCTGTGGCATCAAGAAATCACCAATTTAGTATTGCAGGGAGCGTGGAGGGTAAAATCGTAGAGGGAGACCAAGAGATGAATACATTACGCACATTCAGAAGGATGTAGGGTGCAGTAGGTACTGGGAGATGAAGATGCTTGCACAGGATAGAGTAGCATGCAGAGCTGCATCAAACCAGTCTCTGGACTGAAGACCACAACAACAACAACAACACGAAGTCCATGGTGTGGTACCGATACATGATACCACAGGAGATGGATCGTTCACAATCACTACGCTGAAGGGAGGACATCTGATAAGCGACCATCGGAAGATCACTTCCGTCTGGCTCCCGCCTAAGCATCGTTCGTTAAGTCTCGTTCCTTGTCCCACTTCCCCTGATCCTGATTAGATACTGAGTTGTAGTTTCTTTCGGAATTTAAAAAATTCTCTGAAGGTACAATGTCCATCGTCTGCGACCAGTAAGTTATTGCGATTTTATAGTTATGCAGCTGACATGATAATTTATTTAAAAAGAGATGCAGCTAAGACAGACAGCGCTAGATACATCGAGGTGTGGGTTACACTAAGTTATTGCGCAACATACGAGGAAATTTCTGGCACAAGCAGGTAATTTCTAACTTTTGTAGCGGCTAAATAACGTTATACGCTTTGTTCCTTCATAAAGGAATTACAGAATCTCATTAATTGCACCTGGGCATCCCTATACGAAACGAAATAGCACGCTATGTGTCATAAGCCGCCAAGCTGTCGTCATGAAAAGAAGCAGCGAGTGTTGTCAGCAGAGGAGCACTAACAACAGAGTGGGCGACTCAGGAGAGCTCAGCAGTCGTGAATGAGCGCCAGTATTTGCATGTGACCTGAAAGACATATCCATCATAGACATATCCACCATTCTGAAGCTGCCGAAGTCGGCTACTGGTGCTGTGACTGTTGAGTGGAAAAGCGAAGAAACTACCACAGTTACACCATGACCAGGCAAAATTCGTGCACTGATAAACACAGACCGTCCAAAATTGCGGAGAGTGGTTCTATAAAATCGCATGAAATCAGCGAAAGCTCTGGTGAGTTCCAAAGTGCTGTCAGTAGTCCATCAAGCACAATGACAGCGAGTAGGGAAATAAAAAGAGTGGGATATAATGGTCGTACAGATCCTTCTAAGTTTCAAACTACTGTAGTTAGTGCTAAGTGACACTTGAAGTGGTGTTAAAATCGACGCTACTGGTCAATGGATGACTGGAAACCTGACATTTCTAGTGAAGAATCATATTGTGCACAACGGCAATCCGATGAAAGTGCTTCGGTTTGTCGAATACTTGGAGAACTTCCCGGCACCATGGTTTAATAATCAAATTCCGAAAATGCTCAGGAAGCAGAGACCGCTGCATTCTCGTTTCAAAAGAGAACGAGAAAATTATGACAAGTACAGTGCAGTAGAGATTCGTGCGGCTGTGAAAAGATCTACGCACGAATCAAACAACAACTACGACAGTTGTACCGTAGACAAGATGTGACTGAGAACCCCATAAATTACTGGTCCCACGTAAAGTCACTATGCAGGTCTAACGCTTCCATCCAGTTCCTTGTTGATCTGTCTGGTGTAGCAGTTGAAGACAGCGAAACGAAAGCCGAAAGTGTAAATTTCACATTCAAGAAATCGTTCACGTAGGAGAATTGTACAAACATCCTGCAATTTGACCATCGCTCGGACTCCCACAAGGACATCTATATGGATACTCCACAAATCACATTTAAGTGTCTGGCAGATGGTTCATTCAATCACCTTCACAATTCTCTATTATTCCAATCTCGTATAGAGCGCAGAAGGAACGAACACCTATATCTTTCCGCACGAGCTCTGATTTCCCTTGTTTTATCGTGGTGATCGTTTCTCCCTATGTAGGTCAGTGTCAGAAAAATATTTTCGCATTCGGAAGAGAAAGTTGTTGGTCGGAATTTCAAAGAAGATTCCGTCGCCACGAAAAACGCATTTGTTTTAATGGTGTCCTGCCCAAATCCGTGAATCATTTCATTGACACTCCCTTCCATATTTCGCGATAATAAAAAACGTGCTCCCCTTCTTTGATCTTTTTCGATGTACTCCGTCAATCCTTTCTGGTAAGGATCCCACACAGCGCAGCAGTATTCTAAAAGAGGACGGACAAGCGTAGTGTAGGCAGTCTCCTTAGTAAATCTGTTACAGTTTCTAAGTGTCCTGACAATAAAACGCAGTCTTTAGTTAGCCTTCCCCACAACATTTTGTGTGTTCCTTAAAGTTGTTCGTAATTCTAATTCGTAGGTATTAGGTTGAATTTACGGCCTTTAGATCTGACTGATTTGTGGTTTAACCGACGTATAACGAATTTGAAACTTCCTTGCAGATTAAAACTGTGTGCCGGACCGAGACTCGAACTCGGGACCTTTGCCTTTTGCAGACAAGTGCTCTACCAACTGAACTACCTAAGCACGATTCACGCCCCGTCCTCACAGCTTTACTTCTGCCAGTACCTCGACTCCTACCATCCAAACTTTACAGACGCTCTCCTGCGAAACTTGCAGAACTAGCACTCCTGAAAGAAAGGATATTGCGGAGAGATGGCTTAGCCACAGCCTTGGGGATGTTTCTAGAATGAAATTTCCACTGTACAGTGCAGTGTGCGCTGTTTCCACTGCTGACCGGTCTATTAAAGAAAGCCGGGTGGCATGTGTCCGAGAATATTCTGCACTTCTAAGGCGACCTATTAAACTTTCTTGGATGGGAACAAAGATTAGAACTCGTCTCTGAACTTTTTAGTATGGTGAAGCCGATTGGAACATTAATTATTTGAAGAATAAATTTCTTCTTCGTGTGAACACTGATCGTAATACGCTGCTAAACAATAATAAACTTATTTACAGTCGTGATTCGTGACTCCTTTCCATCATCCTTTGAGAGTTACATTTTATTTGAGCTTAGGCCTGCTGGAAAGTGGATCTGTGGAACCAAAACCGTGGACAGTACACTTACCATCGCTTTCTGTTGGTCCACACCAATTGTTTTCAAGGCCTTGTAAAAGGCTGTGGTATCTAAAAACTGTACAATACTACCAAACATTTAAACTTATAAACTAAATATTTAACCACTAAAAATTTAACCTGCCTACCCACACTATGCCTTATCGTGTACTTTCCTGTACATCTATTTCCTGTTCCCTCCACTACAATCATAGTTCCAGTCTCCCATGATTAATCAGTTTTCATCTCCTATAGCATTCTGAATTACCCTTCAATTCCCTCGTACTCTCTAACTCGTCATCTTGTGCTTGTGACGTCAGAAATGCACACCTGAACTATAACTGTTTATTTTTGGTCTGATTTCCTGTCTTGTGTGAAAAATCCTATTGCTGAACTGTCCACAATAACTTCCCCCCCCCCCCCCCTCTCTCTCACTCTCTTGCTATTCATAAAAAATCCTACTCGATTTATTAATGTTTCTGCTGCCGTAGATATTACCACACACTATTTATCTTATAACAACAAAATCAGCGGTTTCTCCTCTATAGCCAAAGACAGTTCTACTCCTTCATCTATTTGATTCTTTACTGTGCACAGAAAATGTTTCCCAGTCAATTACGACTGTGATACTGTATGCCGGGAACTGCCATTCCGCCTCTGTGGCAAAATTCCTGAGAAAAATATTCACTGCCATGCATGTCTTTTTAATGTTTTATAAATCCTTATTCCTCAGAGGAAAATGTCCTGTCTTCGTTGCATAGAAGATTAACTAGTTTTCGTCGACTGTTAAATGGTAGGGAGTACTGCAGAAATGCTAGATACCTATTTCGTAACTAGTTATTGGATTAGATAACATGTCAAGCTAGATACTGATTGATTAACATTGAGTCTACTAAATTATAATTCTGGAGGATAAGGAACATTTAAAAAATATTGCTTCACAATGACTGTAATTATTGTAAGGTTACTTGTTCATTAATTCTGCTGGACTACCCTTGCTGTAGAGTATATTATAAAATAGACTACATTTTTACTAAGTTTACAGAATGAATAAGCAAACGGGTAGTTTAGGATATAACGCTACAAAAGACCGTTCCCACAAGAATGTACAGATTAGTGGGACATTTGCTACTCCATCTGGTTGGACGCTCGAAGGAGCAAAACGGCAGAAGTGTAGCAGGGGATGACAGCGTCAAGAGTAAGCAAAAGGGTTACTGAGGTTATTTGGTGTAGCGGTTATGCAGTGAAGAGAAGCTGAGAACAACATAAATAAAGGTGGGAGACAGCATCGAACAACTCGGAAGACTTCAGAAAAAGAGGCATGAGAGACAGAATCGAAGAACTGAAGTTATGGATGTTCTTTCATATTGCTAAGGCTGATTAAACTTCACTTTCAATACGTTGGGGAAATGAAGCCTTCCGCAGAAATTGCGCACGCTATTTCTGGGTATCGGAAACACCGCGTTGTGTAGTGGGTGGGTTACAGAAATGAAAAATTGTATTGCCTACATCCGGAAACATATGATTTCTTGAAACATCAGCCCAAAGTTATTAAATTACTGCTGTGATGTTCTTGACGTGTAAAATGCTTGTATTTCGTTGCGACAAGGTTACAGAGACTTACAGCGTGGTGTTAAGACCCTTAATGTTAATTTGAAATGTTAACATTCAGCGTAAAAGCAAATAAAGCTGCCTGTTACCGAGACCTAACGACGTCTACCGTGAGAGTGTAGATGCATAGAGAAAATTAAGAAAAAACCGATCCGGATGTATGTGGCACAATATCACGTATCCTTATTCTTTTGATTTGGGCTATATAATGCGAGCGTCTTATAACAATCCTTTGGTTTCATTTTCGTTATTTCTCTACTTCCTTTCTTTCTTTGCAGTTGCCCCTAATTTTCTCCTTTGGTATCGAGCTTTTAGTTCCAAGCATTTCTGTCACAGTCTGTGTTAGTCGGTCACTCTACTGAACATAATTGGGAATTTGCTTGGCTATTCTGCTGTTGCAATTCTAATTGGATGGTCGAGGAATCTAAATTCACGTATTCTTCTGAAAGCAGACTTACTTTTTCTTCATTCTTCTTCAGATCATTATTTACCCTTGTTTAAGCTCACAAACTAAGTCATTACTGGTACCAAACTAATTAGACCATTCTGTTTTTCTGTCTTTACTGTTACTGATGATATTATTTAGAATAGTAGCTTCAGTATAAAAGCATGATAAGTTTACTACTGTAAAAAATGGCGCTCATGGTCTAAAAAATATAAGAGTTTAGTTAATTTTAAGTATTTAATTTAACAAAGAAAAATTTACTCATATAGCTGAAGGAAGCTAGCTGATGAAGGCAATATCTGGCGAGCATAAAGACTGGATGGATAAAAAGAGTGGTCCAGAGATAGCGCCTTTGACTAGCATTCGGAACCTTCTTGGTACCGGGTTGAAACCTGTACACCGCTTAAATTTTTAATAAACATCTTCAGCAGTCGCGCACAAAGACTTCCAGCATAAGACGTCAGCCTCGTTCTCCCAAAGGCCTTCCAAAGTGCGCGGAGGAGCAGCCAGAGCTTCATGGCATAGTCTCGTCTTTGGAGTGGGAAACTGCCCCTAAAAGGCGGAAGAATCGAGAATGATCAACGGCATGAGGATGCCGAAGACTACGCAAACCATTTTACTAAAGACGCACACTCTGTGCTCCCAGAATATTTCGCCTCCAAATGGAAAAGTATCATGTCGAGCTTTCCATTAGCAAAAGGTTCTTGATTAGTCCACCATTTGAATCTCCGGGAGATGATTGCCACGGGTGATGTGACCATGAGCAAACGATGAAATAATCAACGATGGGATAAGATTCTACGAGTCGGAGCATGGAATGACAGAATTTTGAACGCAGTAGGAAAGCTAGAGAATATGGAAATGTAAAAGCAAAGGTTAATTTAGTGGGGATCTTCAAGTGTAGGGTAATGTCAACAGTAGGAGAAAATAGTGTAACCGAAGTAAGATCCGTAATGAATAGGAAGTAAGGCAGAAGGCGAGCTACTGTGAACAGTTCAGTGCTAGGTTTGTTCTCATCAGAGTCAACAACAAGCAAACACGGACAACGACAGTCCAAATATACATGCCGATGTCGATAGTAGGTGATGAAGGAATGGAGAAAGTATATGAGAATACTGAGTTGCTAATTCAGTATGTAAAGGGAGGTGAAAATCTAAGAATCATGGAGGATTTGAGTGAAGTTGGTCGGCGAGGACTAGTCAAAAGTGTTGTGGAAGAATATCGGCTGCGCAGTGGGAGTGACAGATAAAAAAGTCTAACTGAGTTCTGCAATAAATTTCAGATAACAATAGCGAATATCCTGTGCAAGAATCGCAAGCGGACGAGGTATACTTGGAAACAACCGGTAGACAGGGGGAAGATTCCAGATGAATTAGATCACGGTCCGACCTAGTATTCGATAATAGAAACAAGACTGAAGAAATATCAAGACAAATGCATAGGACTAGCTGACCTATTAAAAGCGATCGACAATTCAAAATGGTGGAAAGTATTAGACATTCTAAGAAAAATAGGAGTAAGCCTGAGGGACAGATGGGTAATACGAATATACAGTAGGTACAAGAAGCAACAAGGAACAATAAAACTAGATGACAAAGAACGAAGTGCTCGGATTAAAAAAGGGTGTATGACAGGGATGCACCGTCTGTCCCTACCGTTCACCCTATATATCGATGAAGCAATGACGGAAAGAAAAGAGTGGTTGATGGTGGGAGTAGGATTCAGTGTGAAAGGATATCAATGATAAGATTAGCTGCTCAACGGAAATGACGAAGAATTACATCATCTCCTCAATGAAACGAACAGTATAGTGAGCGCAGAGCACGGATTGAGAGTAAACAGGAAAACGAATAAAGTAATTAGAAGCAGCAGTAATGAGAGTAGTGAGAAACTAAACATCAAAATTGGTGATCACAAAGTTCTCGAAGTTAAGGAATTATGCTACCTTGGAAGAAAAACGATCACCCATGACGGACGAAGCAACGATCACATAAAAAGCAGTCTAGCATAATCGACGATGGCATTCGTGGCCAAGTGGTATCAGACACAGAAATTAATTTGAGGAATAAGTTTCTGATAAGGTACGTTTGTAGCACAGATTGTATAGTAGTGGATCATGGACAGAGGAGATACTGGAACAGAAGATAATCGACAACACATGGAAAACTCTGACAAGAAAAAGGACAAGGTGATAGGACTTGTTAAGACATCAGAGAATAACGTCCATGGTGATTGTTCTATTCCAACCGTCTTCAGACAGACGATCCGTTACTTGCAATGTCTGTACTCGTAAACTAGCTGACCTTTTGTACAATCCATTCATATCTACAATCTTAGCTTTTCTTTAATATGTCGGTTCTTTTAAATTTGATTACATCAAAATATTTTTAAATCCACCTACTTGCGTCGCTTTTTTCAGGGGATTTATGTGTTCACAGTCTGACATTAAATATTCACAGATATTCAATACAATCAACAGAAGTCAATAATTTGTAACAACACTTTTAAATTTTGATCGCAGTTTAATCCGGTGATGATGTTCTTCTTCTCCCCCCCTGCGACCGAAAGAATCGAGGAATGACCGTTTCCTCATCTACACCTGCACTACTGGTGAACAGAAAAATAGTTTTTTTTATACAGTACCATTTAGAAAGGGAAACCTGTGTTACTTACACTGTTACTGTATCTTAAACGTATGTCAACGGTGATGAACCGCGGTCAACCATCTGCGAAACAAATAGTTTGTAAAAGTACTTCAGGAAACACGAGCTCCCTCGCAACTTCCTGACCTGCATATAGATGTAATAATACGTTGGCATCTCAAGTGGATGTGACAAATCATATTCAGCTGATTCTGCAGACGGCAGTTAGTAAATCTGTCATTCCGTCCACAAACAAACTATACAGATGCGGCACTGGCCTATAGTTAAAGCTTCAAATCCATTTATTCCTAGTTTTACGATCGATTGTACGTGAAGGTAAGAGTGAATGGCAGTTATCTTTTTCTACTAATTAAGACTTTAGACAAGCTAGTTAACACAGTTGATATTCACAAAACTGGCGCCCGACGATATAATAAAAACCTGCACAATGTTTCAACGTATCTGGCGGTTTTCATCTTTACGTCGCTATATAGACCATTGGTAGCAGACTCAGACTGGATGAATTACTAATGTCGAATAAGGGGAGAAACGTTGGAAACTTTTCATCACAATGGCAAGGAGAACAGTTCACGGACTGTCACATAGGTGGCGTTGCTTTCAACAACATCTTGTTTTCGCTGTGCTGATACAAGTGAGATGTCCCGACCCTACTTGCCGTGATGTGACTGTGTGCTTAAAATGCCTGGTTTAGCAGGACAGAGCAAATTAGTTTGTGGAAAGGGGCCAAAATGAGTTCCTGTCAGTTCCACTAATCATACAAGCTTTATTTATCAACACACAATATTACAACGAGAATGTGAAACACTCAAAATTGTAATCGATCTCCTTTGATTAACTTTAGATCGGCTGAACGCCACATTCAAAATCCATGACACAAGGAGTAAGCAAAATTGAAATACAGAGTTCTTCTAGAGGTTTCACCCAAGAATATTTTCTAGAACTTCAATTTAATCGGCTTAAGGCCTTAGTAGTTTAATTTTAATGGAACTAGGCTGGAAGTCGCATATTAAGCAATAAGAGGAGTTTCAACCAAAAGGCAGAAGGCCTTATCTTAAAACATTTCATGAAAATTGGGCTGAAGGCCCCATACCAAGCGTAACAATATTTGCCTTAAGGGCAAGAGAAGAACACTTAGTTTAAGAGATATTAAAACTCGGCAGAAGGCCGCTCACCAACAAGAAATTTAATAGCTTAAGCCCTAGAAAGAAGAGTTTCAATTTAAATGGCAGAAGGGCATATCTTAAAACAGTTCATATAAAATAAGGAATAACAATTTCATGCCTTAAGGACAAGATAAGGACATTGGTTTAAGAGATATTAATACTCGACTGAAAGCCACATATCAACCAAATAACTGAAACCCAAACAGGGAAATTAATACATAACACAGAACGAACGGCGCTCAGTAATTTCCAAGGGTCGGCCTGGGATTGTAACACTGACGCCCATTTAGGTGAGACAGGCAGGCTGTCCAACGACTTCTTCGTCTGGAGGCAACCCAACCGACAGACAGCCGACCGACCAATCAACCAAATTAGTTCTGCTTCACGCAACTAGCAAAACGTCCACACAGACAACTGGCGCCCACAACTACCAACAACACCTCAGCTGTCGAACTACACGCCGAGCTGGACAGCAACAACACGACGAGGAAAATACCTGCCTAAAATTGCTTAATCGACCAGGGCACGTATCCGGAACGTCAACGGCCACAAGGCAGAAGATACCTCTGGTGAACTTCAATAACTGTGAATAAATTAAGTTAAATTCCACAGGAAGACGGCTGGAACCTTAGCCGACTTAAATACACACACGTTGTTGCTCGCCGGATTATCCCAAAAGCGACAACCAGCATCAAACGAAGAAATGTAAACAGTTGAGGCCCGATAGTAAGTTAAGTGAAGACTCAACTTTCAAGTCCAAGATCGGTGGGCGGCGAGCTTCGTAGCACTCGCTGGTGCGTCTCCAACTCACTCCTTCCTTTGGACGGACGACGTCCCGCAGACACTGGCTCGGACCCAACCACTCAGAGGGAACACAACCGACATCTCTGCACAGGAAGGAACCGACCCAAATACACGTCGTCGATGAGACGACCGAGCGAACGACCAACCAACGGTCGTCGCCACTGGTAATGGCTGTGTGGACCTCACTGGGACTGCATCTCGACCGCCCTGCTCGTCCTTCTCCAACTGACTACCAGACACACGACGACCCGGAAGTACTATCGGGCGCCCAGAGATAGTACGACAGTGCACTTATCGATACGCACTGCTGCTGCCACTCACGGGCAAGCAACACAGCAATTCAGTGACACCAGTGATCGAAATTAAAATGACGACCCGGCGGTACCGTAAAAACAAGATGTTAAATAAGATGGCATGAACATGAGCCACGCACAGCTCAGTACTCTCTCGCTTAGTATTCCAAAACGAATTAAATACATTTCTATCTTAACCCATAGAGACAGGACGGTGTATTGTGAATATCATAAGACGATGAATTCTTTCTTCAGATGTGCTATAAATAAATTAATTAATATTCGTTACGTTAAAAGAATATTGCTATCTAAATTTTTGATCTAACACATTGATGAGTGACTGTAATTCGCAGGTACGAAACAGATGCATAAAACTTCCCGAACTGCTATTCTCAAAATAATCCACGAGTTAAACGTAGTGGTATTGTTTCACGTGAAAATCTTGACCACTGTAATTTTCCTTGATTAGGTTGTGTGGACGTGGTATGTTAGTTAAGCAAGCAGACTGATACTCATCTGGAGATTGCAGAGAGATTTCCAGTTACAATTAACCGACTCTTGCGCCAGTGTTCTCGTCGAGGCACGGATAATCTTGCGGATGTACCCTGAGAATTTCCTGATAGGAACGAGCGAAACAGGGTTCTCATTACCTTGGGAAAACGTTTGGTAAGTGGAGGCAATTGATGGGAAAACTGTACGGAATACGGTCGAGGCAATTAGGTGCAGGGATTGCAAGTGTGAGTGTATCTGTGAGGACACGGGCGTAAATACCGAGCGCACATACCGCTACTGCACATTGTAACAGACTTCTCTGTAGAGACGCCCATTTATCTCATAAACGATTAAAGATGTGGAAACGAGGTTCTCCGCAGAGGAACATGCAGTTCCGTTTATATTTAATGCGCTCAGGTCTTCTGCCAGTGGAAAAACTGAAGTAACTATGACCTTCTTTCTTTGTAATCAATGGTATACATGTTTAATGGCATTCGGAAGCTTTTGCAAAGATTCGTACAGAGCTGTAACGCTTGTTAATCACAGTTCTCAAACATTCTGCAAAATCAGTAGACTAATGTACAGGAACAGATACACTGAATGAAGCTGTTTTAACGAATCATGACAAAGAATGATGGTTCAGGTCGGTTGTTTTCAGTTTAATTCTTGATACAATACTTAAATTATAAACGAGTTGCCCGTATACAGATGATTAACAGTTACATAAGGCTGTCAAATAGTGTGTCTGTCGTCGATTTAAATTCAATTTTCGAATTTCTTTACGTTTCTGAATTTCAATATACTTGTATTCCACATTTGTATCCTAGTATTCCATATTTCTATCATACTTTAACAGCCCATTTTATTTACAGGAGTTGCTTCAGAATATGACTTCTTGAACTAGAAAGAAGTGCAATGAGTGTGCTATGCAAACAGCAATTAAAAATGCTAGCGAAAAGAAGATGGGCCCCAAAAACTTTCCAAGTTCGCTAAGCCACTGTATTTAGGTTAGTAAAAGCAGATTTACCGGCTGATGTATCCACAAAGATCAAACTTGGTCAAAGAATTGTTCTATCTCCAGAATAATAACAAAAGACTCACAAATACAGCATGACAACAGACAGTAAATTTTTTGGACTTACCGCAAAGAATCACAAACAAATATCGTTTCAGTTTTCCAAAGTCAATAACATCCAGAGTCCATTTTTGAGTTAATGGGTGATAAGAGGGTGGGTGCACCTTTTCTTGAAGCGGCACAAACAGAATATTTCGATTCGAAAACCCACAGCAAGCTCGTTCAACACTTCTCTAAGTTTCACAAGAGAAAATCTGGCCATGTTTATTTCTCTCCTCTCACAAGAGATGGATAATATGTGATCTCCACCGGATGGACATGGACGAAACTGGTATAGGCACTGTGCAGAGCATAGTTCCTCATGTCATCGCAAGAAAGAGAAAGTGACAAACAGTAGTCATCTCTTCTGCAAAGCGTGGATGACCTGCACAAGTGCTACAGTGCTACAGGAAATTTTGTCCCGCCCATGATGATACGTCCTCGCCAGAACCTCAGCAGCTAATAAGATGTACTCTAGTTGGGTGCATTCCCGCACGCCACTCCTCAGGATGGATTCAAAGCTAGCTCTTTACTGAGGTTTCTACATTTTCTTGGAAAAGGGAAGCCAATAGCAGAACAGCCGGTGCTTCTAATTCAGAATGGGCATTATAGCCACACCAGAAATCTGGAGGTTGTAAATCTCTCTCGCGAAAACGGTCATCTTCTTGTGTCTGCCTCCTCATGTCTCCTACAAAATATAACCGCTGGACAGAACTTCCATGAGGCCTCTGAAGGCCTATTACTCTGAGGAGGTACACATATGGATGAAGGAAAATGAACGTCCAGTAATAAACATGGACATCGCTGGAATGTTTGGTAAGGGTTGGGGTTGTTTGGGGAGAAGACCAAACAGCGAGGTCATCGGTCTCATAGGATTAGGGAAGGATGTGGAAGGCCGTCGGCGTGCCCTTTCAAAGGAACCACTCCAGCACATACCTAGAGCGATTTAGGGAAATCATTGAAAACCTAGATCAGGATGGCCGGACGCGGGATTGAACCGTCGTTCTTCCGAATGTGAGTCCAGTGTGCCAACTACTGTGCCACCTCGCTCGGTTGGGAAGGCTTATCTCAAAATCCAGACAGACTAATAGCGGTAATTGGGTTTAGGATGACAGGAAGATACCCGTTACACGCATATATTTTCATGGACGTAGGTTCCATTGGCAGCAATGAAGGATTGATTCAAGATTTACTGAATGATCCAGAAATGAACCTTCTGCAGGACATGTGGCTTCTAATAACAGGAAGCCTAAGGTTGAAGTCGCAGCAACTGAAACTACACGTTGGCAAATCTCGCCTGTTCCACAAATGAAGAGGAGGCCAGGAAAGAGGCCAGGCACCAGGATAAGAGAAGCAGGTTATTCAGCAGTAGTAGCCTCGTCTCCATGCAAGTGATCTCCTGAAGCATCTGTATCGTAGCTACTACATTACATAGTAATGTATAAACGTCTGCCTTACTATTTGTCTTTTTACTTGCATTTGATAGTAAAAGTAACAACTTCAAGGATTCACCCAAATTTAAAGAAAGGAATTTCACAACACCCATAAGGCGACGTTAATAAACTATTTTCTTTGTGGAAAAGGCCCGAGTTCGAGTCTCGGTTGGGCGCACAGTTTTAATCTCCCAGGAAGTTTTATTTTCTTTGTATTCCAATTAACGTAAGTGGTAACACTTGAAATGATACTAGGCAGGCGGGCACCTGGACGTTAACGTATAGAAGGCATGGAGTTGCCAAGAGCGAGAAGCTGGAAGTTACACGGGAACGCAGAAAACGTCTCTAATTTTCTAGAACAATCTGCGTAGGTAGACATTTCCGTTAGCTTAAAAGGACGAGGAACGGCTACGCCGAAGTTAAACCTCCTTGCTGGTATGTTTTGTAGTGAATCGAGGTACCACAAAATACATAAAATAGTTCCAGGAGTTCTTAATAATGGGTTCTTAATAATGGGTTTAAAAGTAATCTAAGGGAAGTAACAGAGGACAGTACATAATGATTTAATACACCAATTTCAGAATGCTCGCGTTTTTCGGAGCCTGCTCCGAGTGTTCGAAACAGCATCTGAACAACGACAGGTTGTTCAGCGTCTATTACAGCTAATATAACGTACTACTACGGAGTGACCTTGAATGTGTGTACAGCTATACTGACTATACGAATAACGTTAGACTCCGTTCTCGCGTAATCATGGTGTCTTGCAAAGATGGGTGAATAATTACAGCGCATGGTTCTGTATTTCTAAGACTTCTGACGTTGGGTCTTCAACGTTTAACAATGCAGATGGTAAACTGGTGTTAGAAGTGTTGAATCCCAATTCTTTATTAAGTTTATTGTGCACAGATGGGCAAGGGTATATTTTCGAATCATAAGTGAAATACCCACGTTGCAGTGCAAAATTAATTAATGCAACTGAAAGCTACATTCGTATAATTTTTCCGTGCTGTATATATTTTCAATTGCGAAGTGCTTGAGGTACGTTTCTGGAGCTCTACACTCCTGGAAATGGAAAAAAGAACACATTGACACCGGTGTGTCAGACCCACCATACTTGCTCCGGACACTGCGAGAGGGCTGTACAAGCAATGATCACACGCACGGCACAGCGGACACACCAGGAACCGCGGTGATGGCCGTCGAATGGCGCTAGCTGCGCAGCATTTGTGCACCGCCGCCGTCAGTGTCAGCCAGTTTGCCGTGGCATACGGAGCTCCATCGCAGTCTTTAACACTGGTAGCATGCCGCGACAGCGTGGACGTGAACCGTACGTGCAGTTGACGGACTTTGAGCGAGGGCGTATAGTGGGCATGCGGGAGGCCGGGTGGATGTACCGCCGAATTGCTCAACACGTGGGGCGTGAGGTCTCCACAGTACATCGATGTTGTCGCCAGTGGTCGGCGGAAGGTGCACGTGCCCGTCGACCTGGGACCGGACCGCAGCGCCGCACGGATGCACGCCAAGACCGTAGGATCCTACGCAGTGCCGTAGGGGACCGCACCGCCACTTCCCAGCAAATTACGGACACTGTTGCTCCTGGGGTATCGGCGAGGACCATTCGCAACCGTCTCCATGAAGCTGGGCTACGGTCCCGCACACCGTTAGGCCGTCTTCCGCTCACGCCCCAACATCGTGCAGTCCGCCTCCAGTGGTGTCGCGACAGGCGTGAATGGAGGGACGAATGGAGACGTGTCGTCTTCAGCGATGAGAGTCGCTTCTGCCTTGGTGCCAATGATGGTCGTATGCGTGTTTGGCGCCGTGCAGGTGAGCGCCACAATCAGGACTGCATACGACCGAGGCACACAGGGTCAACACCCGGCATCATGGTGTGGGGAGCGATCTCCTACACTGGCCGTACACCACTGGTGATCGTCGAGGGGACACTGAATAGTGCACGGTACATCCAAACCGTCATCGAACCCATCGTTCTACCATTCCTAGACAGGCAAGGGAACTTGCTGTTCCAACAGGACAATGCACGTCCGCATGTATCCCGTGCCACCCAACGTGCTCTAGAAGGTGTATGTCAACTACCCTGGCCAGCAAGATCTCCGGATCTGTCCCCCATTGAGCATGTTTGGGACTGAATGAAGCGTCGTCTCACGCGGTCTGCACGTCCAGCAAGAACGCTGGTCCAACTGAGGCGCCAGGTGGAAATGGCATGGCAAGCCGTTCCACAGGACTACATCTAGCATCTCTACGATCGTCTCCATGGGAGAATAGCAGCCTGCATTGCTGCGAAAGGTGGATATACACTGTACTAGTGCCGACATTGTGCATGCTCTGTTGCCTGTGTCTATGTGCCTGTGGTTCTGTCAGTGTGATCATGTGATGTATCTGACCCCAGGAATGTGTCAATAAAGTTTCCCCTTCCTGGGACAATGAATTCACGGTGTTCTTTTTTCAATTTCCAGGAATGTATATTTAACATGAATTATGGAAGTATTAAAAAAAGGCGCCTTAAGGAAAGATGTTCGCCTGCAACCGACGTCTCCTGTATGCTCTCGTCTTAAACAATAGGTGCCAGACACAACTGTTACTGTCAGTCCCTTGCTAGGGTAATACTGTTTTTTAGAGGACAATGCACCTCTCATTTACATTTGAAGTTACTGTAGTTCCAGTGATTAAAATTCTTCTCGGTATTATGCCGCGTCATTGCTAAAAACTAACAACAATAATAAACTAAAACCGACGTTTCGGCGGAATTGCAACTGCCTTCCTCGTGCCCTGAGGAAGGCCTTTCCAATTCCGCCGAAACGTCGGTTTTAGTTTATTATTGTTGTTAGTTTTTAGCAATGACGCGGCATAATGCCCAGAAGAACTTTAATCAGTATGACACCGGCAGCGGAAGCCTACGTTCTTATCCTGTAGTTCTGTTATATTTGTTCGTGCGTAACCAACCCTAATTCGGCTTCGGTTTACTCAGATAAACATAATTACAGTGTATATCTACAAGGGCTGATAAGCGGGGTTGTCATTGAGTGCCTTTTCGACGTAATATTGAAATATCGGGGTATGTCTTACAAACCTGATGTGGCCGTTGGCCTGCTGGTTAATGAAGACAGTGGCACTTACGCACTCACGTAACTGGTCACTGGCATCCAACCGTTACGATTCTAATATATTTACGGTTATGTTTTTAAAAATAAAATAACATTCTTACTCTTACCGAGATAGTCAAGTTAGATTGATTAATACCTTCTATAATTCACCACATTAACTAAAATAACAAATAAATCGGAGAAAAAGAAGCACAGGCCACCAAATGGTAGAACCATAGAATCAACTGATTGTGAGTACGTTTTTAGTGTGAGAGATGATTGGTCCACCCTCAGTAGTGTTCCGGACGACAGCGTACCCACTAATGTCGATGCCTACTGTAAATTTTCTCACTGCAGGACAGGGGAACAATGGGTAAAGTGATGTTCGAGTTGTGGGCGCACTTTGAATACGCAGGTAGTTTCTGCAAGTGAAATCAAAGTATGGAATTCAGTAACTGAAAATGGTACATTTAGTGTATTTTTCTAGTGTGTAATTATGTTTTATAATGTTTTCTCTGACGATGAATTATTAGATGTTTCGTCACTTGTTTTAACCCTAAGAAACTGAAAACGAGTGGATTATTCCATATTTGTACTCCATAATCTGAAGAGCCAAAAATAACAAACTTTGTGTTAGGCCCCATTTACAAATGTTCCTAACACAGTATCTATTCCATAGTAAAGGAAGCTATTAAATGCGTCCCAAGGTATATGCTACAGATATTTTGTTTGCTTATTGGAAAAAATTGATAAATTTGTGAAAGGAAATCACAATGGTATTCCCTTCCTCTACTACTGAGGAGCAAGCTGGACGGAATCTGCCAGTGCTATGTAAACACGGCCAAGTACTGCGCACATGCCGGGAGCCACTGTTGTTGTAAACCCTTCGACGTTCTTTTTGTTTCCATAAAAATTGTTTATTTACACAATACGGGGCAACACATTATAGAAAAATATCCTTAGCCAGTTCGATTACGGATAATTCATGCTTGTCAGGATGCTCTCGAGTCGGCTGTGAGTGTTGCAGGGTCTGTACATGGTTTGGGAGAGAGGTGTGACCTGTGAGAAAATTGCAGACGTATCATTAGTGGTCATACAACAGTTCATTATTAATTTATTCAGTTTAGGCATTCTTCTCAGTGCGCTGTACTCTATGGCGCGGTCCGGTTTTCCCTCGTAATACTACAGCGCTGCGGCCGCAGTCGATGGCGTACGGTGAGCGGCGTGCACACGCTTCTCGGGATGCTGTGCGCTGGGCTTTCGTTGTCCGAAACCCGAGAACTGGAATGGCATAGGGGGACGCGGCCAAACCGCAGCAGGGGGTACCACGCACGCCCACCAATGGCTTCGTGGAAGGTCGAGGCGCTGGCCAGCGCCTAGAGGCCTTCTGTATATAACCCGACGACAGCAGTGATGGCTGGACCGTCATGCCGTACTCTCCGGAAGGCGGCAAAGTGGGGGCCACCCTGGCGCCTGGGTGCTTAGGTGGGTCACGTCGGTCTGACAGGGAAGGACGCCGCTGACGCTGCTGCCAAGGCTGCAGTCGTACCTCAGACCGCTACTGCTTACATAAACTGTGATGATTTCCGTGTTGCCGTCTGTCAGCAGGTGGCGTCGTGGGAACTGGGTTAGTAAGCCTCTCCCAGCAGTTTGGATGACCTCCTCTTGACGCTCTCGATGTGAGATCGTTTTAGCTAGGTTTCGTATCATGTACTGTCTTTTTTAGCCATCGCCATTTGTTACGTGGTGCTCCCCCATCACTTTTCACACATTGCGCTCAACCTTTGACCGCCCGTCATTTCCTGACGGAACGCTGCCTTTTTAAACACTTCTGGTTTGTGTTTGCCATCTGAGCTACAGGCCATTTTAGCGAACGACTCGCGGGCTGTCGACAGCGTTTTACTTTTCATCCGTCGTAGTAATAGAGCGAAGGCCATTTAATTTTTAGTTCATGACCTCTGTTTCTCTATGGCGCATTGTATAGACCTTTCTCCACATCACTGTTTTTAGCTCTCTTCTCTTCCGTCGATGGGGATTAAGGTTTAGTCGTTTTTAACTCCTCTCTTTCTCTTCGTGTTCTACAGTTCTGACGTGGACAAGTATGACGCTTGTTGCTTCTGTGCCCTAATACAAAACAAGACGACGAGCTGGACCTGCCACGCTTAAATACTGCTGCTCCCGCTGATTTCACGTTAACAGCGGTGTTACTGATCGTCTGGAAGCAGGCCACGACCCACTTGTCGAATTCAGGCTGCAGTACTCCTTGCAAGCCGGCGCGGCGTCGACACGCGAGTCCACTGGAAATCACTGACCGATTTTAGGTTAGCGTATAGTTCCGTTTACAGCAGCTGTGTATTTACCTTATAGGACAGTCAAGGAAAAATACGTCTTATCTTAGTAGTGTAGACCTATCTCGTACATTGCTGGCCATTAAAATTGCTACACCAAGAAGAAATGCAGATGATAAACGGGTTTTCATTGGACAAATATATTACACTAGAACTGACATGTGATCACATTTTCACGCAATTTGGGTGCATGGATCCTAAACAATCAGTACGCAGTACAACCACCTCTGGCCGTAATAACGGCCTTGATACGCCTGGGCATTGAGTCAAACAGAGCTTGGATGGCGTGTACAGGTACAGCTGCCCATGAAGCTGCAACACGATACCACAGTTCATCAAGAGTTGTTACTGGCGTATTGTGACGAGCCAGTTGCTCGACCACCATTAACCAGAAGTTTTCAACTGGTGAGAGATCTGGAGAATGTGCTGGCCAGGGCAGCAGTCGAACATTTTCTGTATCCAGAAAGGCCCGTACAGGACCTGCAACATGTGGTCGTGCATTATCCTGCTGAAATGTAGGGTTTTGCAGGGATCGAATGAAGGGTAGAACAATGGGTCGTAACACATCTGAAATGTAACGTCCACTGTTCAAAGTGCCGTGAATGCGAACAAGAGGTCACCGAGACGTGTAACCAATGGCACCCCACACCATCACGCCGGGTGATATGCCAGTATGGCGATGACGAATACACGCTTCCAATGTGCGTTCACCGCGATGTCACCAAACACGGATGCGACCATCATGATGCTGCAAACAGAACCTGGATTCATCCGAAAAAATGATGTTTTTCCATTCGTGCACCCAGGTTCGTCGTTGAGTACACCATCGCAGGCGTTCCTGTCTGTGATGCAGCGTCAAGTGTAACCGCAGCCATGTCCCCGAGCTGATAGTCCATGCTGCTTCAAACATCGTCGAACTGTTCGTGCGGATGGTTGTTGTCTTACAAACGCCCCCATCTGTTGATTCAGGGATCGAGACGTGGCTGCACGATCCGTTACAGCCATGCGTATAAGATACCTGTGATCTCGATTGCCAGTGATACGAGGGATCTAGCACGGCGTTCCGTATTACCCTCCTGAACCCACCGATTCTATATTCTGCTAACAGTCATTGGACGTCGACCAACGCGAGCAGCAATGTCGCGATACGATAAATCGCAATCGCGATAGGCTACAATGCGACCTTTATGAAAGTCGGAGAGGTGATGATACGAATTTCTCCTCCTTACACGAGGCATCACAACAACGTTTCACCAGGCAACGCCGGTCAACTGCTGTTTGTGTATGAGAAATCGTTTGGAAACTTTCCTCATGTCAGCTCGTTGTAAGTATCGCCACTGGCGCCAACCTTGTGTGAATGCTCTGAAAAGCTAATCATATACATCTTCTCCCTGTCGCTTAAATTTCGCGTCTGTAACACGTCATCTTCGTGATGTAGCAATTTTAATGGCCAGTAGTATAGCTGCATATAATGAAGGAGCTTACGTGACGTCATCAGCTGTCACTGCTGACACCGCAGTAGTCGACTCCTGCGATCTTGTCTTTCAGTTTTAACACATTTCTAGGATATTTTTTACGAAACGCTTCAATGCCATCCTATCACTGTACGCGTCTTTTCAAGAGCTTTCGAATACATCGAATACAATTAAAATAGGGTACCGTTCCATTAAGAAAGTACATCCGTCATTATAAGTGTTGCATATATCCGAAACTTTAATACTGAACGTCAAGAGAAATACGTCATGAGATCAATACTTTCGTTTGTTTGTAACGCAATTCGAGCAGAAGCAAAAAATTGGTTCAAATGGCTTTGAGCACTATGGGACTTAACATCTTAGGTCATCAGTCCCCTAGAACTTGGAACTACTTAAACCTAACTAACCTAAGGACATCGCACACATCCATGCCCAAGGCAGGATTAGAACCTGCGACCGTAGCAGTCCCGCGGTTCTGGACTGAAGCGCCTAGAACCGCACGGCCACCGCGCCCGCCGTAGCAGAAGTAGTCAGTGTTTCTACCGTGAGCGGGCTGATACGTGTGGATTATGGCAACTGTGTCACAAACATTTCAGTAGCTGTGCTGTGTGTTGTTACGAGAGCTGCGTTATTTCACGACGGTTCAGATAACAGCAACGTACGAACACAGGCTCCGCATAGCCAATGTAATGGAAGTGCGACAGAGACACGTCGCAGTGAAAGTCGCTGTAAGTGAAAGCGGTGACTCTAGAACATCGAAATAGTTCCTAGAGGATTGATTAGTTTAGGATCATGGCAGACGAAAAAAAAAAAAAACATCTGTGCCGGACCAATATCTGCGTATAACAACAAACAGAAACACTCAACACAATGCTATGTGTGTACGGCTGTAGTTCCCAACAGCTACAGGAGTGCAGGATTCAACACAAACGATACGAAATAAGCTCCATGAGCGGTAATTACGCGCCAGGAGACCTCGCAGAGCTGCTTCTCCTCTTAGTACGGCAAGTAGGGGAGCTCTTGTCGCATGTGCACGAAATCGCCCTTTGTGGACTGGGCAGCAATGAGATAAAACCCACTTCTCTCACGAGAACCGTATCAGTCCACACCCTGACAATACAGATATTCGTGGGTGAAGGCAACAAGAACAATTTTACAACCTAACTGTGTCGTAGGCTGCAACTCTTATAGAGTTCGTTCATTCATGTTTTGGGAAGGAGTCATGTATGGCCACAGGATACCCCTTGTGGCAATATTTGAGCGGATGATTGGTGTGAAGTATTGCTGCTCCGTTTGGTACACATACTGGAGCCAGATTCATGCTGATGGATGACAATGCACGTCCCGCATCCTCACTATCTCTTGAACACTTTCCTAGTGCAGTATCGAATCATTCAGATGGAATGGTCTTCATATTCTCCAGGTCTCAACTCCACTGAGAATGCGTGGACAGTGATAACACGAGCGACTTGCTATTGAACTTCTTGATCAGGGACCGTACAGCTCATCATAAAGTCAGCTATGGAAGTAGGGGGCAATTTCCCAAAGGCTGATCTGAAAAATTTGTTAAGGAATGTTCCTAACCGAATTTAGATGTGTGTCCAATTTATAGGAGGACCAATTGCTTCATAAACGACGTGTTGTGCAAGATGATAACGAGAAGAAGTTGTAAAGTTCGCAGTCGACTATTTTGTATGATGTATTTTTTGTTATTTTATTCGTGTTTGAGACGTGGAAATATGTTTATCTTCTTAATGTTTGTTTTCTTATACCTGTTAGAAGGAAATCAGTCTAGTTTCCTATAATGTCCAGTATTTACAATAAAGCAATATGAAATATTTATTTTGACCACTCCGATTGGCTGAATATCTCGATGGCACAGAATTTAAGATAGCGCTGAATATCTCGATGGTACAGAATTTAAGATGGCGAATAACGCAACAAAATTGTTTTGTATTCTGCATACTGTCTTCCGTGGAAAATCTCGTTTACATGTCTTGAACAATCACGGAGGAGGAGTGATATTAAGGGTTTTCGCCATTTGTAGCTATATAAAAGTCAGGAAATATTAACAAAAATTAATAATGTAAAACGTAAATTACGACGGATTAAAATTCTGTGACAGATCGGAACTCGGAAATGGTACTTGCCTTTTGCTGGCAGAGCTCCTCCTGGTTCATTACACAGACACACAAAGAGCATGCGCAAAGACCTCAGACAGTTTCGTTGCTTACATTACCTCTCCCATCATCCAGTAGTCCCAGAAGAAATCACAATATACAGGAAAGAGCTCAGCGACTGTCTGACAGTTGATTTGATAACCAGTCTGTTACGAAAGCTCACACTACGCCACAAAGTGAATTCGTCCTCGCCTAAATAGAGAGCTGGTAGTGTGACCAGTTTCGTAAACTCAAGGAGTACCAAGGAGGACGGATCTCCCGCAATATGTCGACAGCTTTAAGGCCGACGTGTGACTTTTAGAAATAAAAGCAATCTCACAAGAGGCGACACAAAAGCTGTAGAGAACTTGACCAGACAGTTTGAAACTGTTGTTGAAGATCTGTTCCACGTTCTACTTATGTAATAATTCGTCACCTGAGCTATAGTAACAAAATAAATTTGAAGTGCTGAGCCAGAACATGACAACCACTACACACAGTAAGACTGAATGTAGCTAGATAGCGTTCAAGATATGTGCTGTGGACAACAAATAAGCTTATCTGAGACTAAAAGAGAGTCATTTTAACAACGATTATGAGTCGCAAAAAGGGAAATCCACTGACACAAGCAAATTTGCCAAAGGGCTGACTGTTATGGCCTGGTTTCTGTGAACGAGTGTAACATTACCGCTGAAGCTGATCTGTTCATCGCGTGAAACTGCAGTCAGCATCTATCGAAAGCAGTTCAAGAAAGGTGAATCCCACGGATGTGACAAGGTGTTAAACGCCCAAAGATCATCAGAGAAAGTAGCTATAAGGCAGAATAGGCGGCTCTCTGTGACTGATGTGACGACAGAATATGACGCTCACGGAGGCACAAGTGGCTCGGAACATTTCGTTCGTGCACAGTTTAGAATATGCAGCCCCTCAGCTTGCGAGACCAATACATGGTCCCATAGTGGCCCAACGACATCGATTGTAGTTGTCACCAGCTCATGGAGACTCAACCATGCATAGACGCCGTTATGTTCCGTGGGTTGATGGTTCTGTCCATGAGAATGGCCCCTCGACACGCGCACCACGCCGCGGATGCACACCGACGGGGGCATTATCTGAGGATCCATGAGACCTGTGGTAATATTCGGAAGCACCAGTACAGCTGTGGTGAACATTTCAGCAACTCTCCTGCACTCCACTATGCCTGATGTCTTCCCTGACGGCTATGGCATTTTCCAGCAGGATAACCAACCGTCCCCCCCCATGAGCCATGGACCTTGCCATTGGTAGGAGGCTTGCGTGCTTCAGCGATAGAGATGGCCGTACCGTAGGTGCAACCGCAACGGAGGGGTATCTGTTGAGAGGCCAAACAAACGTTTGCATCCTGAAGAGGGGCAGCAGCCTTTTCAGTAGTTGCAGGGGCAACAGTCTGGATGATTGATTGATCTAGCCTTTTAACACTAACCAAAACGGCCTTCCTGTGCTGGTACTGCGAACGTCTGAAAGCAAGGGGAAACTACAGCCGTAATTTTTCCCGAGGGCATGCAGCTTTACTGTATGGTTAAATGATGATGGCGTCCTCTTGGGTGAAATATTCCGGAGGTAAAATAGTCCCCCATTCGGATCTCCAGGCGGGGTCTACCCAAGAAGACGACCTTATCATGAGAAGGAAAACTGGCGTTCCACGGACCGGAGCGTGGAATGTCAGATCCCTTATTCGGGCAGGTAGGTTAGAAAATTAAAAAAGGGAAACGGATAGGTTAAAGTTAGATATAGCGGAAATTAGTGAAGTTCGGTGGCAGGAGGAACAAGACTTTTGGTCAGGTGAATACACGGTTATAAACACAAAATCAAATAGGGGTAATGCAGGAGTACGTTTAATAATGAATAAAAGAATAGGAGTGCGGGTAAGCTACTACAAACAACATAGTGATCGCATTATTGTGGCCAAGATAGACACGAAGCCCACGGCTATTACAGTAGTACAAGTTTATATGCCAAATAGCTCCGCAGATGATGAAGAAATTAATGAAATGTACGATGAGATAAAAGAAATTATTCAGGTAGTTAAGGGAGACGAAAATTTAATAGTCATGGGTGACTGGAATTCGAGAGTAGGAAAAGGGAGGGAAGGAAACATAGTAGGTGAATATGGATTGGGGGTAAGAAATGAAAGAGGAAGCCGTCTGGTAGAATTTTGCACAGACCATAACTTAATCACAGCTAACACTTGGTTCAAGAATCATAAAAGAAGGTTGTATACCCGGAAGAATCCTGGAGATACTAGAAGGTATCACATAGATTATATAATGGTAAGACAGTGATTTAGGAACCTGGTTTTAAACTGTAAGACATTTCCGGGAGCAGATGTGGACTCTGATCACAGTCTATTTCTTATGATCTGTAGGTTAAAACTGAAGAAACTGCAAAAAAAATGGGAATTTAAGGAGATGGGACTTGGATAAACTGACTAAACCAGAGGTTGTAGAGAGTTTCTGGGAGAGCATAACGAGAAAATTGACAGGAATGGGGGAAATAAATACAGAAGAAGCAGAATGGGTAGATCTTAGGGATGAAGTAGTGAAGGCAGCAGAGGATCAAGAAGGTAAAAAGACGAGGGCTAGTAGAAATCCTTGAATAACAGAAGAAATATTGAATTTAATTGATGAAAGGAGAAAATATAAAAATGCGGTAAATGAAGCAGGTAAAAACGAATACAGACGTCTCAAAAATTTTAGATCGACAGGAAGTGCAAAATGGCTAAGCAGGGATGGCTAGAGAACAAATGTAAGGATGTAGAGGCTTATCTCACTAGGAGTAAGATAGATACTGCCTACAGGAAAATTAGTGGCATTTGGAGAAAAGAAAACCACTCGTATGAATATCAAGAGTTCAGATGGAAACCCAGTTCTAAGCAAAGAAGGGAAAGCAGAAAGGTGGAAGGAGTTTATAGAGGGTCTATATAAGGGCAATGTACTTGAGGACAATATTATGGAAATGGAAGCGGATGTAGATGAAGATGAAATGGGAGATATGATACTGCGTGAAGAATTTGACAGAGCACTGAAAGACCTGAGTCGAAACAAGACCTCGGGAGTAGATAACATTCCATTAGAACTACTGACGGCCTTCGGTGTGCCATTCCTGAAAAAACTCTACCATCTGGTGAGCAAGATGTATGATACAGGCGAAATACCTTCAGATTTCAAGAAGAATATAATAATTCCAATCCCAAAGAAAGCAGGTGTTGACAGATGTGAAAATTACGGAACTATCAGTTTAATAAGTCACAGCTGCAAAATACTAACACGAGTTCTTTACAGACGAGTGGGAAAACTGGTTGAAGCCGACCTCGGGGAATATCAGTTTGGATTCCGTAGAAATGTTGGAACACGTGAGGCAATACTGACCTTACGACTTAACTTAGAAGAAATATTAAGGTAAGTCAAACCTACGTTTTTAGCATTTGTAGACTTAGACAAAGCTTTTAACAATGTTGAGTGGAATACTCTCTTTCAAATTCTAAAGGTGGCAGGGGTCAAATACAGGGAGCGAAAGGCTATTTACAATTTGTACAGAAACCAGATGGCAGTTATGAGAGTCGAGGGGCATGAAAGGCAGCAGTGGTTGGGAAGGGAGTGATACAGGTTTGTAGCCTCTCCCCGATGTTATTCAATCTGTATATTGAGCAAGCAGTAAAGGAAACTAAAGAAAAATTTGGAGTAGGAAGTTAAATCCATGGAGAAGAAATAAAAACTTTGAGGTTCGCCGATGACATTGTAATTCTGTTAGATGCAGAAAAGGACCTTGAAGAGCAGTTGAACGAAATCGACATTGTCCTGAAAGGAGGATATAAGATGAACATCAATAAAATCGAAACGAGGATGATAGAATGTATTCGAATTACGTCGGTTGATGAATCAGATTAGGAAATGATACACTTAAAGTAGTAAAGGAGTTTTGCAATTTGGGGGGCAAAATAACTGATGATCATCTAAGTAGAGAGGATATAAAATTTAGACTGACAATGGCAAGGAAAGCATTTCTGAAGAAGAAAAATTTGCTAACATCGAGTATAGATTTAGTCGAATACCTTTATGGTGCCTTTCTGCGTATTTCAAGATATACTTTTATACACTTAGTACGCATCCAAATTGATATCTGACAGAGCTGTATTTAGCAACATGAATCAAATATGTTTTCCGTGAAATATATCGGACAAAAATCCAGTATTGATTTAAGTGTCAGGAAGTCGTTTCTGGAAGTATTTGTATGGAGTGTATCCATTTATGGAAGTGAAACATGGATGATAAATAGTTTGGACAGTAAGAGAATAGAAGCTTTCGAAATGTGGTGCTACAGAAGAATACTGAAGGTTAGGTGGGTAGATCACCTAACTAATGAGGAATTGAATAGAATTGGGGAGAAGAGGAGCTTGTGGCACAACTTGACAAGAAGAAGGGATCGGTTGGTAGGACATGTTCTGAGACATCGAGAGATCACCAATTTAGTATTGGAGGGCAGCGTGGAGGGTAAAAATCCTAGAGGGAGACCAAGAGATGAATACACTAAGCAGATTCAGAAGGGTGTAGGTTGCAGTAGGTACTGGGAGATAAAGAAGCTTGCACAGCATAGAGTAGCATGGAGAGCTGCATCAAACCAGTCTCAGGACTGAAGACCACAACAACAACAACATCAACAACATAACCATCCGTGTCACAACGCCAGAACCGTGCTACAGTGCGTTGAGAAGCATAATACTGAACTCAAAAAATGTTGAAATGTATGTGAAATCTGATCGGATTTAACTACAAGGGTCATCAGTCCCTAAGCTTACACACTTCTTAACCTAATTTATCCTAAGGACAAACACACACACATCTATGCCTGAGGGAGGACTCGAACCTCTGCCGTACCAGCCGCACAATCCATGACTGCCGCGCCTGAGACGGCTCGGCTAATTCCGCGCGGCTACTGAACTCACATTGATGTCTTGGTCACGAAGTCCTCCTGGTATGCACCCAGTGGAATTCAACTCTAACGCTATTGGTCTCAGGCCCCACTCCCAGGGAATACCATACAGTAATTACTGAGAATTATGTGACCTTTGCGTAGATGTATAGTGGGAAATACCTCAGAATACGTACAAAGGTCTGTGGAATCCATGCAACACCAGATCACTGCTATAGTGCGTTCAATGGTGGACCATTAAAAAGGTGGTCGTAATCCAATAGTTCACCAGGGTGAACTATAGTGATCAGCGTTCAGATTGCCTAGTATGTAGAGTTCCACACCAGTGTGCATTTATATATCCCCGATAGCGTGCATCATTACAGACAGAACACAAGTTCAGACCAGACCAGGTGGGATTGGTAATCGGCCGAACCATTTTCTATAGCACCATCCCGCCTTCCACCTCAGTATAGGGGATCAATGGGATTCCTAAACTAGGATTGCCGGAAGGAGGTTTGAGCCAACACCTCTCAGATGAGAGAACAGTGTCTTAGACACTATGCTGCCTCACTGGCTTCGTAATTTCATTATTAGTTTTATTTAAAATATTGCATTGATGAATGTGAGTCAGTCTTACCACTGTTAAGTCCCATTAGCATTGATTACGTTGATTAAAATAGCACTACAATTAAGCATTTAGGATTCATTTCGTAAATAAAGGGATTGTAAATATAGTAAATTACATTGAGTTTACATGTACATAAATGCTCTCTGTCGAACGACATTTAGGAAAGCAACCGATTATTCAGTAGCAGAGTTCTGACACTTGTAATGTTGGAACTGTGTTTGAACCAAATCGACATTTTGGGAATGGTACTGGTTGACTATAAATAGCCTTGGCCTTGGACGAGGTACAAATTTCCATTCGTCACTTCACTCTGTATGTACCCATCATAGACGTACGAGGCTTCAAAGGATCTCTCGAACCATATACTTCCATTTGAAATGGGAAAATGTTGTGAAATATTTGAAAAGTAATAAGTACTATGAGGAATACATATTATTAATGGAATAACAGAACCAGTCAAATTTTGTTTCTAGTATGTAACGTGTCACTAATCATTATCCAGCCGAACATGGTAAGCCCTTGCCTTCCTTCGATATCAGAAATGATTGTCAGTGAAAGAACCACAGATAATTGTAGAATATGTACAATTTTTTTGGAGTTTTAGTTATTGAAATCCACCAAGCAATGGCACAGGTTTAAGTCTCCTTAACTGCCATAAGATAAAAGCTCACGGACCCATCGGTTTTCTATTTAAGAATTTCGTTTTTGTGTTGGAACCAAATCTCGACACAGACGTGTAGTACTAAACGCATTCTTTGTATGGATATGAATTCTCCATGTCCGTGCTATTCGACAAAGTAGCGACCTCCATGGCATAACTGCACTGAATGGAAAACAAATGTGGTATGGAGAAGAAAGAAAATAAAGCAGAAAGCACGAAAAGCTCTCTGACTGTATTGAGCAATGTAGACAGCTCAGATAGAAGTAATAGTACAGGTTAAAAGTCTGTTTAAACCTAAGTAACGTGCGGCCAATGTGAACGAAGCATATCTCAAACACTTACTGCAGTTTTCATGACACCTTTCCATCACACTGAGACCTGTGACATGAAAGCAGGATCAAAATCAGTTCCACAATAAGATTAAAATCACAGTGAGGTGGTTGGCTCTTCAGCATTTCTTGTCTGACTAGCAAGCTGAAAGTTAAGCCACATACAGACAGTGATGTTGTAGTTCTATGTGGCTACGAGAAACGCCAGTTACTTCAAACAGCACTTTGCGATCAAGTACTGGAGAAAGCATTGCTCGGTTCGTGAAACGTAAGCTCGCAAACAGCACTGGTGCATATTCTCTTCCTAAGCAGAGGATATTTATGGCAAACACTGTATCCAGAAATGGGTCCAAATCATGGATGTCAGTAAGCAATCAAAGAGCTTCGTACATCCGGTCGGTCCCACGTAGGCGTAACACAAATTATGTACACCTGTTTGCGTCGATAGAGCGTTGCCGCTTGCGGTTGCCTGAAGTGATGAAACGGATTCCATTGTGTTGGCTTTCGTTGTCCAAGAACCAAAATCGTTCAGGTGATGAGATGCAAATAGTAATTTTTAGAGTCGTCCCGCTTGAATTTGTTCTACTGTGATGTTCTCATTGATAGTAGACAGTACTGTACTTACAATCTAGCAGGAGGCACTGGTGTTCACTGCGGACCAGGTGTTACACAATATGAATTCGACTCCTGTGTGTAGAAAGGCAATCCGACTCTAAGAGTTACATTAATCTTTATGCATTGACTATAAAAAAATACAGAGTCTCAACTTTATCTTCGACGAGGATAGAACCTGAAATAACGAATTAATGTCGGGGAGGTGTAGATGATAGCACATCAGCAAAGTAAGAAGGAGACCTGGGTTCAAGTCCTGGCCTTGGCACGAATTTTAATTCAGCGCTTCGGCTTCTATCCATATCAACAAGCATTTTTTAAGACAAGTGGCCACACTTTCTTCTGAGAACGACGGGAACGGCTGCTACTATGCTCTCCCTCATTTGTGGGCAACCAACGGCTTGCGAGCCGGAACCGCCCCACGATTGGTTTCGGTTACGCCGGCTGAAGGAATTCATGACAAAAGAGAGAAGCGGTCGCATTGTACTCCGCTCGGGGCGCATTTTCGAACGTTTCCGCTAACTCTCGGCTCGCCTCCATGTTTTAGCTCATACCGCAGACCAGAGGAAGTTTTGCTTACTCCGCGCAAGAGTAATGCCAATTCGCGGTCGTTAGATTTCAACAACAAAGAGAAACACGTCTACAGCCTGATTACGAAGTCATGGCCCATGGTACCGAGCGAGGTGGCGCAGTGGTTAGACACTGGACTCGCATTCGGGAGGTCGACGGTTCAATCCCGCGTCCGGCCAGGCTGATTTAGGTTTTCCGTGATTTCCCTAAATCACTCCACGCAAATGGCGGGATGGTTCCTCTGAAAGGGCACGGCCGACTTCCTTCCCCATCCTTCCCTAATCCGATGAGACCGATGACCACGCTGTCTGGTCTCCTTCCCCAAACAACCAACCAACCAACCATCATGGCCCATGTACGTGCTGCAAGTGGGGGAATCAGTTCCTTCTATGGGTGTGAGAGAGAATTATTTTCCCCTCCACATCGGTGCTGACAATACAAACAATCCTATTACTGATTGCGGCGTACTTCGTCGGTGGTACACATTAATATATCGCAAACGTTTGTAATAGGTGACAATGTCATGAAAATTACGCACTACTCGTGAAATGTGCCAGTTTGAACAAGTTCGGCATGGATCATAACTTCGTGAACAAACTTAGTGTCTGTTGTCGGTTCACGCGAAAAACTCTGTATTAGATGTTTGTTAATTTCGTGCAGGTTTTCAGTGTATCTTTACCGAGTTTATTCAAATTAAAAAGTGAAAAGGAGATGGTGAATGTCTCCTGTTTCAGGAGATACGGACTGAGTGTGGGGTGTTGGAACTCGTCGCTAATAGGGTGACTATGGGATGCAGCATTCTCGCTGTGCTATATAACAATTTCCAACAAATAAAATTAGTAGCTTTATTTCGAGAATAGGAAGTTGACAATACTTAACTTTACTACAGAAAATGTCGCTAGCGAGAGGCGACATGAAAACAGTGGAGTTCCTTCCATTTTTCTGATTTGTAGCTCCTTGTATTGGCCGTGTTTGCAGTTACTTTCTTTTTTTTTTTAGGTCCGCCAGTTATGCAAAAACACCGTTTTTCTCAGTACCGAAACATGTTTGGGTACCACTGTGCCATCATCAGTGGGTTTTCGTTTTTATTTTTCTGCAATGTGAACATTTTTGTTACATGATTATAAAATTATGTGTATTTTTAATTCAAACAACAGATCGTTACTTTTTGTAAATACCTTTACATGTGGTGAGCATGAATTTTCTGGACCACTTTTGTGTTGATTATTGGAGGTAGCTTGTCATCTGCAACCAAACGATGTTGATCAGAAAGTTTCTTTTTCTTTTTTTTTGCTGAGAATTAACTTATCTTCTAGAGTGTAATTTAGTTTTTCGCGATGTTTTCGCGCCTATTTTCGTATTTACTTACGTTTTCGTGTGGCAAGCACTTCCATTATCCGCATCAAGCTGAAATGTTGTGATGCATACGTAACTACAACAGTTGTTGCTATACACAGAGTCCAAGGAAACACTTGATACGGATCACGACAATCTGACAGCGTAGCACCAATCACGTTGCAGACACGGACCGATGTGAGCGGCCGAAGCTAGCAGGAGCAGCGTTTATATGCTCTTGTTGCAGGGGGCGTGCCTGGCGTGACGTGGTCCAATTCCGCGCATCACAGGCCGCCGTTTCCTCACAGCCTTCTCCGCTGTTACACCAGAAAATTTCTCCCTCCCCCTCCAACCCCCCACCCCCAAAGCGACGGACTGTCGTCGTGTATAGAGTGCGACCACGGCGGGGGATGCAGAAGGAGAGTGGACGCTCTGATGAGCCGGAAACTGTGGCTGCAAGGGACGACCAGCTTCCGGCCGTACCCCACCATACGGCCTGCGCACTGGCGGATACGTGCCCAGGAAAACGACCAGAAGAGTAGACTACCACCTCCTGCTGCCATAAACCAGATGAAGAAGATGGCGACAGCAGCGGTGCGGGCAGGTCCCGCACCATGGGTAAGACGAGAGGAGGCGGAGGAGATGAAGGCTCCGTCTCCACCGGGTCGTGCCGCGGTGTTGTGATGACATCCTCTGGCAGTTGCTGCGGCCGCGCCGTCCTCTGGACCCGTGAATCTGGGGGAAGAGAGACTGCAAGATCATCGTGTACGTGACAGAGGCGAAGTTGATTTTGATGGCGGCGCTGCAACTACCCGGACCTGATACAAGATACGTGCAAGCACTCAGTCGATGGACGGTCTCGCCTCGCGTCCACCGTCTGCTGCCCTTAAAACCCTGTAAAGGACAATATCACGCGGCTCGAAGTACTTGCTGCCTTCTTGCGGCGCCGGATGCTGAGGCGGGTAGAGCAGGTGGAGCAGTGTGCGATGGCGGCGGCCGTGAAGCAATTCCGCTGGCGATGGTCCATCTCGTGGGTGCGAACGATACGAGGCGAGATACAGTTGCAAGGCTTGGTCCCTAGTGTCCGTGGAGAAGTTTGGCCATTTGTTGCTTGATTGTTCTGACAAAACATTCCGCTTTGCCGTTTGACTGCATATGGAACGTTGCACTAGTTAGATGCTGTATGCCATTGCTGTCACAAATTCATGGGACATGAACTGAGAACCATTGTGTGACACTAATACTTCAGGTAAACCATCTAGTAAAAAAAAAAATTGAAGCCGCGCGGGATTAGCCGAGCGGTCTAGGGCGCTGTAGTCACGGACTGTGCGGCTGGTCCCGGCGGAGGTTCGAGTCCTCCCTCGGGCATGGGTGTGTGTGTTTGTCCTTAGGGTAATTTAGGTTATGTAGTGAGTAAGCTTATGGACAGATGACCTTAGCAGTTAAGTCCCATAAGATTTCGCACACATTTGAAAATTTTTGTTTTCTTGAAAAAATTGAAGACAACACCTGAATTCCGCTACGTAACGTTGACGAGTGCATTGGAAACAGCAAAAGGAAACTTGCTGTACGAGTCAAAAAGAACTAAGCAGCGCTTGTTCCAAAAGTGTCCTGCAAAGTCTATGTGCACACATTGCCACCGCGATTGCGACTTAGGCCAAGCAGAGAACGTTTGAGGCGGAGCGAACTGATTTTCCGCACATGCGTGACACTGTGACGCCATCTGTTCTGTTTAGGCGTCCATGCCCTATCAAGTACAGTGTCGACAACTAATTGTTTCGTGCGAACAATCCCCCAGTGTCCTTAGTGAAGTAACTGTAACACTTCTTTTTGCATAAGTTAGGGATCAATACACGTGACTGTCCATTGTTATTTTGAACAAGAATCACACCTTTTTGTACAGCAAGGCTATGCCGACGTGCAAAGTATCGGTGCGCTAAAATTCGTTAAGCTATTCAAGGAGCGAGACCAAGCTGTGCGAATATAACTGAGCAAAATGTTCAAATCTGGATCAGCTTCTGTGGACTGTGCAATTTTCTTATAGTTCAGCGGGAAATATTGAAGCAATTCAGAATCCTGAGTATCGATGTGACAGCAAAACCAGATCCGTCGGATGAAACAAGGACTTCAGAGCCTTATGATCCGCTACCAAGTAGAACTTTCTCCGCCGGACGGTGTGGCCGAGTGGTTCTAGGCGCTTCAGTCTGAAATTCCGCGACCGCTACGGTCGCAGGTTCAAACCCGGCCTCGGGCATAGATGTGTGTGATTTCCTTTGGTTAGTTAGGTTTAAGTAGTTCTAAGTTCTAGGGGACCGATGACCTCAGATGCAAGTCCCGTAGTGCACAGAGCCATTTGAACCGTTTCTGAGAATTTTCTGCCATACAAATAGTGGTGGAATTTGGTGACACCATACACAATAGCCAATGCCTCTTTTTTTCAATTTGTGAATAGTTACACTGAGCTTTTGACAACACTTTTGATGCGAAAGCAACAGGTCTGTCTTTATAGCCAATCCTGGCTAACGAACTGCACCAATTCCTTAAGGGGAATCGCAACGCAATACTACCGGTTTTACAGGATCGAAGTAGACTGAGCAATGAATCTTCAAGTTTTTGAAAAGGTAATTGGCACTGATCTGTCCACTTGCGACGCAAGCGATGCCTTGGAGCCGCGATTTGTGAAACATTCGGTATGAACCGAATATAATAGTTAATTTTTCCTAAAACTGAATGCAATTCTCTGATATTAAGAGGAACTGGAAAGTGACGTACGGCTAACAAATGTGACTGCAGAGGATGTACACCCTGACTGTTATGACATTACCAAGACACTGCAATTCAGGTTTTAAGAAAATCAAACTTTTCCTGTCTACACTTTAGTCCTGCATCAGACAACCCACGAAACAAAGGACGTAAATTTTAGATATGTTCTTCAGGTGTACGATCTAAAACTACAGTATCATGCAAATAGTTTGAACAGTTTGGTACTTGTGCAATCAGCTGTTCCAAACACCGTTGGAAAATGGCGAGAGCGGAAGCACAGCAAAAAGGCAAACCCAAATATATGAACAAGCCCAAGTGAGTATTCACTAAACATAGTTTTTGAGATTCTTCATCGAGTGGTATTTGAAGATATGCGTCACGCAAATCAATTTGAGAGAAGGAGCGTCCAGCGCCTAATTTGTCCATAAGATCCTCTGGTCGTGCCAATGGATAAGTATCAATGACTGTTTGTGTGTTGGCTGTACACTTAAAGTCAACACAGAGGTGAATACGACCTAGAACTTGCCCATTGACTAGCTCATATGGGCGCAATAACTCCGTTCTCTTCCAATTCTATAAGAAACTGTCTCCCGTAATACAATGGGAACAGATATGACCCGGCAACATTTCAGCTAAACATTGCCTTTCAGCGCAATATCTGCAGCCAAAGGGTTAGCTTTGCCTAAACCTTGAGAAAGGAGCTCTGGGAATTCTTTTTGCAAGCCAGCTACAGTGTCAATTGTACTGAAAGCAGACACTGACAACACATTGTCCTGAATATTAAAGCCAAACTAGTCAAAACAGTCCAGTCCAAATATGTTGTAGCACTGTAAAGGTCACTGTTCGCATAAACATGCTATACATGGCAGGCAAAGTACACTTTCTGAGAATGGGTATGTTTTGTCCATTATAAGCCGTCAGTTGCGTTCTAGTTTTAGACAGGCGTGGGGAGCCTAATACTTCATATGTGTGACGATTTAGCAATGTGACGGAGGCACCCGCGTCCAACTGAAACTTCACACGTTTCCCACAAGTAAGTAAATGAACAAAAAGTTTGTTTGACTGACGTATCACTGACGAAACCGCTCGTTTCCTAGTTGCAGACGTCGAATATACTGCGTTAATGACAGGGGCATTGGGACACCAGTTTGTGAGTGGGCTGAATTCTTGTGCTTGTTCTGTTGTAAACACACGGATTGCAAATGTCCTTTCTTACCACAAGTGTAACACTCAGCTTGTCGGGAGGAGAAGTGTTGGCGTTTGTGCCGTGTATAACACCGTGGTCAAGACGTGATTCTTTTCGCGTGTGTAGCCGCCTGTTCAGCGAACTGCTTCCGCGGCATGGACTTCGCGTGGCTAGCGCACTCTGCCGGTGCGGAATGGGGCGATCATAACTAAGGGACTCAACCCCACAAATATCTGGCTCCTCAAATGTATGAGCCGACAAGGCACTGGAATCTTACTGGTCTAATATTTTCACTACCTGCTGAAACGATGAATCTGATCGTTTCAGAATTTGTTCTCTGATTTTTACATCAGACACATTGTACACGATCGCATCACGAAACGTAATGTCTGAATATAAAGAACAGCATGAACACATAAATTTGCGTTTTCTGGACGTACCTTGCAAATCTGTTACCCACTCGCGAACGTTTGTTCTGGCGTTTTGTTTTTTTTTTCAATTAAAGAGAGAAAAGCTGCTACCACCATTCAGTTATTGGTCATAATATTTGGTTACTGAGTCTATCACTGCGTCGTACGACAGTTCACTCGGAGTGACGTTAGGAAAGAGATTTTGAATGAGGCAGAAAACTGCAGTTCCTACCTTTGATAACATATAGGGAAGTTTCACAGTACCTGGTATGTTGTGGGCGAGTAAATGCGCCTCTAACTGGAACAACCACTCGAATAATTCTTCCTCTTGTTCACTAAACTTTCGAAAATGTGGTATAACAGCTGTAGTAGCCGGAACTTGTTCCAGCGGGCGCACCGTGTTGGAGAGTAGCTGCTGCACCACGTTGAGAAGAGTAGATACCTGGGACATCTGAAACTGAAACAACTGCATAAGCTGTGAGGCATCTAACGCTTGTAGCTGCAGCGCCTGAGCAAGGGGCGGGACAGGTGGGGTGGCCATATTGTAAGACACAAATGCAAAATACTTTCAAGGCAAAAACCATGACAAAAGCAAAGAAATGTTCTGCTTAGTGTATTCATCTCTTGGTCTCCCTCTACGATTTTTACCCTCCACGCTGCCCTCCAATGCTAAATTTGTGATCCCTTGATGCCTCAGAACATGTCCTACCAACCGGTCCCTTCTTCTTGTCAAGCTGTGCCACAAACTATTCTTCTCCCCAATTCTATTCAGTAACTCGTCATTAGTAACGTGATCTACCCATCTAATTTTCAGTATCCTTCTGTAGCACCACATTTCGAAAGCTTCTATTCTCTTCTTGTCCAAACTATTTATCGTCCATGTTTCACTTCCATACATGGCTGCACTCCATACAAATACTTTCAGAAACGACTTCCTCACACTTAAAACTATACCCCCATCTTAACAAATTTCTCTTCTTCAGAAACGCTTTCCTTGCCATTGCCAGTCTACATTTTATATCCTCTCTACTTCAGCCATCATCAGTTATTTAGCTCCCCAAATAGCAAAACTCCTTTACTACTTTAAGTGTCTCATTTCCTAATCTAATACCCTCAACATCACCCGACTTAATTAGACTACATTCCATTATCCTCGTTTTGCTTTTGTTGATGTTCATGTTATATCCTTCTTTCACGACATTGTCCATTCCGTTCAAATGCTCTTCGAAGTCCTTTGCTGTATCTGACAGAATTACAATGTCATCGGCGAACCTCAATGTTTTTGTTTCTTCTCCATGGACTTTAACACTAACTCCGAATTTTTCTCTGGTTTCCTTTACTGTTTGCTCAATATACAGATTGAATAACATCGGGGAGAGGCTACAAACCTGTCTCACTCCCTTCCAAACCATTGCTTCCCTTTCATGCCCCTCGACTCTTATAACTGCCATCTGGTTTCTGTACAAATTGTAAATAGCTTTCCGATCCCTGTATTTTACCCCTGCCACCTTTAGAATTTGAAAGAGAGTATTCCATTCAACATTGTCAAAACCTTTCTCTAAGTCTACAAATGCCAGAAATGTAGGTTTGCCTTTCCTTCATCTAGTTTCTAAGATACGTCGTAGGGTCAGTATTGCCTCACGTGTTCCAACATTTCTGCGGAATCCAAACAGATCTTCACCGAGGTCGGCTTCTACCAGTTTTTCCATTCGTCTGTAAAGAATTCGCGTTAGTATTTAGCAGCTGTGACTTATTAAACTGATAGTTTGGTAATTTTCACATCTGTCAACACCTGCTCTCTTTGGGATTGGAATTATTATATTCCTCTTGAAGTCTGCGGGTATTTCGCCTGTCTCATACATCTTGCTCACCAGATGGTAGAGTTTTGTCAGGACTGGCTCTCCCAAGGCCGTTAGTAGTTCTAATCGAATGTTGTGTACTCCCAGGGCCTTGTTTCGACTCAGGTCTTTCAGTGCTCTGTCAAACTCTTCACGCAGTATCGTATCTCCCATTTCATCTTCATCTACATCCACTTCCAGTTCCATAATATTGTCCTCAAGTACATCGCCCTTGTATAGACCCTCTATAAACTCCTTCCACCTTTCTGCTTTCCCTTCTCTGCGTAGAACTGGGTTTCCATCTGAGCTCTTGATATTCATACAAGTGGCTCTCTTTTCTCCAAAGGTCTCTTTAATTTTCCTGTAGTCAGTATCTATCTTACTCCTAGTGAGATAAGCCTCTACATCCTTACATTTGTCCTCTAGCCATCCCTGCTTAGCCATTTTACACTTCCTGTCGATCTCATTTTTGAGACCTTTTTTATTCCTTTTTGCCTGCTTCATTTACTGCGTTTTTATATTTTCTCCTTTCATCAATTAAATTCAATATTTCTTCTGTTACCCAAGGATTTCTACTAGCCCTCGTCTTTTTACCTACTTGATCCTCTCTGCCTTCACTACTTCATCCCTCAGAGCTACCCATTCTTCATCTACTGTATTTCTTTCCCCCATTCCTGTCAATTGTTCCCCTATGCTCTCCCTGAAACTCTGTACAACCTCTGGTTTAGTCAGTTTATCCAGGTCCCAACTCCTTAAATTCCCACCTTTTTGCAGTTTCTTCAGTTTTAATCTACAGTTCATAACCAATAGATTGTGGTCAGAGTCCACATCTGCCCCTGGAAATGCCTTACAATTTCAAACCTGGTTCCTAAGTCTCTGTCTGACCATTATATAACCTATCTGATACCTTCTAGTATCTCCAGGATTCCTCCATGTATACAACATTCCTTGTGTTGTGGTTCATTATATGTTGTGTAGGAATAGATCACTCTACGAAACACAAAGCTCTTCAACTTCTTTCCAAACGTTAGTAAATAATGATTGTCCGTTGTGGATGAATCAGAACACTACAACTGTTGAAACTTAAGGGGTATTTTGTAATGAATTAGCTTCAATCAGTTCCTTTTATGGGTGTTTATTTTCTCATGATATTTCCAGATACTTGACATCTTAAGTGTTATACGTTTACTGATCTTTTCGTTTCTGTGCAAGCGACTGTGCAGTATTTTGCAATGGAAGGTTTTCAGAGAGCTGTTGTAAAGTGTTGTATGTAAAGAAACAACAATCAAAACACATAAATAATAGTAAACTTCTGAAAATTGGGTGAACATAAAATGAAGGTACTATCAAAAACGCGCATTTTGAGGTATTTGTAGGATTGTCGTGTTGTGAAAGGGGTGACGTTCGCAAAATTTTGCCTCAGGGAACTTGCTTACCGAGGGGATGTATTCTCGTGCTGATGCAAACAATCTTCTTCACCAAGCTGTTCCCCGCGTCTGGCCATTCTGATTTAGGTTTTCAGTGATTTCCCTAAATCGCTTCATGCAAATTCCGGGATGGTTGCTTTGAAAGGGCACGGCCGACTTCCTTCCCCATCCCTCCCTAATCCGATGAGACCGATGACCTCGCAGTTTCGTTTCTTCGCCCAAATCAGACCATAACCAAGCTGTTCCTCTACTGCACGCAGTACAGTATGCAGTAAAATGGGTCCATTTCCTCACGCATTTAACCTTATCTTAAGAGCAAATAAGGGGAGCACAGCCTAATCACGAAAATCCCTCCCATACCGCAACTTCGACTCCATCGTACCTCACTCACGATGCTGAACGTGATGGAATGTAAATTCCTCTTGTCATTCGACAAATTCAAACCACTTGTATTTCCACAGGATTTGAAAAACATCCGATTGGTGTGACCACGCAGATCGCCCGAAGAAAGTCCCATCGGATTATGTGGGACATAATCTAGAGGTCAGTTCGTTCACAAAATCGCGCACCGGCAACACTTTCGCAATTCTGGGAGGCTGTATAGGCGTCATGGCTGAATACGTCCGACTCATTCAGTTCCTGCACTATGTCGGCTAAAGAGTTCTAACACGATATTAGGAGGTAAACCATGAATTTTGTCACGACAGTGTACTCCGAAGCTACAGGTATTATTGTAATGGATGATACGTAGGGAGTAAGACTATCGGTAATTCTGCGCGTTGTCACAGATGTAACTAATCTTAACGTTATAATCGTGGATGATACATAGGGAGTAAGATTGTTGGAAATGGTGCACGTTGTCACAGAGTTAACTAATCTTATCATTGTGGTCATGATCATGCGAGACGAAAGTTGAAAGAATTAAAAAATATATTCTTAATTCATCTTGGAACCAGGGCTCTCGGAATTTTTGGACGAATGTCATCCGCCTGGTAATTTTCCCTTCTGTATTTTTTTTTTTTTTTTTTTTTTTTTTTTTGCATTTCGTTGTCATTTTCACGCCGACTAAGCAAATATGTGACTGATCGTTGATCTTTCCGTTGACTCTTTTCTATCTCTTCCACTAACCAAACTCACTCACACTGACGAACAGTAAGCAACAATTGTTCGAACGAAAATCTTATGGGCGACATTGTCCGTGAATGAAGCACACGATCTCAGGTTTCATCCACCGAATAGAAGTAGCGCACCTGCATTCAGTGTGGTCTTAAATATTGGGGCCAATTTCAGTGCTTGATTTCCTTACACGTAGTAAAACGACGTCAACGAATTTGGCAAATTTATCTTCACTATACATCAGTTTTTTTTTTTTTTTTTTTTTGTTTTTACGTTTGGAAACATCAGAGATTCCTTATCCCAGGAGCTGATCCTCATAAAGCCCACCCGCGATTTTTAGCACACTCCTTACTATGTTGCAGTTGCTTCGTTTGCGAGCATAAACCGTTAGACGTCATCCATATCCTCATTGGTGTTGCAGTTTTGTTTGGTGTTTCTAAAGTTCATTCGTAAGAGCTGCCACGTACGATATTTTGCTTCTACCTGCGTTGCAATTAGTTGCTTCGGAACTAGCTCTGCGAAGTAAGCTGATCCCTGCGAAAAAGTTATCTGCTCAGCGAAGCCCGCAACAGACAAGAATCGGAGAGTGTGTACGGCGGCGGAACAATGCGGGCGGCTCGTTTACAAGAGCGGAGTTACGTCCGGACTTGTATGGACAGGCAGCGCCAGCCGCTATCGCAGCCACGTACACGGCGGCCACAACCCTCAACCCTTCTGTGGCGGCCGGTGGGTGGGGGGAGGGAGGATGGAGGTGAGCAGCCGACAGCAGCCGAGGCCTCCGGCACGTTACACATACCACAGCACGCTGGCAGGACGGGGGCAAAGGGTTCCTTTCAGACCGTTGTCTACAAATGCCCGTTATAATCTACTCATGTTGTTCGGGCGATAACGTTGTAATAATTGAAAACAAGATTGCTTGATGTGAAGTAGTTTATTTTATTACCAATTTCGGCAGTAACTAACTGTCATCCTCATGTAACGCCGGAAATGCATATCCTCACTATTTACATCTATTGTACTATAAATTTTTTTCCTTATTTTGTTACCTGAAGATATGACATTTCTGGGACTTTATATATTGTAATTGTTTTACAATTTGTATATATACACTCCTGGAAATGGAAAAAAGAACACATTGACACCGGTGTGTCAGACCCACCATACTTGCTCCGGACACTGCGAGAGGGCTGTACAAGCAATGATCACACGCACGGCACAGCGGACACACCAGGAACCGCGGTGTTGGCCGTCGAATGGCGCTAGCTGCGCAGCATTTGTGCACCGCCGCCGTCAGTGTCAGCCAGTTTGCCGTGGCATACGGAGCTCCATCGCAGTTTTTAACACTGGTAGCATGCCGCGACAGCGTGGACGTGAACCGTATGTGCAGTTGACGGACTTTGAGCGAGGGCGTGTAGTGGGCATGCGGGAGGCCGGGTGGACGTACCGCCGAATTGCTCAACACGTGGGGCGTGAGGTCTCCACAGTACATCGATGTTGTCGCCAGTGGTCGGCGGAAGGTGTACGTGCCCGTCGACCTGGGACCGGACCGCAGCGACGCACGGATGCACGCCAAGACCGTAGGATCCTACGCAGTGCCGTAGGGGACCGCACAGCCACTTCCCAGCAAATTAGGGACACTGTTGCTCCTGGGGTATCGGAGAGGACCATTCGCAACCGTCTCCATGAAGCTGGGCTACGGTCCCGCACACCGTTAGGCCGTCTTCCGCTCACGCCCCAACATCGTGCAGCCCGCCTCCAGTGGTGTCGCGACAGGCGTGAATGGAGGGACGAATGGAGACGTGTCGTCTTCAGCGATGAGAGTCGCTTCTGCCTTGGTGCCAATGATGGTCGTATGCGTGTTGGGCGCCGTGCAGGTGAGCGCCACAATCAGGACTGCATACGACCGAGGCACACAGGGCCAACACCCGGCATCATGGTGTGGGGAGCGATCTCCTACACTGGCCGTACACCACTGGTGATCGTCGAGGGGACACTGAATAGTGCACGGTACATCCAAACCGTCATCGAACCCATCGTTCTACCATTCCTAGACCGGCAAGGGAACTTGCTGTTCCAACAGGACAATGCACGTCCGCATGTGTCCCGTGCCACCCAACGTGCTCTAGAAGGTGTAAGTCAACTACCCTGGCCAGCAAGATCTCCGGATCTGCCCCCCATTGAGCATGTTTGGGACTGGATGAAGCGTCGTCTCACGCGGTCTGCACGTCCAGCACGAACGCTGGTCCTACTGAGGTGCCAGGTGGAAATGGCATGGCAAGCCGTTCCACAGGACTACATCCAGCATCTCTACGATCGTCTCCATGGGAGAATAGCAGCCTGCATTATTGCGAAAGGTGGATATACACTGTACTAGTGCCGACATTGTGCATGCTCTGTTGCCTGTGTCTATGTGCCTGTGGTTCTGTCAGTGTGATCATGTGATGTATCTGACCCCAGGAATGTGTCAATAAAGTTTCCCCTTCCTGGGACAATGAATTCACGGTGTTCTTATTTCAATTTCCAGGAGTGTATTTATGCATTTATGTTGATGTATATTGGGTTTGTTTTGTAAATATCATTTGTATTTTTACGCTGGGTCTTGCCTAAGGAAAACTATGCTATCGAACGATTACATCGATAGGTCGTTTGGAGAACCAAAGTGTTTACGCTCTTGGGTAGTGTTGGCTCTGCCGCGTGGAGCGCGGGCAGAGCGGAGTCTGGCTGGAGTAGGGCGGTGGAGCAGGTGTGTTGAGCGACGCTCCCGCGAGTTGTCACGGTTTCGGGGTTTGGCAGCATTTAATTGCGTTCGGCTTGCTGTAATAGTTTCCTGCACGCAGTCGTGGATGGGGAACATTAGCCGGCACACATCAAGAGCCCGTTTCGCCTGGTGACCGTGTCGAGAAGAAGGCGCGCCAACATCCAGCTTCTGTAGCAGCTACAGCCGACAATAAGTGACTGTTGCCACCTCCTCGATCGACGACTTCAAACCTTCAATCAACCAACAAGGAAGGCTAAAAGCACGTAAGGTTTTAGAACTGTATGGCAGACCTCAGCTTTTCAAACTGTTCCATTTTAATCACTAAAATACAGCAACTTAGCATGAACCTTTGTTGCTCATTGTCCCAATTGCATTACCAAGCAGGGTCCCTTCCATTTCAGAAATGAACTCGATTGTCGTTGAAATTCAAACGCCAGTATTAAAGTAATATCATTCCATTTCACTGCTTTAATTTCAAAGTTCAGTTAAGGTATTCATAGCTGGCTATAATATTTAGATTACACAAGCACAAATTAAGAGTGCGAGTTTTATTACTATATTTTAGCTTACCTGTGACTGCACCTCAGCTTGGTACGTGCTAAATTTTACTGTGGTTAATTGTTCAAAATCATTTAATTCAAGTTCAAAGTTAAATCTCTTATTTCTAAATTGCGTAGATTCAAGCTGCTTTTGAGATGATTGTTGAGGTAGCCCAAGACTAACCTTATTTTTCTTTTTTTTTTTTTTTTAATTTCGTAGTGTTTCAGAAAAAAGTTCACTATTAATTTCAGTCACTAAATTAACTTTCAATTTTCCTGTCTTATTAATTCTTTTTCTAAATAAAGTCAGAGTGTAGCGAAATTGATTGCTTCTGACAAACATTCAGTTTTCACACAACACGTGTCAACCTTCAGTTGCCACGCTTTTAGTGCTAATTATATGTGCATTAACCTTTCTTTTTCAGTTATTATAGTAGTTGTCCATAGGACTGGCGACCGTAATTTTCCCCAAATCTCAAATATCTAATTAACGCCAGTTAATTGTTAACGTAACGACCGCACATTTACTTTCTTTATTAACTTTATCCTTTTTCCAAATTAATTTACACTCATTTCATTTGCATTTTTCCTTTCATTTAGATGTAACCCTTTCCTTCCTCTTTACCAAGAGATTAACTTCGGTGACGATTGCTTTTCCCGAATTTCCATTAGGTACACGCGGTTTAATTTTCCACTGTCATTACGGTCAATAAGTGAGAGGAAGGTTATACTCAGATTCTCCCCGTTTACGGATAGCTCAACGCTGACGCAATAATGTACAGCAGCTATACACAAGGAATGAAAAGTACATACCTTCCCGAAATATAATTACCCATCAGTCTCGCCGACATACTGCAAACATGCCTCAGTTATAATAACACAGCTCCAGAATGATTTCTCAAATACACACATTGATCGGCCAGAACTTTATGACCACCGAACTACTATCGATATAAACCCGCCCAAGTGACAGTCAGCGACACCTGGCAAGAAATGCCTGCTACTCAGACACACGCACGGTGTATCTCGCATCATGAGCGTTCTGTCCATGTGTAAATTCAGGGAGACGATCAATGTATGTGAGCTTCAACGAGGGCAGATTGCGATGGTCTGGAAGCTCGGCACGAGCATTTCGGAAACTGCACGACTTGAAGGGCGTTCGAGAACAGCTGTAATGGGTGTCTCCAACACGTGGCGAAACGAGGTGAAAATAGGTCCAGACGTGGGCGGCACCCCTCTTTAAACATGTCGGACTTGTAAAACCGGACAGCTGGCGGTCAGTGGCTTGTTCCCTTATTATCATTATTATTATTATTATTATAAATGAAATTTCGCCACGTTCCTTAACCCTTTCACACCTGATTTTTTTTTTCTAGAGGACAGAAAATTCTTCTTTACGTCGTAATGCTTTTAGGCGACATTTTAACGATTTTGGTGCAAGATTTATGCAAAAATATGTACCTACTCATTTCAAAACACACTTTGTACACTGGGCTTCATTTTATGGAGTAAAATAAGTAATTACGAAATATTCTCTACTGCAATAAATAGTAAATTGATCAATCAATGATTAACGTGCAAAATAACAACTACAATATTCAGTTATACTGTGGAATTCTAAAGGTGGCAGGGGTAAAATACAGGGAGCGAAAGGCTATTTACAATTTGTACAGAAACCAGATGGCAGCTATAAGAGTCGAGAGGCATGAAAGGGAAGCAGTGGTTGGGAAGGGAGTGAGACAGGGTTGTGGCCTGTCTCCGATGTTATTCAATCTGTATATTGAGCAAACAGTAAAGGAAACAAAAGAAAAAGTTGGTGTAGGTGTTAAAATCCATGGAGAAGAAATAAAAACTTTGAGGTTCGCCGATGACATTGTAATTCTGTCAGAGACAGCAAAGGACTTGGAAGAGCAGTTGAACGGAATGTACAGTGTCTCGAAAGGAGGATATAACATGAACATCAACCAAAGGAAAACAAGGATAATGGAATGTAGTCAAATTAAGTCTGGTGATGCTGAAGGAATTAGATTTGGAAATGAGACACTTAAAATAGTAAAGGAGTTTTGCTATTTGGGAAGCAAAATAACAGATGATGGTCGAAGTAGAGAGGATATAAAATGTAGAATGGCAATGGCAAGGAAAGCGTTTCTGAAGAAGAGAAATTTGTTAACATCGAGTGTAGATTTAAGTATCAGGAAGTCGTTTCTGAAAGTATTTGTACGGAGTGTAGCCATGTATGGAAGTGGAACATGGACGATAAATAGTTTGGACAAGAAGTGAATAGAAACTTTCGAAATGTGGTGCTGCAGAAGAATGCTGAAGATTAGATGGGTAGATCACATAACTTAAGAGCAGGTAATTGAAAAGAATTGTGGAGAAGGGGAGTTTGTGGTACAACTTGACAAGAAGAGGGGACCGGTTTGTAGGACATGTTCTGAGGCATCAAGGGATCACCAGCGTAGTACTGGAGGGCACTGTGGAGGGTAAAAATCGTAGAGGGAGACCAAGAGATGAATACACTAAGCAGATTCAGAAGGATATAGGTTTCAGTAAGTACTGGGAGATGAAGCAGCTTGCACAGGTTAGAGTAGCATGGAGAGCTGCATCAAACCAGTCTCAGGACAGAAGACCACAACAACAACTGTGGGAGATAGCGAATCAACCACATCTGTATATTCTGCTGATCACGGGCTGCCGTGCACTGTGTAATTGACTTGCTGATGTTTTCACGGTTTTGTCCAGGAGTTGACCACATTTGTACACTATGAAACGCCCGAACATTCATAAATGTGCACCTTAGGCTTCTATTGGGAAAAAAAATACTCCTGTTGCAGCTAACTCATAGTAAAAGTTAATGCACTCAGAAGGTTAGCTGTTGGGTAGTGTGTACTGACAAAATGGTTCAAATAGCTCTGAACACTATGGTCCCCTAGAACTTAGAACTACTTAAATCCAACCTAAGGACATCACACACATCCATGCCCGACGCAGGATTCGAACCTGCGACCGTAGCGGTCGCGCGGTTCCAGACTGAAGCGCCTAGAACCGCTCGGCCACACCGGCTGGCAGTGCGTACTGAATATTTGTTTTACAACATGAGAAGTGATGTTTGTTGTATAATTTCTACGCAAAGAATTTAAAACTTATGTACGTTTAACATTTACCGTAGCTGCCACCAAACGACTTGCCACCCACCGAATATATTTTTATTACGATTGTGTGTGTATTTAACTGTGAGTCTGAGAGATGGAAGCAACTTTCCTTGTGATCAGGAAGTAGCAGGGTGGGTGTTTGGAATTACTTTGTTAATTTTTTGCATGGCTTGGTCTTAAATAAGCACGAAATTTAGATATCGGCCATAAAGCCACAACCCAGGGCTAAGTTTTAACGCAAATGATCGATCCTTGCTCACTTTGAAATCGCAAATTGGGTGACAATACATTAGTAAAGGAAGTAAATGAGTTGAAACTGACATGCTTGTGTCTAGACTGCATAACCTTCAGAAACATTTTCATATATGTCATCTTTCTCTCCGTGCGTCAACTAAAATCTCTTCGATGATTACCCGAATACCAGCTGTTTAACACCAGCCATATAAACAGTAATTTCACTTAAAGCAGTAATGAAATATAAAAAAAACGCTTTTATTGCTAAAATCTACGCTCCTACACACAACACAATGGCTCGTGGAGTATACGTATTAATTTAGAAGTATACGACAGCTCGTTGTGATGGTTCACGAGACGCTTTGATTGTTCATGGGAGGCAGAAGAAAGTAAATCGTGACGCCTATCTTGATGTAATGCTCCTGTACTATTAGAGGACGTACGACACAGCTCTGTAGTGTTGCCTTGGGGAAGTTAAGACCTCAGGTCCTACAGCTTAATCGGGTGGAACAGACAGACGTTAAGTTACTTCGGGCATATCCTGATCGAGTTTTATAGGTTGGCTGCTGTACACGATACATGCAATAGACGTTGCAGGATGGTCGATGAGGCTGCTTGCGGATGATGGTGTTGTCTAAGGAGAATTGTGAATGCGATAAATTATTGGTAGGGGGCCGGAATGGAAACTGAGATTAAACTTGGTTCAGTATGCAGACTGCGATCACTATATGTATAAGTATCGCTTAAGAATCATAAAAGAAAGCTGTATAGTGGAAGACACCTGGAGACATCGGAAGGTTTTAGTTTGAGATTGCAGATTGATTACATGCTGCTAAGACAGAGATTTAGAAACCAAGTTTTAAATTATAAAACATTTACATGGGTGCATGTGCACAATTTAATGGTCGTGAACTATAGGTTAAGACTGAAGAAATAGCAAAACGGCGTAAAATTAAGGAGATGAAATCTGGATAAGTTAAAAGAACCAGGGGTTCATAAGAGTTTCAAAGGGAGCATTAGGCAAGGGTTTCCTAGAACAGGGGAAAGAAATACAGTACAAATCAAATGTGTAGCCTCAAGAGTTGAAGTAGTGAAGGCAGCAGAGGATGAAATAGGTACAAAGACATGGCCTAGTAGGAATCTTTGGATAACGCAAGAGATAATGAATTTACTCCATAAAAGGAGAAAATATAAAAAGGCAGCAAATCAAGCAGGCTAAAGGGAATACAAATGTCTAAAAACTAAGATTTGAGAGACGGGTAAGTGAGAACGGCTAGAGGACATATATAAGGTTTTAGAAGCATATTTCATTAGGGAGAAGGTAGACGCCGCCTACAGGAAAATTAAAGAGGCCTTTGGAGGAAGAGGAGCAGCTGTATGAATATCAAGACCTCAAATGAGAAACCGGTCCCAAGCAAAGAAGGAAAAGCTGAAAGGTGGAACCTGTGTATAGAAGGTCTATACAAGGGAGCTCAATTTGAAGCCAATATTGTATTTAAAGGGAAGTGAACGTAGATGAAGATGAGATAGGAGATGTGATACCGCGAGAAGAATGACAGAGTTCTGAAAGGCCTAAGTCGGAACAAGGCCCTGGAGTAGATGATATTCCGTCAGATGTGAAACAGAGGCGAAATACCCTCAGACGTCAAGAAGATTGTAAGAATTGCAGTTTCAAAGAAAGCAGTTTCTGACAGGTTTCAAAATATCATTCCAATTCCATGAACGCACAAAACTTTGAAATTCAGTTTAGCCCTAATACAAGCAGGCGCACTGCTAGGCTTATTCAACGACTGATTTTTATATGCCCTCCGCATAAACGTGCTACCTGGCATAACAATTCCGGGGCAGTCCGAAGCAAAAATAATTATGAAACCCAAGCCTTGATGTATTCATTCTAGCAACGTGTTGTCTAAGTTTCAAGTTTTACATTTGACGTGTTGAGAAATAACGGAGAAAACGGAAAGAAAATTTGTAATCCTACTGCTCAGTCTGTAATTCACATCAGAACCCTGGAGACAGTCTTTCAATTTCGTTGCAGAGGTATTGATTCCTTCCGAATTGTTTCTCAGCCTCGTATCTATTCTTTGGACGCCTTGATGATGTACTGCTTTCGCATCTCGCTGCACACGATCTCTTCGTAAGTTTTCTGCTCGATTGCACTTACTTACTACACGTCCTTACTCGAAGGACAAAACCGCACGCTGTAACATCCCAAATAGACTGTCAAAAGTCAATAGTGCAAACGAAAATCAAGATTCAAAGCGAACCAATAGTGTTTTTCGTACAATTACTGATGCTTACTGATCCCAAGCTAATGTAATATTGTTGTGCAGTGCTGCTAACTATGCCCAGACACTACAGGATGTATCGAGTTGTCGCTGATAGCCCGTAATTCAACAGAAAAAATTATTTTTCTGGGATTAGACATTTTACCCCACGTATTAGAAGGTTCAAAATATCCTTTAACCTAATAAATTTTTTTTTTGAAAGTTATAAAGTCGTGATACTTCTCAATATTTGTTAAAGGGGACATCAGTCTGTCCTACAACTCCTGTCCCACAGCCCATAACCAATTCTTCCCATGGTCCAATTATTATTGCCTACTCGGATCCTACGAAAAAAGTTCTACATTTCATTTAGAATGTAAATGTAGAGCTTTGTTTTCTAACACCTGATATTTATGTTCGAAATACACTTTGTTTTGCAAATTCTATTGTATTGTACAATATGGTTAGCCGTTTAAATTTGTGGCTAAAAACCACGTTTAGTGTGATCCATGAACAGCGTCGTGGATATAACAGGTTATCGGTCCCGTCGGAATCCCTTACATCGGTGAGTCCTCTTGCCTCTCGCCATTGGAGTGCTGGATTTTGGTGAGTATCCATGGCATGCAAGCCTGTCACTATGAAGTCATAGGCATTTTACCTCAATATAATGTGCATTTTTCTGGTAACCGCGTAGCGGGTAGCGCGCGAGTTACGGCTGTTGCATGGAAACACACACAGTAATCAGTCTGACGGTGGGGTTTGTGGACGGCCACCGAAATCAAGCATTCCGTGGGTTTGAGGACTCACCACGGTCAAACCGGTAGGGAACAGAAAACTGCGTTACCATACAAGTATCTTAGTAGTCAGAAATGTTAATGTCTAGCCATGTTATTTGTACAATGCAATCATGTTCTTAACACTCGTGTAACGTTTGGACATCAGCATCGAAGACTGGAACAAAAATGTCCGCATTTACATCATAAATGACATGTAGAATTAAAATCAGTTGTAAATAGCAAAAACAGGCCAACTTGATATTTGTCAGTTACAGCGCCATCTGCCACGAATGGATAAGAACGGTTAAGTAAACCATACGTATTTTCGTGTACTATGCGAATATGCAATAAAACAGGGTTCCCTTGCGAAAATGCAAAGGAGGAGGTGGTTGGTAGAAAGTACACAAACTAGTTCCACAAAGGAAATGGACCAGCCGCATTTAGGAAGTGCCTAAAAAATCATATTTTCATATAAATGGTCCATGCTAGCTTTGTTCACAACAACTGATGGACTTCGTAAATTACATGGTTCAAATGGCTCATAGCATTATAGGACTTAAATTCTGAGGTCATCAGTCCCCTAGAACTTAGAACTACTTAAACCTAACTAACCTAAGGACATTAGACACATCCATGCCCGAGGCAGGATTCGAACCTGCGACTGTAGCGGTCACGCGGTTCCGGACTGTAGCGCCTAGAACCGCTCGGCCACCCCGGCCGGCTCGTAAATTGTATTTTAACAGTTGCACGATCGATAGGTCGCGAGACCGTCTCTAGTTTACGTTTGCCTTTGGTGAGCGTGGTTGGCATGGGGACTGGAAGAGTGAGGACAGTGACAGTCAGATCGTGAAGATGAAACCGCGGGCTGAGGCGGCCGAGTTGAGTCCGGCGGCGAGGCGAGCACTGTGCCGGCAGTTGAAGGCTCGCGTAAGTTCGGCAGTTAACGGTCACCGGCTCTGAGCGTAGCAGCGATGCCAGGAAAATACACTCGGGTGGGTTCCTGGATTGCGAAGCAGTATCATCTCGATCGCGGCCGACTGCAAACCTCTGGACGTTTGGAGCCCGTACCGAGGGAAGGAGGGTCTCGAGTGGTTCAGCCACTGACCGGACCTGGAGACGGACGGCAGACCGCTGCTGGGATGAAGTCTGTCGGCTCCTCGCTCTTCGACCTGGATCGTTGCACGGGTACGCCGGGTGAACTTCCGATTTGATTTGTCGGAGGCGAATGAGCCAAGCATCGGCAGTAACCGTAACTACAATTGCCATTTCCCGCACCAGTACGCTGACTGTTTGGTTCGATACGTCTCTGGTTGCTTGTTCTAGGGTCACCTCCGGTTCCATATCAGACTTCTCGTTACTGATACAACTTCTACGTCTAGGTAGAAAAGCTGTATGTGCACTCCTATAACACTTCTGGGTTTGTTTCTTTATTTCATGCTCCAATCTTAGTGGTATTTACCAAGTTCTTTGTCAACTTAATTAGCTGCTGTAGGGCGTTGGATTTGAGGCGGATTGCATTTACATATTTGCTGTGTTCATCTCATGTGCCACTTCCTGTGTATTGGAGAGGGCAGTCTAATCTGTTGTCTTATTGGATGCTCATGCTACCTACTTTGAATGTGTTTCCTTGTTGTTTATGTTCGTAATGGTGGGGCCTCTTACTCTTATCTCAGTGACTATTTTGCGTTTTTTACTGCTATCTTATACGTGGGTACAGTGTTATTCAAAAGTTTATAATCTATCTGCTGTTAGTCAGGGGCTCGTTAGCCAACCGATCCTGGTTGTTCAAAAGTGTGTGATATGTTATGGGATTTAACTGCTAAGGTCATGAGTCCCTAAGCTTACACACTACTTAACCTAAATCATCCTAAGGACAAACACACACACACCCATACCCGAGGGAGGACTCGAACCTCCGCCGGGACCAGCCGCACAGTCCATGACTGCAGCGCCCAGACCTCTCGGCTAATCCCGCGCGGCGAACCGGGTTAACTTGGGGTTTAGTGCGTGGGTTACCCCACACCTACGGGCGCGAGTTTCGTACAATTTGTTGTTGACAGTCGAACTTCCGGCTCAGTAATTGATTAGTGACTGTGTTTGGATTTTGGCCGCCTTACATGTTTCATCGTTTTGCCTCCGCTAACTCGTTGAAAAATTATTTACTTGTTTTTCTCGTTGCTGTATTTTTGACTGTCGTGCGGCGGCATTCGGTCTATAGCAGAGGTCTGGCCCAATTCCTGTACTAAATTCTCTTTTTCTCTGGTAATTTTGCCACCATTTGTCTTCCCTTTTTGGTGGGACTTGGGTGGAATTGCCCTGGTTCATAGAGCAGGTGCAACGTTCGAAAGCGGAGTCCGCAGCTCGTGGTGTAAAGGGTAGTATAGCTGCCTCTCGATCACGGGGTCCCGGGTTCGATTCCCGGCTGGGTTGCAGATTTTCTCTGGCAGGGGACTGGGTGTTTGTGTTGTCCTTATCATTTCATCGTCATCGTTCGCGACGGTGGCTACTTTGGATTGTGTACAAATTAGACTGTGTAAAAACTGGGACTTTGTAAGGGGGATGATGACCGCGCTGTTGAGGGCCCCACAATCCCTAAAAATCACGTCCGAAAGAGAAGCCCAGTCCTCGCTCTACCGAACGGCCAGCCGGATGCTAGTGGCCCTGCACCACGTAATCTTTCCGCGCCCACTACGCCTTGAGAAGACAGGGGTTGTATAGGACGTCAATGTATTTGTGTCAATCATTGCGCGCCTACTGCACCTTTATTTTTTTTTTTTAATTTTAGTCCATGTAACCTGTTGAAGAGTTAACCATTTAAAATGCCAATTGAGTAATTACTTGATTTATTTACTTAAATGTGTTTATGCAAGAGTGGCTCAACCAGCTGAATGGTTATGTATATATTATTGGTTTTCGAAGAGACCAAACTCTAGAAGATTTAGTATCTGTTAGTTTCACATTGATTATTTGTAGCATTCAGAACGCAACATTTAACATCAACTGCGTCTGGTTATTTCTCTTCCGTGCTTTGTGCACCTCCGCTATACGACGGTATAGTAATTTTCTTGTACTGTCCTTATTTGCGGAGTATACTTGTATTTTAGGTTGAGAAGTATTTTTCGAGAAAGGATTTTTTAGTTCCTTTATTTAACTGCTACAGCTTTTATTATTGTATTTACTTTGTTTGCTATTAATCAGGCTGGTTCAGTTTCATGATCGTAAATTGTTCTTTTTCTTAGTAGTGGGTACCCCCGGGAGGGGGTGCTTTTCCAATAGAAGTTTAGTTAATGTAATTTAGTGCGTTCTGTTAAAATAAAGGAGATAAAGATAAAGTTCACAACTCGAATTACGTTCAGTCTCCCTTGTGGCCTGTCCTTCCTACCACACAAAGCTTGAGACGGATTTTATCTACCAATAATGAGAACAACGAAAGTGGTACAATTATGCGTTGGTAATATTCACGAGAATTTTTCGGACGGTATGAAGTGAAGATGTGATTCATTTCATTCAGAGGATATGAAATCGAAGGTATAATGATTTATGATTATAAGCAACGAAGTCAGAGAATGTGCAAATAGCATGCAATCTAAACCAGTTTAAAATCTATTCAGGACACCCATCAAGAATTAAAGCGATTGCTTGGAATACAGAGATGAAAATCAATATTGGCCTGAAACTTCCCGGCAGATTAAAACTGTGTGCCCGACCGAGACTCGAACTCGGGACCTTTGCCTTTCGCGGGCGAGCGCTCTACCAACTTTTTTTTTTTTTTTTTTTTTTTTTTAAATCTCATTTTGTTCGCTTTTGTTCGTTGTATCTGCTCGGGGCGGACGTCGTAAGACATCCGTTTTAAGTTCGTTGTTGATCTATTAGCTCAGTTTTTTTATTACAGAGGGCTGCTAACCCTCTGACCGAGCACGCTGAGCTACCGTGCCGGCTGTACTTCTGCCAGTACCTCGTCTCCTAACTTCCAAACTTTACAGAAGCTCTCCTGCGAACCTAGCAGAACTAGCACTCCTGAAAGAAAGGATATTGCGAAGACATGGCTTAGCCACAGCCTGGGGGAGGTTAAGCAATGTCTCCGCAATATCCTTTCTTTCAGGAGTGCTAGTTCTGCTAGGTTCGCAGGAGAGCTTCTGTAAAGTTTGGAAGGTAGGAGACGAGGTACTGGCAGAAGTACATCTGTGAGTACCGGGCGTGAGTCGTGCTTCGGTAGCTCAGTTGGACAGTCTGCTTTAGGCAGTGGGGCGGCACGGACCTGCTGTCCCGGCCGCGGGCGCGCGTGAACGAGGAAGTGTTTACACCGCCGGTACTCGCGCGTGTTGTTGTCTGACTCGATCGCCATGGCACAGAATTTTCGAAAGACTACGCTCCAATTTACGTTCGACAACGAATTTGCCAGACCCAAAGCTTTCGAAATAGAGCGTTTTTTGAGGGAAGAAGTTCGTTTACCTGCTGCAGACATAATTGGAATACACCTGTCCATTGTAAGCAGTACAATGTACGTAAAGATGACCGATGACGCTGCGGGTGAAAGAACTCTCTCTGCTGCTCAAAGAGGATTTAAATTTCGACACTCTGATGGCCATATCAGCGATGTAACAGTAGCTCCTTCAGGATTGGGTGTGAGGGTCATTCGGATCTTTGAATTGCCGTTTGAGGTGCCAGAATCGATGGTTACTGAATCGCTGCGACCATATGGAACGGTACTTAGTCATACGCCTGAACGCTGGGCTAGTTTTAATACCTATCCTGTGCTAAACGGCGTGCGACAGGTGCGGATTGTCCTTACTAAACATATCCCGTCTTATTTATACATTGGCGGATGTCGAGCTATTGTGATCTACGATGGCCAGCCACGCACCTGTTCTGGCTGTGGTGGAGAAGGACATATCCGCTCGGAGTGCATACAACGCCGCGTCGTGCAACTGGCACGTGGAGAAGCGTCACAGCGAGAAGTTCCCACGCAACTGCCGATGACGCACGTGTCGGTGGCCCGCCGGGAAGTGTTGCCAAGTTCGGAGCGTGACAAGGCCGTGTTGATGCAAGAGCAGACCGAGTTACGGGAGAATGGAGGTGACTCGGAGAATGTCCCTGCACCCATGTCACGACAGTTGAGGGAGGAACCTTCCGAAAACTCACATGTAGCAAGAGACGTGGAAGTGGAGGTCCAGACGGTGGCGCCGGCAACGGACCAACGAACGACCGACGAACACAGTGAGGCAGCAGAGGGCAGGGCACACAAACAGCGATCGCCGAAGCGTCGCAAAAAGCGTCGCCATAGTTCGGGTGACACGTCCCCCCCTAGCCTAGGGGACACGGAAGGTATCCTAGCCGAAGAACTGTCTGACACAGAACACTTGTCTTCAGAGGACGCTGACAGGATTCCGTCCGATGGTGACCGGATGTCCTACCTTTTAGATGGTCCCTCTTCATTGACACCGACTGACCCAGCGCTGCCGACGAAGGAGTCAGGGACACCAATGTCCCGGCAGCCACGTCAAAATACATCAGAGGACGTTTCTCGGATGGATGACCACTGCGACTGGGCGGAACCAGTCGAAGACCTACAGGAATTGCCACCCCCAAATGATGACCACTCACCTACAGGATGCACACCACGGAACGACAACGAAGGAGGGCAGCACATTGGCGGGCACTCCTCTGAGCACGAATAGTGGACTAAAGCCCTTGGAGTTCTCAATGACATGACACGAGCATGACAACGACAACGAACCAAGCATATAAGGTGGGCACAGTGAACGTTAACACCGCACGTTCGCTTGCAAAGATGCAACTTCTCCGGGACATGATTTACGCCACAGACGTTGATATTCTGCTGATGCAGGAAACCTTCAATGCTGCTTTTCCCGACGTGCATGGATACAACACTTATCTAGCACCGACTCCAGATGGAGGACGTGGCACAGCGATACTAGTCCGGGAAGGGATTCCGATGTGTGACCTCGATTACCTTCCTTCGGCTCGGAGTTTGGCTATGACCGTGAACGGCATTCGTATCGTCAACATCTATGCACCCTCCGGATCTGACAATCGACAGGCGCGTGCACGACTCTACTCGGAGGAGATTGCCCCCCTATTCCATGGGAGGTATGACCATATCTTGGTAGGGGGGGATTTTAACTGTGTACTCACACCGAAGGATCAAACTCCTAATTTCAGCTCCTGCCACGCATTGAACACGATCTGCCGGGACATGGCCCTTATGGACACGTGGGAAAAGATCCATGGGCAGCGAGAGGGCTACACGTATTTTACTAGCCACTCGGCGACCAGGCTGGATCGGATTTATGTTTCTGACGGATTAAGAGATCACGTGTTGGCTGCTGAACGTTGGCCCACAGCTTTTACGGATCACCTTGCGTATTTATGCACGTTAACCCTCCCACGGCAGCGGGTCTGGCGGAGTGGTAGTTCCTGGAAACTTAATTCCTCCTTATTGGTGGATCTCGAATGTCGCCAGCGGATCGAAGAAACATGGCAGACTTGCACTCGCCATCTGCCGCTGCACCGTACGGTTCTTTCGTGGTGGCTGCAGTGTGCAAAACCGGCGATACGAAGAGCTCTCATAACGTATGGCAAGGAAAAAGCGAAATGGCTCCGAGATACACTTGACTATTACTACATGGTGCTCCGCGACCTGTCCTCCAGGGCCCCATCGCCCGAACGTCAAGCGGAAGTCCATCGCATTCAGGCCTGCATTTTATCGATCACGAGACGTCGACTGGAGGGACTTTCGATCCGTGCTCGGTGCTTGGACAACGTCGATGGAGAACGTATTGGCATGCATCATGTGTCCAAGGGACACAGTCCTCCATGATGACGATGGTCGGCCCTTGACGTCACAACAGGCCATTGCTGCTGAGTTTCTGGAGCATTACCGCCTCCTTTTCACTGGGACGCCGACGGACAATCGGACAGAAGAAGAAATTTTGCGACAGATGCAAACGGAGGTGGATGGTCCGGATGCAGAGGTGCTATTGGCACCCCTAACGGAAGATGACATCCGGGGCGCACTCGCGAAGGGTGCGGTGCATAAATCCCCTGGGCCAGATGGGTTGACACTCAAATTTTACCGCGCATTTGCGGATTTAATGATGTCCCAGTTGGTATTGATGTATAACGAGTTATTGAGCCCTGACACGGATGTTTCGTCGCAGTTCATGGCGGGACTGCTTATACCAATACCGAAATCGACAGCGAGTGACAGCGCCCATCAATTTAGACCGCTCACGATGCTCAATACTGACTATAAGATCTTTGCGCGAATGTTGGCGGCAAGGCTCAAGATTGTAATATCCAAAACAATACCACCAGACCAGGCTTGTCTAGGGGTTCGGAGCAACATACATTCTATCCTCGGCGAATACCGTGACGTAATTTCCCTGACGGAAGCTTGTCGCATGCGAGCGGCGTTCGTATCGGTGGATTTTGATCGTGCCTTTGACAGGATCAACCATGATTTCCTTGACTCGACCATGCGACGCATGGCGATACCACAGGATTTTATTACCGTCCTCATGCGCCTCCTTCGCGGCGCTTCTTCGACGGTGAGAGTCAATGGCAGGGAGTTAGGAACGATTCCTGTTCGCAGCTCAGTTAGGCAAGGATGTCCCTTGTCAATGATACTGTTTACAATAGCGCTCGAACCATTGATGCAGACTCTGGGACTCTAACAGGCGTCCGACTCCGTGCGAGCTCCTTCACGTGTCGTGCATATGCCGACGACTTGATGATACTCGTCCGGTCGGAGAACGAAGTAAGTCAGGTGGTTACCCTTCTTACTACGTACGGGGTAGCTGCGGGAAGCAGGGTCAACATGAATAAAACCAAGATCATGCACATCGGTCGAGGGCTGGACGCTCTGCGAAGTCCGTTTACGACGGTGGACATCTTGCGATGCTTAGGTGTCTTGTTCACCCGATCGCTACGGCAATCAGCGGCGGCGAGCTATCGACGTCTCCTCCAGAACGTCCGACTGCACATACGCAACAATTCACTCCGAACGCACGACCTGCTCCAAAGGGTGGACTACACTCATGTTCACCTGGCCTCGCGACTGCCGCACTTGGCACAGGTACTGCCAATGCCACATGGTCTCGCTGACAGATTAATGGCGGCCTTTGGATACTATGTCAGCCAAGGAATGTTGTTTAAGATCAAATACGAGACTTTAACTCTCCCATACCATTCTGGAGGACTTAACCTCACGGATGTGCGGAACAAGGCTCTAGCTCTATACCTGCGAGCGACGCTACGAACTTGGAACCAGCGGCAACACGCCATCACGTCGGCCGTCCTGGATGTGCTTCTTCCCACGTCCTTTGAACCACCGGTAGCAGTAGCCACCATCTCGCCCTCGTTTTCTCACGTCGCGCGATTTTTTGTTGATTTTAGTTATGTTCAGTTACAGATACCTTCTACTAGAATCCCCACTACCCGTGAGATATATCGATACTTGCGGCGTCATCATGGCAGCAATGTTGTCGAACTTAAATACCCAACACGAAACTGGCGACAGATTTGGCGAGCGGTCCACACACCTCTCCTCACCACAGCAGCGCGATCGTCATGGTATACACTAATCAACCGCAAGACAGTCAACCGCCAACGATTGTACGACATTCGCATGGTAGATTCCTCGCTCTGCCTTATATGTGGCATGCAGGACACCGACGAACATTCTCTGCAGTGCGGTGCGGCAAAGGATGTTTGGCGGCTGACGCAACGCATCATGGCCCTCCTCCGACGCACCGACGAATCCACGATCACGACGGACGCTTTATTTTTCCGTGACCCTGTCTTTTTCCCCTCACACAAAACATCGGCAATCCGATGGATTGGAGGACACGCATCACACTACGTGCTCTCGCGGACCTTGATATCGGTCATGGACTATTGGCATTATCTACTAGAACAACACGAAATCATTAGACGCCACTCTAAATATAAAACGCATTTTGCGAACTTTCTAGGCAGCATGTTTCATAACTCCCCGAAGCGGTGGGGAGTCCCAGGTTTACGTTGTTTCGAGGGATAGGATTTACTCCCAGTGAAGTGACGAAGTTGTCACTTCGGCCCTATATTTATTTCCCTTCTTTTTTATATATGATTTTTCTTTTGGGACATTAAAATTAAATGAATAAATAAAATATTATTGTTACTAAAAAAAATTACAATATCAATGTTTCCTTCCTGCTGCCTCTCCCTTATCCTGTCAGGAGACGGGGACACCGTGGCCAGGCCTCCAAGTACGATCCCTGCCCACTCTGCCCTCTGACCTACTAAAAAAAATAATAAAAAAACAGAAAAATAAAAAAAAATAAAGAAAGTTGGTAGAGCACTTGCCCGCGAAAGGCAAAGGTCCCGAGTTCGAGTCTCGGTCGGGCACACAGTTTTAATCTGCCAGGAAGTTTCATATCAGCGCACACTCCGCTGCAGAGTGAAAATCTCATTCTGGAATATTGGCCTGCCTGTTATGTGGTGCATCGTCATAGTTTGAGATATTTCTTCACACTAATAATATTTGCGGAAATGCTTGCGACATATCATTGAATTCTCGTAGAAAATGTCGTCTCAATAATTACACACGGATATTTGTCTTCAGTTTCAAGCATTTATATAGAAAGTGCGGATGTATGAAACATTTGCTACAATTCGATTTATCTGTAAGAGCAAAACAGTTTGCAACAATTTACATTCTGTTACTGGGAATGCTACCTCATATGCTGTTAACAAAGCGGAAAAAATTCATCTTAACACCTGTTGATATGTTGTGTAAACACCATCAAGAAATATGCATATAATCCACAGCAGTGCTGGCATCTGTGTCAGACTACGTCGTCTGCTACCAAAGACGGATGGGCTGTTACAAGTTAAAGAAACAAAGATAGAAATAACAATGTAGAATCCTATATTTTTACTTCAGATTCAGCAGATTACGACAGTATGCATTGTCAGTTGCTACTTCTTTCAACCGAGCCAACACGTTGTAGCACCTTGCTGTGGCTAAACCACAGGCTAAACTTGAATCCAACAGGGATCGACCGTACACCATCGCTTATAAGTCCAAATCTTATACTCCTAAAATCTTGTATCACCGCCGGCCGGAGTGGCCGCGCGGTTCTAGGCGCTACAATCTGGAACCGCGCTACCGCTACGGTCGCAGGTCCGAATCCTGCCTCGGGCATGGATGTGTGTGATATCCTTAGGTTAGTTAGGTTTAAGTACTTCTAAGTTCTAGGGGACTTACGACCTCAGAAGTTAAGTCCCATAGTGCTCAGAGCCATTTGAACCATTTCGTTTATCACCAGAGACAAATCAGCGCAAATAAAATGTACAATACGTAAATAATTGACATAAGGATTAAAAGATCCTGTAAGATGAGAATGAGAGAAACCAAATCCTTTAAAAATCGAGCCACATTTTATTTCAGAAATATACCTACGAATACACCATCCAGTTCATTAATGTGATGGCCGCCTATGTTCGACGTCAGCCTCCAATAGCCGCTCACAGGTGGCAAGTGGTAGCATTAGCAGTGGAGGGTATGTCGCAAAGCTTGTATGGGGGACGCGGAAAACATTGCAGTCGTTGTCGTAATGCGGAAATGAAAAGATTTATCGGACGTCCAAAGAAGCATGATCATTGGGTTTCGTGCCAAGGGCGGAAACATTTCCGAAATGGCGTGGTTTTCAAACCGTTCGTGTGCCGCCGTTGTCACAGTATTCCGTTCATAGCAAAATGGTGCTGTCCAAAACCGGCGCCGAGGCAAATGTGGTGCACCATGGGCCAAACAAGACGGGTGAGAAGGACGGCTCTGAAGATGTGTGCGGATGGAGGGACGTGCAGCTGTTGAGCAACTGACCACCCAGGTGAACCAAGAGGCAACCAACGAACGTCGCTGCGTGTGGTCTGGGGATGTTTTCGTGGCATTCTGGAACGCACAATGGATCAACGTAAATATGCATTTGCCCCTCTTGACCATCTCCAGCCCTAGGGGCAGTTTGTTTCTCATCGGCACGGTGGCATGTACTAGCAGGACAATGCAGTGTGTCACCCAGCTCACCGTCTGTGTGCCCGGCTTGAAGAGTACCAGGATGAGGTTACAGTACTCTCCTGCTGATAAAACTGCTGTTTAATTTCATTCGAGAATATGTGGGAACATCTCTATTAGTCTGTTCGCTCCATCGCTTCTCGACCGAGAAACCTAGTGCAGATGGTCACGGCATTGAATTCAGCATGGCTCAACATCTGTTGAAACCTACCAGAATCTCAGTGACCCTCATCCTGCACATCTCGCAGTGGTCTGCACTGAAAAAGCGGCTGTTCATACTTTTGACAGATGGTCGCATAAATGTGACTCAGTAGTGCATATGTGAATGGTGGCCTTACATTGAGAATATTGATTAATCAATCAAACAACAGCCAAACTAGCAGTGCAAAAATTGAAGTTGCACAGTGGAATCAAAGAGTTTACAGACAGCAGCATGCACAAAATAAGTGCATAAAGCCGGGTATCAATTAACGAAGAACAGTAGAAAATTCTTGAAGTTGGACAGTGCCAAATAATATTAACAGTCAGAGCGCCATTTTAAGTTCATTAATTACCAATGCTATCGCAGCACAACTAACACAGTCGTAAGTCGAGACGGAGTTCAATGTCCTGAGATCACTCCCATGAAACTATTCTCTTCCAAAGCACGTCTAAGCGTCCAAAATGTGACTACCAGAAGTCCTGCGAACGCCCTCAGGCCACGCGACTCTATGGCTGCCCAAACGTATAAAGAGCAGTGGAATGAAAACGAGATAGCTGGAAGAAAGCAAATAAACTGTTTATTGTTTCAAACGTAATTGCTGTAGCATCTGCACTGTAGTCGAAACAAACTTGGAAATGTGTGTTCTTACCTACATCTGAGTACGTTCAAGGTTCCGTGGGCAACCGCAAACATTTCTCCATAACGACATTGAAGGTCGTGACTCAAGTGGGATAAACGTATTAACAGTCATTGCGATTTCCTTTAAGGTAATGAACAGTACAGTTTTTCAATCCGGATCGTTTTTGTTTTACAGCTCTCTATAAATATTTCGACCGTACCACTCATACCTACGAGCAGTTATCATTCCACGTGTTGACAAACGCAGAGACTGTCACACTCTATGTTTATGCCCTATGAATTCCCAGTCATTTTAACTCCTTTTATTTATCTTCGACACTTACACTGCTATCTGAACAGCACAGCACGAATACTCGTTCTGGAAAACGTAAAACCCTCTGTTTACAATTACATAACACTGTTGTGTTCTCTGCATCACTTTCTGCATCAGGAGCACGATGTTGGAAAAATCTTTCTAAAAATATCAGAGAAACTACATTCCTTCCGGATTTCAATAAATAGGGAACAGCCCACCTTCCATGACAACCGCCGTCTCTCTCACATATTAACGTCAGCTCCACCACCACTTTTACCCACCCTTTGTCGGCATAATTCTGTATTTAAGTTGTATTCTTTCATAACAGCCACCGTTACTGTCATTTCAGTCTTCTGCTCTTTCTTCATCACTTCCGCTTCTGATAATACTAAACTAGAGTACAAACTTGCTAAACTAATCTATATAATTCTTAATGCCATTCACTTTAATATTATTTGTGCTAGTTATTATATGTAATTTATTTTCTTTAAAAATATTATCTTTTGTTAGATTCGCTGGTTATATGTGATCTGTATCTCTCCTTTAGACCATGTTTGTTAGATATTATTATTGTTATTGTTGTTATTATTATTATTGTCACTATTCCTGAGACTGTTTTTGTAATATCCTCGATATGTGTTGTTCCTGGTCAGAGGTTAGAGAGCACCTGTAAGCCGTAATCTGGTCACGCTAAATAGACAGTGGTACGGACTACTGGCGTAAGGCTGCGTCGTAGTGGAAGGACCTGGAAAAAAAACCTCTCAACATCATTCGTATCAAGATTTTCATGAACACCCCTCAGGAAAAGTAGCTTTACCAATTAGGTCTACAGGACCTTGACATATTAATACAAAACCATCTAATACCTCAGAACGAGGGTTGGGACAATTTTAAGGTGAAACACACGGAAAGCGGTCCCTCATATGTCTTTCATTTTTTGTTTCATGGGATATATTTTATTGCGTAACAACAGTCTTACAATTACCATTTAAAAAACCTTGTTAAATGAATAACCACGCTCCTAATAATTTAAAAGACTTGAACAGACTCAATTCATTTATAACAATTTTTCATTTTATACCATTAAGAGCAGGGCTTGAAACGAGGATCGTACAGTCCTGAAATACGAATAAGATGTCGTACCAACTAGGTGTGGCTGAAAGCGAGTTCAGCAAACTGAACTTTATCAGTGGAATTAATTAGAATGACTGCTACCAAATGTACTAACAAATGCCAGGCATGAGTGACACGTTGCACAAGTGGATAACGTCCACATAAAATACAGAAATGGTGACAAGTCACGCCACTGATTGTGGCTGTTGGAAAGCCCTTAACAAAGAACAAGCTTTAATAAAAATCCCTTGAACAATAAAACACGCAGTCCTCCAAAATACAAGCAAAGTAAAGATGAGAAGGCATGCAATTTAAATGCGATTCCCAGTTGGTACAAGAATGGTTCAAATGGCTCTGAGCACCATGGGACTCAACTGCTGAGGTCATTAGTCCCCTAGAACTTAGAACTAGTTAAACCTAACTAACCTAAGGACATCATACACATCCATGCCCGAGGCAGGATTCGAACCTGCGACCGTAGCTGTCTCGCGGTTCCAGACTGCAGGGCCAGAACCGCGCGGCCACTTCGGCCGGCACCAGCTGGTACACACCAACAGAAACTATACCAATGAACCTTAAAATACAATTGCCCAGAATACAAGATAAGCTGAGAAATACAGCAGGCGCCTATCACAGGCAACATGGAAGAAGTAGGCAAGTTTCACAATGAGTGGCGATAGCTAATGGGTGGGGATTAATGGAAATGTTCGATAGCTCATATTGATATATGAAACGAGTAGTTGGAGATATAGTGAGGAGGATGTTGGGCTTGCAGAACAGGATATAAACATCATGTGCTTAATGAATTCACCAAACAGGACAGACTAATAGTTCCTGATTAATCGGTGGCACTCCGCCGTGGCACGCATCAAACGGTTAACTTAACCGTAGCCACCGTGATGCGGCTGGCAAAGGCACCAGGTTGCTGGCGGTCCCAGATGTCGTGCGATGATGGAAGTGTCACCAAAGCAGAAAGCCAACATGCCTCTGCTTCTGGCGCAGTGCAGGGAATAGGAACGCGTCGTCCGCTGCCAAAGCTACTCTGCCAACATACGTCAGAAGGAAACAGTAAACTGTGCAAATAGGCTACAGACGACAGTGCCTAACAAGGGGATGTCGCCAACCGAGACATGCCGATTTTGCCCAAATTGCGTGTGTAGAAGGAGGTGGGTCTCCACATCACGTGCCTTAAATATTTCGCCTCGGTGGGCCTTAGGAAAGGAGAAAATGCTCTCGAAAGTTTTCTGGCAGCATTGTATACCTTATGCATCGCACTAATCCTCGCTAACGGCGTAACGTAATGGTCAAGCGCATTGCTGGAATAACAGGAGACCTGAAATCAATCCCAGTTACTTCCTAATTTTCTTTTCTGTTTTTTCTCATTGTTATTTTATTTCGTTTCTTCCGATTGATCAAATGTTTACCGTAGAATTTAAATACATACAAGCTTTCGAATCAAATATAAAGCATATCGTAAATGGCGTATAAAAAGGTTACAAAATAAAATAGCATTCTTATCATGTATAAGACGCTAACAGACGTTACCCTAGCTGACCGCTGGAATCGCAAGCGTCATGTCAGCTATCAGACGGTAATGGATTTCTCACCACTGAGTGTCGCGACTGTATGTACTAGACTGTGCTTCTATTGTCAGTTCGCAACGATTCGTGGAGCTGTGAATATCGTCGCGCCAAAATTAAACAGGACAACCCAGCAAAAAAGTGACTGATAATCTCGAAACTTTTGATGAAGATTTCAAAGCAAACTTCACCAGTGCGATTTCTTACGCTTTTTCAATTTATAAAGAAAAAGGGATGATGACTGACAATCCTCCTATATCCTCCAGTCCTATAGTAACATCCATAGGTGAAGCAATTGCAGAGGCAGTTATCGACGTTATGAATACGCATTTCATAGGAAAGGACGACGAAGATCTGATACTATGCACAGAGACTGACGAAGAAAATATTTATGAAGAGGTACGTGGAACATCTCATTTTCTCTCTCTCTCTCTCTCTCTCTCTCTCTCTCTCTCCCTCTCTCTCTCTCCTCTCTTTCACACACACACGTTTCGTTTATCATATGCAGTCTCCTTTTATCTGTCACAGGTGACTTCTTCTAGTGCAGATGAGGATTATACTCCTGAAGATTTCTCCAAGAGTTCCTCACGTTCATCAGCAACATTGACTGACAAGAAGAAGGTCCTGGAATTTGCTGACGCTCATCCGAAATGGAAATTTGCAACATTCCAGTCTAGATTCCCAATTCTGAAGAAAAGGGATTATCTTAAAATCTGGAGGAAAGAAGTACACCAAGGTGGCATCAGACTTGAAAAGTTTTCCTTAATGGAATCGGAAACATGGGAAAAATTTCAAGATGCACCACGCTGCTATGAGCAGGTGACGACTAGAACCCTACAGCAATGGGCAATGACCGCTGCATTCCCGTATTTGTCGGAGAGTTTTCACTTCCGTCCTTCTAAAACTTGGGCAAAATCCTTCAAGAAAAAATATTCGATAAGGCAGCGAAAAATCACTAAATTCGTCAGAAAAATGATTTCTCAACTTTGGACGAAACAGTGGCAGCAGCAGAGAAGTTTCGTATGCAGATGAGACATTTAATGCCACATTTCAACATCGACTATATAATTAACACCGACCAGACCGGATGCCAGTATGAGTCAACGTACAGCAGGTGTCTGGATGTCAAGGGTGCAAATACTATTATGGTGAAGAAACTCAATCTATCGAAGACTACCCACTCTGACACAGCACGGTACAGTTTAACAGCTCCACACAAAACTTTACTCCTTGTGTTTTTGTGTTAGAAAGAGTCTGCTAATAAATTCAGTCCTCGGATTGCCGCCACTATCAAAAAATTAGAAGACGAGTACGAAAATGTTGTCGTTACTTGTTCCATGTCAGGAAAACTAAGAAAAGAGTTTTATGCAGTATTCTTGGAAACAACATTGAAGCCATACGTCGCAGACAATAAATTTCTTCTGTTGGTGGATTCTTGGAGTTGCCAAACTGATTCTACATTGTATGATGAGACATTTACGAATGAGCTAGGCGAGGCATTTTGTACCATGAAGGTCATTCCACCAAAATGTACACCGCTGGCTCAACCGTGTGATGTATATTTCAATCGCCAAGCCAAAATTCTAGTTAAAAGACTATAAAGTGCCCCTGAATTGCTCCGACAACAGCGAGAAATATCATCAAGAGAAGATGCAATTAAAATACATTCCATCGTGCAGCATCAATTCAGTGCTCCGGTGTTCACCCCTATGATCCAGTACGCTTGGTTTGCATCCAAACTGAAGCTGACAAACCGTCGTTTCAAAACCTGAATGAAGAGTTCTTTCCAATGACGCATGTTTCGGCAAAATGTAACTGCTCAAACAATGCCTCCAGAAAAAGTGCCGGGTGTGAAACATATACATGTTTCACATGTTTTTATGATAGACGTCACCATAAAAATTGCAAACCTTCTACTGTGATAATGAATAAAAAGTAGCGCACGTAATCACAAGAATCTTTGGAAATTGTTTTCATAAACACTTTTGCTTGATTATATAAATATACTGCTTTAATGAGTTTAATTTCTACGGTAAATAGTTGAACAATCGGAAGAAACAAAGTAAAATAAACACGGGAAAAAAATCAGAAAGCACCTGTGATTGATCCCACGTCGCCTCGTTCATTAGCAATGCACTTTACCATTACACTTCGCCGTTAGCGAAGATTATTGCACTGCGTAAGGTATATAGTGCTATCGGAAAAACTTTCAAGAGCATTTTCTACTTTCCTAAGGCCCACTCAGGCGAAATATTGAAGTTACGTGATGTGGAGATCCACCTCCTTCTACACATGTAATTTGGGCGAAATCGGCGGGTCCTTATTGGCGACCTCCCCTTGTAAGATGTAAGAAATTTTAAGTTATCTCTCAATCGACCAAATACACAAGTTACAGTCATAACAATTCTTAAACTTACTTGTAAATTACAAAACAGAATATAAGCGCTTCTAATGCAATGATTAATTCCTACTTCTCTACGAAGGGTGCGTTGCCTCCGACACATATTTTATTACAAATTCAATTTCATCATTTCTAACAGAAAATACTGATAGACTTGCACGGAATATGGCCTAGGACTGTCACTTACGATTAGTTACAACGACTGATAATCGTACATACAATCACTCGGATGCGCCTCAGTATAACAGGTCGAATTCCACATTAACACAGACGTAATTCCCAATGTCAATAAATTTCACCAACAGTCGTGCACTTTAATATATTATGTTGTTTTATTGTGAAGGCTACGAGTTTAATCATTTCATTATGCCATCTTCAGGCCCCATGCGCATCTATGCAAATAAACGAACTTGTCGTATAGCACCATTAATCGCTGGACATCGTGAAATCAATCGTTATACAATAGCTTCATTTGATTACGTGATGAGTTTCCATCACGTCTTCGAATGAAGCAGTTATATAAAGACTGAATTCACGATATTCAGTGGTTTATGGCACTGTACGGCAAGTTCGTTTATTTGCATAGATGCGCATTGGACCTGAAGAAAGCATAATTAATTGCCAGAACTGGTATCCTTCGTAATAAAATGAAATAATATCTTAAATTACACGACTGCAGGTGAAATTTATTGACGTTGACAATTAATTAACCAGCCGATGTCCTCCGCTCATAATGGATTGACTTACGGATTTAACACAAACGTGATCTTACAATATCAAGTACCGCACAATCAAAAAAATAAAAATAAAAATAAGAAATAAAACTTTTACTTACACTCAGATGTGAAGGAGCTGTAACTTCCAGGTTTCCAAATCGGGGTGTTATTGCTTCCAATCCGTACAGTCCGTACGCGGGGTCTTAGAGGTGCCGTTAAATTTAAGCTAGCAGAGTAGGCAGGCTACTTGCCGACTAGGTTGCACGCGGCGGCCCGTACCGGAGAGCCAGAGTGCGCTAAAAGCAACAACTGGCAATACAGGTGGCCTCCAGCCAACAACCAGTGCCAGGGACCGACAAAACAACAAAACACGCCTCGACCAAAGACCCTAGCTTGCGACATATGATCAAACCGATAATTGATTTATTTCTTTATTTATTTTTCCGTGGGACCAAATTAAGGAGAAGTCTCCATGATCATGGAACGAGTCAATACATGAAATTATAACACGATTGTAGAAACAGATAATATGAAATATAAGTTCAAATGGCTCTGAGCACTATGGGACTTAACATCTATGGTCATCAGTCCCCTAGAACTTAGAACTACTTAAACCTAACTAACCTAAGGACAGCACACAACACCCAGCCATCACGAGGCAGAGAAAATCCCTGACCCCGCCGGGAATCGAACCCGGGAACCCGGGCGTGGGAAGCGAGAACGCTACCGCACGACCACGAGATGCGGGCATGAAATATAAGAAACACATTCAAGCGACAAGTAGTAAGTTTAAATAAAGAAAATCAACAATGTAACAGTGGAATTTGCTTAATTTTTTAGCTCTTCCAGGAGCTCCTCGACGGAATAGAAGGATTGTACCATGAGGAAACTCTTCAGTTTAGACTTAATAGAGTTTTGGGCTACTGCTAAGATTTTTGAGTTCTTGTGGTAGCTTATTGAAAATGGATGCAGCAGAATACTGCACTCCTTTCTGCACAAGAGTCAAGGAAGTGCATTCCACATGCAGATTTTATTTCTGTCTAGTAGTAGCCGGCCGGAGTGGCCGTGCGGTTTTTGGCACTACAGTCTGGAGCCGAGCGACCGCTACGGTCGCAGGTTCGAATCCTGCTTCGGGCATGGATGTGTGTGATGTCCTTAGGTTAGTTAGGTTTAATTAGTTCTAAGTTCTAGGTGACTGATGACCTCAGAAGTTAAATCGCATAGTGCTCAGAGGTATTTGCCTAGTAGTAACTGAGTGAGAGCTACTAACTATTGGGAATAAGCTAATATTGCTAACAACAAACGACATTAAAGAAAATATGTACTGTGAGGGCAATGTCAGAATTCCCAGACTATTGTTTAGGGGTCGACATGAGATCCTCAAACTTACACCACATATAACTCGAACAACCCGTTTTTTAACCAAAAATACCCTTTTTGAATCAGAAGAATCACCCCAAAAAATAACACCATACGAAATAAGCGTATGAAAATATACGAAGTGCACTACAGCCCAAGTAGTTAGTGGTGCCAGCAGAGGGCCATGACGCCAAAATTAAAGCCGCCATGGCTCACCATCCAGCTGGGTAAAATAATTTAATAACAATTACTGATAATCGATATGACAATCTCTTCAAGGGTTACTTTCCTTTTTAAAAGAATAAATGAGTAAGTATAAAATTCAAGACTTCCCCATAACGGTATTCAATGACAAGTATAACACGACAGGAAAACAGCCTTCAAAATCAGCTGTCCAAAAACCATTTTTACAATCTGTTTGACTAAAATAGGACAAATAATACACATTTAGCTTAGGAAATTCATGAAAAGGGAAAAAAAAACAATTAAAGCTGCTTGATAGAAAACCTCCAAGCTCTGGGCAAAGTAATGAAGACGAGCAGCCGTGTAATTACTTGGGGCAGGCCCGACGCACTGCTCCTCCCTTTCTAAGAAACCGGTGGGTACACGCCCCAAGGCACAACATTCAATGCCAGCCTTATGAACAAAGAAGTAACTGTTAAGTAAAACGTGTAGAAACTTAAGCCATCAGATTACACGCTGGCAGTTCGAACAAAACAGTTGTGATAACTCGCTAAAAGATAATAAGGGAACCGGGCAAGGCAACCACTCAACTTAAAGTTCAGTGGCCAACCGAGATTCAGCTTGAAATCATACCAGGTAGAGGAAATAGCAAATACGTAACAGTCGTGCCGGGCGGAAATCATAGGTGGAAGGGAGACACTAACGGCTGGCTGTCGAATCTCAAATGGTTCAAATGGCTCTGAGCACTATGGGACTTAACATCTCTGGTATCATCAGTCCCCTAGAAGTTAGAACTACTTAAACCTAACTAACCTAAGGACATCACACACATCCATGCCCGAGGCAGGATTCGAACCTGCGACCGCAGCGGTCACGCGGTTCCAAACCGAAGCGCCTAGAACCGCACGGCCACACCGGCCGGCCTGTCGAATCTCACTTACATTAAACACAAGCCTGGCTTGAAAGTATAATCCACTAAAGGACAGGCAATAGGATGTTCCCTGTAACAGGCATTGGCTGGCGGTCTCTAAATAAAGCCACTTGGCGATTTAGTGCACAATGTACCTAGCAAAAAAGTATTTTGAACGTCACGGATAATGACACACTGAACGTAAAGAACTTACATAACCCCAAGCAGTCCATCACACCAATAATTTAAATGACATCAAAATCGCAACTCTGTGATGATTACCAATTGAATCTATTATGTTTTCATACTAAAGACACGCTCTTCAAATCGCCTGACCAGACACAGGAACACGAAACAACAAGAGCAGGAGGCTGAAGTTAGTCCGACATAAAAGCAGAAAAACACAAACACGCGCTGCAACCGCACTATTCACAGTTATGACGCTCACAGCGGGGAGCTAGATAAGACTACACCAAAGCGCCGGCCCAATCCCCGCTGAACTGGGCTGTCCGTGCTGCTTCAATCAACCTATCTCCTGGAAAACGGCCTCAGTGCTGCTCGTGCAAACTTGCACACCCCCTTAGCGCCCAAGATCGTGTTCAAGGGAACGTGGTGCCAGCTATTGACCGCGCAGTGGTTCAGACAATAGATAAATAAATAAATAACTCTCCAGCCATACCGCTTGAATGAACCTCGATAAAATACTGTAACGAAAAGACTGAGAATGCTGATGCTCTTGCTCCTCCTATTCCTTTGTGCGTTTAGTCACATGACTACTACTGAATAAAACACACGTTTTTGCAGAATGATCACCATTCAATTAGAAGTAATAATTTCTCATACATGCAACACAGTAGTGGAAAGAGGAAATTTTTACGACCACAATGCGATGTGTCATTAAAACCTGTATACAGAATTTCAATAAACATAAATAAATACGTGAGTACCTCACCACATCCGGTGCTGCAACGTGTTCGATTTAAACTGGAAAATTCAAATTCATATTTAAAACATCGAATTATCTTGACTAGTTAATATATGTTGGATAATGGACTCGGATAGTCATACTGATCCCTTACTTTATTTTTGTGTGGAGAAACCGTAGTAGTGGCACTGTTAGCATATAACTTAGCAAACTGTTTATAAAAGTTTATCTTTTTGTGTTACTGTCAGAGTGTCATACTATCGTTAGTTGCTGACATCGTCAGCTTTCGTATGACGTGTCATAAATGTCTATAGCGAATCTGGATCATTTGTTATAATTTTTACAAATTGTAATAATTAAGAACAGTGACATCTTTTTAAATAACCTGTGTACAGTCGAGATTAAATTTACAGTGATCTCGTATCATCACAGAGATTTCTATGAAGTGTTCAGTTTCCTCGGGGCTTAATGGAGAAACATTTTATATATTTTCCGTAGAAGACTGAAGCTTTACTCCGCATTTCAAAGCAACTGAGTCTCCATTCTCCCGCTCCTCCAGCAAGTAGCTGTTGTCTTTCCGTGCTCCTGGGCTTTCACAACGCTGCCCGGTCGCGCCTGGCATGCGCTAACGTTTTCCCACAGCTGGCGTCCAGCCCTCGGCATTACCGTGGCCACCAGACTGCTAGCATCCACTGAACATACTCCGTGCTACCATAGAATTTACGAGCCGGCCACTTCCAGTGCCACGAGATGTTTCTAAGGAACACTCTCCTATGAGGTTATTTTCCCAAGGATGCAGCTGCGTTGCAAATACTGGCAAGTAGCAGATTCATCAAACGATTAAACAGTCCGGTAAACCAAAGTTTCACAGATCCATTAGTGTCAATGTCATGCAGTAAACCTTCGGTTCCTTAAGGAATCGAACGCTCGTGCACAAAACAGCTTCTGACTGCTTTTGAAATGAGTTAATGTATTAAACATTTGACTCTAAGAATATTTGGGGAAAAAGTATAAGAAAAGTTTGAACTTTCTTCAATGGCAGCTGGAGGTCGCTAAGTGCTCTCTTCATGAAACACTGGCTAACTATAGTCTGGATAATTTGCGGTCCATTTAAGCAAAAAGCTCTTTCGTACGCGCCTCAGTGTTCATGACGCTATATCTCAAGAGCTGGTTCGCACAATGGAATAATTTTGGAGGCACGTTGATGAGCCAGAAAATTAGAACCACAGCCCACCAGCGATGATGGATGGCGACTGGTGGCGTTTCGGGCACGTGACGCGGTTATGGAAGTATATAAGCGGAGAAGACGCCGACGGGGCATCACCCGAGTGAAGATACGGACTGGAAATGGGGATATTCATTAAGTAAGTGACTTTGAAAAAGGAACATTATTATTACACAGAGCTTTTTAACGAGTATCTGTAAAATGACGAAGGTAGTCGAAAGTCCACACGCATCTACGGAAAGAGGTAGAAGGACAATGAAGCTACACCTAGGCGCTAAATGGTTGGGTATCCACGATTATTCACAGAAGGTGAGGTTCATGGGCTTATCTGTCTGCAAAGTAGGATAGACGGTGATCCGTGGCATCTCTGCCGAAATAGCACAACGCTGGTGCAAGCGCAAGTTTTTCGCAGCAGATCGCCTATCCTACTTTGTTGAACCTGGAGGTCCGTACCAGACACCCCTACGTGGTCACATGTTGACCCAACGACATCGTCAGTTACGATTGCAGTGGGCGCGAGGCCATTGGGATTTGACGGTCAATCAACGGAAACGTGTCAGCTCTTCGGCGAAATCGACATTAGCTCATCGAAGTGAACCGTGGATCGAAACGTGCAGCGTAGCACGGGTGCAGGCTGGTGGGAGCAGTGTTACGCCATAAGGGAGACTCTCCTGCGCTTGCAGGGAACCTGTGGTAGTAATCGAAGGCATGGTGACAGCTACGAACCATTCTGCATCCTTGGTGTCTTCCTCGACAGCCATGTCAGTTCTCAGCAGCATAGTTGTCCGTGTGTCGGGGTCATAATTGTACTACAGTGGTTTGAGGAACATTATAGTGAACTCACTTGATATCTCGGCGACGAAATTCGTCTGATGTGAATCTTACGGAACACATCTGGGTCGATTTCTGGTGCCATCACCGCGCACGCATTTCAGCGGCCAGTTACTGACGCACTAAGAATCATTGATGTATTTCGTTGCAAAGACGGACAAACAATCTGTCAAGAAAGTGGTCATAATGTTCTGGATTATCAATGAGAATTCCATGATGCGTGTAGGTACCGTCTGAAAGAAGTGTTCCGAGAAGAGTAGGAAGGAAGTGACAAATTAAAAAGTCGTGCCGGATGTTAAAGTTTTGCTGCATGAATAACGAAAATGTAGTAAACAAAAAACATTTCTCCTTTCATCATTTTGTGGGGAGGGGAGGCCGGGTGTCAGCGGTCAAAAGTTGCGTAAATGTTTGGAAACATCTGTAAAGCCTGTTTGAAGTAACTAAGTATTCTAATTCTCAAACACTGGATGGATGTATCACGGGTATTTGCGTAGCGTTAGTTCCAATACCTCTTGAGGTGTGCTCATGTTACAATTACACCTGAGGCTAAGAGAATGGCTGTATTAAGTAATGGAATTTTTGTGGGGTTTAAAGGTTGAATTCCTATTGGGGGTCATTAAACACACAATTTGTAACTGTAATACTTGCCTTATTGTGCTACACTTACAACATAAGATTGTACCTGTCAATGAGTATATTACGACACCCTTTTAAATTGTTAGTTTTGGTCAATAACTGCGCGAAATATTCTCAATGAAATCTGTACTGCTTATTTAAGCAACCTGCAACTGCAAATCGCTTCTGGGATAGCGGTTTAGTTATATACATCAATAAAAATTTTGTGGACTAGATTTTTGAAGATGATCGGTGATATTCTCTGAGAACTTATGTATAAGGAAGTCTTGGTCTCCGGTGGCTCGATTCAAAGAAGTAACACAAATATGATTTTTCCCGTTTCTTAACTATTTATATGTTTCTATAAAATTACTTGACATCAGGGAGAATGTCTTTAATATGGAATCAACGAAATGTACAAGAAACATGTGTTTCATCGTTTTGCTGTTTCTTAACTGATTATGTGTTTCTGCAAAACTGATTGACAATAACGAGAAACCCTTCAACATGCTATCACCGAAATGTACAACAGACATCCGTTTAATGGTAGGCTCGTCTGTAGAGAGGCAGAAGTACTGTGGATGTGGCTGCAGTCGCTACGATAACACCTCAGCATTGCGCCACTGCTCCGCTTTTCAATTGTATTCAGTTAACCAATATAGGAGTTACACGTAGGCCGCCCGTGTTCACGTATAACTAACACCGTCGGTGAAGCAATCCCCTGACAGAGCCTGTCATACCAAAACACTGTGTCATATATACAATTGAGAATATTTTCTCAGTGTATTAGGCTTTTATGAAACTGAAATCTGTGAATGATATATGGATTTATGAATTATAAAATTTCAATAAATAAATTTTACGATTAATGTATCACATATCGAAAATTACTAACAGATGCCTATTCGATATATAGCAAAGGTATAATGATAAGGAAAAGCAAGCCGGACATATCAGTGAGTTAGGATAGCGCAAAGAAATCAAAGGATGTAAGCATTTTGTGAGACCACGCCAGGCCAGTGCAGACAGTCGCAAAGGAGCTAACAAACATCTGAAACGCCCTCGAAACAAAGTTAACTTCTCGTGGGGAAAAGTTACTAAAAAGCGTCGGATAACAGTGTGTGCGGAATGGAAAGGAAACAGAGTGAGCGCCACTGCACGTAAAAATAGTTGCACTGCTATGAAGAGACGAAAAAGTTTATTATGTGTGGGCCACATGTGCAAAAAGCCTGCCAAGATTATGTAAACGTCGATATCCTACTCAATATTTCTTCGCACCACGTTGAGGCAAAGTATCGATTAATATTTTAAATCACGGCAAAATATTTGCGCAGAATGCATGAACAGAAATGTGTTAATTCAAATGCTTGTGTGGGCTGGGATTAAAAAAGTTCATGCAGCTAAGAATACGTAGCATTCTCAAATCTTAAAATCTGAACCACTGTGTCAATGAAGGGGGTAAGTAATGCAACAAAGGACTCACAACAAAGATCTTACGAGTAACTGTCAAAGCTCTAAATTAATTCTTTTGTTAATTGTCTATAAAAAGTTTTCTAAGCGAATTTGAACACGATACAAGAGATAGATTTTGCTATTTTCGACATGATAATAGTGTGGAATGTCGAGGGGGGCGGGGGGGGGGGCGGTGAGGGGCGTAGCTACGCCATAAAATGGAAGGAAATTTCACAAATTCTTTCCCAGAGAAATAATTTCTAAAAATTTAGTTAAGTCATAACAACTGGCAAATGATGGAATGGACTAAAATGGAATGGCAAATGCTGTCCATAGTTATTAGCAGCTTCACATTAACAGCTCTTTGCGCTCACATCCCTTGTATCTTCCTGAAAGCGACATGCTGCAGATAAACGCAGAAGTTAGGCTGGTGAACTCTTCCTGACTGTGAACATGATATCAAAGACAGAAAGAGATACCGAAGACAAAAGCCATGCCGGACAGCCTGGAAATTCAAGTTCCATTGTAGCACCGAAAATGTAGATAAAATATCTTCAGCGTCATATCCCTTGATAACTTGTGTTGTGCTTCTGGTATTGAATATGTAAGCTTTATTACGGAGACTATCTTTAAAGAATAAGCGATGTAATAGTGTACAATTTCTGACTGTAAAGTCATGCTCAAAGGTATCCGAACGACCTGAATTGCATTTCGCCTGATTTTAATGCAGCCCACATAACGCAGGTGTCTAGCAGGTCCTCTTATCGTTCCTTGGTACAGTCGTTTGACTATTGAAAATGGTTGCAACAAGTCACCTCTATAAAACACTGCTCTGTATCGCAATAGTCGTATCGCAGTAGTAATACTACGATACTACAAATATCAAGGAACACCTTATCACAGGTAAGACTGTCCTTAAGGCATGTAAATTCACATTTATTACAATAAATGACATACCTGAAATGTTACAACTCTCATCATTACGTCAGATAGGTAATGCACGTAGTAAGTTCGTCGTATTCATGATTTCCTCTTCAAAGTATCATACCGTACGTTTTAACTGAAATGACGAGACGAAACATTAATTTTTTCCTTTCCAGGACTCCAACCCGGCACCTATCGCTGTTATATTCTAGAGAAAACGAACGATAAATATGGGTTTTTTGCACCAGCAGCGACATGTGAGCATGTTTGAACTAGAAATAATATGACGAAGTCTCCAGTGCTGACGGGGAATAGAGCTCCACACATATAGTTGTTGACTACACACAAAGAGAAGTCAGCTACCGAATATTTCTCCACCAGCAGCTCGGAATAACGTCCTTGAACTTACAGTGATCTCGCAAATAGTTCTGTGTCTCACTGGGAGTCAAAAACGTCAAATATCGTTAGTGTTGACAACGAATGAAAATACATCAAGAATCGAAATTTTTATCCACCGGCAGATACGTGTTCTCATGCTAGAGCTTAATATTACATAATGAAATCATTAGTGCGGGGCCAGGATTCGAAACCATTCACGCGCAATATGTGGAGATATTGAGGAATCTGCAGTTCTGAACAAACAACAAATTGTAGCCGAGATGTATTGTCACGAAGGGATCAAATTCCGCGTTAAGGGCGGTCTGAGTTGCATTCCCAGTTCAGAACTAATTTTATCGACATACAGAAGCTCAGATAATAGATGGAATAAGTGTCCTATGAGCCTACACAGCGTTTGTTTCGTCACTAAAAATAAATAACTAGTATAAGAAAGGTTACTGGTGATAGAGTTTCTACATGTCGCCACTCCAGACTTTATTGTAGCTCAACCTAACATCTACTTGGTAGAGAAGCAATATCATTTTCCATGTGAATTTCAGACCGCAATGCCATTATATCTTCTTCACTTGGTGTAGCTAGAAGAGAATGAAATCTGTCTCTCCCTATCTAAAATCATTGACCGAAGTTGGAATCGATCCCAGACCATAGATTTATGAACCTATCATCAGCCCAACTGACCACCAAATCCTCTTCTCTTTAGCTCGTATTTCTATCATAACGCTGTTGAACCACACTGGCTGAGACTTCTGACACAGAGGCTCAATGTATCAATTTGCAGCATGTTCAGTAAATTCATTTACTTGTTTGACCAAATCACCATGAACTAGCTGCCTCGGCTACCCAGTGCATGCATACAACTTTATTTTGTAATCACCAAAATAAAATCACGTAAATGCCACCAACACAGAACTGCTAACAGTGTAGGATGCAGAAATTTAAATACACTCCTGGAAATTGAAATAAGAACACCGTGAATCATTGTCCCAGGAAGGGGAAACTTTATTGACACATTTCTAGGGTCAGATACATCACATGATCACACTGACAGAACCACAGGCACATAGACACAGGCAACAGAGCATGCACAATGTCGGCTCTAGTACAGTGTATATCCACCTTTCGCAGCAATGCAGGCTGCTATTCTCCCATGGAGACGATCGTAGAGATGCTGGATGTAGTCCTGTGGAACGGCTTGCCATACCATTTCCACCTGGCGCCTCAGTTGGACCAGCGTTCGTGCTGGACGTGCAGACCGCGTGAGACGACGCTTCATCCAGTCCCAAACATGCTCAATGGGGGACACATCCGGAGATCTTGCTGGCCAGGGTAGTTGACTTACACCTTCTAGAGCACGCTGGGTGGCACGGGATACATGCGGACGTGCATTGTCCTGTTGGAACAGCAAGTTCCCTTGCCGGTCTAGGAATGGTAGAACGATGGGTTCGATGACGGTTTGGATGTACCGTGCACTATTCAGTGTCCCCTCGACGATCACCAGTGGTGTACGGCCAGTGTAGGAGATCGCTCCCCACACCATGATGCCGGGTGTTGGCCCTGTGTGCCTCGGTCGTATGCAGTCCTGATTGTGGCGCTCACCTGCACGGCGCCAAACACGCATACGACCATCATTGGCACCAAGGCAGAAGCGACTCTCATCGCTGAAGACGACACGTCTCCATTCGTCCCTCCATTCACGCCTGTCGCGACACCACTGGAGGCGGGCTACATGATGTTGGGGCGTGAGCGGAAGATGGCCTAACGGTGTGCGGGACCGTAGCCCAGCTTCATGGAGACGGTTGCGAATGGTCCTCGCCGATACCCCAGGAGCAACAGTGTCCCTAATTTGCTGGGAAGTGGCGGTGCGGTCCCCTATGGCACTGCGTAGGACCCTACGGTCTTGGCGTGCATCCGTGCGTCGCTGCGGTCCGGTCCCAGGTCGACGGGCACGTGCACCTTCCGCCGACCACTGGCGACAACATCGATGTACTGTGGAGACCTCACGCCCCACGTGTTGAGCAATTCGGCGGTACGTCCACCCGGCCTCCCGCATGCCCACTATACGCCCTCGCTCAAAGTCCATCAACTGCACATACGGTTCACGTCCACACTATCGCAGCATGCTACCAGTGTTAAAGACTGCGATGGAGCTCCGTATGCCACGGCAAACTGGCTGACACTGACGGCGGCGGTGCACAAATGCTGCGCAGCTAGCGCCATTCGACGGCCAACACCGCGGTTCCTGGTGTGTCCGCTGTGCCGTGCGTGTGATCATTGCTTGTACAGCCCTCTCGCAGTGTCCGGAGCAAGTATGGTGGGTCTGACACACCGGTGTCAATGTGTTCTTTTTTCCATTTCCAGGAGTGTAGAAAGTGTTCCTTTCCACTTGAGCTACTCTATTGCGCTATCTGTTTGTTGAAATCGTCGTGAAGTGCAAAAGAAAAGGTATAACTGTTTGTCTCTCATAAGTATTCACCGGGCGATATGCATTATCCCACAGCGCTGTGGAATGCAGAAGTTCTGGGGGAATTATTGTGACTTCTGGAGCTGTTACAGCTATGTGTCAGTTTGTGGCGTAATGGTAAGTATCGCGTATGGTAGATAAAATGTCGTGAGTTCGAGTACATTCACTGCTACAGTTTTTAAAATGCAGTTCTGCTGTCTGCTAAAATTATCAATCTACTGGAACTTGTAACATAATATCCTTCACTTTTCAACCCAAAATAGTCGTATGTGGAAAAAGGGCTAACTTCTGCGACATTTTTTTCAGTTCAGGTTTAACAGACAGCCAGACAGTAGATGCATTTCGAAACATTTGTATTATGTATGGGTAGAGCGCATCGTGCCAAAATACATCGGAAAAGTATTTTCTACATTATCTGTCGTCTGGTAGTGGAATTGTATACTTCTTCAAACCTTTTTTGACAGCTTTAACACAGAACATGTTTTCTACATGCATCTAACTAATAAACTGCATGTGCGTTTTCAGACTGTTATAGATAACATCAGAGAATTCGCATATATCGTTGATGATTAATTTCTCTCTCATGTTTACTATTGTTTTAACAACATTAGAGGAAACCTTACGAAAATTGTGAACTATATTATAAAAAACGAAATAAAACTAACCACGATAACCTTACGACGGAGTATCTGTACACAAGCGTGCCTCTATTGTCACGAATTGGTAAAATACTACTCACTTAGATTTTGATTGTTTCTGTGTTTAGTTGGTATGCTGTGTCATACTCAAGAGGTATGTAAATGTGGCATTTCATAAATAAAGTTATGTATGCCTAGAAACCCAAAATTTGCTTGCCAGCAGCGGGAAGAGGCGTTACTTGTTGTGCAGCATTGTAAGTTTTTCACCATTTCACTATGAGCCGAAAGTATTTTCCTGCGATTTCCTTATCGATCTTTGATATGACTCCTTGTAGCTCTTTCACATAAGAGAAAAAAACGCTCCACTCAGTGAGATTGGAACTGCGAACCATATCAGACGCTTTTTCAAAGGTCAGCACGTTGCCACATAGCTGGCGAAGAAGAACCTGCCTTAGCTTCCTCTTATGAGACAAATAATGGCCAGAACTCGGTAACCGCTATTTGAAGGACGAGATTAGTTGCGATTTCCGCGTGCAACGACTTTCCTGGGCTGAAAACCGTAAATTTACAAACTTTAGTAACACCTCAAGCGACAATAACTCAGATTATTCAATGGAAATGACATGTAAGATCAAGTGAACTTTGAGGTTTAATTCCATGCACACCAGGAAGTAACTCATCTATCACAGAGTTGCCAAACATACACTGCCTTGTTGCCAAATCTCAGTTACAATACCAGCAGGAAAAAGACGAACCGATGTGATCTTACAGCGGGCTGGGATGTGACCATAGCTGGTGTCTCCAAGTCACGGCTACCTTGGCCTGGAATACGTAATGCGTCTGATTCGCATTTCTGTAACTAGGTTTAGTTACTAATAATACTCAGAACTGACTGCAAACTAAGCATCATAAATCACTAACTCTCATAGTTGTTTTCATCTTTCTTTCGCAAGTGTACTCAAAACTAAGAAACTCATTCACAGAAGTTTTCGTGTCTCGCCGATAGTCGAGCACAACAAACAAATAAAACTAAAAAATGAATGTGTGTGTGTGTGTGTGTGTGTTTACTGCCAAATGGCACGAGATCTTACTGCCTTCCGATATACGTCGCTGTCAGTTTTTCCATATGATTTGGTTGACATGACCTGTTGCAAGTTGTGTATGACAGGCAATGTTTTAGAAAATCAGTTGTTTTCCTTTGCAATAAACAGAAAGAATTTCATTCTAAGCTATCAAAGTACTAAATTTTCGTAATATAAGTTCAAATTTAATATTCGCTTCTATAATGTAGGAAAGTATTTCACAGTTGCAGAACTCCCATCCGACCCATTGACCTTACACTTAGTCGCTGACCATAAATTCTAGCTCAGAGGGACAGCAGATTAAGTAACCTAATGTAGCGAAGACTGTTTGCCAGTGCTCTTTCTCACCGGAAAATACGCAATTCACTCATTCGGCTCCATAAGTACACTGTAACAGTAATTTCTGTGTGTATGCAATGCATACGGATTAGAATTTAGTGGTGCTCTCTCTACCACTTCTGTATACAATATGCCTGACCTAAACGGGCCCTTTATCATTACAGGCCGTGGGCAGTGTAACATCTTACTGACAACAGTAATGTGCTTATACTGACAACCTGACTGTTCGTTTTATCTGATTTTGTAATCATTTAAATAAAACAACATGACCTTCCAGTGGGAGACATTTCGTCCCTCTTTTCCTCCCGTGAAATTTGTCAGTAAGCTTTTTGCCTTCCAGCCAGCGAAATGCTGCAGAGTACGGCCGGTAAACGATTTGCAAACCATGATTTAGTTCTTGTGTTTTTTAATTCTTCTGTGTCTTCAGCGTGCAATATGTGTTGTAGATACAGTCTTAGAGAAAAAAATTTACCGCTGAGTCGTTCACGTAAGGAGGCAATACAGTCGTGCTCCTGTCAGAATCCTATGTCCGGCAATGTGTTCGATCTGGTAACATTGTAGACTGCGGCACTTCCCAGAGGAGGTCTTGACTTTGGTCTTAGTACTTTATTCTTGACTACGACCGTAGTCTTGAGGTAAAACGCGAGACTAGGTAATACGACGTCTGGTAACTAAAGGCACACGTCGACAAAGTTTTTTTCGCCCCTTTCCTATCGGTGCTGAAGCTATGAATGTAATTCAAGAGAATCTACAATAGATTTCGTTTTCTGTCACACTGGCAATAATAGTTAGGTCCAACAATGTCTTAGCGAAAGATTTGTTTGCCGACCATCTGCCTCTGAACACCGCATGCGTCTAAGTTCTCTGGTACTCGTTTACTGCCTACTGGCGGGGGCTGAGGCACTGCATTGTCTCGCCTTCTGCCGACAACATCTGCTCCACTCCACACTCTCGACAGTTTAAAATGCTTTTATGTTGTTGAGTGGTGACCCATAAAATCTGTCTACGATTTGTGTTTCACTCTTGATAGCAAAGGAGGCACAAAACCGTTTTTATTTCATGATTATTTTATTACAGTAGAATGCAATACATCCATTTGGCACAGAATTAATTTTATTGCTTCTGATCCAGTGCACTAAAATTAAAGTGTCACATTCTGTTCTTTTTCCTTTCACGGGAGGTTCTTCAAATAATTTATTATTGTCATGGATTCATATGTGTTAGTCAAGGCACAGAGAGTAAATGCAATGTAATGTGTTTGGTTTCTTTCTTTGATTCTCTATGGTAAATGGATGCAAATGATTGTTTACCTATCAGAACCTGCTCTATAGCTGTTCAGGCAAATTGCTTGTTTTGATGTCTATACCTTAATTACTGCAGACGTGAACGTTGTTCACAAGTGATATTTAAAATATTCAATTGGATTTAAGGCGACAAAATTGTCCATTTTGAAGCTACCCAGAGAAAAAGTAAGTTTCTAGAACCGCTGTTACCAAATGTCTGCAGGGAGTTCGTGTGGAAATTTAGAATAGAGGGCCTAAAGTAATCAAGAGGTTCATTTCCTTCATACTTATCACCCTGGCATGTGAGTCTTAAGTGAAGAACGATATTGAAATTCGTATCGCTGATGGTCGACTCGAATTCCTTCAGAGACGCTGGTATTGCGAAGGAGCTTGGCAGTCAGAAAGCCAAGATCTGTGACCATTAACACAACTTACTGAGTCGAGATGCCAAGAGGATTTGATGTGTAAAGGTTTTCTTCCGATTTGGATACAGAATTTTATCTGTTAATTCGCAGCTCCGAAAAATATATATCAGGAAAAAGCTTGCATACGCTGGCCCCTACCACGGTTAGAACTGACGACTGACTGAGCCGTTCTGACCCAAGACACGGGCGATACTACCGGGCTACAGACACACTGCTGCCTGTACGGCGCTCTCATCATGGTATTTGTCGCTCAGCCTCATAAATAAGTTGTCATTTACACTCCTGGAAATTGAAATAAGAACACCGTGAATTCATTGTCCCAGGAAGGGGAAACTTTATTGACACATTCCTGGGGTCAGATACATCACATTACCACACTGACAGAACCACAGGCACATAGACACAGGCAACAGAGCATGCACAATGTCGGCACTAGTACAGTGTATATCCACCTTTCGCAGCAATGCAGGCTGCTATTCTCCCATGGAGACGATCGTAGAGATGCTGGATGTAGTCCTGTGGAACGGCTTGCCATGCCATTTCCACCTGGCGCCTCAGTTGGACCAACGTTCGTGCTGGACGTGCAGACCGCGTGAGACGACGCTTCATCCAGTCCCAACCATGCTCAATGGGGGACAGATCCGGAGATCTTGCTGGCCAGGGTAGTTGATTTACACCTTCTAGAGCACGTTGGGTGGCACGGGATACATGCGGACGTGCATTGTCCTGTTGGAACAGCAAGTTCCCCTGCCGGTCTAGGAATGGTAGAACGATGGGTTCGATGACGGTTTGGATGTACCGTGCACTATTCAGTGTCCCCTCGACGATCACCAGTGCTGTACGGCCAGTGTAGGAGATCGCTCCCCACACCATGATGCCGGGTGTTGGCCCTGTGTGCCTCGGTCGTATGCAGTCCTGATTGTGGCGCTCACCTGCACGGCGCCAAACACGCATACGACCATCATTGGCACCAAGGCAGAAGCGACTCTCATCGCTGAAGACGACACGTCTCCATTCGTCCCTCCATTCACGCCTGTCGCGACACCACTGGAGGCGGGCTGCACGATGTTGGGGCGTGAGCGGAAGACGGCCTAACGCTGTGCGGGACCGTAGCCCAGCTTCATGGAGACGGTTTCGAATGGTCCTCGCCGATACCCCAGGAGCAACAGTGTCCCTAATTTGCTGGGAAGTGGCGGTGCGGTCCCCTACGGCACTGCGTAGGATCCTACGGTCTTGGCGTGCATCCGTGCGTCGCTGCGGTCCGGTCCCAGGTCGACGGGCACGTGCACCTTCCGCCGACCACTGGCGACAACATCGATGTACAGCTCTGTAGCGGTATGCGAGGAGAATCCCGTGCTCGTGTCATAGAGGGATATGGAGAGAAGGCGCGGGGTTTGGTTAATATGCACCGTTTTCTCCTACCAGTTGTCTCAAACATTCAGGTGTATAATCTTCCATCAAGATTACAGTTTCCTACAAAATATATACGAATAAAACACTTACCTTATTACTTTGTGACAAAAGATTATTTCAGTACAACAAAAAGTCTTTGGAAAACACTTATGCCCACCTATCACAAAAGTAAGATAACAAACACTTTGCACCTCGAAATCGATTGCACCTACGTGCAGTCTTGTGACATTTAAATAAATCGTCTTAACAGCACTAAATCGTGGTTTGTGAATCGTTTACCGGCCGTACTCTACCGCATTTCACTGGTTGGAAGACGAAAAACTTACTGACAAATTTCACAGAAGGAAGAGGGGGACGAAATGTCTCCCACAGGAAGGTCATGTTATTTTATTTAAATTATTCGAAAATCAGGTAAAACGAACAGTCAGGTTGTCAGTATAAGCACATTACTGTTGCCAGTATGATTTTGCACTGCCCAGGGCCTGTAATGAAATTACTGTTAAGTGTACTTATGGAGCCCAATGAGTGAATTGCGTATTTTCCGGTGAGAAAGAGCACTGGCAAACAGTCTTCGCTACATTAGGTTACTCAATCTGGTGTCACTCTGAGCTAGAATGTATGGTCAGCGACTAAGTGTAAGGTCAATGAGTCGGATGCGAGTTTTGCAACTGTGAAATACTCTCCCACATTATAGAAGTGAATATTAAATTTGATCTAATATTGCGAAAATTTTTGTACTTGGACAGCTTAGAATGAAATTCTTTCTGTTTATTGCAAAGGAAAACAAATGATTTTCTAAAACAACTTGAAACAGGTAATGTCGACCAAATCATATGAAAGAACTGACAGCGGCGTATATCGGAAGGCAGTAAGATCTCTTGCTTTTTGGTTTGGCAGTACTCGATAGCCATTTCTAGGCCCAAGTAATTGAAGAAAGGCAGCGCGTTTTTGTTATCAAGTAACGTCCTCATCAATTACTTTAGTTTAACGTAACCTACGAGTTATTACTGATGTTTGATATTAACATGAAAAGGATTCCGTAGACAAGAAAAGAACCTGTTCTTGGGAAACTACTTCTATAGTGACCAAAAGGCATCAAATGATCTTCAAGTACAGTGTTCAAGCAGCGATATGAAGAAAATGATAGTAATAATGACGGTAATAATCGAATTATTCGGTAACTTCACACTTCCCAGCGGATTTTCTCGAACTAAGAAATTTGCTGAATTTGTGAAAATTTCAAAATGGCTTCACTTGGAGCTTATGTTGCCTAGAAGAGACTTTACATCCTGCTGACATGAGAATAAGATAACCTCCGCTTCAAAAGATTGCTTCTACTTAATCATAGTCTCGCGTTTTTTCCACCGTGACTAATTTTGTAAGCTAAGCACATCACCTGTTGCAGCACACTCCTGGGGCTGGGAAATGTAGCCACAATGGTCTGGCAGAACGAACTATCACAGGTGCAATGCGTGGGTTCAGGCATCTACTTTTAAGAGGCACAAACAGATTTACTTTACCCGTGGTAACATCAAGAGAAAGACGTTATAATCCAAAATCCGCATTAAACATCACGTTCCTTCATTACCAACTGGGCAGACCCGGTTTACTTTGGGAAATGACATAGCGGAAGTCATGGTAAACAGAAATACAGTAGCCAGTAAACTTACTTACATTATAAAATTTTATTTTATTTTATGTAACGATAGCCATTTAAAGGAACAGGGCTCTTACTTTACTTGTACTGGATTGAACTAGAGACGTTGAAAAATTTGGTGCTGGACTGTGATTCGAATTCATATCTCCTCTTTCGACGCTCTGAATCACTCGGAACAGTATAGTTGAATCATTTCGTTCCTTTTCTCAAGATTGCAGTCTTCTCTAGGTTTCCTCAAAAGGTACGTATATGGGCCCGAATCCTGATCCAGTACAAAAATAGGCCATAGCACCCACGACTTAGAGACACCAGCTATGGTCACTTCCTACCCCACTGTAAGATCACATCGGTTCTTCTTCTTGCTGTTATTGTAACTGAGAATTGGCAACAAGGCAGTGTATGTTTGTAAACTCTGTGATCGACGAGTTACTTCCTGCTGCGCACGGAATTAAGCCTCAAAGTTTACTTGATTTTACATGTCATTTCCATTAAATAATCTGAATTATAATCGCTTGAGGTGTAACAAAAGATTGTAAATTTACTGTTTTCAGTACAGGAAAGTCGTTGCACGTGGAAATCGCAACTAATCTCGTCCTTCACATAGCGGTTACCGAGTTCTGGCCATTATTTGTCTCATAAGAGGAAGCTAAGGCAGGTTCTTCTTCGCCAACTCTGTGGTAACGTGCTGACCTTTGAAAAAGCGTCTGATATGATTCGCAGTTCCAGTCTTACTGAGTGTAGCGATTTTGTCCCTTCTGTGAAAGAGCTACAAGCAGTCATATCAAAGATCTATAAGGAAATCGCGAGAAAATACATTCGGCTCATAGTGAAATAGTAAAAAACTTACAATGCTGCACAAAAGGTAACGCCTCTTCCCGCTGCTGACAAGCAAATTTTTGGTTTCTAGAAATACATAACTTTATTTATGAAATGCCACATTTACATACCTCTTGAGTATGACACAGCATACCAACTAAACACAGAAACAATCAAAATCTAAGTGAGTAGTATTATACCAATTCATGACGATAGAGGCACGCTTGTGTACAGATAGTCCGTTTTATTAAAACAGACATTCGTCGTAAGATTATCGTGGTTAGTTTTATTTCATTTTATATAATACAGTTCACAATTTGCTTAAGGTTTCCTCTAATGTTGTTAAAACAATAGTAAACATGAGAGAGAAATTAATCATCAACGATATATGCGAATTCCCTGATGCTATCTATAACAGTCTGAAAACACACATGCAGTTTATTGATTACATGCATGTAGAAAACATGCTCTGTGTTAAAGCTGTCAAACAAGGTTTGAAGAAGTATAAAATGCCACTACCAGACGACAGATAATGTAGAAAATACTTTTCCGATGTATTTTGGCACGATGCGCTCTACCCATACATAATACAAATGTTTCGAAATGCATCTGCTGTCTGGCTGTCTATTAAACATGAAATGAACAAAATGTCGCAGAAGTTAGCCCTTTTTCCACATACGACGATTTTGGGTTGAAAAGTGAAGGATATTATGTTACAAGTTCCAGTAGATTTATAATTTTAGCAGACAGCAGAACTGCATTTTAAAAACTGTAGCAGTGAATGTACTCGAACTCATGACATTTTATCTACCGTACGCGATACTTACCATTACGCCACAAACTGACACATAGCTGTAACAGCTCCAGAAGTCACAATAATTCCCCCAGAACTTCTGCATTCCACAGCGCTGTGGGATAATGCATATCGCCCGGTGAATACTTATGAGAGACAAACAGTTATACCTTTTCTTTTGCACTTCACGACGATTTCAACAAACAGATAGCGCAATAGAGTAGCTCAAGTGGAAAGGAACACTTTCTATTTAAATTTCTGCATCCTACACTGTTAGCAGTTCTGTGTTGGTGGCATTTACGTGATTTTATTTTGGTGATTACAAAATAAAGTTGTATGCATGCACTGGGTAGCCGAGGCAGCTAGTTCATGGTGATTTGGTCAAACAAGTAAATGAATTTACTGAACATGCTGCAAATTGATACATTGAGCCTCTGTGTCAGAAGTCTCAGCCAGTGTGGTACAACGGCGTTATGATAGAAAAACGAGCAAAAGAGAGGAGGATTTGGTGGTCTGTTGGGCTGATGATAGGTTCATAAATCTATGGTCTGGGATCGATTCCAACTTCGGTCAAAAATTTTAGATAGGGAGAGACAGATTCCATTCTCCTCTGGCTACACCAAGTGAAGAAGATATAATGGCATTGTGGTCTGAAGTTCACATTAAAATGATATTGCTTCTCTACCAAGTAGACGTTAGGTTGAGCCACAATAAAGTCTGGAGTGGCGACATGTAGAAACTCTATCACCAGTAACCTTTCTTGTACCAGTTATTTATTTTTAGTTACGAAACAACCGCTATGTAGGCTTACAGGACACTTATTCCATCTTTTATCTGAGCTTCTGTACATCGACAAAATTGGTTCAGAACTGGGAATGCAACTCAGGCCGCCCTTAACGCGGAATTTGATCCCTTCGTGACAATACATCTCGGCTACAATTTGTTGTTTGTTCACAACTGCAGATTCCTCAGTATCTGCACATATTGCGCGCCAGTGGTTTCGAATCCTGGCCCCGCACTAATGATTTCATTATGTAATATTAAGCTGTAGCATGAGAACACGTATCTGCTGGTGGATAAAAATTTCGATTCTTAATGTATTTTCATTCGTTGTCAACACTAACGATATCTGACGTTTCTGACTCCCAGTGAGACACAGAACTACTTGCGAGATCACTGTAAGTCCAAGGATGTTATTCCGAGCTACTGGTGCAGAAAAATTCGGTGGCTGACGTCTCTTTGTGTGTAGTCAACAACGATATGTGTGGAGCTCTATTCCCAGTCAGCACTGAAGACTTTGTCATATTATTTCTAGTTGAAACATGCTCACATGTCGCTTTTGGTGCAAGAAACCCATATTTAACGTTCGTTTTCTCTAGAATATAACAGTAATAGGTGCCGGGTTGGAGTCCTGGAAAGGAAAAAATTAATGTTTCGTCTCGTCATTTCAGTTAAAACATCTAGCTACTGCCGAGAAAATCCGATATGTCACTGTTGATTGTGCTTCGATATCTATCTTATTAGGTTCTGTGTTCGAATCCCTGTCCAACACAAAGCTTTACCATACGGTATTTTAAATAAGTTACTTGGTAAGAAGCAATATTTAACATCTCTCGTAGTTCGTTAACAGGGCAATAGGTGCTGGGTAGGGATTCTCGTCCGTTAAAAATGTTTGCGTTACGTAATTGAAAGTTGGTATTTGCTAATTGATACTGTCTAAAATCGTGGTATATCACTGTCTGTATGCCTAATCAGGAATGACTGTTAGTTTCCGTCAGTCACGAAATCTTTGCTCAGTCGGCAAGACCTGGGTTTGAATCCATATGCAGAACGAGACGGTTCGTCGTGTGATTTGAAGTTCATACATATTCTCATCTAGATGTTCGTGAATAAATTAAATTTTTAATGTCATGTTGTATTAAATAATAAGTACGGTATGTTACTTTGAAGAGGAAATCATTAATACGACGAACTTACTACATGCATTAATATCTGACGTAATGATGAGAGTGGTAACATTTCAGGTATGTCATTTATTGTAATAAATGTGAGCTTACAAGCCTTAAGGACAGTCTTACCTGTGATAAGGTGTTCCCTGATATTTGTAGTATCGTAGTATTACTACTGCGATACTACTATTGCGATACAGAGCAGTGTTTTATAGTGGTGACTTGTTGCAACCAATTTCAATAGTCAAACGACTGTACCAAGGAGCGATTAGAGGACCTGCTAGACAGCTGCGTTATATGAGTTGCATGCGAATCAGGAGAAATGCAATTCAGGTCGTTCGGATACTTTTGAGCACGACTGTACATAATTGATTGTAATTATAATGAGTACGTAAATTCCTGGAAAACAGTCAGGAGAACATTATCTGAGTATCGATAGCAAGTGCGAAATGGCACTGGCTGTGGTGCGGTTTATCTTTGCGTACTCAGATTGAGTCAAATCGTAGTGGCTTTGCAGTGGTTTATCTTCATGTTGTTTTTGTTGTTGTTGTTGTTGTGGTCTTCAGTCCTGTGACTGGGTTGATGCAGCTCTCCATGCTACTCTATCCTGTGCAAGCTTCCTCATGTCCCAGTACCTACTGCACCCTACATCCTTCTGAATCTGCTTAGTGTATTCATCTCTTGGTCTCTCTCTACAATTTTCACCCTCCACGCTGCCCTCCAATACTAAATTGGTGATCCCTTGATTGTTCAGAACGTGTCCTACCAACCGATCCCTTCTTCTAGTGAAGTTGTGCCACAAACTTCTCTTCTCCCCAATCCTATTCAATACCTCCTCATTAGTTATGTGATCTACCCACCTAATCCTCAGCATTCTTCTGTAGCACCACATTTCTAAAGCTTCTATTCTCTTCTTGTCTAAACTATTTATCGTCCACATTTCACTTCCATACATGGCTACACTCCATACAAAACTTTCAGAAACGACTTCCTAACACTTAAATCTATACTCGATGCTAACAAATTTTTCTCTTCTTCACAAACACTTTCCTTGTCATTGCCAGTCTACATTTTATATGCTCTCTACTTCGACCATCGTCAGTTATTTTGCTCCCCAAATTGCAAAACTCCTTTACTACCTTAAGTGTCTCACTTTCTTATCTAATTCCCTCAGCATCACCCGATTTAGTTCGACTACATACCATTATCCTCGTTTTGCTTTTATCGGTTTTCATCTTATATCCTCCTTTCAAGACACTATCCATTCCGTTCAACTTGTCTTCCAAGTCCTTTTCTGTCTCAGACAGAATTACAATCTCATCGGCGAACCTCAAAGTTTTTATTTCCTCTCCATGGATTTAATACCTACTCAGAATTTTTCTTTTGTTTCCTTTATTGCTGGCTCAACATACAGATTGGACATCATCGGGGGGAGGCTACAACCCTGTCTCACTCCGTTCCCAACCACTGCTTCTCTTTCATGTCCCTCGACTCTTATAACTGCCATCTGGTTTTTTACAAATTGTAAGTAGCCTTTCACTCCCTGTATTTCACCTCTGCCACCTCCAGAATTTGAAAGAGATTATTCCAACCAACATTGTCAAAAGTTTTCTCTAAGTCTACAAATGCTAGAAACGTAGGTTTGCCTTTCCTTAATCTTTCTTCTAAGATAAGTCGTAGGGTCAGTATTGCCTCACGTGTTCCGATATTTCTACGGAATCCAAACTGATCTTCCCCGAGGTCAGCTTCTACTAGTTTTTCCATTCGGCTGTAAGGAATTCGCGTTAGTATTTTACTTATTAAACTGATAGTTCCGTAATTTTCACATCTGTCAACATCTGCATTTTTTGGGATTGGAATTATTATATTCTTCTTGATGTCTGAGGGTATTTCGCCTGTCGAATAGATTTTGCTCACCAGATGGTAGTGTTTTGTCAGGACTGGTTCTCCCAAGGCTGTCAGTAATTCTAATGGAATACTCCATTGGCCTTGTTTCGACTTAGGTCTATCAGTGCTCTGTCAAACTCTTCACGCAGTATCGTATCTCCCATTTCATCCTCATCTACATCTTCTTCCATTTCCATAATATTGTCCTTGTATAGAATCTCTATATACTTCTTTCTGCTTTCCCTTCTTTGCTTAGAACTGGGTTTTTCATGTAGGCAGTATCTATCTTACCCCTAGTGAGATAAGCCTCTACATCCCTACATTTGTCCTGTAGCCATCCCTGCTTAGCCATTTTGCACTTCTTGTCGACCTCATTTTTGAGACGTTTGTATTCCTTTTACCTGCTTCATTTACTTCTTTTTTATATATTCTTTCATCAATTAAATTCAATATTTGTTCTGTCACCCATGGATTTCTACTAGCCCACGTCTTTTTACCCACTTGATCTTCTGCTGCCTTCAGTACTTCGTCCCTCAAAGCTACAGACTGTTTTTCTACTGCATTTCTTTCCCTCATTCCTGTCAATTGTTCCCTTATGCTCTTCCCGAAACTCTGAACATCCTCTTCTTTTGGTCAGTTTATTCAGGTCCCATCTTCTTAAATTCCCACTTTTTTTTGCAGTTTCTTCAGTTTTAATCTACAGTTTTAGGTGCTCAGTCCGGAACCGTGCGACTGATATGGTCGCAGGTTCGAATCCTGCCTCGGGCATGGATATGTGTGATGTCCTTAGGTTAGTTAGGTTTAAGTAGTTCTAAGTTCTAGGGGACTGATGACCACAGATGTTAAGTCCCATAGTGCTCAGAGCCATTTGAACCAATTTAATCTACAGTTCATAACCAATAGATTGTGGTCAGAGTGCACACCTGCTCCTGGAAATGTCTTACAATTTAAAACCTGATTCCTAAATCTCTGTCTTACCATTATTTAATCTATCTGAAACCTGTCAGTTTCTCCAGGGTTCTTCCATGTATACAACCTTCTTTAATGATTCTTGAACCAAGTGTTAGCTATGATTAAGTAATGTTCTGTGCAAAATTCTACCAGGCGGCTTCCTCTTTCTTTTCTTACCCCCAGTCCATATTCACCCACTACGTTTCCTTCTCTTATTTTTCCTGCTGCCGAATTCCAATCACACATGACTATTAAATTTTCGTCTCCCTTCACTATCTGAATAATTTCTTTTATTTCATCTTACATTTCTTCAATTTCTTCGTCATCTGCAGAGATAGTTGGCATATAATCTTGTACCACTGTGGTTGGCGTTGGCTTCGTATCTATCTTGGCCACAATAATGCGTTCACTATGCTGGTTGTAGTAGCTTACCTGCATTCCTACTTTCCTGTTCATTATTAAACCTACTCCTGCATTACACCTATTTGATTATGTGTTTATAACCCTGTAGTCGCCTGACCTGAAGCCTTGCTCCTCCTGCCTAATTGCCACTATATCTATCTTTAACCTATCCATTTCCCTTTTTAAATTTTCTAACCTACCTGCCCGGTTAAGGGACCTGACATTCCATGCTCCGATCCTTAGGACACCTCCCCACCCGGAGATCCGAGTGGGGGACTATTTTACCTCCGGAATATTTTACCCAACAGGACGACATCATCATTTAACCATGCAGTAAAGCTGCATGCCCTCTGGAAAATTTACGGTTGTAGTTTCCCCTTGCTTTCAGCCGTTCGCAGTACCAAAACGGAAAGGCCGTTTTGGTTACTGTTACAAGGCCAGATCAGTCAATCATCCAGACTGTTGCACCTGCAACTGCTGAAAAGTCTGCTGCCCCTCTTCAGGAACCATACGTTTGTCTGGCCTCTCAACATATACCCCTCCGTTGTAGTTGCACATTAGGGTACGGCTATCTGTATCGCTGAGGCACGCAAGCCTCCCCAGCAACGGCAAGGTCCATGGGGGGGGGGGGGGGGGCACGTTATGTATGGCAGCTTAAAACTATTCTAGTAAATCCATTTTCTTGCTGTATCTACAGAACTTCGAAATCACTATCAGTTCCCAACAAGGAGCGGTCAGTTCAAAGAATTGGCATTCCTTTAGCTGACTTCTACAAAAAGTTAAACCGGAATGCGTATCGATGTTCTTCGCATCTTAACTTTAAAGGACCTATCTACTTGATCTATACAGTTCGCTTAAAATATTGTAGATAACAGTTCTCTTCTATTAGCATTCCAAGCGGGCTGCTCCTCCACATTTGTGCACTGTTCCTTGAGTGCTGACTGTTTCACTGTGTTTTCGTGAAAACCGTTACCTATGGCTAGCTGTTGTGTGATTTTACGCACAGTCATTTTCTAAATGCTCTGTTACACATCGAAAGGCAGAGAGTTTGTGGCTGTTCAGATGACGAGTCGTTTTTATGAATACTTTGAAGGCATACCTGTTGTCTTACTTCATAATGTCTTCATCTAGAAATTGCGCTTCAGCAACGGTTACAGATTAGTAAAAAAATCCAAAGAGGCCAACTAGCTGCAGAAAAGGATGGTTTCTATTCAACATTCTACCGGCGTGCAACACATAAGATGACCTGACGTTTTATTTGATGCGTTTCATTTCTGGATTTAACTGCGTTTACTAGACAAGGGCTGATCATAGGAAACAGTATATTTAATAATGTATAGTATAAGTACGGTGACAGCACATTTTCATTGGACAAATGTCAGATCGCTTCATTATTTGGCGTTTGTCAGTATCAAGCTTCAGTAACATTTATTTCTGAAGAAGACCAGCTTACATCTGTCGAAACCGTGGTCATAGGCTGAATACAATGATCTTTTATTGCAGGTGATTAGCTGCTTTGGATTAATTTACTAAACTGCAGTTCCCTATTTTTCTGCTGTTGTACAGTGAATTCAGTTCCATCGTGTAAGTCATCACATCCATTTACAGTTTCGTTCACTTGTTTTTCTACTCCATCTTTCAGAAGCATTACATCGTCTACATAGTGCTTGTTGTATAGGATTCTATGTATGGGGTGTTACGGAATAATGAGGTTTCTATATTGATGATGGTTAATGAAAATGTTTACTATGGTTCCAGATACACTGGAGCCTATAACAATTCCGTCCTTTTGCACATAAAGTGTAGTGTCAAACAAAATAACTTTTACCTTTTTGTGTTAAAAGTAACTATAGCAGACTATGAAAGTTTAATATTATAGAGTTGCTACCAATTGGTATTCATTTCAGTACAATTATGAACATGCCAGACAGTGAGTATTCGTTATTATCTGATAACAATATTTCGAGATCGTTACCCAATTATTTGAACGACGATCGTAAAGGTTTTCTCTGTAACACGAAATCCTTTGCATTCTGCACGAATTTAAATTCCATACACAGTTATATGTATATATAATTTTGATGACGCATTAATTACCCTGCTCAAATACCTCTTGAAATAACCACTGTTAATTTTGATGACGCATTAATTACCCTGCTCAAATACCTCTTGAAATAACCACTGTTAATTTTATTTATTACAAGCAAAATCACGTAAAAGACGAAATATGCCGACAATTTTCAACGCTGATAATGTTGGTACATGAATTTTCACCAATGATACAAACTTGTTCGCAGACGCAAAACAAAAAGTGGTATTACTGTTATACACTTCGGCGCGACTATTATGGCCTTTATACCAAAATTAACATTCAGCGTGTTTTACATAGCATTGGACATAGAAATAAACAGTATGTAAATGTATTATAACTTGGGCCATTTTACCTCTGAGTGTGATTCCAAACATTGTTTTATATGAATTTTTTTCTAGTGATTATTATATATTAAACTAGCTGAAGCATCCAATGATGACGGGGCTTAATATAGGGTGAAGATGCTTTACCGATGATCACGTAGGCAATTTATTTATATATCTCAGTCATATAGTAAATTATCTATATGTCTCTGTTTCTTTTTTTTCTATGTGAAACGTGCAAATATTTTAAGTTCGAATAAAACTAGATTTTATGCACGCACTGATCACACAAGCAAAGCAACACTTGTAGAACCAATTATTACAAAATTCGAATATACATAATATTTTACGTTTTTCCGTACAGAACGTAAACTAACATGAGCGGGCCACTTACAACTGGCAATGTGAATAATGCATACTAGTCTCAGAAAATAATTGCCCATAACGTTGTTCATATTCGTATCAATGGGAATCTGGATGAGAACATCCGTCTTCTGAATTTTAATGGAGCTGCGTATGAAGGGTGTGAGAGAAAAGTGACTCCTTCACCTGCGATGTTTGCAAGTATAATGAATACCTCACAACATTCTTAGTTAGGATATTACTATGAGTGCTGTTCCGATAGATAGCGTTGGTGGTACGATGTTAGCTGCTGTTGGGCCTTCTTTCTATGCGAGCTTATGAACCGTTACTCCTACCGCTTCAAGAGCATTAAAAACTGAGAAGGATAATTCAAATCTTGCTCATTATCAACGAGTGGACTACAAGGTGGTAGACGTCCCATAAAGTACTTCCTGGACGAGCTTGTTTACTTAATTCACTGTATGATGGGCAAAATAGAAATGGTCCGGTACGTATTTCATGCAACTTAAGATAGGCAGTCTAGCATCATATTCACTGAGGTAGAATATGTTAGTTGTATTGCTTTTATTATGCCGCATGGAGTACTTTCGTGGCCAGTTTCATTTTCCTCAATGTTCTATTCTGTGTTGGGGCTAAAAGACCATAGGTGAAACTCAGAAGGTGGGAAATCCCGATTGTAGGGAGGATGAGGAAGAACAGTCCAATGAAGTTTGGTGAACTCTTCTCGAGCGTGCAGCTTTATGTGAGGCTTTGCGTTGTCACGGAAAAGTTCATTTACATCTAAGGTGCCACGAACATGCTGAAGTCTTTTCTCCAGTTTCCTGAGGGTAGCACAGTACACTTCATAGTTCATCGTTACGCCACCAGAGATGTCATCGAACAGAAAAATCCCTTCAAAGTCGCAGGAAACGGTCGCCATGACTTTACCGGCTGAGGGCATAGCAGTGGTTCTTTTCTTCGGACGAGAGGTGGTGTGGCGCTACTCCGGTTTGTTTCCGGTTTGAAGTGATGAGCCCATGTTTCATCACCTGTGACGCTGTTCCACAAAAAACTGTCACGATCAGCCTCGTAAGGCCCATGCAAATCAGCACAGATGGTCCCTCACGGCTCTTTATGATCTTTCGTTAGGCGGCGAGGAAGCCAGTAAGCAAATACCTTTGAGTACCCCAACTGGTTGATGCAGGAAGGTTGGAAGATTGGCTTTAACGTCCCGTCGACGTCGAGGTCATTAGAGACAGAATACAATCTCGGAATGTGTCAAGGATGGGGAAGGGAACCGATCGTGTCCCTCCCACGGAACCATCCCGGCATTGGTTGGAGCGATTTAGGGAAATCATGGATAATCTAAATCTGGATGGCCGGACGCGGGTTTGAACCGCTGTCCTCCCGAATGCAAGTCCAGTTGTTAACCAGTCCGCCACATCGCTAGGTCTGGTGGACGGGTGTGTCAGTACTACCACCAGAGACGTCCAGTTGAGCAGTGAGGTGTTTGTGATACGTGGATCACCTCAAATTCAACTGTCCGCACGTTACAACACTGCAGGGGTCACAGCTTTGTGCGACCTGCCGATAGGCAGAGGATCGAACAGGTTTGTGCGACCTTGTTGCGATGATGATCGACACGTGGCGCAATGACTCACCGTGCGTTTGTTCACTGCCTGGTCTCCGTAGACATTCTGCGATGCTCTCGTGTCCAATCACAAGAAACTCAATGACAGTTCTCTACTCGAAACCCACCTTCGTTACAGACGCCATTTAGAGGCTCCATATTGCACCGCCAGTTGTCGGAACTTCGTGAAACTCTATTGACTGTAGCGTAAATATTTCGCCATATCCCACAAAAAATTCCGGATATTTTCAGTCGAAACTGGCCACGTGAGACAATGTGTTGCATTACTTACTGAAAACTCCTTGTAATTCGGACTTACCGAATTTGCTACTGTTTTGAGTAATAGAAAATCTCACATGCGTCTAAGACTCTAATCTTGGAAAATTACTGGGCAGTTTTATTGTGGTTTGAACTCGCAAGGTTTGCGATACTTTTGAAATTGAACTTATATTTCATTTGATTGTATGTCTGCGATACATTTACTTAGCTGCATTTCACTCCAATCAGTTTTATACCTTATGACACATTGGTATTTTGTAGTACTGAACTGTCGTCTGAATTAAGAAAGAGATACGGGAAATGTTTAAGGCTACTAAAAATTACAGCTCGCTGAGTCAGTTCCAAAATTTCGAAGCACGAGTCTCTTCCTACATATGAAATTGTAATGGGCACCATTCATTTAATTTATATTGCTTGCTGAACAAACAGCACAAATTAATTCAGTTCCGAATCACGATTTGTTTAACGAAACTTTTAATATTTTTACTAAAAGCAGTTGCTATATTTTGCAGTCTGTCTCTGAGCAATTAACTGCTATTGAACAAATAACAGCAGGACTCACTGTAACAGTGTATAATACGCCCTTCAGGCATTGAATAACAACGACATCCATTCACCTTGGTCAAACATTTGAAAAATTCTCCCTGCAGGCTGCTAGAGAAATTCTATTTCAACGGTTTCCGTTTGGTTTAACCATTTCAGAAGGGGAAGCTTACAATATAAGTGAGGAAATCACATTTTAAATACAGTCTTACTAACTTGGGCAATTTATGATATGGACGTCAGCCGTCGTTCACACTTACACGTTCTAAGGTTACTTCGCAAATGGCTCATTTGCTGTCGTTTATTTACTAGAACGTTCTCCAGGCTGCAAATTTCTCGTAACTGGCTCGATTAGTTGAGATCATCTTAAAAATTCTATGTCTTGCCCGTCGTAACTGGTCATTTCTTTGGTCATTCCACATTTTGTCTTCCGACTGGTTTGCTGATTTTGGTAGTCACCTTTCACCCTTATGTCCCACATGATTCTTTCAGTTTTTTATCTAGCTGCATATTTTCAGGTAGGCCGCATATTTGCAACCTTCTCCTCTTCACTTTGATATACATCTTGGGTAAGACATCTTTTTACAGAGTTCAGATATTCCATCTGCGGTGTTTGTGATATGCATTAAGTGCGATTGAGCAGTAGAACCTTGATACAGGCCTTTGCTATAAGATTTCGCTTGCAACCGTTTATTGAATGCCAAATACACTCCTGGAAATTGAAATAAGAACACCGTGAATTCATTGTCCCAGGAAGGGGAAACTTTATTGACACATTCCTGGGGTCAGATACATCACATGATCACACTGACAGAACCACAGGCACATAGACACAGGCAACAGAGCATGCACAATGTCGGCACTAGTACAGTGTATATCCACCTTTCGCAGCAATGCAGGCTGCTATTCTCCCATGGAGACGATCGTAGAGATGCTGGATGTAGTCCTGTGGAACGGATTTCCATGCCATTTCCACCTGGCGCCTCAGTTGGACCAGCGTTCGTGCTGGACGTACAGACCGCGTGAGACGACGCTTCATCCAGTCCCAAACATGCTCAATGGGGGACAGATCCGGAGATCTTGCTGGCCAGGGTAGTTGACTTACACCTTCTAGAGCACGTTGGGTGGCACGGGATACATGCGGACGTGCATTGTCCTGTTGGAACAGCAAGTTCCCTTGCCGGTCTAGGAATGGTAGAACGATGGGTTCGATGACGGTTTGGATGTACCGTGCACTATTCAGTGTCCCCTCGACGATCACCAGTGGTGTACGGCCAGTGTAGGAGATCGCTCCCCACACCATGATGCCGGGTGTTGGCCCTGTGTGCCTCGGTCGTATGCAGTCCTGATTGTGGCTCTCACCTGCACGGCGCCAAACACGCATACGACCATCATTGGCACCAAGGCAGAAGCGACTCACATCGCTGAAGACGACACGTCTCTATTCGTCCCTCCATTCACGGCTGTCGCGACACCACTGGAGGCGGGCTGCACGATGTTGGGGCGTGAGCGGAAGACGGCCTAACGGTGTGCGGGACCGTAGCCCAGCTTCATGGAGACGGTTGCGAATGGTCCTCGCCGATACCCCAGGAGCAACAGTGTCCCTAATTTGCTGGGAAGTGGCGGTACGGTTCCCTACGGCACTGCGTAGGATCCTACGGTCTTGGCGTGCATCCGTGCGTCGCTGCGGTCCGGTCCCAGGTCGACGGGCACGTGCACCTTCCGCCGAACACTGGCGACAACATCGATGTACTGTGGAGAGCTCACGCCCCACGTGTTGAACAATTCGGCGGTACGTCCACCCGGAATCCCGCATGCCCACTATACGCCCTCGCTCAAAGTCCGTCAACTGCACATACGGTTCACGTCCACGCTGTCGCGGCATGCTACCAGTGTTAAAGACTGCGATGGAGCTCCGTATGCCACGGCAAACTGGCTGACACTGACGGCGGCGGTGCACAAATGCTGCGCAGCTAGCGCCATTCGACGGCCAACACCGCGGTTCCTGGTGTGTCCGCTGTGCCGTGCGTGTGATCATTGCTTGTACAGCCCCCTCGCAGTGTCCGGAGCAAGTATGGTGGGTCTGACACACCGGTGTCAATGTGTTCTTTTTTCCATTTCCAGGAGTGTAGTCGCGTATATTGGTTCTTGAACAACAGAACTTTTGAAAAGAACAAGTTAATCAGACACAAATGTTTAAGGCAGAAATGTTAACTGCAGCTACGAAAATTTTAGTCCAGTCAGAAATCTTTGGAAATGAAATTATTTTAAATTTGAAGACATGGAAACTGACAAAAATTTTTAAACTCAGTTGACAGTTGCCGTTATAGATTTTAAATTCCAAGTAGATCGATTGAGTAAAATATTTAACGCAAAGGGTAACCGCCACAACAAAATTTTAAAATTCAAAGGCAAATAAATTTTCTAAAATCGTCAAAGCACAACTGACAATTTCGCTGGGGTAGTGTCCAAAATATTTAGGTACAAGGTCAGTGATCTGGCTGGACCAAGATACCAAAGCTACTGACATGACGTTACTCTAACGAACTTTAAGGAAAAAGTGATGGCGGTAGTTGCACGTGAAGGCGACGTACAAGGCTAGAGTCAGCTTATGTAAGCAGCACGCAAGTAAAACATGCCCATGAGCCACACGCTGCGCCGGGTGGGGCGGATTTAGGTCGTAGTAATGAGCCCAATAAGGAGAAAAATATTTCTAAAGAAAATGAAACTACCGTAAAGAAATACAAGCTATTTTAGAGCTAATAAGTCACCACCTAGTGAAGAAATTACTACTTAATCAAAAGTTAATCACAAAGGCTAACACTGCTGAATGTGACAGTGCATGCTTACGACTACAATTACAAATTTTAGAAACAGAAATAGAAGACCTTTGACAAAAGAATCCAGGTTTATAGTAGCTTCTATCTCGATGAAACGCTAAGTTACTGAAATTAAAACATACTCAGAAAGTGATTCATGGCTTTCTGACTGACTGCCAACAATAAGTTGTTATGAATGGACTGTATACCTACTGGTCATCTGAAGATATTGTAAAAGCTGCAATTTTTTTGCCTATCTTATAAAGCATGATCTTTTGTCAGAGACCCATTCAAATATCATCTTACTAATAAAGTCGCGATTAAAAATAAGACGTAGATAATTTAGCGTTTCACCAGGTTTCATTGATTTAAGCATTAGTGCTTTGAAAATTCAGTTATAAACAAAATTAAAAAAAGTCGTAGTTTTACACTAGCATTTCACCAACCGTAGAAAAATTAGCGTAATATAAAGCTTAATAAAATAACAATAATAATAACATTCTAAAAGCTTGAAAATCTCGATTACGTTCCTATCTGCTTATGAGTTAAACACGTGAGCACCGCTTGCGTGTCAGCTACAATGCAATGGTTCAAAATGGTTCAAATGGCTCTATGAACTATGGGAATTAACATCTGTGGTCATCAGTCCCCTAAGGACATCACACACAACCATCCCAAAGGCAGGATTCGAACCTGCGACCTTCGCGGTCTACATCTACATCTACATTATACTCCGCAAGCCACCCAACGGTGTGTGGCGGAGGGCACTTTACGTGCCACTGTCATTACCTCCCTTTCCTGTTCCAGTCGCGTATGGTTTGCGGGAAGAACGACTGTCTGAAAGCCTCCGTGCGCGCTCTAATCTCTCTAATTTTACATTCGTGATCTCCTCGGGAGGTACGAGTAGGGGGAAGCAATATATTCGATACCTCATCCAGAAACGCACCCTCTCGAAACCTGGCGAGCAAGCTATACCGCGATGCAGAGCGCCTCTCTTGCAGAGTCTGCCACTTGAGTTTGTTAAACATCTCCGTATCGCTATCACGGTTACCAAATAACCCAGTGACGACACGCGCCGCTCTTCTTTGGATCTTCGCTATCTCCTCCGTCAACCCGATTTGGTACGGATCCCACACTGATGAGCAATACTCAAGTATAGGTCGAACGAGTGTTTTGTAAGCCACCTCTTTTGTTGATGGACTACATTTTCTAAGCACTCTCCCAATGAATCTCAACCTGGTACCCGCCTTACCAACAATTAATTTTATATGATCATTCCACTTCAAATCGTTCCGCACGCATACTCCCAGATATTTTACAGAAGTAACTGCTACCAGTGTTTGTTCCATCATATAATCATACAATAAAGGATCCTTCTTTCTATGTATTCGCAATACGTTACATTTGTCGGGCCGTTCCGGACTGAAGTGCCTAGAGCCGCTCGGTCACAGCTGCTGGCACACTGCAGTGAGATGCGGCGGGAGGGTTCACGGTGCGTCACAGCTCACAGCCCACCTGCGGTGCCCCTACCGTGTATTCCAGTGTCCGTGATTAATACGTTGGGTTGTAAGTGTATCGCCGGCCGGTGTGACCGAGCAGTTCTAGGCGTTACAGTCTGGAACCACGCGACCGCTACGGTCGCGGGTTCGAATCCTGCCCCGAGCATGGATGTGTGTGGTTGTCCTTAGGTTAGTTAGGTTAGCGTAGTTAAGGTCTAGGGGACTGATGACCTCAGAAGATCAGTCCCATAGTGCTCAGAGCCATCTGAACCATTTTTTGTAAGTGTGTCGTGCCACACACAAATAGTGGGGGTGGAGAGAGGGAAGGGGATGGTTAAAGACATATATGCACAAAAGTAAATTTTCCTCGGGAACAAAACGAAATGAAAGTCGCCCACGGGTTCCAGCAGTCGAGGCTGTGGGATCGCTGGAGCTGGGACGTTGCCACTCATAATAATTCCGTTTCCGACAGTGGGCGACGCTGTGCTGCGGGGCTGCGTCGTGCCCCTGCCAGCCAGCCAGCGCGCCTCGGGCGCGGCGCCGGAGTTTTGCGAACTTGTCGCGCCAACTTCTGGCGGGACCTCCATACGGCGGCGGACGGGCCGCTCCTCCAGGAACAAGAAGGGGCCGCGAGGCGGAAGTCTGCGGAGGCAGGGGGGAGGGAGGGAAAAAGACGGGGAAAACAGGAGCAGGCCGCAGCAACTTAACTTTATGCGCCTCGCAGTACTTCCCAGGCCGCCGCCGCAGCCGCTTTCGTGCACTCGGCAAAGACTGCGCAGTGCGCGCCTCGTAAACCTTATTTGATATGCATGGCGTCTTATGAAGAAGAAGCCCGACTGCAGCCACTCCGCCAGCCCGACTTCAAAAGACGTAAACAATCCGGCCGCTTTCAGAGGAGCAGCGCGCAGATAAAATTTATAGGCGGTCTCCGGCATTTACGGGGAGCACCATTAGCCTCACTAAAACCGACCCCCTACATTACATCGGTCGTCTCACGCGCTCCACCGAACGGTGGACGTGGAACCTGTCATTTGTTTGCGAGTCCCTAGGCTTAGCGTGGAAGATGCAGGCCATTTTCAAATATTAACCTCCTCATTTCTTATTTAGCATATACGATATATCCAACTTTCAGTTTTTTTAGTACAGTGTCTCTTCCTGTGCGCGATTGTAGCAAGTACTTTAAAAAATGTGCACTCTGTCCATCACTTGTTATCAATGCTACTTTTGTTTCTGCAAGTAGCAGAATCAGTTTGGAGAATGCTGTTTATAACAGTGATAGCAAGTCTTCGAGCAATTATGGCTGTAACACGCCCGGGAGTACGAATGAGGGTGGAGGTACCTGAAACTGACTTCGTCGTTTCGGACTGTTGCTTTTCTTAACCGTGCGCCCTGTCCACACCACGTACCTGTTAATCCCGCGGCGGTCGTATTGTCATGCTCCCCACTGCAGTTGGCTTGCCTGAAATTATGTATCGAAATATGCAAGCGGTTTTAGGGGAGCCACTCAACGTTAAAACACAACACTGTCCTATGTATGGTATGAACATCTATAATCTGAGACTGTATAGAAACCACAGGTTGCACTGTTTACACTCTAAATCGTACATGTTTATCCCAATTAACAATCTTGATGATTAATAGTCCAAAATACAATTCAGACTAGCGTACGCGTAACCGACACGACGCGGCTGATTGTTGTTGATGCGGAAGCCGAGTGATCGAACGAAAGTTCTTACGCTCGTCACACATACAGATATCTGGTAATAGTCCTCGTTGTCACTAGTAATGATATAACACTGTTCGTAAAGTAAATTTTTCAGTTCTCACCTGTATGAGCGTGCGCGTAACCGTCGCGGTGCGGCTGATTTTTGATAATGCGGAAACGCGATGATCGAACGCACGTCCTCACGCTCGCTACAAGACACTGGCACTTGACTGCACTCTTTTATGGTAAGTAATTTTTACTGATTCACATTAGTTAATTCCGGGAGACTGAACACGGCGCGCATGATTGATGCTGTGCGACACGCAACGAGAGGATACATAAATACGTTATCGACGGCACTGCCCATTTTTTTATTACTTCTTGACACACTTCCCTCTGAATAACTTCCATATTTCATCACTGTACTGTGACAGCACTTGTAGCAACACTTCAACCTGAATACAAAAAAAATGCCTCTCAGATGCAGAGCTACACACTGCACAACATAACAGTACCGTGTCCCGCGCTCGACTCTCTAGAGTCGCGGCTGCCCGCAAAGATACTCCACAACTAAGCCAGCGATATGACAATACGCTTACAAGATAATATCTGTCTGTTTTTATTAATAATTCTGAGATAGAATTTTTCAAAATGTTCTGTAATAAGCTAATCTATCCTGCAGTGTAGAATATGTCATTTTTTTATTTCATCAAACAATGCAGTGGTCTTTTGTTCTCTTTGCTATGTACCACTGGGTCCATGTTCCAGTGAAATGGTTTACATAACTCATATGTTTTTGACACTCAGTTTTTTATCTATTGAACGTATTTCCGTTATTTTCGAACGTAGACATAATTATATGGAACACGTACTAAAATTCTGGTGAACCACAAACATTTTTTAATATAGTACTTTAATCTTATTTAGTCCCAGACCAATGTATTTATCACAGATATACGCTTTTCATTTATAAAGTGTAGGCTCTGGATTGAGGAGGTTAAACATGTAGTACACTTGTGACTGGTCGAGGAGCTGAAGAATTCTGGAGATTGGGTGATTTCAGAGACATTTGAGAAATTACGTGTGTAATCCTGTAGCGTTCAATTTTGCGTCGAGTCCTATGTCTTACACATACGTAATAATCTACGGAGTAGAACTTCATACTTAGTTGGTATTTCTTACACGTGGAGTAAGTATTACAATTAATCCATTTGGAGAGAGACTAATAAAGAATTAACTCATAATTACGTCTTCGAAAGAAACAATGCATACCTTACTGAAAAACTTCTGTCATTTGTGAAAGTTTGCAATCACTTGCAGCTAGACATATTTCCATAAATTTCTTCTGAGATGTAGACCCTATCTGACCATAAAATAAGATACTAATGCCTCGATCACTGTTATAAGTGACTCTCATCAAAATGTGTAATTAACTTCAACTGTAAAAATAAAATATGTCGACTTGAACAATTCAAAACGGTTTCACTGAAAGTTGCTCTTGCTTAACTGCTATAGAGCACTGTTTCTGTTATTTTTACGTCAAGAAAATTAATAACACGAATAACAAGTGAAAAACAGACAATGTGTATCATAAAATCCTCCAGATTTTAAATGTAAGCCTGCATGGAGACATGAATGGGTATTTGACTGGGCAATACAGCAGAGTTTGATCTACATGTAATTGCTAATTTCAGTAAAAAGTATATTTTACGTTTTTCATCTACCGTTTGGGTTAGGAAAATTCAGTTTTGGTGCAATGTTTCTGAGTGCACAAGTTTCAGCCAGGTGTGGGCCTGTTTACAGTTAGATACTCTCACGAGCAATTGCAAAGTAAAATAGAGGCAACAGGGGCGTAGAACCACCGGAAAAAGTATACGCAGCGGTTTGCATGGCGCAAGTCACAGGCAGGAGCGGCCCACTAGCCAGCCTAAGTGTTATGAGAACGTGACGCGGAGCGGCACATTTAGGAAAACAGAGTCGCACAGTCGCTTATAAATAGGTGCCGGTTAACTAAAAAAGCATTCAAGTGTGACAGCTCTCCTGGATAGCAGGGAATGTCACACCACTGGCTACCACAGAAGCCGATAGGGCGCCGGTGTTCCAGTCAACAGCAGGTCGCTGGTTCGACCCTCTGAGGCCAACACGGGGTCCGCAGCCAGCAGGCGGCGGGACACGTCACGGCTCGCTACTGTGGGCATTCATCTTGGCTCCCAACACGCACCGGAGACATCCAGGGCGAGGGCTGCAGATTCAGCTGCCAGATCACTGGTGCTTGTTGTCGCCGTGACCAAGCCACGCCCTCGAGGATGCACGGCACAGTCCACTTTGCAGTTGTCAGCGCGCGGTACTGAGACAAGTGGGGACAGAAGCTGGTTATTCGGCTGCCGGCACACCCTGACGTCGACACAACTGCGGCCCCACGAGGCCGACACACCGCAGGGCTTTGCACGGTTTGCTGAGGGAGCCATTCGACGCCAAGCCCTTTCGCAGACAGCAAAGTAGTGTCCTCAGCATTGTGGGACCCGGCGACGCAGAGCGAGGGGAATGTGGCACTGTAGTTGGAAACAATAAACCACTTGGAAAACTCGGATGAGCCTTAATACGGTGCCTCATACGTTTTCCCACTACATATGGTGTTGATTTTACATTTGATGTCAGAAGTTGCCACTATACACTAATATCTAGTGGTATAACTTTCTGGGATAGCTCACCAGTTAGATGGAAATTATTGCCGGAATAAAAGACTGAATTAGAATCCACTGCAGTTTGAATAAAATGTTGTAATCTCCTTAGAGGGAGTTACAGCGGCCTAATTGATTTTTGTGGTCAGTGGCTCATAAATGAGCCACAAAATTCTTTTGTTGGAACTGTAATGTAAAGTATAATCACGGAGAAAAGTCTATACTAAAACCTCTTTCATTTGGACAGCTCCTTCTTTTCCTTAGAAGAATTCTGTCTGTCCCAGTAAACATTATGCTTTGCACTGTATAGTACATAAATGTGGGTACTTTGTTGTAGAACCTATGTTTATTCGTTAACGTGAGTGGTAATGAAGACCAGGGTGAAAAATTTTGTTGTTTTTAAACCACAGAGATCTTTATTAATCTGAGGATGGCAAGCATAAAGCCACACACAGAAGAAATTATGTATTTAAAGTCTGTAACCTCACTACTCGCACTTAATATCGATATAAATCTTAGGAGTTAACAATGGTATATGAAACTGAGCAACTCCAGCAGACATCGAAATCATTTTTGACGATGACACAGCCCAACAGGGCAAAAACCAAATGGTTCCAATTGCTCTGAGCACTGTGGGACTTAATATCTATGGTTATGAGTCCCCTAGAACATAGAACTACGCAAACCTAAATAACCTAAGGACAGGGGCAAAAACTACTCGTTGATTAAGGCAGAGGCCATTTACCTTTACACTTAACAAAAATAGCACAAATTTAGTATTAATGGCACCAACAAACGATGGTAAATATACATCGAGGATTTGATGGAGTATTTGAACCATACTTCTGTTAAACAAGATGCCTTCATGGCCTTCCACTTACACCATCCTGATTCAAAAAGTCTTAACGAGATACCAGATCAGCAAGAAGAATGTGATGGAGCATGTCTGACAGGATTAAAACAAAACAGCCTATATCAAATCTTTTATTCTACCAACGAATTTTCAATGAATACCTACCGGTATATGTGGTGTATCAGACCGAAAAGTTCGTTTGTAAATTGGTTGCAGCTTTCGTGACTGCTTACTAATGTAGTCCCTATTGGCTTTGGTCTCCCGATCTTCGGACAATGTATGTTTAATGATTTTCCTGGCCTTTCGCCAGCATGAGTGACTGGTATTTCGAAACAAATATCGGAGGAAGATCTTGAGACCAAGGCCAACGGCTTTTACTTTAATTCTTAAATTTTGTGTATTATACTAGGGACTTAAGCTATTTAAATTAATCTTCGGTATTAATAATCGCTTCTGCTGTGTTTTGGTCCTTTATTACTGTGCTACTGCCGGCTTCGTGGCGTTAAAGCCACATCTTCAAGTGACATCTGTACAACAATAAAACAACAAGGAATAACACTGGTAAGGTAGATTGTTTTAAGATGTTCATATTCTCATGTAGATGTTTTTAATATTTTTAAAATCATAAAACAATTTAACATACCCGTGTATGTGTCAGAGTAGTTATTCCTTCTGAATTTATTGCTGTACAGATGCCAGCTGAAGATGTGGTTTTAACGCCATGAAACCGGTACTGGTACAGTAATAATGTACCAAAATACAGATGAAGCGATTATTAATACCCAAGAGTAATACTCATAGGAGTTGTTGCCCCACCTACAAGTTTGCCTGTTTAATTTATGTTTGTATTACCCTCCACAGCATTCATATACGTTTTTCTTTATCCTTGGTAATAAATGGAATGTAATTTCTTGGCTATAAAGTACCAGCTCAGTTGTGGGTCTGAATTCGTAATTTTCTATTAGGAGGGTCACAATTCGTCATAACAGACGGATATTCATCGATAAAAACGTAAGTGATATCTGACCCAGTGCTACCCGTAATCTACGTATATGAATCAGGGGACAGTCTCAGCAACCATCTCAGATTGTTTGTTGATGATGCGCTTACTGCTATTTACTAAAGTCATGAGAAGATCAAAACCATGAGCAAAATCGACATAAACGTTTCCTGGGTGTGGTACGGCGACATAACCTATAAAGCTACTGCTGCTGGAGAAAGACCAACGTTTCGGCCACGGTTGCAGCGGCCTTCTTCTGTGATGGGCTACCGCACTCAGAAAACTTTTATGTCGACTGACTCTGGTCACGGAAGCCTACGCAATTACAATTTATAAAAGGTATCTATATGGTGCGAATAGTGACAGTTCACCGTAAACACCGAAAAGTGCGAGGTCGTCCAGATGAGTACTCAAATGAATCCGTTACATTCCTGTTCACGATTAATCGCATAAATATTAATCATGTCATATGAGCTACATACCTGGGGATAACAACTGCTAACAATCTGGAACGGTCACATTGGTAATGTTGTGAGGAAGGCGAACGACAGTCTGCGTTTTACTGGTAAAACACTTAGAAGATGCAACTGGTCAGATAAAGAGATTATCTGCTCAACGCTTGCACTGGCTGAGGGTATCGAGAAAGCTCAAAGAAAAAGCACCTCATTTTACTTCATCGTGAAAATGGGGGAAGAGTGTCATGAATATCATAGCCGAGAGAAACACAAAAGCGTTCTTCGTTGCAGCAATATATTGTCGAGAAGTCTGAATCTCCAACTTGCTCCTAAGAATGCGAAAATACTTTCTTGCTGCTCAGCTACATAGAGAGAAATGACCATAGAAATAAAATAAGAGAAGTCGTAGCTGGCTCGGGAAGACTGAAGTCTTTATTCTTCCAGCCAGCCATTAGAGAGTGGATCGGCAAAGATATAGCGTGAAAATGATTATATGAACTGTCTGCCAGGCATTTAAGCGTGAACTGCCAAGCAGCCATGTTGATATATTATGTTTATTTTTTGTTTATGCAATCTGGTCATGTTAGAGCCTTCAGGCCCTCTGTTACATCAAACTAGGGTTTCAGAAACACAGTACGTCTTTTACATCATACGGCGTAAGAAATAACAATAACTTTAGTACAACAAATAACAATAAAATGATGAGTTTCTGTAGAGACAATGTGAATAAATAGTAATGACTACAAAATAGTAAAGTTAATGCTGGAAGTAGTTCTATTATTCCTGCTGCAAATAATAATGATAATAATAATACAACAATAATGATAGTGACAGTGGCAGATAGAAAGAACGTATACGTGCACAGCATAGAGATTTTCTTACATAACGAGTTCTGGCGAAGGGAAATTTAAAGAGTTTGCACCAGATAAGAATAGTGGCAAACGAAGAGAATCTGATTTGAAACAAGACTGTAAAGGGATAACGTGTGTGTGCCGGGATAAAAGTAGTCTTTATTGTTGCTTCATTAGATATGTCATTAAGCGTGTTCTGAGGATTGAGGTATTATCCAGTTCTCGAATACAATAAGGGAGGCTAATCGAGAGTCAGGTTCCTGTTACTGAAAAGGACTTCGAGAAAGTGACTGGGCGATCAAATGCGACAGAAAGAATTTTTCTCTGTTGGGAATGGGTGTTTCTGCCATGTTATCGAGCTAAGAGCTTTGAGTTCGTGGACAAATATGAGGGACAGGGATACGGAAATTTCTGCACTTGTCTGCATGAAGCCATGGTAACTGTCCATATTATGGTGATATGTGATCAAAGAATCGAATGTCACAGATATATCAAACGCCCATCCAGGCCTCGTGAGATTACCTGGTGAAGTCCATGCACGATAGCTTCGCCGTAATCAATAATTGGGAGTGTAAGTGTTTGTGCAATTTCCTTTTTAGGTTGAGAGTTAACAGAGTTTTTCAGTATTGTTTGGCATGGAGAGTAGCTGTTGCAGACTGCAGTTATTGCTCAGTCCAATTTTGATTTTCATCCATTATTATTCCTAGACTCTTTGCTGAGGGACAGAAATTGACAATTGTCCCATTTTGGATTAAAGATGGTAGGAATACTCGATATTTCAGGGTAATGATCAGCCAGTTAAGCTTGAGTTTTCTGTGGGTTGAACTTTCATTCTACATTCTGTGCCCATTTTCGTAGTGCACAGAGGTCAATACTGAAATTCCCGATTGCCTTCTTCAGGTGTAACGGTTTTGCACTAAGATATAACTGGAAGTTATCAGTGTGAATGAAATAGAGCAAAACTGATGACACGTAACTGACATACAGTTAAGGAAGTATACAAACTAAAATCGAGTCTTGGACGACGCCAGAAACTACTTGCCTACACTGTGACTTTATGGTGCCGGACACGGCGCACTGCTAACGAAATGTCAGTTATTCCATTGCACTGCGTTTGGCAAGATATTTGTCTGCTAAGTCAGGCAAATAAAATGTCGAGGTCGGCAGTGTCAAAGGCAGTAGATAAACAAGTCTACTATTTAAAATATTCCTATCGTCTAGCCATTGAGGATCTCTCCCGTACACTGACTAGTTCTCCTTCATTTGTGCCATAATTCATGCGAACAATGAATACATCACCGAATTTGGTATCTCCCGTAATAAACTAGGTCAGTTGTGAATGATTAATCGTAAATGACTTTTTTTCCTATGTAGCCAGAAGAACGAAGGAGAAGTACTATTAGAAATCGTCTCTATTAGTATTATAATAAGTTTGGCTAAAATTTCTCTGACAGATTAGAACAGTACTTCACTAACAAGAAAATGCGGTTACTCGTACCGTTTACTGCCACATACATTGCCTGATTCAGTTACCACTTAGATGACAATGTGGTAATCTATTTATTGCGTCGGAATGGGACAAACATTGGTAAAATAAGCTATAAAATCCGGAACTGTACAAGAACGATAGGTAACGACAACGCTACTTGTTGTTCACACAGATAACTTAAATAAGACAATAAGATCTTAGAAGATCTGAAAATGTTATTCGTTTGCTGCCTTTGATAAAGGAATTTCGTCTATCGATATTTTAATTATGAAGTGTTTTGCAATGAATATTTATTGTGTGGTTGCGACTGCGTTTCCGATGTTTATTCAAATACATTTATTAATTCACGCTCCAGAGAACATATCACTGTGTATGTGCATAACAAAATACTGGGTAATGAACTGCACAGAGTGTGAGTTTTAAACAAATGCTGAAGGGACTTACTCTCATTGCAATTTCTAGCTCTCCATAACGCTTGCAGAATAAAAACAACACTTAGAAAATATTCTAATATTTGTCACCATAACAAATCACTGTCAGTTTTTACATCTAGCCATGTGTTTCAGTCTCTGTCTTGTGTTGTGAAGCGTCTTTCATTCATGGTTTACTAGGGGTTTCTTGTGCGTACACATTACTCCTAGGCATTACACTCCAGTTCTGGACGTTCTATTCGAAAATCCAAATTTAGTTCTCTTACCATACGAGGCAGAGCTCAGCCACAGATATTTTATTCAGTGGTGAGTGTTATTCAAATTCTTTGGATGGATACTTAAGTGACAAGAATGCTCAACTCATTATCTAACAGTAGCTCAATTCTTCTAATTATTTTGCAGTCAGGATTTCAGTTACAACAAAGCCATACAAAGCTAACATTAAAAAATGGTTTATTGAGAAGCAGAAAGCAAATTGCCATTTGAAAATACGGTGAAAGGAGATGATCGGTTGAACACTATCAAATCAAAGAGCAATGAAATTTTGTTGTATCAGTTTACACATTATGAAAAGTGGCTCTAAATGTGATGGTTGAATCTTTCTCGTTGCGCAGCAAAGTTCTGTAGATGGCCTCCGTAGAAAGGATATAATATGCAGACAGTCAATAGGATGGAGACAGTTTCTGAAGTAGAGGACTATTTTAACATTAGATATATGTTCAAGTGTTAGACAGACTTGTCTGAAAAACATATGTAGTGTAGTCTTGTACAGAAGTGAAATATGGACGATAAACAGCTCACTTACGAACAGAATAGAGGATGTAAAAATCGGGTGACCATTGAAGACGTTCTAAACTGAATAGGGGAGGAAAGAAATTATGGAACAACTTGACTATAAGAGCACAATAAGGACAAATGTTTTCGTAAAAGTCATCTTGGCACCTAAATTCGGATGTAATGATTTTTCCCCCAGAGAACCATTTCCTGTTATTAACTATCTTTATTTAACATACCCTCTATTTCCGCTGTAGTTTGTTTACCTGAAAAATAACAAAATAAGTCTACTACTTTTAGTGTAGGCGTCATTTTCTAATTCCCGAAGCTTCAGTTGATTTAATGTGAGGACTTGTGGAGCATTGAGCTCAATTTAAAAACCAGTGTATTAAACGTTAAGGTTCTTCCCAATAGGACAATCACAATTAAAGAGGAGTTAATTTGCATTCCAATATACTTCTACAAAGCAGGGCTCAAACAAAAAACGAACACATGAAATGCTTTAACACAAGAATCTAAATTAAAGTTAGATAACCACTATAATAAGCACAGTGGGCGGCCATTATATACAGAAAATTAAATACAGAAAAATGTAGCTTCATAGCTTCTGCCATTAAGCACAGAACACAAAGAAAATTCTCAGTTAAGATCTCCCACATGTAGTTAAATACTGGTCTACCAGCAGTAGCATGAGAAACTACTCACTACGACTAGCTATTTTTAATTGTCTACAGGACTGCCTGAGCATACTCGTATATCTTAGTACAATCCTCTGTACAATGAAACATGTAAATGAATCATTCTCACGTAGCAAATAAACCAGTAACTTTCTTTGCACAAAAGGCACACACTAAGTCAACCATACCCACCTTCTTTACAATAAAACGCCTAATCCAGCCACGCTCTCAGACTGTAATTATCAAAATTAGCCAACCGAAACACGTCGAACTACACTGCGGAGTTTCCGTTCGTCGTATCAATGGTTAACCAACATACCCAATATGCCACATCCACTCTGCACAGTACACTGTACTATATCACTTAGCCAGCAAGATGCAGCCATCTGCTACTGATAATCGTCCATAGTCCTCCTATTGGAATGTGCAAGCCCCTTTCCGTGCCTCCCCTGCAACCACCCGCTTCTGCCCTGAGGAAAGAATCCAGCTGCTGCACCACGATGTTTCTACACACAATGGCCACCTCCCGTGCTGACCATTAGGACCGAGCGAGGTGGCGCAGTGGACACTGGACTCGCATTCTGGAGGACGACGGTTCAATCACGCGTCCGGCCATCCTAATTTAGGTTTTCTGTGATTTCCATAAATCGCTCCAGGCTAATGCCGGGATGGTTCCTTTGAAAGGGCACGGCCGACTTCCTTCCCCATCCTTCCCTGTTCCGATGAGACCGATGACCTCGCTGTCTGGTCTCCTTCCCCAAACAAACCAACCCAACCATTAGGGATGACCCATCGACTGTTGCTAGGCGTACCGGCTTACCTGGCAGTGCACCTGTTGACTGCCACTCAATCCTTCTGTGCACCACCACAGTACCAGCGGTGCGGCTCCCATAGTAGGTAACACACGTTAATCTCTAGTCCCCTACGTTTACAAGGGCCTCGGCACATTTTCCTATTAACATCCCGGCTACTGAGAAGAAGAAGAATCTGACAAAATTTGCACCGTGCAATACAACTAGGGAAAATGAGCCTGGTCTGCAACTCAAAAAGCATGAATGTACCAGAAAGATCCAAATGTCCACATCAAAATTTCGATCCATATCCAAATAGAGGTAAATTTGGAGTTCCTAAAATACTTACACAAAACATTAATGCACTTAACACACAATATTTGATAACTTAAAAAAAAAAAAGGTTTGTGTGCTCTTTTCCTGCCTGAGAGAACATTTTGGTTCGAGTAGTAGCATCCACGATCCGCATTCAAATATCACGCAAATAGGTGAGGTCACCGCTTTTACGGTTCCGCACTTCAATCGGTAAAAACGGAACCCTTATAGGGTGACTTTGTCGCCTGTCTGTCTGTCTGTCCGACTGTTACACACCTTTTCCGCAGGGTCGCAAAGATGCACAAAAGTTGAAATTTATGTCATATATTAAGATCTACTGTCCCTGACGATGTAAAACCGTGAAGCATTTAAGTCAATGGGATCGACTTGTACGGCCATTTTGATAATCGGAACATCAGTCGCTGAAACCTTCAAGTTTACCTAGAATCATTATATTTGGTAAGAATCAAGGGTTCACACTGCAACTAAAGGACAAAATAAGAAAATTGTGAATTTGCAATTATATCACAAAAAATTTCATTTGTTATCTATCGGTCTTTCTGCCCGTAAGGTACGAGTAGAATTATCAAGATTAAATTACGTCACACGCTGAGTTCTACCGCCCTTTGGAGGTGTAAAAATGCCAAGCTTCCAACTCAAATATTATCAAAAGATACCACCAATATCTTGATCGTAGCAAACTCACTCATTAAAACGTATACGGTACTTTCCCTTGGCGTAGAGTCCTGAAATTCTTCGGAAAAAAACTTTCACAATATAAGTAACGGAAAATAAAATCAGAAATTCGCTAACATTTAGTTCTGTAACGTGAAAAATATTGATATTGCTGTTTGTTGCCTAACACCAAAGCTGATGTAAAAATATAGACCAAAGTCCTGGAGGCGGTGCGACTGATAAGTTGCTAGTACCAATATCGGTAACGAGTAAAAATCGTAAAAATCTCCGATTCCTATAATGAGTGGGCTGTCTATGTACATAATTAAGTTTATACAGATCCCTCATTTCGCGAGCTATACTCGCAACTTTTACTGATCTTTGAAACGCAACGTAATGTTGTAACGGATGGTTCGTCAGCTGCTACTCTAAGCGACACTTTTTGGACGTCGTGACGCCGACGTGCCCCCTCTGCTCCAGAACACTGAGGCGCACCAGACTGACACAGCTGTCGGACTCAGGCATCGGAGAGCTTCAGGCTGGAGGCTAAAATTTAATTCCCGGCGTCAGACAGGAGTGAGGGAGAAGCGAAGGCGGCGCACAGCCGCCCCTGGTGATGACGCGGTGCGTCCTTCGCTGTCTCTTCCGCCGAGCCCAATTACCGCCCACTTCCGGCGGGCTGGAATAAACAGACACGCACATTGAGCGATCCAGGCGTCCGTGGCTGCCACAAAGCTAGTGTCAGGTCACTGAAAATGAAATATCGGAGCTTAGCTGACGCTGTGTCGTTACAGAGTAACAAACGAATCTGTCATACAATGCAGGCTTTCACGGCCGGTGTTGTCTTCAGTTAAAACTTCCGGGCTGAGAGGCCGTGGTCGATGTATAAAATTTCCACCTGATCTCCATCAAAGAAGAAAAGAAGCCAGAAGTCCAGAGCAACAACGGTCACCTACTGGAAAAGTTTTCCTACCGTTTATTAATAAGGTTACGGACCGTGTCGGGATAGTTCTGGCCAAGTGTGGGATCGAAACAATCTTCAGACCTACGAAGAAGATTAAGAAATGTTTAAGAACTGCAAAAGACGCCCGACATCCCCTAGCAACACCTGGGGTATACAAAATTCCATGCAGTTGTGGACAAGTATATATTGGAACAACGAAAAGAAGTGTAAACACCCGTTTAGCCGAACATAAAAGAAACTCGCTTAGGACACATTGAAAAATCGGCCGTAGCTGAGCATGTTTTTCGCGATGGGAATCATGAAATTAAATTTAATGAGACAAGCGTTCTTGCACGAACATCCCAGTATCATGCGCGCATGTATAGAGAAGCAATAGAAATTCACAAACACCACAACAATTTCAATAGAAAAGAGGATGTTTTAAAGTTGGACAAAATATGGATGTCGACGTTGCGCCAGCAGAATGACAATCGATTACTCTTAATCGAGAATGATGACGCCTTCCAAAGATAGGCATACCGTCGGCATCACGTGACGAATGGTGGTGCCCTCTATGCGCTCTATAAATGCGAGAGTACCTGGAGCCTCAGTAGTCGGACGACCTCAGAAGATGTCTCCCGTAGATGGAGACGAAACGTCAGGTGGAAATTTTATACATCGACCACGGCCTCTCAGCACGGAAGTTTTAACTGAAAACGTAAGTGGACATAGATCCATGTGGATTAGGGAATGAAACCTAATGTTACAAAACAAACCAAAAAGAAACTTAACTGCGTAATAAAACCAAAATAAGAGGTGTCTTGCTAATATGCACTGCAAGCTTCAGTTGACCCAAGCATAATATCGACCGACTAACCACATTGCAAAATATTTCATTTAATTCTTGCTTCCACAAATAAGCTGTTACAGACGTCGACAACGTACCCTTGTGCATTGTCGTCTTGAGAGATGAGCCCATACCCTAATCGTTGACTGTAAGGCTGAACAAAAGGTTGAAGGATCATGTCCCGAGACTACGCTGCCCCACATTATTCTTGATACCGACATGTGGCTACAGTACATGTTACTGATTTTAACATCAAGAATGGCGCACCTTCCTGCCTCACCGTGTGCCAGAATGCATGAGATCTGCATTGGCACCTGTTCGATTTCTCATTCTACATCGCAGATCATATCTTCCACTGGCTCCATGTTCCGTTCGTGTGACAGATCGGAATATTTCGCACTCACAGTGATGCTGATGACTTTGTCTTGCTGATCGCAAAGGAAACCTAGATGCCAAAAATCGAAGTGTGGTTATGGCTGCGTAGTGTTTGGGTCGACACAGCCTCAGCGCCCCAGTCCAGTCGACACCAAACAGCAGGTAGCTGCTCTGCTGGATTCTCCTCGCGGTATCAACAAGCCATGGTATGTTCGAAACGATCATCAGCTAGTAGTGAAGGCCATGGGTGACTTTTACACCGCAGATCCTCAACGTTGTGTGTCTCGAGATAACTGTTAAAATACCTAGTGACATTGCTGTGGTGTTCTTCGATTCAGCGAGAATCATCAGGAGGAAATTCTTCTTAACGTAAAGCCTGAAATGACCCTTCGATGGAAGTTGGCTGAAGGAACAGTACACATTTGGCACGCTGTCCATTTCGAAATTGGTGTGCAAAAACACTCTGCTGAACGTTGAGGAAGATTATAAAAGTATTACAGTAATAAATAATAATAAAATATATTATAAGAATCACACAAACAAGTCATGAAGCAGATGAAAGTTTCGTTGAGAAATCTATAAAGGAGTAATCAGTCATCATTCAGTGGAAACAACGATTTTATTTAGTCACCACCATGATAGATATAAGAAAACATTTAAGTCTAAGTTACACATGTTTGTACTCCATGAGTGACAGGTAACTGTATTTAGAATATCGAAGCATCTAATCAGCACTATAAATACAGGCGCCACAGTTAAACCCCAAAAATAATTACAAGAAAGTAATACTCCAATTTTGACAGGTTGTAGTGTTTTATATTTTAAAGCAGTTGTGGAGATCCTCGGACTTGAATACTAAATCAATACTGAAGTTGTTTTTTCAGACTCATTATGTTTCAATTTAACATATTGTGCAGATATTAAGTTTTCTATCTTCCTCCACAGACGTTGTATACAAGAACAACGCACCTCACAAGCGTTTATTTCCATCTGCTTTGCCCCACAATGTGTCTCTGAGGAGATAAATTGTATGAATAATGTGGCAACATAAGCCTCGTGAGAATACACGTCATTTATTCCGCCATCATCACCTCCATCATATCGACAAATTTTCTCTGAGTTCTGTACGCCTAACACACAGGAATATCTCTAGTTCGTGACACATTTCGGTATGAGTATAGTAATAAAAATTTCGTTTGAAGAATATGTCTAGAAAAATTCCCTTCCATTTTCATAACGAAATACTATCGTTTGACGTCATAAACACTCACAATATTACTGAAGATTCTCACACAAATTTCCTTTAGTATAACATACTCACAATGAGTAATTAGTAATACAAAGTCTGGTGCTCTATGATGTCTCCTCTCCACAAGCTATCTCGCTGATGATTCTTGGTTTAGGCGGTACAGTGTACGACGGAGCGTAACATGATAGAGACAGACGATTTCGCAATGAGTACACGTAAAATGCTTGAAAGTTAAGCCACTGAATGCATGTGAAGACTTGCATTTTCAACATCACGACACATCAGCACATTCTGCAGTTACGTAAGACGCCAAAACTTTCCTGTGAAAGCGGATAGGTAGAGTTGGACCACGTAAATAGCCGACTAAATAATCGGATTGTAAGTAGGCTGTTTAGGTTTTTATATTGGTCGACCCTTAGCCGAGGATACTACACTGGAATCTTCTGATTTTTTTCTTGTGGTTCGTGTAATTAGTGTAGCTATTGTTTGTTGCTAGTGCGTAATCATAGAGAGAATTTCCTTTGTAGTTGTAGCTATCATTGTTACACAGTAAAACAGTTGTGGCATGCATGTAGATTTGCACCAAGTATTTCGCAGCTGCGCTTGCAATTAACTAGATATTATTTTCAGTGCTATGTTACTGTGTTTTCTTATTTTGCTCTTAAAATTGTGCTTTTCTGTGTTATCGTGTGAAATATTGTGACAATAATGGCGTGTGAAATACGTAACACTTGGCTCCAAAGTAAACTGAGAAACAATAGTGACGACGAGCGTAGCTTATTAGCACCACTGTGTAATGAAATAACAGACATTCAAAGTGGTAATTTGATAATTGTGCATAGGGAAATGGAGCGGGCGGCAAATAATGGCGTAGACAGTGAAACAATTAGTGAACAGGGAAGCATTATCGATCAATCGGTCGGCAACAGCTCGCCTCAGGAATCAGAAATGACAGGATACACTCTCGCAAATACTGTAGATTCAGTTTTTGGGTCCTCTCAGTTTTCTCAAATAAGTCAAGACATATTTTCTGCTTGTCAAAATGTGAATGTTGCCGGTGCAAATTCACTGCCAAAAAGCACTGAGGAACATGTTTCAGACACCAGTGCATTGTAATTACAATTAATACAACAAATGGGACAAACACAGAAAAAGCTTCAAAAGTTAGACACAATGGAACAAAATCTTCAAACGTTGGACAAAACGGAACAAAATCCTTGAAGGTTAGACACAACACTTGAACAAACACGTGAAGATTTAACTACTGAGTTACATAAAATCGAATCTAAGTGTCAAAAAGTCTGTAATGACGTAAAAACACAAATTTGTGAGCATTTCCAACCTATTTTTTCATGGCATGAAAATACATTACAGAATCACAAAGCAGCCATAAAAGAACCGCAAACTATTGTTCATAAAAATCATGAGACCTTGCAAGCTAAGATTGACTCAGTTGCATCTACCGATTCGGTTACGTAACTTGCAAAAACTCATGAAAACTTGAAGGACGCAGTAGATACGATTTCAACACAAATGGACACTCTGAAACTTGGTTCAGAAAAACACACTGAGGAAATAAGTTCACTAGCGGAGAAAGTAGCCGAACTTTCGGATCAGTTCACTAACTTATCTACAAAGGGGGATGATGATCTGAATGACACAAGACCTGTAGCCTTCACTGACACTGAAGAGTACGCACAAATTAGGAAATTCAAACAAAATCAGAATCAAATTAATACGAAACACCAAAGAGAAATCCGGGAAGTACAAGATCAGTTGACACAGGTAATACAAGAATTACATATTTCAGAGGACACTCGCGCTCCAATACGGGAAGAGGGACATAGAAATATCGAACAGCCACAAAATAATAACACAGGGCACTTCGGAAATTATGAAAGAAATTGGCAAGGTACACCGAATTCTGAGATGGAACCGTCGACATGACGTAACAATGACCGACATGCGACTCGCCGACATGATGATTTTGACTATAAGCTGTTTATTACTACATGTAAATTCAAAACATTTAAGAATTTCGGTAACGACATTCATCCACAAGCGTGGCTTCATCAATTCTCTCATTTTTTTCCTCCCAACTGGTCATTAGAGCACAGATTAGAATTTATGTGTCTCTACTTAGAGAATGAACCAGCTGTAAGAATGCGATCAGTCATTCACGATTGCCACAGTGAATGACAATTTTATCATGCCTTCCTTTCAGTATATTGGTCTCAAGCTACACAAGACCGTATAAAACATAGCATCATAATGATGAAACATTTCGAACAATCTGAATTTTCCTGTCTTGTGAAATATTTTGAAGAGATGTTGCATAAGAATCAGTACGTGTCAAACCCTTACAATCCCTCAGAACTCATCTGCATTTGCTTAGTCAAATTGCCTGAACATTTAGGACATATTATTTTGGCAGGACGTTGCAAAGACGACATTGAAGCTTTTCAGGGACTGTTACAAGAATTGGAAATTGACACTGACAATCACGGGACGCGAAAACAGGAACACAACAATTACAGGTCACATCCGTCACAATTCCGCAACGAAAGAAATAATAACTGGACACGAGAAGGCTATTCTTACAACGTAAATCATGGCCAAAACAGACACCACTCGTATGACAACCGTTGGCAGAGTAGTAATAATTACAGAGAAAGATCACATCTCTGTGGTAATGACTATCACAGAGACAATCAGAGAAACAGACAATATTTGAACCAAAATAATTGTTGTCAAGGGAGACAAAATAACTTCAGACGCAACAGTTCAGCACGCAGTTACGATTCAGGGAGAAATTCGTCACCACGTAAGCGACAAGAAAGAAACTGTGGTATCTACCGACATGACGACAGACGATACAATCATTACGACAGACCTGAACTTCAGCAGAACTGGCGAGATTCAAACAGGGTTGGGCCCTCTCGACAAGGTGAATTTGTAGAAGTTAGGTCTCCTAATCCTAATAACGACGCGCGCCAACAAAGAGACAAACAATGACTCGCACCGCAGGCAGCCGCATGCGCCGGCTGGCTCAGAGAAAAAGAACATAGACGCTAACCTTGAGAAAAATTCCAGTATTCTTTACAGACGTATACCGCATGATAATTGCGTTCAAGTTGAAAATCTGAGTACCCTGAAGAGTAAAGGATTGCAGCACATTTCACATGTAAAACCGTTTATTGAGAGATAATCTGCTTTTTAACTTAGTCTTTGCTACAAAGTTTTTCACTTTACATTACTAGTATGCTTTGTCAGACTTAGAATCTGTTAACATGCAACAATGTTTGAAGATAAATATCCAGTCAAGAACCAAGAGAACTTATTTAAACAGAAATTACGAATGCATTGTTTTAGTGAACAGGAGACACAGTGTTGTTATTTGTACATTGTTGCTTGTTAGTTGCAAGATTAAGTAACGAATACAGGGCTTACATACTTCGAACATACACTACTAAGGAGATTTAAATGCAATATTTTGATTTACATGAAAAGACATTCTTTATTTGAAGTACTTTCTGTGAGATTAAAGATGACTTAGTATTAGGTTTCTTTGACAGGTACACGATTATATCACGACGCTACTAATGTGTGACACAATTTACATTGTTGCTTTTGCGATGTATCTGTTTTATATCTGCACAGTTTTTATGTATTATTCTGGAAAGTAAAACATGCTTTAGTAGTAACTTTTGTGGTATAGCTACAATGAGACATCCTTTTCCATAGCACAGCAATACGTTACAGTACAGTACTTTCTTCATCACGGCAATAAGCATAATAACTACGATATCTATACGCAAAGCATTTCACTTTTGTTTATGATAAGTTAAGTACATTGACTTCAGCAAAACTTTGCTTACAGAGGACGATAGCTACGACACTTCCACAGAATTATCTTACAGCAAGACGCACATTTAGCGCTACAGGACACGCACTTGAGTGATTAATTTTGTAATTAATACATTTATCTTTAAAGATTTTTGAATTACAATGATACAAAGGTTTTCCGTGATACATTTCATTCCATTGCTGTAATCTGTAACACCTGAGGGTATAATTACATTAATCCTCAGGGGGGTACACGCTTACTTTGTGTACCATGTGTTTGGCAAGCACAAGGAGCCCTAGCTAATATGATATTTGCTTATACAACTTTACACATCGGTACCATATTTCTCTAACACATAAATTGCACAGCTATCTTATCATCTAACTGAGAGAGACAAACATTTATTTTACTACATCAGTGACAGATGTTTACGTAATTACACCGTTGGATAACTTCACATTTACGAAATTATTTTGTCTGTAATTTGTGAACTGTTCATATTTTTTCGGAACCATTGTGATATTATGAGAGCTTTGAATGAATATTTGGTATGGGATCATGATTTTTAAAGTACGTTTGAGGTAGAATTTTTTTTTTAGGTTTTGAAATTATTGCAGGAAGCTACGACGTTTTTGAGATTTGGCTGAGTTTTTATGATGTTATTATTATGATGACTATGCTGTTGAGGTATGTTTATGATCAATAAGCTGATGCTATATGAGGAATTTGATTATGCTACATATTTATTATGATGAAATACTGAAGAAGTGTCGACGAATATGTATATGTGTAATAAGGTAAGGAATAATGAGTAGTGGTTAGGCACTCTGGTTTGTGAAAAAGAATGTTGGAAACCAAGAATCGTAGTTTAAGAGTTATGAAATATGTGTATAGCTTGAATGTATCACAATGCCGGCGAAAATTTTTTGGACACTGTTATATTTGCAAGATTTTGTTTCTACAGGTTTGTAACGTAAATTCTCGACCTGTGTAATTTTTATATGAGACTGTCACTGTAGCGGAAACTGCTGTCGTAAATATTTCGGTAAGAATGGTAAGTGACCATGACGTAATGCGTTGCGAGCGGCCAGGTGTGCCAGCTGCCTTGAGAAAAAGCCATTAGGTGGAGAAGTAAGAGGCCATTAACCTCGCTACTGACATTCCTTTGTAGAAAGCATCGCAAATATGACAAGCTATTACTTGGAAACATATGATTATACTGTGGAGCATGTCCTTTGTGCTACTTACTGAAATGCTTATGAATTGATGGGAAATATTCTTACACCTGCATACCTGTTTATGACAAGTGTCTTTCTACGAGAATTGAGAGAATTTCTACTAACTTATGAAATGCCACATGACTATTGAATGATATTTGTACATAGTTGCTTATTTCATTTGATATCTGTTTTCCAGCTGTGTTGTAGCATTGGTTTTATAAAATAAAATTAAGTGCATTTGCTAATGTGAACACTTTCTGTCAACAGATCTATTAAATAATAATTTTATGATCCACATTCTTCGAAAAAGGAGCGCTTGGAAAGGAAAGAACAATAGGAAGGGACTAATAACAGTAACTGCATACATAATTTTCTTTTGAAGTACTTGGTAATTATTTTCTAGAATAAGTTTCTGTGGTGCACCACTTTAATTACATAGACATTAAGATGTGAATATACATTTCCCTTATCTGCATTGTTGTCTTTAGTGTACAATTTTTTCTGCTTGTGGGCTTGTCATGTTTAGATATAAGTTATTACATTTGCTGCTGCTGTTTGCCAGGCATAGTGCTACTGAATTTCACTTTGTATCACTCTGTTAAGCCTGTTTTACTACTGTTTTATTTTTGTTATTTGCTGCACATTGCCTTATATTAGTTGTACTGTTGCATTTGCTCAGCTAATTTAGATATACTGCTGCTTGCTTTGCCAATTTGCATTTTTTTGTCATTGCTGTTTGTGTTAATTGTTTTGTACTACTGCATTGCATCGTCCATTAGTATATATATCTGAGCTCAGTAGATTTAAGTTAGCTTAAGAGGGGGTAGACTATATAAGAAACTTGCTATAGAGAATAGGGAATGAATGCATTGAGAAGTTACATGAAAAAGATTTGGGCAAAAATGAGTATTGTACACTGAGAAATAATTATTTTGAAAGAAATGTGAATATAATACAGGAAACAGGTATAGATAGGACTTTTTGGGAATAATGATGAATGAAGGGAGACCTCTAAGAAGTAAAGAAAGTTTGTTTGCAAAATACTGCAATAAAACAAACCCTGTCCTTTCCTTTTGTATTATTGCGCTAGGTGTTTGTGTACCCTTGTGTTTTTCCTGTCTTTATGTGTTTACATAATAAGATTGATGTAGAATTCTTCTAGTACTAAGCTACATTCACTATGATGAGGAAGACTGTTATCCTCAAATATAATTAGTATTAATAATATATTATTTACTTTTTAAAGATGTTTAGACATTATTAATTCTGTTCTGTTTCAATGCTACAAAGCTCACGTGTGAAATTAATGTTTCGAAAACTATTCTCATTATTTTATATATTTAGTCATGTCATCATTCCTGTAACACTGATGTGCATGTTATTTCTGTTCTTTTGTAAAGCCCGTATTACTACAAATATTATCTGTATTGTTATGTTCTTTAATGATGTATTTTGTACCTTTGTAATTGTATTCCTATGTTGTAAATTTATAATTGTATAGACACCAGTTCTTCAAATTAAGTTTCATTTCACTGCACATGTTTCTGTTGGTCATAGTATATGCACAATCTATGAAATAAAAAGGGACTGTTAGTGCTTGCACGTGTGTTGATAATTCAGCAAGGGACTGGTTAACAGCATTGCTGGTTCTAAGGACAATGCCAAAAACTTTGTGAGTGCACAAGTGGTGGTATATGGACTTGCTATATTGTCAGCAAGACTCCTCGATGGTGATTGTGCACCTGCAGAGTGGCAAAAGATGGCTACTGGCCATATCTACAAGGACTACAGTGGGTCTGCATCTTTGATGGCCCACCAATACCATTATTTCTACAAGGACTACAGTGGGCCTGCATCTTTGATGGCCCACCAATACCATTATTTCTAGAAGGACTGCAGTGGATCTGCACCTCTGATGGCCCACCAATACCGTAATCTCTAACAAGACCACGGTGGTCTGCTCTGTGATGACCTACTTACCAATAATTCTTCAACTTCGACTGATTACGCTGTGGATTTGCTCTGTTGTGGCCCTTTACCTGTTTGCATGTAAAGAGTCAGCACTGTCTTTGCGTTGGAAGGACAACACTACTTCTTCAAGACTACATGGAAATCAACTACCTCCGTGTGCATTTTCCTTTACTGCTCAGAGTTTGAGAAAAAAAAAACTGCAATTTTACTATGATGAATGATCAGGACAGTCTTTAAGGACTGTGAGGAAATTTTAGCTTTTGACCAACATTATATCAATAAGTGTGTGCATTTGATTTCTTTGTTATTGTAATTATGATGATGAAAAACATTTTCCAATCTGTATTGGCCGCTGCCCAAAACAATTTGTAAAATTTTTTGTGAGGAGCATGGGGGCTATGTAAGTAGGCTGTTTAGGTTTTTATATTGGTAACTCCACGTAGCGCTCTGTATGAAAATCACTGGCTGTGCTGTGTGCAGTCCGTGGCTGGGTGGCATTGTTGTAATATTCGCTATTGTAGTGTTGGGCTGTTGGCTGTTAACAGCCCGTATCATTGCCCAGTTGGAGGTGAGCCGCCAGCAGTGGTGGATGTGGGGAAGTGAGATGGCGGAATTTTGAGAGCAGATGATCTGGACGTGTGTCCATCAGAAACAGTACATTTGTAAGAATGGATGTCATGAACTGCTATATATATTATGACCATTAATGTAAATACATTGTTTGTTCTCTATCAAAATCTTTCATTTGCTACCTATGGCTATCAGTAGTTAGTGCCTTCAGTACTTTGAATCTTTTATTTAGCTGGCAGTAGTGGCGCTCGCTGCATTGCAGTAGTTCGAGTAACGCAGTTTTTTTGTGAGGTAAGTGATTTGTGAAAGGTATAGGTAAATGTCAGTCAGGGCCATTCTTTTGTAGGGATTACTGAAAGTCAGATAGCGTTGCGCTAAAAATATTGTGTGTCAGTTTAAGCACAATCATTCATAATTTTACTAAGGGGACGTTTCAGGATGTTAGCCTGTGGAATTGTGGAACTACTGTGATATCAGTCCCGTTTACGGCACCCATATACTGTGAAATGTATGAAAGACATAGGTACAATGTCGAAAGAATTTATTCAGCATATAGCTGGTACTGCTGGGCAAGTGTAACGGATCTTGCTGTACAACGAACATAGAGACCGTCATGTGTAGCACTTGTTATTGATAACCATATACGAAATGACAAAATTTACCGTGATGCCGATTATTTTAGTCGATTTTATTTCCACAGCGTAAAGATATCCACAACAGTATCGGAAAAAACACGAAGCTTGGAATATGATGCTTATTGTAACGTTTGTCAGCCACTACAATGATCCACATAGATTGTTTCATCGACCTTTCCCGCATCTGTAACGGAACTGGTCACTGTGTGAAGTTGCGATGCAACTTCAATCACACTGCTGGCGATTAAATTCCCAATAGCAAATAATGAAACACTTTTATTGTCTGTGGACAGTATATAATGGAGAATACAGGATAAAGTGAATTGATTTGAAGTTACACAAGATTCGGAATTTAGCTCACAGAGCTCCCAACCCTGGCATTAGTACGTCCGCTTAAGTGGTTGGGGTGTTTTGTTCGTGTAACGGTCAGGGCCCCAGCACATGGAAGATTAGAGACTTTTGATGGGAGGGAAATCCACTCTTAGGCACGTGAAGGTCCATCTTGAGGAACAGAGTCACAGAAGGTGAAGAACCAGTGTATACTTGGCGTGAATCTCAAGAGGTATTGTCTGCCGCCCCCATTTCAGCACAGATAGGGAGCAGCACTGTTTGCGTACAGCTGTTAGTGGCTCATATCTATCCCCGGAGTTTTCAGATCATTCTCAGTTCCTTCCGAAGGCTGGCTGATCTGGTGAAGACAGGTAGCTTAACTAATGATTTCTCTGGACATACGCCTATTTGCAAAAATCTCCGAGGGGTGATGTGGCCCTGATAACTGGAACCAAGTGGAGGATCTAAATCAGAATCTTCACATGTTGAGTGACGGGATAGTCTGATAGCCTGTAGTTTGGTCAACCTACGATACACAGTGAAGATCAGAAACTATACAGGGTGGCCAGAAACTGTTTGGAAATCTTGTAAGGGTGTTGGAGAGGATGTGGTGTTGCGAAGTAATTGTTGAGAAAAAAATCCGGTACACTGCTCCGTTTCCTAGTTATTTACCGTTCAAGTTAGGCGCTCAAGTCGCCGCGCGGACAAATTTAAGCACTTGCCCGAAATAGCGATAGGGCACGGACTTCTAATGGTTTTTGAGTTACCGCCAGTTAAACTGCCAGTTGCCAGTTAAAACGCTCCTCCTTTGGAAGTGAGAAATTTATGTTAGGAAACCAATTGGCTTTGTTTCTGTCAGCCTGCTCGACACTGCATGTACAACGACCTGATTGGCTAACTTCAACGCCGGCCAGAGTGGCCGAACGGTTCTAGGCGCTACAGTGTGGAACCGCGCGACCGCTACGGCCGCAGGTTCGAATCCTGCTTCGGTCATGGATGTGTGCGATGTCCTTAGGTTAATTAGGTTTAATTAGTTCTAAGTTCTGGGGGACTGCTGACCTCAGCAGTTAAGTCCCTTAGTGCTCGGAGCCATTTGAACCATCTGAGCTAACTTCAACGCTAAATACCTCGGAAACGACGCATCCTGTTAATTTATTTTCCTAACAGTTATTTCTCAGTACTCCACCCTCCATAACACCCTTGCAAGGTTTCAGACTGTGTCTGACCATCGTGTATAGTCCTACTAGAAAACCAGACTCATATAAACAAATTAGCGGATGGCTAAAGCAAAGACTGAGAATCTCAAATAATACGTGTATGTTAACGGCTGGACAATAGTTGTAGATGTAGGAATATCATAATTTCAAGACCCTGTACAGTAAAATATGTAAAAGAATCATTCTCACCAGTTAAAATATTACTCACCCTCTTAAAATACAATTTGGTCCCTTTAAAGCTCCGTACACGGTGTAGAACTGCTAACAGGCGGGCAGATGTAACGTAAGTTAGAGCAGTGAAGTCGTCAGTGGCTGTGGTTCGCACAGAACGACCATAGTAACACGGGTGGACAAGGAAACATGGCGGAGTGGCTGAAAGTTTCTGTCGTGTTTGGGTCTGACCATACTTTGACTGTTGTTGTCCTTTCTGTTGGGGTGTTAACGAGGAATATCCAACGTATCTACGGGGAATTGATGTAACGCACGCAGCTGTGTAGCTCGGTGGACGAGCAGTTGCCATATAAAGATTGTGACTGGCAGGGTCCAGAGAGGAATACCACTCCTTGCCATTAGCGAACGGTTTCAATCCTGAGAAAAAAGACTGCTGTCAGTATCCAAACGAACACTGCGAAGGGCACTCATACATTCGACATCCAAAGTAGTGTTTCCCAGAAGAGGCCATTCCTCAGTAAATGAAGCAGCTCGTTGTCAGTGGCCCAAACAGCAGAAAAACTGTATCGTAGCTGACTGGTAGCAGGTAATGTGCTCCGGCGAGCAAATATTTGGTATCTTTTCACAGTATGCAAGGCATCGAATGCAACGCCGTCACAATGCCACGTTTAATCTGCAGTATGTGGCGATTGTAGTTCTTCCCAGAGGTTGTTCTGTGTTGTTGAAGGGTGCTTTTCGTACTACAGCTTGGACCTGCGTATTCTGATTACCTCGAACAAAAACAAATGGTTCAAATGGCTCTGAGCACTATGGGACTTAACTGCTGAGGTAATCAGTCCCCTAGAACTTAGAACTACGTAAACCTAACTAACCTAAGGACGTCACACATCCATGCCGGAGGCAGGATTCGAACCTGCAACCGTAGCGGTCGCGTGGTTCCAGACTGTAGCACCTAGAACCTCTCGTCCAACCCGGCCGGCCCTCGAACAAAAGACAGTGTGTTTATTCCAAGATTCGTGGTGATTTAGTGCCAATACTTCTACATCTTCACCATGAGTACGATGTACACATTCTCGTTTTCCAATCTCATGGCCGTGTCCAATGGTTGACTAACACTCATTCACAACTCGACTGTCTCGCTAAGAATAGATTGAGATAATCAGCATCCAGTAGCATAGAAGAAATTGTGTTTCATTACCAAGTTTAAGGCACTTACTGCCTTTAATCACAAGGTTGTTACTATTGCATTCTGAATCAAACGAAAAATTATAAAAATTTTAACAACTTCCTATAAAACCTTTTGACCCTCCTAGCATTTTCTACATATTGTCTCACTCGCTTTTAACATTTCTTCTTTTTACAAAGTGACGACCAATTTCAGTAGGTTAGTTACGATATTCAGACCTGAGGACAGCAAAATCAAGAGAAAAATCGTCTTAAGGAACAAAGTTACGTAAAAACTGCTATTGGCAAGAAGGCCAAAAGCCAACACAAAAAGCCAGATCCGAAGGCGATAGGTAAGCTGTGGATCTCTTCGCACAAAAAAAAAAAGAAAAGAGAAAAGGTTCAGACAATACGTAGAAAACCTTTTAAGGTTTATTATCACACTTTTATGGAAAGCTTTTAAAATATTTAGAGTTTTTCATTTGATTATCTGCTTCTGGTCCCTTTCTCTCCTTTCCTAACAGTGCCAGATACATTGCATTATTTACGAGTGTCAACAGTAAAGAGTCATGTGGTTCATACAGCCTGTACAAAAATGGTAAAGAAATTGTATTGATTTTTTCGTGTGTTTGGGTGTGTACATGTGTGCGTATACTTGTACTGTTAATAATACAGCATAAGGCCACATAAGGCTATAAACAACATATTCACTACAACTTCTTATCACGGGGGAGTATTAATACTTTTGATATTGTCAACGCTTGCTATATTCGGGTGCCCGATAACTAAATCACTTTAGAATGTCTGTATAGACATAAAATAAATTAGTAACAGTGCGGGGTGAAGCACCTTAATCTATTACTTTTAGAAATATCTCAGGGGTATAATGGAATGTCGTTTCACATGAATAATAATTTATAGTTTTGTAGGTTCAGGCGAAGAAACACCTTTTGCCTCGTACACTTGTTAATAATTCAAAGATGAGCATTCCCTTAACCTTGAAAATCTCGTCACTTAAACGAAAGGTAGCCATGATGCGCCAACCACAAGAATCTGTCTTTGACATCGATATTACCCTCTGCATAATGCACGAAATTAACTTTAGTATGTTTACTGTAGAAATTAATTGCAAATCATCTCCCTTTTGCTTTACGCCACTTAGTACCGGAGTAATTTGAAGAAGAATCTGCCTCGCACAAATGGCGGCCACCAATACTAATTACATTCGCGCTCTGCTGTATGGTATTAATCTCTTAAAAATGTATAACTGATTTTTCATACATGTAGGGATTCTACCGCTGCTGAAAAAGTGGTTTGGTTATGAATAACAGCACATATATACCATAATTACTGCTCCTACACCGTCGTTATATAATGAGTCAGATCATCAGCGACATTTAACAGCGACGCTTTATTGTTAGTTATGTCATTACTGATATAAATAACACAACACGTGAAGAAACCTAAATACTACAAACACACATAAATGCAAATCAATTAGATACGAACTAGAGATGGGACAACTCGTTCATCCTTGGGAACTAGTCCACTGCTGATCGTTCTTTTTTGGGAACCGTTTATTTTTACTCGTTATGAAAAACTGAAAACTAGTAGTGTAGGTGACTGAAGGATGGATGGCACCAAGAGGGGGCACTTGCTTCCCCCCTGGAGTATAGAGTTTTTATTCATTACAGAATTCTTACACACTTTTAGAAGTAGTTTCTGTGATTCTGCAGAAGCTGTCGTTTAGCCAACCGTAGCCTTGTGTCGCGGATCGCAGGGTAATAATATAGGGTGGCGCACGGAAAACCGGGCCCTGAGTACCGACTGCTCGCCAATTACGGAGGATGTGTTGCCCGTTACGAGCAGATACAACAAACGGACAAACTTGTAATAATTAGGCAGTGAAGGAATAACAAGCTAATGCAAGCAACAGTTGCGAAACAATCGATGATGATGTGTAGAGTGCTGGAGAACATGAAAATCTCACGCGACGCGCATGGGCTATACGTCATGTAGTCTTGTAAACCTGTTGGTGGCTGTTTCCCAACTTAATAGACCACAAGTATCAGGTATAAAATTCTTCCTTTCGACTACCACTACATAGCTATGCTATTGTAAACAATAATCGTTTACACCCTATATATACTCCGCGTTGTCTCTGAGTTCGTAGGCGAAGTAGAGACTTTATGGAAGCATAAAATACAATGTGGTTTTCACATACTTGCGTCACAAGCTTAGTAAAAATTAGGTTTTTATGTTCCATTATTAACGTTAATGCAGCAATAATAATAATAATTAAGTTCGCAGTAATAAAGTTTTCGGTTTGAAAGCTCATTCTGAACAAATGTTTTTGAGATAATAAGTAAATATAATTTTATGAAAATCTATGTCTTTTCAAATGGAGAGGTACCGCTTTTCCTACTGAGCCAAAATGACCCACTACCCACCTTTCTTTTTCAAGGAAACCTAACTAGCAGGTAACGCAAATTGGAAACAACCACACTTAAAAATAATTGGAGCCTTCCTAAATATAATGTTTTGTATATAAAAGATACACAAAAATCGTTTTATATGAATTTTCTTGGACTAAAAATTAAGCAAATTATTGAAAGTTTGCTGCTAAATCAAGTCGTTGAAACCAAAAAAATATATCAATAACAAAAAAATGGGTTCAAATGGCTGTGAGCACTATGGGACTTAACATCTGTGGTCATCAGTGCCCTAGAACTTAGAACTACTTAAACCTAACTAACCTAAGGACATCACACACATCCATACCCGAGACAGGATTCTAACCTGCGACCGTAGTGGTCATGCGGTTCCAGACTGAAGCGCCGAGAACCGCACGGCCACATCGGCCGGCTAGTAACAAAAAAACTGGCCTTGTTATAAGTATGTCTCCTGCTGTTCATCAATATAATGGAAATGAGCGTTTGGCGTCAGTGGCCGGGAGGCCCCTCGCGGGGCAGGTCCGGCCGCCATATCGCAGGTCTTATTACATTCGGCGCCACATTGGGCGACCTGCACGCCGGATGGGGATGAAATGATGATGAACACAACACAACACCCAGTCCCTGAGCGGAGAAAATCTCCGACCCAGCCGGGAATCGAACCCGGGCCCAGAGGACGGCAATCCGTCACGCTGACCACTCAGCTACTGGGGCGGACATCAATATAATGAAGTGAGCAGATATGCCCTTTTGTTACCTGAAAAGATTTACCTATTACATACAACGTAATTTTTATGTAATTTACGTAACTATAAAATATTTTTTGATTACCGGTCGTGGACGCTGAATAGCCAGAACCAAGTGCAAGAACAGTTTGGAACACCTGTAAAATAGGCGAGCGCAGTGAACGAAACGAACAAGTGGATACTGAACTAACTAGGAGCAGTCGGCAGTGGAACTGAGACAGGTGGTCATGCGAAGAACGACGACTGCGGCCGACGGAGACCGGGACTGAGACGTGCACGCGAGTGAGGCTGGAACGAGAACTGCCGAATTGACCGCCGCGACCGAAGTGAACTAGTGAACTATGAACCGATCGTTCCTCGTTCTCGGGAACTATAAGTAGACCGCCGCGACCGAAGTGAACTATGAATCGATCGTTCCTTGGAATTCGTTCCTCGGTCTTTTCGTTCATCTTGGTGAACCGTTCCTTTGCACCCGTTCGGTGGCGAACTACCCATCTCTAATACAAACGTCATACCTTTACTAATGTTTCTCAAAAGTATAATAGTTTTTCTTGCAATAAGACCTTTAGTATCACCTTATTCAGGTGCAAGAAGAGGTTTTAAATTCTGGTGTCAACATAGACCTTTCACCGTTTGCGTCCTTGGGTTGACAAGAAGGTAACAACATTCATGATCTATTTTCCCAATTAGATGTGGAATTGCACTTAATACCTACTACTGCTTATTAATTTTCTTTATGCTGGAGGCTTTTAAGTCGAAACTTGTTAAATACTGTACTTCTTGAAATTTTTGTATCTCTCTTCCACATTTTAGGTCGTTTTCGCACTGGTATGACAGTCTTGTTGATCACGAGGCGTATGCTACCACCGGATTTGGGGACAGCGACTAACGGACTGTCATAGTCAGATAAGGAAGTCTGTATTATTCCCCATTTAATTATACGCTGTATCTCCTTAAATACTGCTTCCATTTTACTCCATGGTACGAATAGGTAGCATGGCAATAGGTCTCATAAGGTTTGACCTGCATATCATAAGTGTATCACTTAATTATCACAGGTTTTTCGGAGAATACTATTGCATAATGTTTCAATATCTGTGCGAGTTGTTTCCGCTGTTTGTCATCGAAATAGCTTGATTCGGTGACCTTTATATCTACGTTTCTTTCTTATGGAGGCGACATCACTTTCGCCGTTTTCAGTTATACACGGGTAGTTTTCCCGAGTGTGGTCACTGGCTGTGGGCAATAGTTCGGGTTTCATATAGGTTAGCTTCAACCTTCTGCAGTACTGTCCATGTGAAGCAGTTGTTTTTAACACTGCGAGTCCGATTCACCTTCCTTCATTCATAAGCATCAGCTCGAGAAAGGTCGATCTTTGCGTACCTTCTCTTAAAAATTCTCAATCTAGGATACAGGGAGCAGCTAAACAGCCTGTAACTAAGCCTGAATTCACTGCATACGTCCACGTATGACTCCTACAGTTCTAGAATTCTGACCTGGAAATATTAGCAACTTATTCACCTGATTAATGCAATTGAATAGATCGTGGTCCATAACAGATACACTGGCACGGATATCAATAATAACAATTACTGGCATGCCGTGTGTGTTTCCTATGACTGCAGCTTGTATGAACTCAGTATTTCACCTATCGGATATTCTCGCATCACCAGTTCTTTCTTCATGTCCAACCCTACCTTGTACATGAGCATTCATACATTTACCTATCGATTACCCCCGGTCCCCCCCATTTGTGCCCCCACGACCACATGCGAAAGTCTTAAATTGGTCGTGTGGAGTTCAATGCTTGCGATGTACTTGTGGGTCATCCCTCATTTCTACTCTTCTGACACTATGAGACTCCTGTATCCGTTGCGAAACCTCATTCTGTAGCCGTTGATTAGGTGCTGGCACTGGCATAACATTAATGTTATTAGATTCCTGCCTTGTGGTGTTTGGTTTCAGTGACAGGTTGTTTGCCTGTTTTTTGTAATTGATCAATCATCTTCCTCATATTATTCGGTTGAAATGAGGCATTATAGCCCACTTCATTTCTCCTCTTTCAAGTAAAATTGTTACTCCCGTACTTAAACAGATTCCCATTGGAATTTTTGTGATTTTTGATTCCACAAGTTCCTTGATTTCCGTGCCGATCTTGGTGGTTGCCATTGGTCAACGCACAATAATGATTGTCTGTTTGGTGTCTGATTTTCCGTGGACTGTTTCAATGGCCAGTGTGACTGTTTCCTATCTCACTTTGCATTGCGTTCTCCTGTATGGGGTCTAGTGAGTCTACAGCGACCATAAACTGTTCCAAGTCCGAATCGAGGAAGTGGGAAAATTTTTCCCAAATGGCAATTGCTAGTCTGCCTTTCAGTGTTCGCAGTACATTTCTTGCAGACATTGCCTCATCCCAAGACCGAGTCTTACTTGCTTTTCAAAGTGTTTGCACAGGTTTCCCCGTCAAGGATTATATTGTTGGGGATAGTAAACCTGCAACCTCGGGCGTACTTGAACACACTTCGGCCAGAAGCGTGATGGAAATAACTTCTCCAATTCTGGAAATTTCTGGATGGTGTTGGCCGTTTCCATCGCCCACAAAGCTGCTTCGTCAGTTATGAAAGAAATCACAAACTGCATCTTTTGCCCCCTTGATCAAGAATCAATCATTACACTCCTAAAACTCTTATTAAAAATTACGGCATGTACCGTCTTTTTCTCTTCCGAGATCGTGGAATTGTGTGTGTTTAACAAGCGACACTCCGTGCTTCATATACGTCAACGTTGGCACTGCAGCGTCACCGGCTGTCGCACCAACAAGGCGGTCATCATTGCTCGGGCTGTATCTGCCAGCTTGATTGTGGTTTAAAATCTCGCAACGTGCCGTGTGAATAGGGCAGTTATTGGGATGTCAATTTTTCTCTCAACCTGTTCTCGTTAGTCGCACGGCCTGTCATAACTATACACTGCTGTGTTTCATGCACGTCATGTGGCAGTCGTGTATTGAGGTCATCTTTCTTGCGATTTACTGCAATGTTTAGTGTTGGGAAAACTTTGGTTTCTGTTTCCTTGTCTAAATTATTGGACAAATTGTCCACTGTGCTAATAATATTTTTACCTGCCCTTAAAGTGTTTGGTGAGCTTCTCCTAGTCTGTTTATTTTTGAATACAGTTCACTCACTTTCTAATCCGTATTTTGAGTATCTATTTCTTCCATTTGTTTTCGTACGCTATCCATTTCCTCATTTATGTGATCCACGATACGCTTAGCATGAGCCTATAGAACCTTGTTTTGTTGTTCGGTCAGCCTATTATCTCTGCCGAGTTACCTTATTCTTTCCCTCTCCTCTCGTTCCCTTTCCTTTGCCTTTCCCCTTCCCTGTCGTTCCTTTCTCATATTCTTTTCTCTTTCCTCACGTTCCATTTACTCTTTCCCTCCCTTCTTCTTCCTTTATCTTAATCCTTCCTTCTCTTCCCGTTCCATTACTCTTTCCCATTCTTCGCGTTCCTTTTCCTTAATCCTCTCTCTAAAGTCTAGCTTCTGTAGCAGGAGAGAAAGGAAATCGTTTCCTGTAGTAGTACGTAATGGTACTTCGTCTGTCGCTATTGCTTGTGCAGTATTAGTAGTAGCGTCAGCTGATCTGGCGCTTCTCTGTTGTTCCTGTGTTCCCACCTAGAAGTAGACATCTGATTATCTATCTCAGTTTCATAGGTTTCCAGAATCAGGAATCATCCTCTGTTTCGGTACAAACGAAATCACGAATTTATCAGTTTCCTCTAGCTCTGTCACGTTATCTCCCGCTAAACTTTCTTTTCTCTCAGCCGTACCCATGTTAAAAACCTTAGAACACTATGCACAATAAACAAACAAAAGTACAAACACAAGAAATATTAATACACTGGAAATACTACAATAATCTAAGTAAAAAAATCACTCCCACAATCGCTTCCTAGTCTATAAAAGCAGGCGACAAAAGTAACTTCCCACACAGCACTGCAGACTGTGTTTCAACAGAAACAATTTTGAAATACACAAATAAAATTGAACTTACTGGATCCCCCTTCGTTGTAGGCAATGAAAGAACGAAAGAAAATACAAATTACAATAAATTACAAATGTTGTATCTTGTACGAGACATGTGTTTCGGTCTGCACGTTGGACGCCAATCTAGTTATTTTTTGGTATGTTTGTGTGTATATGTGCGTGTCTAGTGTGTGTATGTGTGTGTGTGTGTGTGTGTGTGTGTGTGTGTGTGTGTTGTTAATAATACATGGTATGATCACATAAGGCTACACAAGACATATTTACTACAGACTGTTATCACCACAGATTCTTATCACAGGCGGGTGTTATAATTTTTGATATTGCCAAAGCTTTCTATATTTAATTGCACGATAAATAAATCACTTTGGAATGTCTGCATAGACGCAAAATAAATTAGGAACAACGCCATAGAAGAGGTTAAGCAGTAGGAAAAACAAAGCTGTGAGTGATTGGCACAATATACAGACTGTTAGTTTAGAGAAAGGTGTATTGATGAACACACGACTACTACATAAGTGATTGGAGAAGTATTGCGGTATGCCAGAGTTACATAAGAGGCAGTTAATCAGAATATCAAGGAACTACAAAACGAAGTAGAAGTCTTAGATAAGGAAGTAGTATGACTAAATGGTTGCAGTCCGTGGATGACAGTATTTGGGAAGCACGAGGGAAAGCAACAGAATTACAGCAGGCTACGCAACAGGGTCTAAGAGATGAGCTAGGTGTAAACTTGCTGTCGCCAGAACCGTATTTAGAGGGTCTATGGAAAGTATGGAGGGAACTACCAGCCGGAGTTGGCGTTGTTTGTGGAACCCAAGCACGAAAACTGATGGGGTGAAAGTTTACAGTTCTGATTCTATACCAGTTGCAGGGAAACAATCACGTCAAGAGTGCTACACATCTACACTAATCATGTCAAGTAGTGGATATCGAAGAAATTTGTAAGAGTGACTACTATTAATTGCAAAGGCAATGGAAGGTACGTAGAAATGGAGGAAGCAAAGTAACAAAATTGCTACCGAGGGGAAATCACAGTCTGTCCAAATATGGTAATAAGAGAGGGCAAGATTCCTGCGAAGTAAAATTGTTAATGGGACAAAATGAGGTAAGAAAATGCTACAAACAAATGATCGAGCCGTAATTGTACTTTCAGCAGGCAAAGACGCACTGGTTGTACTCTACTTATGACAAAACGGTAGCAGTGGCTAGTTGTATCGAGTAGGGGAAGCTAACGTCAGCAAAGAAACTACAATTAAAGGTGGTGGTTCGTTATTAAATGGAACAGCGTTCGAGATAATGGTGTCTATTTTCCATTGTCCGCCACAATTTCTGAGATGCCCCACCTGAAAAATATTTTGCAGCCTCGTTTACATTGGGCAGAGGAGCCCTGTAGTGCTACCTCCCGCATATCAAACTAGCTTAAATCAATCTATAGGGACAGTATTAATGCTGCCTGTAAACACGCTTCTGAATCAGCAGGAAGGATTAGTCACCCTGGAACACTTATTGCAGCATATAAATTTATATCGAGAAAATCCATATGATGAAACGACAACACTGACCGATGTCGTACCAACCACCACAGCAGGACTTGTTCTACTAAGCGTAGTCCTTGTTTTGGTATGTAGAAGACCAAGCACAAAACTGAGTTCAACTAATCCATAATTTGGATTACAGTTTATTAGATGCCCCATGCATAATAGCAGCCGAAGGAAGATGAACAAACAATAGGGTTGTATTATATTTAACTGATTCATCTTAGCATGTAAATTTTTAATAGAGAGTTATAAGTTATTGTGCAAGAAACCTAATAAAGAAATAATGTCCATGGTGTTTCACTTTAGGAGCTGGGCAAGGGGCCCTATAAAAAGGTTTAATAGTAAGTCACAGAGTTGAGGAAACCAACTGTTAAAATAATTCTTAAGAGCCCAAAGGGGGCCAGAACGGCTGGTTGCCAGGAATTCTTGTGTAAAGAATAATCTAGTTTTGTTAACCTGAGCGATTGGGTCTTGATAAAAAGAAGGGCAATATAGCGTGTCGACCGTATTCGGTCAAAAAGTACGCCAGAGCACAAGTGAATTGCAACAGAGCCAGCCACAGGCAGGGATGAGTGTTATGTGTTACAAACACATAACACAGCCGAATGGTGTTGCAAAGCAGTATCATCTGGGTGCATTATAGCAACAGCCTATGATGCAATATGCTAGCGGAAGGACGGAAGCTTTTCCTCACTTAGCGTACGTACCTTAAGCTCTATACGAACATAGACTGTAGCATATTAGTACTCGGCCATTCGTGTACTAAAATATTATCGCCTCAGTATCACAACCTACAGCACGAGTCTGTGACACCTAGAGCGACATCCTGGAATGCAGTACAGGGTCCGCTTTTTGACCACAGGAAAGGCAGTCTACCCCGTGTGAAAAAAGCAGCTGCCCCTGGAGCAGAAAGCCGCCTGCTGGCTGGAAGAGGTCATGGTGGCCCCTGCTGAACTGCCAGTTGTGCTGTCGCTCTGTGATCACAATCACAGCCAGAGACATCACTGACACTAACATTCGAGTAACACCACACTCAGCTCCAATCTCTGCACTGTCAGCAATGCCGGACATCTACTGTTTTGCATGGGATTCAACTGCACGCCTCCACCAAGCATTTGATGATGTACTATGGCCAAGGGGCAGTATAAAGAAGTTTATTAAACAAATCTACTGTCATCCACACGTTTCAGTTCATTCTTCACGATTAAAAATCCATTGGTCATCTAATAGTCGACTCATGTTACGGGAAGTGAGACTTTTTTGTTTCTTTTTGATGGAAATCGTGTCAGTGGGTTTTGTCAGCGATTGAGTAGTACTTACACATTCAGTAGGTCATAGATGAATGAAAATGATGTTTTTTGAGAGAAGGATGCACAAAATTCCATTACAATTTCTAAGACAGTGGGGTATGTGGCAGCAAAATAATTACTCACATTGGTGTGTAGATTGTATGAGACTGGTGATATATCATAAGTCTTTTGGAAAAACATCGTTTACACGTTTCGCACCGATAGGTGCGAGAATTATTACATACTCAGATTAACAACAAATGGGTCAAATGGCTTTAAGTACTATGGGACTTAACATCTGAAGTCATCAGCCCCCTATACCTAGAACTACTTAAACCTAACTAACCAAAGGACATCACACACATCCATGCCCGAGGCAGCATTCGAACCAGCTTAACGACACCTGCATCCAAGTTGCTGACAACAACAATATACAGAAGAATGGAAAAGAATATTGGGGGTCTGTTAGAAGAGCAGAGGAGCAATTCCGACGTTGCGACTGATAATGGAAACAAGACTGAAGAAAAATCAAAACACCTTCATAGGATTTGTCGAACTGAAAAAAGTGTTTGAGAATATCAAACACTGCAAGGTGTTCGAAATCCTTAGGATAATGGGGATAAGCTATAGGGAAAGACAGGTAACATGCAACATTAACAATGAGGGGACTATAAGAGTGGAAGAGCAGGAACGAAGAGCACAAATTAAAAAGAGTGTAAGACAGGGATATAGTGTTTCCCTCTTAACGTTCATTCTATACATCATAGAAGCAACAACAAGGAATTCCAGGTTAAAGGATGTCAACGTTAAGATTTCCCGATGCCATTGCTGTTCTCAGTGAAAGTGAAACAGATTTACGGGATCTATTGAATGGAAGGGACAGTCTAATGAGTACAGAGCATGGATTAAAAGTAAACCGAAGGAAGACGACAGCAATGAGTAATAAGGGGATACATTGCGGCCTCATTAAATGCCAATGAAGACTAAATGGAAGGAATGGACTTCTGGGAGGGAGGACGTCATTTACCTTTTATTGCGCAAAAAGTTGTATTCACTTAAACAGTTAACTGAAATAACAGTTACAATGAAAATTCTGCCAAATGAGTGGTTACCAGCGATCTAAATGGGCACACGTTTGCCCATCAGACAATAATTCTGGTACAGGTACAGTCATTAAAACCAACAAACTAGGATTATATAACAATACCCTGAACAGCTTGTCGCCATACTGATTACTAGTTACACATCATTACGCAGCAGCCGATTTACACTAATGCAACTTTCATGGTATTATTGTACGATGATTAACAGTAGGATGATAGGGATCACTCGTTAAAGATCAAACGGCAGAAGCCAGTTTACGTTAATGCAAATTTCTCGGCATTATAGTAATGCGATTACAATAAAATACTTTGAATGTTATCTTGAGGACTAGACTGAAGACAAACTCAACAGTCACAAAATTGACTAATAGACAGTAAATGACGCGCTTGCTAAATGCATTTGTATCTGAATAAATAGAATAAGCAACTTTAAACATGCAAATCCTTCAACTGAAATAGGCAATAATTACATATACGGAAGTTCCTTTTAAGTTTGTGGGTTTTGGACCAGCAAACGACACTTATAAATATATCTGAGTTCCAGCCGCCAACCAAGCACAGACACTAACACTACACACAAGAGGCAGCGTGGACTAGGACCAGTTGTCTCACTGTATACTAGTCTCAGACCGACTTTGTTTCACATATATTCCCTCAAACAGTGTTAACTTCAAAACCGGCAACTGCTACTGGGTGTTCCTGGAGCATAAAGATAGCGTTAGAATTAATTAAATAAGAAACAGACGTAAGGTGCCAAAGGCGTAGGTCTAACCCGCAAAGCAGGCTCAGAGGTACAACACGTCGCAAGAAATTACGATTCAGTAAATTGCGCGTCGAAATACAATAACAAACGCACTATAACTTAATATCCTTAAGTAAATAATGCTATCCCAAGAAACCCTAGTCTGTGCAATTAGAACAATAGCGAATAAACCACCTTCAAAATACGAGTAGTACCAAAACACGTTAAACAAATTGTCACTGTCTCCAAGCAGTAACCAAATCACACTCAAACCCCAGATATCTTAAACAAGAAATTCAAATCACCGTAACCTAAGATTATCTGAATAAAAGGCATAAAGTGAGAAATTCGCTTTACAGTATAACTAGTCCTTGATGGACACAAACATTCGAGACCTACAGAAAGATCTGGCGGAATGGCATTGGCCCATCGTCTGTTCAATGATACAAAGTGCTTTCTTAAAAGCCCCAAGGTTCAAATGGTAAACCAGAATATCGATGCAATCAGACGCCAACACTGAATCACTATAATCAGAATGGTACAAGAAGTTTCGTAGCTGCGGACCACAAGATAAATTGTGCACAGAGTTTCGTGATTGAGAACATGGAGGGCAGAAAATATGTTTCCAACTATTAACGTAAATACAATGATAATGATATCACCTTATTACGTCAGTTAATGTTTGCGTCCAATAGCACCGGAAGGAAGGTCACGAGTCAGGACCCTCTGCAACATATGATTGGGTAATAACCACCAACTTTCTTCGCTACGCAGTCTGTCCCAAAATGCGCCTAATACGGACGACGCTGACCCGAATGAACGCTTTCTTAGCTGCGGTTTTCGCCGCCAGGTTTCCTTTCGTGTACATTACCAACCACTGGCTGTTACTAACTGCCCCTCACTGCCCACGTACGCTCGCTCGATCACCTCTATCGTACGCACCACCTCGCGACCGCATCACGAGCAGGGTTCAATGAACCGCCTTCACTCTGTCTCTTTACCGTTCCACTATCGAACGGCGCGCGGGAAGAACGAGCACTTAAATTTTTCTGTGCGAGCCCTGATTTATCTTATTTTTTCGTGGTGATCATTTCTCCCTACGTAGGTGGGTGCCAACAGAATGTTTTCGCAATCGGAGGAGAAAACTGGTGATTAAAACGAAAAACGCCTTAGTTGTAATGATTGCCACTCCACGTATCTTGTCTGTGGCACTATCTCCCCTACTTCACGATAGTGCAAAACGAGCTGCCGTTCTTTGTACTTTTTCGATGTCATCCGTCAGTCCAATCTGATGCGGATCCCACACCGCACAGCAATACTCCAGAATAAAGCGGACAAGCGTGGCGTAAGCAGTCTCTTTAGTAGACCTGTTGCACCTTTTAAGTGTCCTGCCAATGAATGGCAGTCTTTGGTTGTCTCTACCCACAACATTACCTATGTGATCGTTCCAATTTAGGGAATTTGTAATTGTAGTCCCTAAGTATTCAGTTGAATTTACAGCCTTCAGATTTGTGTAACTTACCGCGTAATCTAAGTTTAGCGGATTTCTTTTAGTACTCATGAGAATAACTTCACACTTTTCGTCATTCAAGGCCAACTGCCACTTTTCGCACCGAACAGATACCTTATCTCAATCATTTTGCAATTCGTTTTGTTCATCTGATGACTTTGCAAGACGGTAAATGACAGCATCATCTGCAAACAATCGAAGACAGCTACTGAGATTGTCTCCTATGTCGTTAATATATCAGTAACAATAGAGAGCATATAACACTTCCTTGGGGAACGCCAGATATTATTTCTGGTTTGCTCGATGACTTTCCGACTATTACTATGTACGGCGATCTTTCTGACAGTAATCAGCAATCCAGTCGCACAACTGAGACGATATTCCATAGGCACGCAGTTTGGTCAGAAGACGCTTGTGAGGAACGGTGTCGAAAGTCTTCTGGAAATCTAAAAATATGGAATCAATTTAACATCCCCTGTCAATAGCACCCATTACTTCATAAGTATAAAAAGCTAGTTGTGTTTCGCAAGAACTATATTTTCTGAATCCGTGCTGTGTGCCAATAAATCGTTGTCTTCAAGGTACTTGATGATGTTCGAATACAGTATGTATTCCACAACCCTACTGCAAATCTACGTTAGTGATATGGGCCTGCAATTCAACGGATTACTCCTACTTCATTTTTTGAGTATTGGTGTGACTTGAGCAATTTTCCAGCCTTCTGGTACGGATGTTTCTGTGAGCGAGCGGTTGTATATAATTGATAAATATGCAGCTATTTTATCAGCATACCCTGAGAGGGACCTAACTGGTATACAATGTGGACCGGAAGTCTTGCTTTTATTAAGTCATTTAAGCTGCTTTCCGACACCGAGGATTTCTATCTCTATGTTTTTCATCTTGGCAGTTGTTCTTGACTGGAATTCAGGAATATTTACTTCGTCTTCCGTGGTTAAGGAGTTTCGGAAAATCGTGTTCAGTAACTCTGCTTTAGGGGCACTGTCAACAACCACTTCACCGTTGTTATCGCGCAGTGAAGGTATTGATTGCGTCTTATCAATGGTGTGCTTCATGTATTACCAGAATCTTTTTGGGTTTTCTGCCAGATTTCGAGATAGAGTTTCGTTGTGGAAATTATTGAGAGTATCTCGCATTGAAGTACGTGTTATACTACGAACTTCTCGAAAAGTTTGCGAGTCTTGGGGATTTTGTGTTCTTTTGAATTGGGCATGATTTTTTCGCTGCCTCTGCAACATCGATCTGATCCGTTTTGTGTACCATGGGGGATCGGTACCATCACTTATTGATTTATGCGGTATATATCTCTCAACTGCTGTCCATACTATCTCTTTGAGATCATTCCACAACTTTTCTACGGTTACATTACCAAAAAAATGGTTCAAATCGCTCTGAGCACTATGGGTCTCAACTGCTGAGGTCATTAGTCCCCTATAACTTAGAACTAGTTAAACCTAACTAACCTAAGGACATCACAAACATCCATGCCCGAGGCAGGATTCGAACCTGCGACCGTAGCGGGCTTGCGGTTCCAGACTGCAGCGCCTTTAACCGCACGGCGTTACATTATCAGATAGGAAGGAGTGTAGACTCTTAAAAAGTCCATAAGAGCATTCTAACCAGCTTTTTTAAATAGATTTGCTTTGCGTTTCTTTTTGATGGTTGTAGGAGTTACGGTATGCAGCCTAGCAACTACTGCCTTGTGGTCGCTAATCCCTGTATTCGTCACGATACTCACTATTTGTGCAGGATTATTTGTTGCTATGAGTTCAAGTATGCTTTCGAAACCATTTACGCCTCGAGTGGGCTCATCAACTAATTCTTCAATATAGTTTTCTCAGAAAGCGTTCAGTACAATTTCGGATGACTTTTATGTCTCCCGCCGGCTTTAAATGTATAATTTTTCCAGCATATAGAGGGTAGTTTAAAGTCACCACCGACTATAATTGTATGAGGGGGGGTACCTATATTGAAATGAGACTCTTATTTGAACTGTTCAGCAACTATATCTTCAGAGTCGTGGGGTCGGTAAAATGACCCAATTAAGAGTTTAGTCCGATTGTCAAGTACTATTTCGGAGGAACTATCTACTTCAATTTCACTACAAGGCAAACTACTTCTGGAAGCAATAAATACTCTGCCACCAATTGTATATAATCTATCCTTTCTGAACACTGTTAGATCGTTTGAAAAAAATTCTGCTGGACTTATTTCCGGATTTAGCCAGCTTTCTGTACCTATAACTATTTGAGCTTCATTGCTTTCTATTAGGGCTTGGAGCTCTGGTTCTTTTTCAACACAGCTACAATACCGATCATTTCTACAACTAATTTACTGTGTTTTACCTGCCCTGTTTTAGACGGACGCCCTTTCTGCGGCTCCCTGAGGCCCTCTAACCAAAAAACCATCCAGCTCCTGCCACACAGCCCCAACTACACGTGTAGCCACTTCCTGTGTGTAGTGGACTCCTGACGTATTAAGTAGAACCCGGAAACCCACCAACCGATGGCGCAAACCAAGGATTCTGCAGCTTACACAGTCACAGAACCGCCTGAGCCTCTGATTCATACCCTCCACTCGTCTCCGCACCAAAGCACCACAATCGGTTCTATCGACAATGCTGCAGATGGTGAGCTCTGCCTTAATCTCGCAAGCATGAATGGCAGTCCTTACCAATTCCGCTAGCCACTCGAAACCAGAGAGAATGTCCTTTGATCCAAAGCGACATACGCCATTGGTAACGACATTAGCCACCACTTTCAGATGGCTGCACCCTGTACTCTTCATAGCATCCAGAAGCAGCGTTTCCACATCCAGAATGACTCCCCCCAGTATGCACACAGAGTACACACTGGCTTTCTTCCCCTCCCTGGCAACCCTGCTCCTAAGGGGGCCCATTACGCGTCTAACATTAGAGCTCCCAGCTACCAGCAAACCCACCCTCTTCGAACGCCCAGACCTTACAGTACGAGAAACTTCATCTGGAGCGTTGTGGACGACTGCATCTGGCTCAGAGTTATCGTCAGCCACAGACAACGCCCGAAACCTGTTCGTCAAACGAACTGGAAAGGCCCTACGATTGGCACCTCTGAAAGTCTTTTGCTGCCTACCAGACTTTGTAATGATCTCCCACTCGACCACGGGTGATGGGTTAACCTCAGCGTAGGCAGTACCCTGGGCGGCCACAGCAGGAGACTGAATGGGCGGCATGTGGGACGTGCTTGGCGTCTCTCGCATCCCCTATATGACCCCCCACAGTGATGCCTCTTGGCAGCAGCCTCAAGCTGTGTGATGGAAGCCAATGCAGCCTGGAGCTGTGAGCCAAGGGTCGCCAACTGAGCTCACATCTGTACACAGTAATCACAGTTCCTATGCATTACTGCAGTCGCTCCCGTTTCAAGCTCTTAAAGATATACAAGAAACGAATGGTGTACTCGGCTTATTAGCAGCTGAAATTCGAAGTGCTCTCTCATTAACAGTCTAAATGACACTGAGCTATACTAACCAAACAAACAAAAGCCCGTACAATCTGAGGGCTGATAGAAAACGTGGTATTGTGTGCTGCACTATTATTAAAATAAAACTAGGTGCATAGTAAGCACTTGAACATGCAACAAATTACAAAAATAATCCAGCCCTGTATTTAACGCGTTAACCCATCTGCACAGTAATCAGTCATCTGAAACTGCTTTATTAATGAGAGCCCTATTCTTGACAGAATTGAAGGTTTGCAGGTACCAATCTAACAGGAGATATTGAATGTATACAAAGAAACACAGCACAAATTATGATATGATTGTTACAGTCATGGGAGAATTCATCCGAAATGCTGGAAAATTTGAACCTGCTGACTGAATCGTACAATCGTGCAAAAGTCTACTTACTAAGTTTCAAGTATCAGTACTAACAAAGAGAACATGACAGTTTCCATGATCATATTTTCCAGAAATTTATTTCAGTGGAAGAGGGGTGAAAATAAGCAAACAATGTCCCAGCTCGTTTGAGGTTATTGCATCATTTCTGAGAAAACGACCGTCAAAATTTTAGAAGTACTTTATGTGCAATTTAGCGAGTACTCAGTTGAACCGAAGCGATAGCGCAGTACATCACGTCTCGAGTTCACACTTTCGCAACCCATGTTCGGAACTCGTTTACTACTTTTTTGTGGTTGTTCATTTATCTACCCATGCCCCTTGAAGAATACTGCACGAATGTTTTCCGATGTTTATTGACCGTATTCGTCTACTAATTTTGTGTCTGGTGCAGGAATTAATGTAAATAAAAACGTAATTGAATGGAAAATTAATTGAAAATGTTTTCAGTGAAATTGCTGTAGTGTATCTTGATTCATAATCTATTGAAACCTTCAGTTTTCCGAAAACTGATCCGTTGCGCGTGGTTTGCCGCAAAAGTGTTGCAAACTCTTGAAATCTTCAGCAACGTTTTCCGAGTGAGGTTCATACGAAGAAATGTCACTATGTCAAACCTGCCACAGTATTCGTAATTTCTATACTACAGATCTTTCTACGATCGGTATCAACCAGGGAAAAGCACCAAATCTCTCTGAAGAATAAACACGAGAACAAAATGTAGGAGTTAAGAACTGATAGAAAAATTAAATACAAGAACGCAAAAATTTAAAACGTTTGTAAGCTCTGAAAGTACTATACACATACTATATAAGAGATTTATGACACTTACAGTGAAAGGCAGTTGTAGTCCTACAATTAATAGAAATGCCCTTCTATCCCCTCACTTTGTAAGAAACATTCATGTATTATCTTTATACGTGCAAGGGTAGAGAAATAAAAATAATGGGTTTGGCTCGGCTTATCATGTGCAAAAAAGGCGTCTAGATCAGCAAAATGTAATTTTCACTCTGCAGTGGACTTTGTACTGATACGAAACTTCTTCGCAGATTAAAACTGTGTGCCAGACCAAGGCTCGAACTTGGACCCTTGTCTTCCGCTGGCAAGTACTGTATCAATTGAGCTTTTCTTGGCTAACTCAGTAGGTAGAGCACTTGACCGCGAAAGTCAGAGGTCGCGAGTTCGAGTCTTTGTCCATCACACAGTTTTAATCTGACAGGAAGTTTCACATTTAAATTACGTCGAAAACTTTCACTTCCGTTTTATCAGAAACGGTTGAGTATCCACGCTTAAACAACGACACGAGTTCCCTTTTTTCTAGTTCCCACTTACTTGCCCGGTTTTCATCGTAAGTGTAGATTTTGGGAATGCTTTACAGACCCTTAGGTACTCTTTCCATAGCAATGGCGAAAACCAAATTATACCAATTATTGTATTGCGCTTACAGAGGTATTAAAACAATTTGGGTGTGAATTGAATACGAATGAAACAAATGGTTCAAATGGCTCTGTGCACTATGGGACTTAACATCTGAGGTCATCAGTCCCCTAGAACTTAGAACTACTTAAACCTAACTAACCTAAGGACATCACACACATCCATGCCCGAGGCAGTATTCGAACCTGCGACCGTAGCAGTCGCGCGGTTCCAGACTGAAGTGCCTAGAACCGCTCGGCCACATCGGCCGGCAATAAGAATGAATCTCAATAAGTGGTACAATGGGAAGTACCCCCTGAAATTTGTTTCACAGTAATTTGTTCTGTTTTATGTAGGCGGAGAATCATGAGCTGACTGGTATGTTAGCTCCAAAGCCCGGCCGAGGGCCTAGTCGAACCAAGTGACGCAGCCCCTCCCTTGTCCCTCCCGCTCCCCACCTCTTGTGACGCTGTGGAGGGCGGTACTCGGCACGTCCGAAGTCGGGTGATTTCTGCTGTGCGGGTGGGCGTGTCTGGCGCTTTGTGCGGTGATTTGTACGCGTGCCTGGAGCCCGCGATTTGTGGCCCGGCAGGCTGCCTTGCCGTCGGAGCGTCCAGCAGGAGCCCTTTATCGCCTGGGCGGTTATTGATTGCAGCTATTGAATTCAGAATCAGCCGTCGGAGACAAATGCGAAACGCACATCATAAATGTAAAGGCGGGCGCCAGAGTCCGGCTCCCAGAATGCAGTGCGGCGGGCGAATGTCGGGAACACGGTCGCAGCCAGCCCCGGCTATTACCGACAGATTGGTCCAGAGTCCAGAGCAGCGTCTCGGCGCTCCAGACAGTTTACGTTCCAGCTGAATATATACCACATTCCCGCCGTAATTATGCGAGTATACCGATGATTCACGTATTCAATACGTGCACTCACGAAGGGAACACGTCGTCATAAGCTGATTTCCCAGATACTTCGCACAACAGAAAAGGAGTCAAAATAAGCGAACGTATGTCGTGGTTTATTCGCAAATACTCCACCGTTTCTGCGAAAGTGACGGTCAAAGTCCTGCGGTACATTATATGCCTTTTGTCGAGTAGATTGTTCAACCGAGGCGTTGGCACAGTGGCAAGGCTTCATACTTTTGGGTCCTGAGCTCGAATCCCGATTATTATTTTTATTTTAGTTTCTCATTTGTTTACCCATGTCTGTAGAATATTACTGCACGAAACGTTTCCATTGCATATTGAATTAACATTGTCCTCATTCTTTTGCTAATTGTCCGTCTGGTGGATGAATAAAAAAAAGCAGTAAACGAATCAACAAATTATCTGAAATTGTTTTCAGTAAAATGCCTGTTGTGTATTTTGATTCATAATCAGTTGCAAGCGACAGTTTTAAGAAAAGAGATCCGTTACGAATGATTAGCGGAAAAATTACTTCTAACGCGTGATATCTTCAGCAGTGTTAATAAAGTTTCTTTTCCAGGTGAGATTCATTCGAAGAATCGTCACTGTACCAAACTTACCTCCACGCGATGCTCATGGTGTTCGGAGTTTCTGTGTTTCAAATGTTTATTATTGTTATCATCCAAGGAAATGTACCGAATCTTCCTGAAGAACAAACATAATAATAAAGATTAGAATCAATACAACAATTGATATAAGAACGAAATATAAGAAAATAGGAATTTAAAAGGGTTATAGACCTTGAAAATACTGCACATACCATATTATAAAATTCATGTATGACATTGTGAAACACAATAGTAATTTGTAATTAATTTCCTACTACGAACATGAGTAGGAAATGAAAAAAAATGAATTCTTCATTTTCGTGGCCATATTGTCCGTAGTTGCTTTACGATTCTTGAGGGTATTTTTGTTCTGTCGTTGCAACTACAAAATGCGTGATTCTTTCCACTAGACGTGTGTCAGTTTTTGAGGCAAACTATCATCAGTCGTCTGTAATTAAGTTATTTACATTTTGATTTGCTTTTAGATCGAAAACGGTTCGTTAAGAATATATTGATTAGTACTTACGGTGATATTCGTTTGATTTCCATTCACATAGGGAAATGCCGTCTGCTAGCACATCGTTGTTTTTGTGCATTAGACATTGATAATATGGGTCTAATTTTTAGTTGTTCCACAGGACTACGCATTTCTTGCAATTATCACAGAACACTTTTGCGCACAGCGTATATATTGGTGGACTGTATGATTACACTTACGGTTAAGGAGATAGTCTGAAAACGGATGTGATGGTCCGAAACTAGTAGCCACAGATAAATTACTACTATCGCAAATTTGACAGATACTCTAGAATAATAAACATATTCCAAACCAAAGTTACTTGTCCTATCCAAAATTACGTTGAATCTTCATAGAACACGTAAAAGGTGAATACTTTAAATGAAACTTAAATTGGTAGACATTGATTTATAATATGCTCCACATCGCATAAACTTAACAACATAATTCAACAACTTTAAAATATCACATAGTAAAACGAAAATTGCCGATTTTAAGAGAAAATACCCTGTGTGTTCCAAAATAATGCTGAATGAAATACCGGATGAACTAGTATCTCAATTTGAGCTATTAGTATGTGGTATAATTTACGAATATGATAATGACATCTCTAATAATGTAAAGAAGTTTCCAATGATATGTGGCACTTTGTACAGAACAGTAGCCAAAAATTCAGTAAAGACACAAAGCCAAAATTCCACAAAAAGAAATGGTAAAACCAATACTCACATACGGAAGAGATATCTGGACAGTAAGTAAGACAAGCCAAAGAAAGATACAGTCAATTGAAACGAAGTTTTTAAGGAAAGTAAAAGGATGTGCTCTAAGGTATCGAATAAAGTTCTGAAACAAGTATAAAAGTACATGTATTTTGCGTGAATGAAATAACAGAACAAAAAATGGAAGACGCATATTGAAAGAATGGGGGAGAAAGAATAGTGAGACATGTAGCAGACTGCAGACTAAAGGAAAGAGAAATACGGGAAAACCTAGGAAAGAGTGGCTTCTGTGAAGGCTGACCAGGCTACAAGCCTACTCCATAAGGTGAAGAAGGAGAAGAAAAAGAAGAAAATAATTTCTGAAAGAATTTGTTTTGAATGTTGCCTGATACGAAAAGGATATTTTGAAACAGTAGGTAAAATGGAAATGTCGTATGGCTAGGGCTTCCCGTCGGGTAGACCGTTCGCCTGGTGCAGGTCTTTCGATTTGACGCCACGTCGGCGACCTGCGCGTCGATGGGGATGAAATGATGATGATTAGGACAACACAACACCCAGTCCCTGAGCGGAGAAAATTTCCGACGCAGTCGGGAATCGAACCCGGGCCCTTAGGATTGACAGTCTGTCACGCTGACCACTCAGCTACCACGGCGGACGAAACAGTAGGTGAATACTTTAACATCGAACATAGATTTGTGATTTACAAGCATTTTTCAAAGTATTTGTTTGAAGTGTTGCCTTGTATGGAACTGAAACTCGTGAATGGCAACATCCACAGCATGTTTTCGTTTAGAAACGCTCACAAGCAACTATTAGCTTATTTCGCTGAAGTCAGCCTCTTGTAGAAGTTTATGATACAATTTATGCCCTTGTACTATGCCATTTCTGCACAGTAGAAATCAACATAGATTCTGCAACAAAGACTCTGGGAAAATGAAGTTCGCTCTGTATCTCTGCGAGACCCAGGCTGCAACATAACTTAGCTCCAAGGTTGAAACCATGTTCGTTGACTTCCAGATGGAATTCAATACAGTTCTGTACCGTCGCCTAATGCACAACAAGCGACAGCTGAGAATATCATAACAGCTTTTTGACTGGCTTGACTAGTTCCAAGTAAGGGGAACCCTGCAGTCATTCTTAACGAAGAGAAAAGTTTAAACATAAATGTAACTGTGCGTACCCCAAAATAAATTTTTACTGTATTACCTATCAGGTAACGTCACAATCGCCATAAACTCGTCACGTGTGATAGATAGAAATACAACTGACCGATGACCTCGCTGTCTGGTCTCCTTCCCCAAACAACCCAACCCAACACAACGCTAGAAAAATAAGGCGAAATGTAGGTACACATGTACAGGATGAATCTTTGGTGTAGGGATTACCTGGAACAAATGTAAAGTATTGCGCCTTAGTAGGCGTAAAGACCCATATTATAAACCTCAGCAATTGTACAACTATCACCGGAAGCAGTTACACACGAAGGGCGTTCAATATGTAACGAAACACTTTTTTCCTCAGCCAGTTTAGATTGCAAAAATTGCAGAATTATTGCGGGACATCGTTAAATGTTCTGGCTTCAGCCCCAACAGTTTCATGGCGTCCTCATAGGCGGCGGCGCTATACGTAGGCTTCAAAATGGCGTCTGTAATGGTGGTTCGTTCCAACCAGATAGCTGTCATTGACCGTCATTTGGCGAAAACCAGACCATCGCAGATATTCACATGTGCTTTCACTATGTCTATGGAGACCTAGCAGTGAACAAAAGCAGGGTGAGTCGTTGGTTGAGGTGCTGAGGAGACCTGTCCGATCTCGTGTGTGCCGACAGTGGCACACAGCTGGGACTCCTGCATTAGTGGATCGTGCGGACACTCTCATTCGTGGTGATCAATGGTTCACAATTAATGCTCCACTACACATCACTGTTGGGAGCGCTGATACACTCATCCACCGTTTTTCCTCGACCACCTTACAGCCCGGATCTCGCGACATCCGTCTGTTTGACCTCATGAAGGATGCATTCCAAGGGAGGCAGTACGTGGATTATGCGGAGGTTATTGATACAGCAGGAGGTTGACTCGACGTCAACTAGTAAAATGGCACCATGTGGGCATACAGGCAAACCCATTACGGTGATGTAAGTGCGTCGCATTGAATGGAGAAAATGTTAAAGATTAGGTCCTTATAGCCAAAAGAGTGGGCTCTCTTCGAAACTAAAAAAAAAAAAAAAGAAAAAAGAAAGTAAAAAACCTGGTATCAGGAATAATGTGTCACATTACTTATTGAAAGCCCCTGGTACATTAAATATCTGGGAGTATGCGTATGGAGAAATTTAGCGTGAAACAACCATATAAAATTAATCGCGTGAAAGGCAGATGCCAAAGATTCATTGGAAAAGCTTTTTTCGACGCGATAATTGAAGATTTCTATCGATCTGAAATATGTGTTGTATATAATTTACCCCTGTAGAAACATGAAGATGCAAGTGCGAACAGCGTGTTTCCATCCCACTTAGTACAGTAAGCTCGAAAAAGTTACGGAGATTGTCGTCCGACTATAATATCAGACGCTGTGAAAGAAGCCTTGCGCATAATGGTGTGATTCAGTGTTAAAATTCTAAGACAATACGTTTTAGAGCTGTCAACTAGTATATTAGAATCTGCTACGTATATTTCTTGAAAAGTCAAAAGTTAGGTAGGTAAGAGTTCACCTGGAGACACACCAAAAGTCATCCCTCCAGCCCAGTGGCCTCGACTTAACAGGAGCAGAGGAAAGTGACCTCCGCCACACACCATACGGCTTGCAGAGTAGTGAGTGAAGATGTAGACGAGACGTTATCGATCAATAACACAGACATTAAGCGTCTAGAATTTTCTGAAATGCTATCCTGCAGATGAATTCCGAGTATAATTGGTAATTCGAGTAACTAATGTAGTACTTAACAAGGTGGAAGGAAAGTCGTTTAATGAAAAATCGTGTCTAAAACGATCGAAAGGTTGCTAGCCCACATTCTGAGCAATCAACGAGTAGTTATAAGCACGTAGGCTTCCACACACGCTGTGTGGTTGATTAAAATTCTTCTGGGTGTTGTACCGCCTCATTGTATGAAACATAACGTACTGTGAAATAAATACACTATAAATCCGACTTTTCACCTGTGTTACAACGGCCTTCCTCACGGAACTACTGGTTGTGTTGGAGGAAAGGTGCCCCTATTTATTGCAAACTATATGTGTCAGGACGTCATATTTCAGGAATTTAATGGCCCTAGAATACAATACAGAATAGGAAGAAGGCTATTCGCGGACTGTTCGCCTTGTCCAAGATATGTGCCTGTCTGCAGATTAGCGCTTGGTTTCTGATGGGTATGTTTTCTTCATGGTGGGCGCGGAAGTACATTGACAGATCCTATATAGCCGTTCGCTTAGACTACGGCAACCGTTCCCAGTGTGCTTTCTGCCCTGCGATCGTCCGCGTTCCGTCATGCTGGATAGCTAGGTGCCAGCACGGCAGACGTTTGTAGCCATTCTCTGTTAATGCTGACAGGCTGTTTAATAATTTCAAACGCTTATCATACTTTACGCTGGCATGTCCACGACTATTTTCCAAATTTTTTAAGCCATTTTAAATTTCATATAACAACGTGGTAGGCCTTTGGAAGAAACTAAATAAAGCAATCACTAATTTGAAAGTGAGTTAGATACTGTACGCACAAATGTAATTTAAGTGTCATTATGTCATACATCAGACGTTTATATTTGATTGAGATGTAAGCAAACTCTCACCACCTGCGTGAATAACTTTCTCAGGAACGCCTCCCTCCGGTGAGCATGCGGAGTATAGAGTTACGCAACACAGTCTAGGAAGACTGTGAAGAAGGGAACCGAAAGGTTTATGGTCTGGCTTTATAGACTCTTGCTACAAAATTACTTGACTGAGAAGGAGAAGGTTCTTCTCAGAATAAGCAAGAAAAGGAAAGAAACGAGTACAATGACAAGGACAAAAGAAGGAAGGTAAGAAATTTGATAAGACGTAAGCGAATGATACGCACTAATTTAAGAAATTTCTGAGAATTTACGTGACGACATTGAATCATCGATACTGGGAAACCGGTAAGGAAGAAAATCGAAGCGATTGAGATGTGGTGCTGCTGAAGAAGGTTGAAAATTAGGTGGACTGGAAAGATAAGGAAGAAGGAACGTACGGAAAACACTAACAACAAGAACGGACGGGATAATGTGACATGAATTAGGACATGAGGGAATAACCTCCATTGTACTAGAGGAAGATATAGAGGGTAAAATCCGTAGAGGAAGTCAGAGATTGGAATACATCCAACAGATAATTGACGATGTATGGTGCAAGTGCTACTCTGAGATGAAGAGGTTTGTACAGGAGGGGTATTCGTGTCAGTCTGCATCAGACCAGACAGAAGACGTTTGTCTAAAGATTATTTCCATTTTACGAGAGGAAGCAAAATAAAAAAAAGTTAAAGGAAGAGATTAGAACATGTGTTGCAAGTAACTGAAGACTTAGTCGGTAGATTCTTTAAACTGACAACATCAGCATAATCGACTAAATGATGGCGAATTGCATCAAAGAAGCCAGGAAACGAATATTCTAATTATTCTCTAAGAAAAAGAAAATACAAATATAGAGCACTAAAGTTACCTACATTGGTCTGTTTATTAACAAGAAACCGAAAGTAAAATTTATATGGACCAAACATAGTCTACATTTTTCCTTGATTGTCATTATTGTGTTGCCATCCGACGAGGTAGATATGAGCAGAGAGCTGTGAGGAGTGGAGGTCTGGAACAAAATCCTTGATTGAGTTGCAGGTGCCCACGTTCGGTTACACATGCTCATCTGCTCGCCTCTCAACTCAGTGTAATTGTAGATCAACGTGTACTGGCTTTATGGGTTAAAGATAGGGTTCGTGTCACTTCAGTCTGAACGGAAAAAGAGTTTAACATCTAGAAATACCTCCATGCTTTTTCATGCCACTCATGCGCAGACTCGCTCACTAGTAAATGATAATCTGTCACAATAACACTAGATAGTGAATGTTACGAAAAGTGACAACGTTATTGTTCCATCAGTCTTGAGTCCAAAGACGACTTGATGCTACTCTCCACACTAGTATGTCTTGTGCAAGCTTCTTCATCTCAGTATAACTACCACAAACTCCATCCATCTGTACTTGTTTAGTGCGGTCAAGGCTTGGTCTCTCTCTAAAATTTTTATCTGTCGCACTCCACGATTTCTCGAAGCCTCTGAAAGCGCCCTGTCAACCATTCCCCTTCTTATACTCAAGCTGTGACATAAATTTAATTTCTACGCTGCTGGCACCTCCTCATTAGTTATCAGAGCTACCCAAGTGATATCCTGCATTTTTCTGTAGCATCACACTTCAGACGCTTCTACATTTTTGGTGTCTGAACTGTTTGTCATCCACTTTCCCCTCACACAAAATGCCATATAGTAGCAAATGCATTCAGTTCAGAATTTCTAATCGATTTACATTCGAACTTAACATTTTTTTTTCTTTTCAAGAAATGCTTTACTTCCTGATATTAGTCTGAATTCTTTATCCTCTCTTTTGCAGCTGTAAATTATTTTGTTCCCCAAATAGCAAATTTCAGCTTCTGCTTTTAATGTAAAACTTCTTCTTTCTCTATACCTCAACAGGATTCCTGCCGTCTTGTTTTAGTTTCGACGGAATTCATCTTATAGCGTCGTGGCATGACACAATCCATTTAGATTTGCCAAATCATGTGCCATCTCTGAGAGACATACGTCGCAGAAAATCTCATTTCTTTAATTTCTGCTCTTTGAACAATAATACAATTCCCAAATTTCTCAGGGTTACTATGTACAAAACAGAGAAGGCATCATATAACAGAATCAACATAGAACGAGCGTACATCGCAAACCTGAGTTAGTTATATTATGCCAGTACACTAACATATTACCAAAAGAGACTTGTTTACTACTGTCACATAATTAGCTGGACAGTGTCCTCACACTGCTGAGATCAGTACACGAACAATAAGATAACAATTGAAATAAATGACACGACATAGGGAGTATGTGAAGTATCATTTCCAGCATACAAATAAATAAACTGTTCTACTGCGCGACGAGTGTAGGTCGGAAAGAATTCTGAAATTTCCGTTTTACTTACGCTGCAGTTGCATTATTATTTTCCAGTGTTGTTTCAGGAAGTAGAGCTGTAAGTCTTTCTACGGCTTCTTAAATTGCAATAAATGATCCGTGTGACATAAAAGATTAAAATAAAAAGAAAACTAGGTGGAGTTTATACGAAAGTGATAGAATTTGATCGGTATCAGTAACATCTCTGTGTCGAACTGAGCAGTAACATCTCTGTGTCGAACTGAGCAGCCTGATTGTGACCTCCATATAGTATTTCGGAAGACCGAGTTATATGTTACTCTGTGACTTGGGACTGAGACGGTGAAATCTGTTTTGATCACTCTGCACAGGCTGTATGGCGAATATCTTCCGTCGCAGCCGTGTGTCGCGGGTCGGCCTGCACTGCCCCTGACACGAGCTAGGCAGAGATCTCCACACGGGCCGTGTTCCTGTCCCGTAACCAAAGCCCTCTGCTGCACTCGAGATGTCAATTGCCACCGGGAGCTGTGCAGCCAATAAACATTCCGAGCGTGCCTAGTGCCAAGGCGTGCCCTAGCTTCCCCCACTCCTAGCTACCCACTCACTCTCTCCCTCGCATCCCTGCCCAGATACAGCCACTACTGGCAACGCAGACCCCTGAGTCGGCGGCTTGTTCTTCTAAGTTAGAACCGGATTTTGCTATCGCTCTAATAGTATTACAGGCAGATATGAGACATGCTTGGAAGCCGTTTGAAAGATAATCCAAGTAATTTATCCTGAGCTGTGGTGATACTTGACTTTTACAGGAAAACCATTTACTATAGATAGTCATAAAATTTCAGTTATCACCTAGAGAGAACAATTACTTACATTTTATTTTTAATACCTGTTTTATGCTAGTCCATTTCTGCAAAATTGCTCGAGTCTTTAATAGTCTCACGCACTTTAATGAAAACACGAGTAAACACTAATGAATTTGGTATTCTTCAGTAAGGCAATCGTTTACTGATTCTCTGTATAATGGGTCGTAGGCGTGGAGCGTTTCAAAGAACTCTAAAATAACATCGCACGTGAATTCTCCGACAAGCTATTCCAGTAGGAGAGAGTTTACAAAATGTTAGCTGCTAAATGGTAGATACAGGTATTTACGAGTGGCAGAGATAAAATAATTTTGACGCGTTTTAGTGAACGCATTTTCCAAAAATTATCTTAACGAGTTGGTGAGATGACCCACTAGCGAGAGAAGCAAGTTAGATCTGAAGCCAACACAGAGACACGTTCTTTTACATTTAGTTATGGGCAGCGATTGCCAGAATTATATGGCTCACTGGTGCTGATCGGAGTGTTAAGTAAGACAGAGAGATATAACTGCTTAACAAGAGTGTTACGGGAGCTGTTAGAAAATTTTCCAGAAGCATGTGAAAGATATCCAGCATACCTTCAGCAATTTATAGGCTATGTAAAAATATCAGATTTTCACTGTAATAACAATTTGAATTAAATGACAGAATTAAACGAAAATAAATCCCTGTTGCTCTCTGTTGGTAAGCAAAAGCTGAAGGAAGACAGGTATATGAAGAGCACTCAGTGAAGTTGTAAGCAACATTTTAAGAATACTTCAGCGAATTTCTGAATTACTTCTAGTTAACATTGCTTTACACTGACAGTGTCCCTACTGCCCACAAACTGTTATGCAGATTGTGGGATAAATGTAGCAAATAAATTAATAAATAGTGCCCCGTGCCCCTCCTTCGAGGGGTAATAATTGTGTCAACATTTGCACTCTACGTCTAGGTGTCCTGTAGTGCGTGGTGATGGCTACATAAGGCACAAGAATGTTTTAGGCATTTTCCAGTTCCGTTAGACTCATGTGATGTAGCTATTTAAAACTAAGAGGCATAATTACCAAAAGGATTTTTTTTTTAAATGCGAACATTTTTAGGTTAGGCTTTACCGTGACAGCTACTGACATTAAATGAAACAACAAGTTTACTGTTACCAGTCACCGTTTTATTTTATTTTTTTTTTTTAATTTTTTTTTTCCCAACGCCTTTCGAAGGGTTAAACCTCCATCATCGGGTGGATTTACATTAGTTAGTATTACATATGTGTGTATGTTGTGTTACGACATTTGGAGGAACTTGTGGCACTGCCTAGTGGAGAAACAAGACACTATTTCAGAATATGGTTTTGGATAACTTCTGACAAAAAATTAAACTGATATTTAATGGTAAACTTTAATAAGTAAACTAGAGTACCTCCAGTGGTCACTGGTTCCCTTTTCTGTCGTAACACTTCACATGTATACTGCCACATTTGTAAACAAATATGGCGTCTGGAATCAGCTGGGTGCAAGGTTCGTACAGCTGAAGAGAAGACATAATCGCAAAATGAAAGGAATATACATTGTAACAACATAATCGTTTAAACCATTTGGAGGTGTTTGTGTTGAGGTGTGAAATATATGTGTGTGTACTTCAGGTGGTATATAAATCCAATTTTGAAAGGTTAGAACAGCTAAACATTCGTACTCGTTTATGCAATCAGGTGAAATGTTAAAATGGCTTAAACTTCATACTTGCTAATAACAATTAGGTAAAATGTTACAGGCTTGAATTACAATGGTCATATTGGCTACAGCAGTAAAATCATACACAGATGACACTCTTTGAAGAAAGAGCGAGAGAGAGAGAGAGAGACAGAGGAAGGAGTGATTATATGAGAGCAAACATTTACATGGCAAGGAGTCTTAAGATCACATGTTGCATATATTAGCTGCCTACAGGTTGGGGTAATACACTGGTTAATGTTATAAAATATGCAGATAGATATACATTTGTGCCAGTAGTTGATGTACATACAGTTTTAAGCTGACAGGGGGTACAAGCTGTTGGTGTGATGAATTATCTGTGAATGAGGTCAATCTCTTGTACTCTTGGCGGCTGTCAATATTTATGATAGATATTAGGATATGTGCACGTGTGTGTGTGTGTGTGTGTGTGTGTGTGTGTGTGTGTGTGTGTGTGTGTGTGTATTTTAAGAGTGTAGGCAGTTGCTGAAAACAGAGATGATACTGTTGTAAATATTGTCATTTTTGTCATTTAAGATGGATTCTGGTTGTTTCATTTGGTGTTTGTATATTTGGAGTGTTTCAAGGATGTCTAGTTTTCTGCCTTTTGGTTGGATGTGTAGGATGCTAATACTTGTGTTGTTAACATGGTGTTTTGTTTCATGTAGGTGGGTAGCTATTGCTGATGTGTGGTATTTTTTGTTTTTTAGTGCTGCCATGTGTTCCTTGAACCTAATCTCAAATGATCTGCCTGTCTGGCCTATGTAGAAGCAGTCACAGTCCAAATATTCAATTTTGTACACACCTGTGTGATGAAGTGGGTTTCGTGTGCCGATGTTGTAGGGTAACTTCTGTCCAATCCTGTTGTCTGTTGTAAAGGATGTGCTTATGCCTTTCCGTTTGAAGACATTAGCAATCTGGTATGGAATGTTACCCAGAAATGGGATTGTATGCAAGACATTATTTTCTTTTTGTTTTTTGTGTTGTGGTTGCCATGCCATTATTGAGTGTTTTAGAGTGTCTATTATGGAGTTGTTATAGCCATTTTCAATAGCTGTTTGTTTTATTATTTCAATTTCTTGATCACGTTTATCTTCTGAGAGTGGTAGTTGGATAGCTCTATTAATCATGTACCGGTATGCTGCCATTTTGTGTGCGGCGGGGTGGCAAGAGGAGTTGTGGATTGTAGTATGTGTTGTGGTAGGCTTCCGATAAATTTCAAACTGATGTCTGTTATTCTTTATTGTAATGGTAAGGTCTAGGAAATTTTTTTGGTGTTCAACTGTGAATTTTATGCTTTCATGGGAGTTGTTGAAAAACTGATTCAACTCACTGATGTCATCTTTAGTGCCTTTGATTAAAATTATGATATCATCTACATATCTGTAGTAGTAGATGATATTTTTGAGGAGGTGGTGATTGGAATTCAAGATTTTGTCTTCTAGGTTACTTATAAATATTTCTGCTAACAATCCGGAAAGATTTGAGCCCATTGCCAGACCATCTGTTTGTTTGTAGATTTTATTTTTAAATTTAAAATAGTTGTGCGAAAGTGTGAATTCAAGCAGGTCCATTAGTTCTTTAATGCGAGTTGAAAGGATTTTCTTGTGTTTATGTAGGTTGGCATTAATTATTTGTAGTGTGGGATCTATTGGCACAGATGAATAAAGGTTTGTATGTCGAATGAGGTAAGTGTGGCTCCATCAGGTACTTGTATGTTTTTGACATATTGTGTGAATTCTGTTGTGTTTTTAAGTGTTCTCTCATTATTGAATGTGTATGCTTGTTTGAGAATTCTGAAGAGTATTTTATTGAGCTTGAATGTTGGGCTGTTCCTACAGTTCACTATGGGTCTGATGGGGGTCCCATCTTTGTGTATCTTAGGTTGTGACCTAAGACAAGGTGCTTGTGGGCTCATTGTTACTATGTTTCTTGCTTGTGGATGGTGAGTAGAAAGTTAATGTTGTTTGAAATGTGTTTAATCCCCTTTTGTATTCTGGCTGTTGGATCTTTATGTATTTCAATTATGTTGGTGGTTTGGAAGAAGTCTAAAGTTTTTTCTATGTATGTTGTTCTGTCCATTACAACAGTTGTGTTGCCCTTGTCAGCTTTTACAGTTATTGCATTATTCATGTTTAATTTAGTCTTAATGGTACGTGTAAGGGCTTCTTCTCTTTTCCTTTATGCTCTGAATGGTTTTGCAATTTCCTTTTCAATGATTTCGTTAATTTTGTGGCAGGCTGATATTCTGTCGGTTTGCTTCTTAAAGGCGATGGTCGAGATCTGTGTGACACAAGTGATGAGCTTCTCATGGTTCTTTTGGTCCAGCGGAGCTTGATCATTGTGTTTTAAGCCTTTGCAGAGTAGTGCCTCTTCTTCTGCAGTGAATATTGTGTTCGTGTTGTTGAGGAAAAGTGTGTAGAATGTGTGCTTCCTTTGGCTGTTTTGGTTCGGTTTGGAAAGTAATTGTTGCTTTATGAGATTGGCCAGTTTTTTCTTCTGTGTAGCTTTCGTTTTCTGTACGATGAACTCGGTGTACTCTTTGACTTTTTTGGTTATGGAATCATATACTAATCTATGAAGCAACTTTCCCAATTGTAATTCTGCATTATAAAGCTGTGTGTTGAACTTTTGTTTTTTTAATATATAAAGTTATTTCAGTTCATTTTTCACCCAGAGTTTTCGTGCGATCTCCAGTGCGATCTCCAGTGCAGAAAAGGTTGCAATGACGACACAACACATACACTTCAATAGGAATTGTCTCAAGAATAACGTCATCCTAAATTATGTCAAGATTGACATCAAAAGAAACACAGCAACTGCGAAGAAAACACTGGAGATCGCACGAAAACTCTTGTGGCTGTTTTGGTTCGGTTTGGAAGGTAATTGTTGCTTTATAAGATTGGCCAGTTTTTTCTTCTGTGTAGCTTTCGTTTCCTGTACGATGAACTCGGTGTACTCTTTGACTTTTTTGGTTATGGAATCATATACTAATCTATGAAGCAACTTTCCCAATTGTAATTCTGCATTATAAAGCTGAGTGTTGAACTTTTGTTTTTTAATATAAAGTTCTTTCAGTTCATTTTTCACCCAGAGTTTTCGTGCCATCTCCAGTGCGATCTCCAGTGCAGAAAAGGTCGCAATGACGACACAACACATACACTTCAATAGGAATTGTCTCAAGAATAACGTCATCCCAAATTATGTCAAGATTGACATCAAAAGAAACACAGCAACTGCGAAGAAAACACTGGAGATCGCACGAAAACTCTTGTGGCTGTTTTGGTTCGGTTTGGAAGGTAATTGTTGCTTTATAAGATTGGCCAGTTTTTTCTTCTGTGTAGCTTTCGTTTCCTGTACGATGAACTCGGTGTACTCTTTGACTTTTTTGGTTATGGAATCATATACTAATCTATGAAGCAACTTTCCCAATTGTAATTCTGCATTATAAAGCTGTGTGTTGAACTTTTGTTTTTTAATATAAAGTTCTTTCAGTTCATTTTTCACCCAGAGTTTTCGTGCGATCTCCAGTGCGATCTCCAGTGCAGAAAAGGTCGCAATGACGACACAACACATACACTTCAATAGGAATTGTCTCAAGAATAACGTCATCCCAAATTATGTCAAGATTGACATCAAATGAAACACAGCAACTGCGAAGAAAACACTGGAGATTGCACGAAAACTCTGGGTGAAAAATGAACTGAAAGAACTTTATATTAAAAAACAAAAGTTCAACACACAGCTTTATAGTGCAGAATTACAATTGGGAAAGTTGCTTCATAGATTAGTATATGATTAAATAACCAAAAAAGTCAAAGAGTACACCGATTTAATCGTACAGAAAACGAAAGCTACACAGAAGAAAAAACTGGCCAATCTGATAAAGCAACAATTACTTTCCAAACCGAACCAAAACATCCAAAGGAAGCACACATTCTACACACCTTTCCTCAACAACACGAACATAATATTCACTGCAGAAGAAGAGGCACTACTCTGCGAAGGCTTAAAACACAGTGATCAAGCTCCGCTGGACCAAAAGAACCAAGAGAAGCTCATCACTTGTGTCACACAGATCTCGACCATCGCCTTTAAGAAGCAAACCGACAGAATATCAGCCTGCCACAAAATTAACGAAATCGTTGAAAAGGAAATTGCAAAACCATTTCCACCATACAAGAGAAGAGAAGAATCCCTTACATGTACCATTAAGACTAAATTAAACATGAATATTGCAATAATTGTAAAAGCTGACAAGGGCAACACAACTGTTGTAATGGACAGAACAACATACATAGAAAAAACTTTAGACTTCTTCCAAACCACCAACATAATTGAAATACATAAAGATCCAACAGCCAGAATACAAAAGGGGATTAAACACATTTCAAACAACATTAACTTTCTACTCACCATCCACAAGCAAGAAACATAGTAACAATGAGCCCACAAGCACCTTGTCTTAGGTCACAACCTAAGATACACAAAGATGGGACCCCCATCAGACCCATAGTGAACTGTAGGAACAGCCCAACATTCAAGCTCAATAAAATACTCTTCAGAATTCTCAAACAAGCATACACATTCAATAATGAGAGAACACTTAAAAACACAACAGAATTCACACAATATGTCAAAAACATACAAGTACCTGATGGAGCCACACTTACCTCATTCGACATACAAACCTTTATTCATCTGTGCCAATAGATCCCACACTACAAATAATTAATGCCAACCTACATAAACACAAGAAAATCCTTTCAACTCGCATTAAAGAACTAATGGACCTGCTTGAATTCACACTTTCGCACAACTATTTTAAATTTAAAAATAAAATCTACAAACAAACAGATGGTCTGGCAATGGGCTCAAATCTTTCCGGATTGTTAGCAGAAATATTTATAAGTAACCTAGAAGACAAAATCTTGAATTCCAATCACCACCTCCTCAAAAATATCATCTACTACTACAGATATGTAGATGATATCATAATTTTAATCAAAGGCACTAAAGATGACATCAGTGAGTTGAATCAGTTTTTCAACAACTCCCATGAAAGCATAAAATTCACAGTTGAACACCAAAAAAATTTCCTAGACCTTACCATTACAATAAAGAATAACAGACATCAGTTTGAAATTTATCGGAAGCCTACCACAACACATACTACAATCCACAACTCCTCTTGCCACCCCGCCGCACACAAAATGGCAGCATACCGGTACATGATTAATAGAGCTATCCAACTACCACTCTCAGAAGATAAACGTGATCAAGAAATTGAAAAAATAAAACAAACAGCTATTGAAAATGGCTATAACAACTCCATAATAGACACTCTAAAACACTCAATAATGGCATGGCAACCACAACACAAAAAACAAAAAGAAAATAATGTCTTGCATACAATCCCATTTCTGGGTAACATTCCATACCAGATTGCTAATGTCTTCAAACGGAAAGGCATAAGCACATCCTTTACAACAGACAACAGGATTGGACAGAAGTTACCCTACAACATCGGCACACGAAACCCACTTCATCACACAGGTGTGTACAAAATTGAATATTTGGACTGTGACTGCTTCTACATAGGCCAGACAGGCAGATCATTTGAGATTAGGTTCAAGGAACACATGGCAGCACTAAAAAACAAAAAATACCACACATCAGCAATAGCTACCCACCTACATGAAACAAAACACCATGTTAACAACACAAGTATTAGCATCCTACACATCCAACCAAAAGGCAGAAAACTAGACATCCTTGAAACACTCCAAATATACAAACACCAAATGAAACAACCAGAATCCATCTTAAATGACAAAAATGACAATATTTACAACAGTATCATCTCTGTTTTCAGCAACTGCCTACACTCTTAAAATACACACACACACACACACACACACACACACACACACACACGTGCACATATCCTAATATCTATCATAAATATTGACAGCCGCCAAGAGTACAAGAGATTGACCTCATTCACAGATAATTCATCACACCAACAGCTTGTACCCCCTGTCAGCTTAAAACTGTATGTACATCAACTACTGGCACAAATGTATATCTATCTGCATATTTTATAACATTAACCAGTGTATTACCCCAACCTGTAGGCAGCTAATATATGCAACATGTGATCTTAAGACTCCTTGCCATGTAAATGTTTGCTCTCATATAATCACTCCTTCCTCTGTCTCTCTCTCTCTCTCTCGCTCTTTCTTCAAAGAGTGTCATCTGTGTATGATTTTACTGCTGTAGCCAATATGACCATTGTAATTCAAGCCTGTAACATTTTACCTAATTGTTATTAGCAAGTATGAAGTTTAAGCCATTTTAACATTTCACCTGATTGCATAAACGAGTACGAATGTTTAGCTGTTCTAACCTTTCAAAATTGGATTTATATACCACCTGAAGTACACACACATATATTTCACACCTCAACACAAACACCTCCAAATGGTTTAAACGATTATGTTGTTACAATGTATATTCCTTTCATTTTGCGATTATGTCTTCTCTTCAGCTGTACGAACCTTGCACCCAGCTGATTCCAGACGCCATATTTGTTTACAAATGTGGCAGTATACATGTGAAGTGTTACGACAGAAAAGGGAACCAGTGACCACTGGAGGTACTCTAGTTTACTTATTAAAGTTTACCATTAAATATCAGTTTAATTTTTTGTCAGAAGTTATCCAAAACCATATTCTGAAATAGTGTCTTGTTTCTCCACTAGGCAGTGCCACAAGTTCCTCCAAATGTCGTAACACAACATACACACATATGTAATACTAACTAATGTAAATCCACCCGATGATGGAGGTTTAAACCTTCGAAACGCGTCGTGAAAAAAAAAAATAAATAAAAAAAAATAAAATGGTGACTGGTAACAGTAAACTTGTTGTTTCATTTAAAAGGATTTTTATAAATTTTTTAACGTCTTCAGTATATACTTGGCTTTAGCAATGGTACAAGGGCTTTTTTCATGAGTAATGCATGTCCCGTTTGATGCGTATCACCACAAATTTCTCTCCTCTGGCAAGCTTTTCATCTCAGAGTAGTAATGGCAATCTCTGAATAATATTAAGTTGCCTTTACCTTTCCTAAAGCGAATCTGATGTTTATCTAACAAATCCTCAGTTTCACTTTCCATTCCTCTGTATATTATTACTGTCAGCAACTTGGATGCATGAGCTATTAAACTGATTGTGCGATAATACTAGCAATATGTCGGCTCTTGCAACATACGTAATTGTATGGATTTTTTCCGGAAGTCAGATGGTATATAGCCACACTCACACATTCTACACATCAGCGGGAAGAGTCACTTCTTTGCCACATCGCCCACTGACTTCATAAATTATGATGGAATGCAATTTATCCCTTACGCTTTATTTGATCTTAAGTTTTGCAAAGCTTTTTTCAAAACAAAATTCTCATTCTAGTACTGGAACACTATCACGCCCTCCTCGACGGCTATTTCTTCTCCTGTCACGTTATCAGACATGTTCTCCACCTCACACAGGTATTCAGAGCACTCTTTCCACCTGTCCACTCTATCCTCTGCGTTTAACAGTGAAATTCCCATTTTAGTACCCCTAATATTACTTCCCTTCCTCTTCAATTCACTTTTCTGTATGCTGAGCCAGCCTTACCGACAATCATTTCATTTTTGATCTCTTGACTTTTTTCAATGTTGCCATTTCACCTTAGCTTCCCTGCACTACGTATTTATTTTATTCCTAAGTGACTTGCATGTCAATGTTCCAGAATTTCGCTTAACGTTTTTGTACGGATTTCTTTCGTCGATCAACTTAAGCATTTCCTCTATTACCCACGGTTTTTTCGAAGTTTCTTTCTTATATAAGTAATTTAATTTAACAGAATTTGTCCTGCGGAACAGGAGAAGCTACGATGCCGAGAGCTGTGAAGACAATAAGTATACTAATTGGAACGAAACCGTGCAGCACATTGGTGTAAGCTGAATTTTAGCGTCATGGACGTTACACGAGATGTAATTGTCTTGATATGTACTCTACTGTAGTTTTAATATATAGTAATCACTGTCGACACAGTACCCGTGATCTATGGGTAACATCATCGACTCACAAGCCAAACTTCTTCGGTCTTGGGTTCGAAACCCACCGCGCCCTAAATTGTAATTAATAATGAGCATTGGCGGCCGCGGACTTCCGGCATACGAAGTCACCCCTCATTCTGCCAACGGCCTTGTCAAAGAGGGCGGAGGGGTGCGCAGAGGTTCAGGGCACTATCTTGTCCACAGGTGGGAAACTGACTCTAAAGGCGGAAGAAGCAGCAATGATCAACGTCATGACGATGCAGAAGGCAATAGAGACCACTGCATTAAAGACACATAACATCTATTCATAGGACTTGTGGTCTGTAATTGAAGAAGTGTCATGATGATCTGTCCATTGGCAAAAGATTCCGGAATAGTCCCCCATTCGGATCTCCCGAAAGGACTGACAAGGTGGAGATTGCCATGAGAAAAAGATTGACTAATCAATGGAAGGATTGCGTTCTACGACTCGGGGAGTGGAATTACAGAAGCTTGAACTTGGTAGGGAAACTAGAGAATCTGAAAAGGGGAACGCAAAGGCTCAATCTAGATATAGTAGAGGTCAGTGAAATGAAATGGAAAGAAGACAAGGATTTCTGGTCAGATGAGTATCGGGTAATATCAACAGCAACAGAAAGTGGTACAACGGGATAGGAAGGTAGGGCAGAGAGTGTGTTACTGTGAACAGTCGAGTGATAGGATTGTTTTTATCAAAATCGAGAGCAAACCAACAACGAAAGTTCAGGTGTACATGCCGACATCACTAGCTTAAGAAGAAGAGATAGAGAAAGTCTATGAGGATACATAAAGGGTAATACAATATCTAAAGGGATAACGGGATACTAAAATGTAATAATCATGGGAGACTGAAATGCAGTTGTATCGGAAGGAGTAGAAGAAAAGGTTACGGTGGAATATGGGCTTGGGACAAGTAAAGAGAGAGGAGAAACACTAATTGAGTTCTGTAACAAGTTTCAGCTAGTAATAGCGAACACTCTGTTCAGGAATCACAAGAGGATGAGGTATACTTGGAAAAGGGTGGGTGATACGGGAAGATTTCAGTTAGATTACATCATGGTCAGACAGAGATTCCGAAATCAGATACTGGATCGTAAGGCGTACCCAGGAGCGGACGTAGACTCAGATCACTGGCTTTAGGAAAAGTAAAGGCAAGAGAGAGAAACTTCTGACGTTACGGTTAATAATGGTAGTGATGAAGAGTAGGCTGAAGATTAAGACATTAGTCAGGAAGAATCAATACGCAAAGAAGTGGGATACGGAAGTACTAGGGAATGACGAGACATGGTTGAAGTGCTCTAAGGCTATAGACACAGCAATAAAGAATAGCTCAATATGCAGTACAATTGAAGAGGAACTGACAACTATAAAAAGCGCAATCACACAGGTTGGGAAGGAAAACATAGGTACAAAAAAGGTAACTGCGAAGAAACCATGGGTAACAGAAGAAATACTTCAAATGATCGATGAAAGGAAGAAGCACAAAAATGTTCCAGGAAACTCAGGAACTCAGGAATAGAGAAATACAAGTGCTGAGGAATGAAATAAACGGGAACTGCAGGGAAGCTAAGACGAAATGGCTGTAGTAGCAATGTGAAGACATCGAAAAGAAATGATTACGGAAGGACAGACTCAGCATACAGTAAAGTCAAAACAACAATCGGTGACGTTAAGAGCAAGGGTGATAACATCAAGAGTGCAACGGGAATTCCACTGTTAAATACAGAGGAGTAGCGGATAGTTGGAAAAAATACACTGAAAGCCTTTATAAGGGAGAAGATTTGTCTGATGTAATAGAAGAAGCAACAAGAGTCGATTCAGAAGAGACAGGGGATCCAGTATTAGAATCAGAATTTAAAAGATCTTTCGAGGACTTAAGGGCAAATAAGGCAGGAGGAATAGATAACATAATATCCCTTTAGAATTTTAAAATCATTGGGGAAGTGGCAACAAAAGGACTATTCACGTTGGTGTGTAGAATGTATGAGTCTGGCGACATACCATCTGACTTTCGGAAAAGCATCATCCACAGAGTTCCGAAGACGGCAAGAGCTGACAAGTGCAAGAATTACCACACAATAAGCTTAACAGCTCATGCATCTAAGTCGCTTGCAAGAATAATATACCGAAGAACGGAAAAGAATATTTAGCATGCGCCAGATGACAATCAGTTTGGCTTTAGGAAAAGTAAAGGAACAAGAGAGGCAATTCTGACGTTGCGGGTAGTAATGGAAGCTAGACCAAAGAAAAATCAAGACACATTCATAGGATTTGTCGATCTGGAAAAAGCGTTCGACAATGTAAAATATGTTCGAAATTCTGAGGAAAGTAGGGGTAAGCTTTAGGGAGAGACGAGTCATATACAACATGTACAACAGCCAAGAGAGAGTAATAAGAGTGGACGACCAAGAACGCAGTGCTCGTATTAAAAAGGGTGTAAGACAAGGACGTATTCTTTCGCCCATACTGTTCAATATGTACACTGAGGAAACAATGATGGATGTAGAAGTAAGGTTCAGGATTGGAATTAAAATTCAAGGAGAATGGATATCAGTGATACGATTCGCTGATGACATTACTATCATGAGTGAAAGAAAAGAAGAATTACGTGATCTGCTGAACGGAATGAACAGTCTAATGAGTATAGGTTACGGATTGAGAGCAAATCGAAGAAAGACAAAGGTAATGAGAAGTAGTAGAAATGAGAACAGCGAGAAACTTAACATCAGGATTGATGGTCACGAAGTAGCTGAAGTTACTGTAAGGAATTCTGCTACATAGACAGTAAAGTAACCAATGACAGACGGAGCAAGGAGGACATCAAAAACTGACTATAAAAGGCAAAAAAGGCATTCCTGGCCAAGAGAAGTCTACCAATATCAAATATCGGCCTTAATTTGAGGTTGAAGTTTCTGATAATGTACATCTGTGGTGCAGTGCAGCATTGTATGGTAGTGAAACATGAACTGTGAGAAAACCGGAACAGAAGAGAATCGAAGCATTTGAGATGTGGTGCTACAGACGGATGTTGCAAATTGGTGGGGTGATAAGGTAAGGATTGAGGATGTTCTGCGGAGAATTGGAGAAGAAAGGCATATGTAGAAAACACTGATATGGAGAAGGGACAGGCCGATAAGACCTGTTAAGACATGGGAGAATGACTTCCATGGTACTAAAGAGAGCTGTAGATGGTAAAAACTGTAGGGAAGACAGAAATTGGACTACATAAAGCAAGTAGTTGAGTACGTAAATTCCAAGTGCTACTCTGAGAGGAAGAGGTTAGCACAGGAGAGGAATTCGTGACGGGCCGCATCAAACCAGTCGAAAACTGACGCCAAAACAAAAATCGCTCTCGCGGTACACCAAATATATCTACAGAAATTTCGTATTGCTGGTTTTCGAACATTTATTTGTATTATAGCTCCGCCTGAACTAATGTTTCTTGACACTCGCCCCAAATGCTGTTATTTATCAATTGTGGGCCCAGAATAACGAGCAGAGCTAACCTGTAATGTTCGTTACAGAGTCAAAATTATTGTGCTGAAACTAATTAGGTCAATTGATTACACAGGAGAGATACCAACCGATGAAGGTGGCAGCGGCAAAATGTGGACAATACTCAACTGGAAGCCTAACGTCGTAGAGATAATTCAGAGGAGAACTGAGGGAAGTTGGAGGATATTTTGAATGAATATCGATTTGGATTTGGGAGAGGATTAGGAACAAGAGAGGCAATCCTCCCAGTCGGTCTCCTTATCGAAAAGTCAATAAAGAAAAATTAAACAACTTATGTTGCCTTTATAGATCTGAAAAAGGCAATTGATGATGTCATCTGGCACGAGACGTCCAGAGTGCTGAAGAAAACGGGTCGAAAGCACAAAGACTTGTGGGTGATACACAGCGTCGATAAAAACGAAGTGGCTGTGCTTAATAATTTCCTTCAGGAACAAGAACCAAAATTTAGAATATGTGTGGGACAATGAAGTGCTCTCTCCTCCTATATTCAGTGCTTACATCCAGCAAGCTATGTATCAAGCTCGCGGAGCTAGTGAGGTGGGAATAGAAATTAGTGGGCAGCAGGTAGACACGCTTCGTTACGTAGGTGGTATTGGTGTGCTTACGTAGACGACAGAATGTCTGGAGAAGGTTGTCAGCACAATGGAAGGGAATTTAAGTAATCAAAATGGTGTGAGAAAATGCAAGTGAATGACGAAATTGCTGGTATAAAACACTGACGGAAAACACGAACCTTTAAAACTCAGAATCAGAAGGGAGGAGCTAGAATGGTGGAGGAATTTACCTATATGGCAAACAGGATCACGAGTAATGGTAGAATTCGCGAAGAATTGTGAACAGAATACAGCAAGTCAAAACTGCCTTCAATCTGAGAAAGCATTTACTGCCAATAGCCAGTTGGTGGTTCACGTCGGTACCAATTTTGTATGTCACTTTGCAATCGGGAGAGATTCTCTCTGGTTTCGAGTGGCTATCAGAAGTGGTAAAGGCTGTCAGTCTTGTTTGAGAGATGAAATCAGAGGTCACCATTTGCAGCATAGTCCACAGGACCGGTTGGGGACCTCTGGCAAAGAGCCGAGTGGAGGGTCTGAATCAGAGGCTTAGATGGTTCTGCGACTTGTAGGCTGCAGATTCCTCGAATTCGTCGATAGGGTGGTGAGGTTCCGGGTGCCGCTAAGTAGGCTTACACGCAGGAGGTGGCTACACCGGTATGGGGGCTCTGTGGCGTGGACCGGGGTTTGTGGACTGGACCGGGCGGCTGTTAAGGTTAAAATGCCTTGGGGAAACATAAAAAGGCTTTCGCTCTTAAAGAGAGCAGATCGAACACGGGAGGACTGTAGCTCTAGGAACCTTCGGTATAACACTGGTAGATTGTCATACCAGAACTCCAAGCGCTAATAGCAAAGATGCTCAAATTGTTATAGGCACTGAAAGTTGGCTAAACCGAAATTTTTGTGAAAGACCTAACAGTGTTGAGAATAGATAAGCCAAATACAATTGGTGGTTGCGTGACTGTTGCTGTTTAGAAGCGGTTTATCTTGTACAGAAACTGAAGTAAATAGTTCCTGAGAGTAAGTATAGGTAGAGGTCATTCTTGGAAACTGGAATAAAATAACAATTGTATCCATTTACCGACTTCCCAACTCAGATGATGTAATTTCTGAAAGGTTCAAAGAAAATTTGAATCTATTTTCGAACAGGTACGTGACTCATACAATTATAGTGGTGGCTACTCCTATTTACTCTCGATGTGTTGGAGAAAATACATATTAAAATCTGTAGATACGCATAAAACATCATCCGAAATTGTGCTAAACGCGTTCTCTGAAAATTGTTTCTAGCAATTACTTCATGAGGCCACTGGAATACTAAACGGTTGTGAAACATTCGCCTCTTAGCAACAAATAATTCCGAACTAATAACGAGCATCCAGACGTATACAGAGATTAGTGGACACAGGGCTGTCCCAGCGAGACTGAATACCGTGACTCCCAGACCCTCCAAAAATAAACGGAAAGTATATCTATTCAAGAAAGCAGATAAAAATTCGCTTGACGCCTTCGGGAGAGGCAGTCTCCACTCCTTCCAGGTTAAGAATGTGAATGCAGATGTAGCTTCAATTCAAAGAATCAGTATCGACAGCAATTGAGCGGTTTATACCAAATAATTTAACAAACGACGGAGCAGATCCCACGTGGTACACAAACAGATTGGAACACTGTTACAGAAACAACGGAAAACGCTTGCCAAATTTAACCCAACGTAAAATCCCCTAGAGTCACGCTCTTTTGATCAAAAATGTTCAGATGTGCGTGAAATCTTATGGGACTTAACTGCTAAGGTCATCAGTTCCTAAGCTTGCACACTACGTAACCTAAATTATCCTAAGGACAAACACACACACCCATGCCCGAGGGAGGACTCGAACCTCCGTCGGGATAAGCCGCACAATCCGTGACCGCAGCGCCTTAGACCGCTCGGCTAATCCCGCGTGGCTCACGCTCTTTTGTAGAAGCTCGAGATTTAGAGGGGACCAGTTCGATATGCTTATAATAGTTTCCACAATGAAACATTGTCTCGAAAGCATGCACCAAACACTAAGAGATTGTGGTCATGTGTAAAGGACGCTAGCTGTAAGACACAGTCATTGCCATCGCTGCGCGACAGCAGTGGAAGTTCTATCGACGACAGTGCTGCTAAAGCAGAGTTACCAAACACAGCCTTCCTGAAAGTCCTTCGCCAAAGAAGGCGGAGCAAATAGCCAAAATTCGAATCAAGAGCAGCTGCCAACATGAGTAACTTAGAAATAGATATTCTCGGAGAAGTGAATCAACTTAAATCAATAAAAGGAAGCCTTCTGGCCCAGACTGTTTACTTTCTGAGTGTGCTGATGCAATAGCTCCATACTTAACAATCATACACAACTGATCGCTCGACAAATGATGCTGGAAGACTCCACAGGTCGCACCAGTATTCATGAAAGGCAGTAGGAGTAACCCACTAAATTACAGGCCCATATCATTAAGTTCGATACGTAGCAGGATTCTGGAACGTATATTGTGTTCAGACATCATGAATTACCTCGAAGAGAACGGTTTATTGGTTCACAGTCAACATGCATTTAGAAAACATCGTTCTTGTGAAACACAACTTGCCCTTTTCTCAAACAAAGTGATACGTGGTGTTCGCCAAAGACTTCTAATTGATTTCGTATTGATTTACAGAAGGCCTTTGACACCGTACCTCAAAAGTAAAACGGAAATGATTTATGGCGTTCCCCAAGGTAGTGTTATAGGACCTCTGCTGTTTCTCATCAATATAAGGAATTTAGGACAACATTTGAGAGATCCTCTTAGGGTGCAGTTTGTAGCCTATTAAACGCATCAGAAGATCAAACAAATTGCAAAACGATTTAGAAAAGATATCTGCATAGTGCGAACATAGGCAGTTGACCATAAATAATGAAGGTGTGAGGTCATTGACACGAGTACTGAAACGAAAATGTTAAACTTCGGTCACACGAAACATCAATCAAATTGAAAGCTCATAAATTCAAAAAAATACCTAGGAATTTCAACTACGAACAAATTAAATTGGAAAGAACACATAGAAATTGTTGTGCTGAAGGCAATTTTATCTAATTGGCAGGACACTTAGAAAATACAACAGAGCTAATAAAGAGCTGTTTCCAATACAGTTGTCCGTCCCTCTTTTGGAGCGCTGCTACGCCGTGTGGGATTCTTACCAAATAGGATTAATGAAGTATATCGAGAACGAGCATATTGTTCCTGAAATCCGTAAGGTGTTGACCAAAATAAATAGTCAAAATCTTGTTTATTCCTACACTTCTACAAAGGTTTTCACTGATCCACATTTATAGCTCGTTCCGCCATCAGCTCCGTATGTCCTTTGGCTGTAAGCCTTCAGTAAGGAGACAAGTTGTACCACTAGGAAGCGCAAAGTCTTCACCTTATTCCCGGTGGTAGCTTCTTAATTGCTTATGGCGTGCTGATTTCCTCATAAAATGCTGTATACAATTCCATTCCATGCTTCAACCCCTGCATACCCTTCGTTTTTTGAAATTATGTATATATACTGCTTAACAATCATCCGGTCTAAGCTGCCCACACTTGTATTTACCCTTAATACACCGTCGTCCTCTTTTGTTACATACTACAACCCCGACTATTACTGATTAATTTGGAGAACACTGTGAAGAGTTAAATTACAGTGATCACTTGTGACAAATATATTCCGTCAGTGACATATCAAGGTATGATAGGAGCGCTCTTATTTCAGCCTATACGAGCTCAGTGATCTTAAACTTACTAAGGACGTTCACAAGCTCAAAGGAGAGACACCTAAACACCAAATAAAAAAGGTTTTTTTTTAAGGAAAAAGGGGAATATGTCTGATCTACAATCCACAAAGAAAACCTCTGTATTTGTGGACAGCCGATGGGTGAAAGTTAAAGAATATAAATACTACAAGAGCACGTTCCTGAAGAAACTGTATAGGGTGACGGATAATGACCAGCAGATCCTCAAATGGCGTAGATGTATAGCGATAAATTCAACTTCTCTTCAAATCTCACATGTAGTACTTACAGAGTCATGTTTCCTAAAATGTAAGCAGCGATTAAAATCGTCCGTTCTAAGGCCGTACAGTACGAAATCAGTAAGCCATTGAGGCAAAATCGGCGTCAGCAATGAGGCAATCACCCCACCGAAGCACCAGGTTGAAGATACCAGTTCGGTAAAACATCCTATCCTGTTGCATGAAGAAGTACCTACCTGCATGCTGCACAATCTCATCCTATGAGAATCGTCGACCCTTCAAAGTCCTTTTTAAGTGCCGAGGCTCGGAGAGAGATCAGGGCTGTAGGCCAGGTTATCGAGTGTGTTCCTCCTGAGTTGGCGTAACTTCTGCTTTGCGACATTAGCAATACGGGGAGGTGCGTTATCATGAAGCAGCAATACCCTTTGCTGCAGTTTTTCCTGGCGTTTCGGCTAAATTGTGTGCGGTTGTTTCTCCAGCATTAGGCAGTATCATTCCCCATGATGGAGACGCCAATTTCCTTGAAATCAAATCTGTCCCTGTTGTCTAAGAACGGATTGAGAATTATCCTTCCAGGAGATGGCTGGTTCCTGAACTTCCTGAAACACAGGGGACGATAGAAGACACTAGTCCATCGTCAACGCTATAAACTCCGTTTCCCAGTGATGGCACAAACATCCGTCGCCTGCAACAATGCGCTGAAGGAGCATGGTGCCTTCAACATTGAAACACATCAGGTGTTTCAGGCAAGCAGCCAACGTGTTTGCCTTTTTCGGCATTCAACGTCCATGGTATCCACTGGCTGCAGACCTGACTTTAGCCGAAGTCCTGCCGAATATGTTTCACGCTACCGAATCTCAAGCTTTGATAGCAAACAAATGTTTATGCGCCGCTCCACCCTAATCGTATCATCAGCTGGCGGCCTGTTGTTGTAATGGATAAAGCTGGCCTCTCAGATCTACCAAAACCTCGTGTCGCATCACGACCAGCATGAATCTTGGCGCGTCATTCCACAGCGGTGGTTTCCGACAAACGTGCTGCCCCATACAAATTCTTCATCCTTCGATGGATGTCTGTCGGTGCTTCTCCTTCGGCATCCAAGGAAAGAATAACAGTGCGTTCGCCCTGTGTTGACGGATTTGGTAATATCGTTGCCACAGTTCATGTTTCCGCATTTTCCAAACGCACGTCATAAAAGCACTAGTGCCACACTAAAATATTGCCGACAGGTATTTGCTTATAAACCAACATCGGAGCCGCGATGGGTTGCGTATAAGTTGCAGCACCTCCCTCAAAAGGGAACTTCTTGATCGCCTGTAGTAGAATTATCTGTGCTGCCGTATGTTCTTCGATTACTCGAAGCGTAAATGTGGAGTTTCAATAAGGTGATTAAATCACAGCCAAATATCAGGGTCCTGTAATCACTGTAGCTTTCGGAATTAGATTACTGCTGTACGGATGCACATGCACTGTCTGCCGTAATGCATACGGACACTCATCAGAGGACATTAATATTGGGTGGTCACCACCCTTTACCTTTAGGACGGATTGACCTATTGTGAACTCACTTTCAGTGGAGTGTTTGAATGTCTTTGGAGTTATGGCGTCTCATTCTTCCTCAAGAGCTGAAAACAGAACAGTTAGTGATGTATGACGCAGGGATCTCAAGCGAAATTGACGTTCAATTTTATCCCAAAAGTGTTCTACTGGGTTCATGTCAGGACTCAGAGCAGGCCCTTCCATTTTAGGAACGTTGTAGTCCACGAACAAGTGTCTCACGGATGCCGCTTTATGACGGGATGCACTGTCATGCTGACAACAATCATCGTCTCCGAACTGCTCTTCTACTCAATGCGGTACATTGTCGTGTTTTAAAATGTGTAATTCACGTTCCGAATTTAGCGTTTTGTTAAGCACAATATGGAGACCACACGCTAACCACTAAAAAGCCGCCCATATCTGCTTCGTACTTCACTATTTGGACTACACATTATGGTATTCACCATACCCAAAGGCTCCCATCGATATACAGTAGGCTGTGGTGTGAGAAACCACTCCACATCACTCGTTCCCATGCATTCACTGTCCAACTGCGTTGCTGTTTCGTTACTTCAAGGGTCGGTTAGCAATGACTACAGAAACGTATTGCTGACGAAAAATTACTCGGCCATTGCACCAATTACTTTCAACTCACGACGAACAGCCATTGTGCTAGCTGGACTGCTGGTAACTCTTTAGGTCTCTTAATTCATCCCATGCTCTGATTCCATGCTATTTCTACAACCACCCTCGGCAGTGCTCGATAGTCTCCTTCCTTCGCTACGTGAGGTCTGCTACTCTTGCTTTAGCTGTATTCATTCCTTCGCGTTTTCACGTCACACCAAAACAGTCGATCTCGACAGCTTTAGAGGGATAGAAATGTCTGTGATCGATTTGCAGCTTAGGTGACAGCGGATGAATGACTGGTCCATTTTCGGTATCTCTGAACTCTCCTGCCGACTCATTCCGCTTTTAGTGCTTTTTTACTGACAACACCTCACACACTAAGGACAAATTCCCACGGATTCGATGCAGAAGCCTGGCAGTTTTCCTTCGGGTCTTGCATTTTCCAATGGTGGTTTTGAACCTGATGATGGTGACGACGATGCGCGGTCATCAGCACAAGTACAATGTCCCAGTCTTTACACAGCCCAATCTGTCTACTTTCGCGAATGAGTATGATGATGAAAAGATGAAGACGACACAAACACTCAGTCCTCTTGCAGAGAAAATCCCCAACCCAGCAATGTCTGAGTACGTTCAGTTTTGCTCAGCTCTTTGAAAATCAAATAATTTAAGAGGTTTATCAGTACAGTAATTGATTAATTTTTCTAAGGGGACGTTTCAGACTATGCCAAGAATCGGTACTAAGCACGTTGTGCACCAATTGTCAAACGTTTCACATTTTTCCCCCAACAGGTTTTGGGACTGCGTTATCCCATTGTCAAGTGCTATAAAACAAGGAAACAAATCAATACATCACAAAGCTAAACGTAATGACAGCCGTGAGAACATAGGTGAATGCAGGCTTTTCCGGTGTATACTGCTGATGAAATTTTCTCGTGCTTCCATCCGGGTAGCTGCGTCAAAAATCCGCGACGTTTCTATGAGTGTCATTCTCATCATCTTCAGGCTAAGTGTCGCTGGATCACAGCCGTTTTCTGTATATAGCTGGTCACCGGCGCGCGGCGGCCATCCTTCCCCACCTCTCCTACCGGCGCTGGGCCGGTGTTGGGGGTAACCGCGCACGGCCGGGCAACGCCGCCGCCTGCCACGTTTGTCTAGCTTAAAATCGCGGGGCGTTAGCAGCTGGGCGCGGTCCCGGCGTGTAGCTGCTATTGCAGGGTACCATGCTGAACTTAAATGGTAGCCCTCGTCCCTGTTGACGAGATTGTCATGTAATCTTATTTCGACTGATTCCTTCATGACGTTCTCCCAGAAGCTACTGGCTCAGCAAAGGATTTTCGTTTCTTCAAATAGGAAGGTGTATCCGTCATCGAGGCTGTGTTCGGCCACGGCCGATTTGTCCTTGTGCCCCAAAAGTACACATCTAATGTGTTCCTGGCAGCGTTGCGAGATGCAGCGTTGTGTTTGACCAATGTACTGGAGCCCACACACGCACGGTATACTATACGTACCGGGAACTCGTAGCTGCAATCTGTCCTTCATGGAGCCAAGTAGCTCTTTCGTTTTTGGAGATGGTCGAAAAATTGCTTTGATGTTGCTTTTCCCCAATATTCTCGCAATTTTGGCTGACGGGGTCCCAATATATTGGATAAAGGCGAGTTTCTTTTCCTCTTCCTTTCTTTGTGGAAGGCTGTCTCACTCTTTTCCTTCCTCAATTAAATTCTAATGTGCTCTTCGCTGTAACCATTCCGACGAAACAATGGGGAAATGTACAATGCGGATTTTCGACGCAGCTACCCGGATGGAGGCCCGAGAAGATTTCATCAACCGCGTGAACATTTGTATAGTCCTCTAGTGTAACAATCCTTGAAGCTTGTACACCACTAGACGCAGTCATAAGTTAAAACTCAGCAGCAAACATGGAGCCGATCCCAGTATATCTCATTTTGGATTGTTATACTCTCAAGGTTCAGTTGTAAACAAAAAGGGACCACTGTCGCCTACTAACCATAGTATTTTCCAGCAACGCGTACATCGCGTTATCCAACGATGCCACAGTCTATCACAAAATCTATTAGAATTACATGTTAAGTCCTGCAAATTCTAAAAACCAGTACTATATCTATGTTGCAATGTGGGCATTCATATACGAGGGCTGTTTAATAAAGAATGATGATAATTTTTTTTGTCACCATTCCTTTACTCATCGTCATAATTTTGATAGTCGTGGTCAAAGTAGCCTTCCATGAATGTGATACAATTTTCCTAGCGTTTTTGGGGGTTGGTGATGAAGAAGATTTCCACCCTGAGCTTTGCTGTTTGCTTTCAGGATCAAAATGATGAAGCCAAGTTTTATCAGCAGTGATTACATTTGAAACTTCGGATCTTCCTCTAACATCAACTTCAACTGCATGCAGACCTGCACGCGAATGTCCTTTTGTTCGGGAATCAACCGTCTTGAAACCCATCGCGCACAAACACGTGTCGTGTGTAATTTTTGTGTCACCAACGTGTGGCTGGCAACCATTGAAATGTTGAGTATTTCAGAAAGTGATCTTAAAGTAGTTCGTCGATCCTCTCTCACAACAACAGCAGTAGTGTTGGTGTTTTATTCCATAAGAGCAGTAACTGGAGCACCGGGTCCACCTTCCTTTGAAATAAATTCTCTTCCCTCTTTAATCGTTTTAAACCACGTTCGAGCTGTAATGTAGAGAAGAACAGGCTCTCTATATCCCTCCTGTAACACTGCAAAGGCCTCAGCTGAAGATTTATTGAGACAAAAACAGAATTTCAAAGCTCCATGTTGTTCCTCGCGTGTTACCTCCATTGCAGCGGTAGGCGATACTGAACATGTATGACCTTGCCTGCCTCTCACATGCGGGAACTGGGAGACACAACAATGAAACTACTACGGCGTATTTATTGCACAGTAAGCTAACAGAATATCAAAAGATTAAATTTTAGCGCGAGAAATTATGACCATAAAAAGATTATGATCATTCTTTATCGAACAGCCCTCGTAGAATGACCAACAGAAAACATTAAACGTTACGCCGTTAATTAGTGTAAGTTGTTGACTGCTTCCCAAAGAAGATATCGCTAAAGGGGGCCCAGTAATCCCCCGTAAATGAATCTGTCTTCTCATTTAACATGCTGACGCTTTCCTTCTTATGAGTTAGGTATGAAGAGTGTAATAATAACGAGAATGGTTCAAAGGAAGTGGCGAAGAACCTCAAGAATGAGCACCATTCGTTAGTCAACATCAAATGCAGCACATTGAGGAAATGGAAATCAGCTTATGGCGTCAGTGGCCGGGAGTTCCCAGTCGGTAAGTTCGGCCGCCAAGTTCAGATCTTATTGAGTGCGACGCCACATTGGGCAACCTAAGCTTTGACAACGGGGATGAAATGATGATCAGGACAGCACGACACCCAGTCCCTGAGGGAAGAAAATCTCCTTCCCCAGCCGGGAATCGAACCCGGGACCCCATGAGTGCCAAACCAATGCGCTGACCCTTCAGCTAACGGGGCGGACAGCACTTCGAGGAAAATGTGTGGTTGTTGTAAAGTTCGCAGCAAGTGAAAATTTATTTGCGCTCTTGGGAAGGAGTTGGTATCACAAGATAGAAGTGTACAAGGGACGTTTCTGCATATTGTATACTTCTCATTTGACAGAGTCGTGTAAACGTTGTATAAAGTGACTATTACTGCCCGGTTTTATGGATATGAGAATGGAAATACGTATTGTTGAAGCATGTAATCCAGTACTTGTGTTAGCAAAGCGATCTTGGCAAATAACTTGGTTTTCGCAAGATGACTACAGTACAGAATTACAGATCGCCTCCTGCACTGAACGATCATATCGAGTAACCATTAATGTTTTCTTCTAGCCACATTGCAGCGTAGGTGTAGGGCTGAAATTCAGAATTTTGTAAGACCTTTACACATAATGCTCATGGAGTTCATGATAGACAGTGTTAGTGTTGGGGCGTGTGATACATGCATTGCAGGAAAGTACTATCTTAGGTGGTGAAATTGGCTGCCTTTAGCTTACAACTGAGCCCTGAGAGTATAACACGCCAGCATGAGATACAATAGGACGAGTTTTACGTTTGACAGTGTGTGTTTATTGACAGATTTTTACTTTTGTTGGTTCCTAATGCCATAGAAGCCCTTAGAGATGCTATACACTCAGGCTACAAAAGTCGTTGGATACCTCCTAACTGAGCGTCGTTCCTCCTTTTGCCCGAGGTAGTGCAGCATCTCGACGTATTATCGAGTCAAGAAGTCGTTGGAGGCGCCCTTCAGAAATACTGAGCCTGTTGCGTCTATAGCCGACCTCAACAGCGAAAGTGTTGTGGTTCAGGACTGCGTGCACGATTTGACCTCTCAATTATGGCCCATAAATGTTCGATGGGATACACGCCGAGTGATCTGGATGGCCAAATCGTTCGCTAGAATTTCCAGAATGTTCTTGAAATCATTCGTGAACACTTGTGGCCTGGTGGCATGTCACATCCTTGTTTGGGGACATGAAGTCCATAAATGCCTGCAAATGGTCTCCATGTAGCCCAACGGAACCATTTTCAGTCAATGATCGGTTACGTTGGACCAGAGCACCTAGTGCGTTCTATATAAACACTGATCACACCATCATCGAGCCTTCACCGGCTCTCAAATTACCTGGTCGACTGCTTTGGTCCGTGCTACACCTGGACCCTCCAACCAGCTCGTTGCAGATGAAATCGTGATTTATGTGACCAAGCCACAGTTTTCCAGTCGTCTAGGAAGTAAATCGAAGGAAGGCGAAAGTAATGATAAATAGCAGAAACGAGAACATCGAGCTACTTAATATCAGGATTGACGGTCATAAAGTAGATGAGGTTAAGGATTTCTGCTACCTAGAAAGGAAAATGTCCATGAGGGACGGAGTAAGGACGACGTAAAAAGCAGACTAGTAGTGGCAAAGAGAGCATTCCTGGCCAAGAGAACTCTACTACTATTAGTATCGAACATAGGCCTCGATTTGAGGAAGAGATTTCTGAGAATGTACCTCATGAGCACAGCATTGCATGGTAGTGGAACATGGGCTGTGGAAATATCGGAAGAGAAGAGAAACGAAGAAACTGAGAAAGTGGTGCTACAGAATAATGTTGAAAATCGGGTGGAATAGTAAGGTAAGAAATGATGATAAATACCACATTTCACAGCACTGTCCTAACAGATACTTTTGCCCTGCGTCCCACGTTGATTCCTGTGTTTATTTCAGGCATTGTTGCTTCTCTGTTGGCACGGAAAGCTCTACGCAAAAGCAGTTGTCCTTGGTCCTGAACTGAAGGCCGTCGGCCACTTTTGTGAGGTACTGCCTGAAATTTGGTATTGTCGGTGCACTCTTGACCCTATGGATCTCACAATATTGAATTCACTAACGATTTCAGAAATGGAATGGCCCGTGATTGTAGCTCTAACTACTATTCCGTATTCACAGTTTGTCAACCCCCGTCGTGCGACCACAATTACGCCAGAAACTTTTCCACAATGTACGATGGTCACTCCAAAAGAAATGCGCACTACTTTTTTAATCCATCTTTTATTCTACATGTTTGAAAGTTTTACAGTGTTTAGATACATCCTTTAGGAACACTATTTTCATTTCTCCACATAATTTCCATCCCTTTCAACTGCCTCACGCCATCTTGGAACCAGCGCCTGTATACCCTCACGGTAAAAATCTGGACGAACCTGTTGGAGCCACTGTTTGGCAGCGTGCGCAAGGGAGTCATCATCTTCAAACCTTGTCCCACTAAGAGAGTTTTTCGATTTCCCAAAGAGATGATAGTCACATGGAGCCAGATCAAGACTGTAAGGCGGGTGTTTCAGTGCTGTCGATCCGAGTTTTGTGATCGCTTCCATAGTTTTTTGACTGACATGTGGCCGTGCATTGTCGTGCAACAGCAAAACATCCTGCTTTTGTCGATGTGGTCGAACACGACTCAGTCGAGCTTGAAGTTTCTTCAGTGTCGTCACATATGCATCAGAATTTATGGTGGTTCCACTTCGTATGATGTGCACAAGCAAGAGTCCTTCGGAATCGAAAAACACCGTAGCCATAACTTTTCCAGAAGGTGTGGTTTTGAATTTTTTTTTTCTTGGGTGAATTTGCATGATGCCACTCCATTGATTGCGTCTTCGTCTCTGGTGAGAAATGTAAGCGCTATGTTTCTAACCTGTTACAATTCGTCCAAGAAATTCATCTCCATCATTCTCGTACTGTTCCAAACGTTCGCTGCATACCGTTTTTCTTGTTTCTTTGTAAGCCACTGTCAACATCCTGGGAACCTTTTTCAACGCCAACACTTTCAGTATTCTGCAAACACTTCCTTCCCCTACCCCAACGTAGCGTGACAATTCGTTCACTGTGATGCGCCTGTCAGCAGTCACCAATTCGTTAACTCTCTGCACATTGTCTGGAGTGTGTGCAGTACGAGGCCTGCCGCTGCGAGGACAATCCTCAATATTGCCGTGCCCGCTTTCATCACGTAACGTACTTGCCCACCGACTAACTGTACTGCGATCGACAGCAGCATCGCCATACACATTTTTCAACCTCTTGTTGATGTTTCCCGATGTTTCGTTTTCACAGCACAGGAATTCTATGACAGCACCTTTCTTCTGACGAACGTCATTTTTTTTTCTTTATTGTTATTCGAAACACCTTGTACAAAGGTGGGCTATCAGCAGCATAGTACGCTGCTCTTCAGCCGCGAGTGGTACAATATTTGACATAATGGAGGTACAGATAATACAATAAAAATGGCGGGCAAAATCTGTAGACAAGAAAAACAAAATACACGAAGCCGTTCACGCTGGACAAGAAAAAACGTACGTCTACACCTACATCTACGTGATTACTCTGCTATTCACAATAAAGTGCCTGGCAGAGGGTTCAATAAACCACCTTTATGCTGTCTCTACCGTTACACTCTCGAACGGGAAAAACGAGCTATTAAATTTTTCTGTGCGAGCCCTGATTTCTCTTATTTTGTCGTGACGATCATTTCTCCCTACGTTGGTGGGTGCCTACAGAATGTTTAGTGTAGCACTCATCCTGAAGACATGCTGTGACGGTGCCACTCACGGGAACAGGTTGAACTAAACAAGCGGGAAGAATGTATCTAAACACTGTAAGCCTTTCACACATGCAGAATGAAAACTGTATTTTTTACAAAATAGTGTGCATTTCTTTAGGAGTGACCATCATACGAATGACAACTCCGCCAACGTACTGCCCTTTGATACCTTGTGTATGCGATACTAGCTCTATCTGTATATGTGCATACTGCTTTCGCAATAACTCTGTCATCTCAGTGTAAATATTTAGATGGTTGTCAGTGCGTGTAAAATTACGATATATTCATTGGTTGACTTATTTTTTAGTACTCGCTAATAGGAAAACGTATTTCCGAAACACCTTATCTTAAACATATCAAACGTTCGAGAATTGGTGCGTAACTTTGGCAGTACCCTCATATTTCTGGTCTCCAGTCGAATAGTAATTGTGCCTTCAGAGTGCATTTATATCACCGCGCTCACACCTTAGCAGTGACAGACGAGTCAGCGAAAGAGACGTTGCCTGGGAGTCATGTATCTGGTAATCATATACGTGTCTAACAGCGGACACAGAACGGAATAAGAAAGCAGCTGCATCGCGAATGCCTCCCGGCGGCTGGCGAGAATTAGGATTCAATCCAGGTAAAGGCGCGCCGGGGGCCGCGTCTTTTCGTCGCAGGGCCGACCGCTCCCAGGCCTTATTTACATTCATGGCGGGGGCGGCAGTGGTGGCGGCGGCGGTGGCAGGGGTCTCGGAGGAAAAGAGAAGTGCGCGATGCGGACCCGGAGGCGGTGGTGGCGGGGGCGGAGAAGGAGAAGGTGGAGTAGGAAGAGGACGCGCCTCATCAATATTCGGCTTGCCGGCCGCCTAATGGAATGTGGCCGGTGTAATTGGCAGCCGTGCCCGAGTCGCGCTGTGCGCCGGTCGTTAACGCAGCCGCCGCTGTTGCCGACCTCTCGGCGGATTCGCTGCCACCTGCCGCTTCTTACGCGACCAACTCGGGACGGCGGGCGGAAGAAGACCGGCTGGCCTCTCTGTAATTAGCCGCCGTTACAAGAGCTCTCCTCCATCAACTTTCTCAACTGCGAAGAAGGGGGAACATGGCGCATTTAAAACCAGCGGCGAATTATCCGGGCGTCCAGCACAGCCAATGCAGCCATCACGATTCATATATGAATATCGGATAGAATTGTTTTTAATGATCGTACATCGCAGTATGGGTGCCAGAACAAAAGCTTCTACAAGTATCAAAAAGGAAGTTAACCGTGCAGGAGCGGCAGCAATGTTGAAAAGAATAGTATTGCTTTACCTATCACCACATACCTAAGTTTCCATTTTTCGGAATTATGTCCTGTGTTTGTCACTGCTGTTGCTGTAGTGGTCTTCAGTCCTGAGACTGGTTTGATGCACCTCTTTATGCTACTCTATCCTGTGCAAGCTTCTTCGTTTCCAAGTACCTACTACTACCTACATCCTTCTGAATCTGCTTAGTGTATTCCTCTCTTGGTCTCCCTCCACGATTTTTATCCTCCACGCTGCCCTCCAGTACTAAATTGGTGATCCCCTGATACATCATAACAGGTCTTACCAACCGATTCCTTCTTCTAGTCAAGGTGTGCCACTAATTCTTCTTCTTCCCAATTCTATTCAATAACTCCTCATTAGTTACGTGAACTACCCATCTGATCTTCAGCATACTCCTATAGCACCACATTTCAAAAGCTTCTATTCTCTTCTTGTCTAAACTATTTATCGTCCACGTTTCACTCCCATACATGGCTACACTCCACACAAATACTCTCAGAAAAGATTTCCTGACACTTAAATCTATGCTCGATGTTAACAAATTTCTCTTCTACACAATCGCTATCCTTGCCATTGCCTGTCTACATGTTATATCCTCTCTATTTCGACCATCAACAGTTATTTTGCTTCCGAAATAGCAAAACTCATTTACTACTTAAGTGTCTCATTTTGTAATTTAGTTCCCACAGCATCACCTGATTTAATTTGACTACATTCCATTATCCTCGCTTTGTTTTTGTTGATGTTCATCTTATATTCTCCTTTTAAGACAGTACATTCCATTGAACTGGTCTTCTGGCTCCTTTGCTGTCTCTGACAAAGTTACAGTGTCATAGGCAAACCTCAGAGATTTAATTTCTTCTCCATGGATTTTAATTCCTACCCCAAATTTTTCTTTTGTTTCCTTTACTGGTTGCTCAGTATACAGATTAAATAACATTGGTATAGGCTATAACGCTGTCGCACTCCCTTCCCGACCACTGCTTCCCTATCACGCCCCTCGACTCTTATAACTGCCACCTGGTTTCTGTACAAATTGTAAATAGCCCTTCGCTCCCCTTATTTACAAATACCACCTTCGGGGTTTGAAAGAGAGTATTTCAGTCAGCATTTTCAAAAGCTCTCTCTATGTTTACAAGTGCTAGAAACGTCATTCTGCCTTTTCTTAATCTATCTTCTAAGATAATTCGTAGGGTCAGTATTGTCTCACGTGATCCGACATTTCTGCGGAATCCAAACTGATCTTCCCCAAGTTCGGCTTTTATCAGTTTTTCCATCCGTCTGTAAAGAATTCGTTTTAGTAATTTGCAGCCGTGACTTATTAAACTGATAGTTCGGTAATTTTCACACATGTCGACACCTGATTTCTTCGGGATTGGAACTATTATATTCGTCTTGAAGTCTGAGGGTGTTTCACCTGTATCAAACATCTTGCTCACCGTATGATAGATTTTTGTCAGGGCTGGCTCTACTAAGGCTATCAGCAGTTCTAATGGAATGTTGTCTAGTCCCGGGGCCTTGTTTTGACTTAGGCCTTTCAGTGCTCTGTTAAATTCTTCAGGTAGTATTATATCTCCCATTTCATCTTCATCTACATCCTCTTCCATTTCCATAATTCCGTGACTATCATATTCATGAATATGTCAGCTGTAGAATCGCTGAAATTAGCTACATAGCACTTTTATTGAAAATATGACGAAAATTATCAGCGCTATGTATTCCTCTAAGTTACTACCATAGCAGAGAACTACAAGTGCAAGAGCTGTCCAGAAAGTAACAGACGTTTTGGTCTATCGCAGTGTTCGGTGGGGCAACAGCTGCCATTTTAGTGCCATAACGTTCCTACACTCAGTTATCATCTAGTGATTGTGATGATCATGGGAAAGGAATAATAAGTTGAAATGGCTCTGAGCACTATGCGACTTAACTTCTGAGGTCATCAGTCGCCTAGAACTTAGAACTAATTAAATCTAACTAACCTAAGGACATTACACAAATCCATGCCCGAGGCAGGATTCGAACCTGCAACCGTAGCAGTCGCTCGAGTCCAGACTGTAGCGCCTACAACCGCACGGCCACTCCGGCAGGCGGGAATAATAAGTGAAAGCCGAGTAAGCAATGGTGCAGTGCTTTTAAAAATGGCCGTACCAAATTCACATTGAGGACCCCAGTGATAGCCCTAGCCTCGTGACTTTCGCAGCATTTTCACCAAATTTCATGAAGTATGGTTGATGAAATTGTATCGGAGAAGCTTGGTTACCGCAAATCATGTGCTAGGTGGGTTCCCTAAAATCTTAATGTATGACCACAAGACAAATTGTTTGCAGCACTGACCTTCCTCGGAGATTACGAGAAAAATGGTAACAAGGTAATCGATCGTATTGTAACTGAGGACGCAACCTGGGGAACCATGTCAATTGTGAAAGAAGAAAGCAGCCCATGGAATGGAGACACAGAAAATCTCCCAAGAAACCAAGGAAGGGTTTGCAAACGCTGTTAGCAAGAAAGATCATGGCTGCTTTGCTTCGGGATTGTAAGGGAGTGATCCTAGATGATTTCGTTGAATATGGCACAACGGTTAAATGAGGAAGGTATTTTAAAAGCGGAAGATACAAAATAAACGTCGGGGAAAATTTATCGCAGAAGTTCTGTTTTTTCACAACAACGCACGTCCACACACAGCCATTCATACACGAGAGCTCCTGCGGGTTTTGGATGGGATGTGTTAGATGATCCACCATACAACCCACATTTGGTGCCAAGCAACCACCACCTCTTCCCAACACTGAAGACATGGCTCACTACACAATGGCTTGATACTGACTCCGAACTACATGCTGGTATAAATTAGTGGTGGCAATCACAGCAGCAGAATTCTACAGAGGCAGTATTGAAAAACTTGTACCGTGGTACGATAAGTGCCGCATTTTCAGTGACGATTATGTAGAAAAGTAGCTCAATAGTATACCTTTAAAATGTGGACAGCAAAATTTGGTTTTGGTTATTAGTAACGTTTTATTTCAAAACGTCTGTTACTTTCGGGATAGCCCTCGTACAAATACATTTAGAGTCATCATATGTTTGTACTTCCAAAAGCAGTTTGATTGAAAATGTGGCAACAGGAAAACACACACAGAATTGGACCAAACAAAATTTATGTACATAGAAAACAGAGAATTAATTTTGACAGAGTGCCATTATATACCTGCTGAGCCCTCTGCGAATCTAAGCACCAGATTTCAGCATCCAAAAATTCTTATTATTCTTCTTCTTGATCTTCATGTGCCATTCGTAATGTTATAAGCTTTGGCATACCCTACGGACATTGTCTGCTAGTCTTCATCCATACAATATTGAAGTTCGATAACCTTTGTGTCAGCCCAACCTAAGACTCATCTATCGCATAATGCTCATTTCCTACTTACTGCTTGCCAGGTTCACATTTCACCTGAAGTGAATTCAGCAACCTTTACTTGTTTCACAATATATGAAGAATCTAAAGACAGGGCACCTATAGTAGGCGACATACACTCACAGCTATTGAGACTCTTGCACTCTTGCATGCATGATACTGTATATGAAATACCCTCAGACTTCAAGAAAAATGTAATGTTCCTAATTCCAAAGGAGATGGGTGCTGACAGGTTTAAATATTGTGAGCCATCAGTTTAATGAAACATGCATCGAAAATACTGATATGTTTTACTCACAGAAGAACGGAAGGGCTGGTGGAATATCAGCTACGGTTCCAAAGTAACGTAGAACCACACGAATCAATACTGATGCTATGACTAAATTTACAAGATTGGCTGAAGAATGCAAAGATATATTTGTACCATTTCTATATTTACAGAAATCTTTTAGTGATAGTGGTTGCATTACATCATTTATAAATTCTGAAATTGTGTGGTATAAAATACAGGGAGCCAATCGAAGTCTACACTTAAACAAACACCAGTTCGCAATAATAAGAGTCAATGGATATGAAAAAGAGGCAGTAGTTGGGAAGCGTGTGGGCCATGTCCTCTTATTCCATCTCTACATTCAGCAACCAATGAATAAGATATATTTTGAAAGTAAATAAAAAGTTTGTGGGAGGTCGTAAATACTGCAGGGTGACAGAGGTGGTTTTGTAGAGCATCTTTTAGAGCTAAGAAAAGGTGATTATCAAGTTGTGATTCATTTGTTCAGAACAGTTACAGTATTGTCAGTAAGGGCCGATATTTTGTGCCAGTGACACAGTCGAATTCTGCTGACTCCTATTGTTGTCTCAGCTGGCTTGTCACTACGTTGTTACACCAGCAGTTCGGCCGGTCTTGTGGGCTGCCACGTGGAAGTCTACAGGCGAAACTGTAGTGTGACTATACGTCTCGATATAGCTAGAGCATCGTTGATCCCTCTCCAGAAGAGTTGCAAGGACCAACTGGAATGCAATGCGGTGTAGGAAATCGTTTAGTTGGTTGATCCTTGGCCCATTGAATAGATGTGCCCTGCCAACGGGAAAGGCTGGCAGCGATGATCAGGACCAGAGGCCCAGATGGCCCACTCAACAGCTGTGCTGACTACGTTACTCCGATAAGCACCAAAACATTTGTTAGTGTTGGATGAGCATCTGTCTCCCCATCAGTGATTTGGTGGGTAGTTGCAAAAGGGAAGTCCCACAGGCACCAGGTTGGGGTTACTTTGATGTTGTCGTCTTCAGAATGGCAAACAGTGTTTTTACAAGAAGCGCTGTAACTTCTAACAAATGGATGTCATCACCACTTGATAATCATTGAATCAAGTGCTTTGGTGCAAAAACCATTTATCCGAACGAGCAACTGAGTACAGAGCTGAGAACTGCTCATTTGTAGAGATGGGTAAGGGGAAGTGACATGTGGCTCTGTTTGTTATGAACGAATGCGTTCTGTATATTTACTAGTGGTCAGTAGCCCTCAACCCGCTTTGTTTACTTAACAGCTTGTTAATAATGCTCTTACCTGCACTGTGAAGTGTTTAAAATTTATTACTGCAACCTTGGCAGTGCTTGTTGCTTCACATTACTAATATATCCGCAGCTCTCTCTCCTGGATGACACTTTGCTGAATGTGTAACTCATCCCTGGTGGATGGTGCCGATGCAGCAACATGTGGTCATGTAGTCAATTATCTTACAGTGGTAATTGCTTAATTCTGCTGCAGATATCTGCCTTGTGACACCTGAGGCTGTGCTAGCGCAAATTTAAGAATAGTTGTAAGATCTTCCACTTTTTCACTCTATGGCGAAACATTCCCTTTAACAAATTTGTCCCATAATTTACTTTCTCTAGCTGTTACTAATCTAGTCTCTGCTCTGAGTGCCATTTTTAGTTACTCCTTGAGCTCCTAATCATTTGTTTTAACTTAATTATTTATCTTTATCTTGTCATTGTGCTCTGTTACTAATCTCTTCATCTCTTAATTATTAACAGTAGTACAAATTCATTCCATTGGACTTTGACGGATTGATGATACGTTTCAGTGGGATATCTTTCGTTTTAAGTAGAACTAAATTGTACAAATGTGTACTAGAATCAGGATAACACATGTTGTGGACAAAGTAACTGTTATTTTGTGTTGCTTGAGTTTCTCATGATATTGTTTTGCATGTTGTAGCATCTGATCAACTGAAATTTTTCCCTTTTCTTGGATTATAAGTTAATCTAGGGAGTGTAACAGTATGGCAGCCAATGTTTTCTTGAGGAAGCTTAGGCTCTGTACAGGTAATGGACATAGTGGTTCTTCTGGCCAGGTCAAAATTTATTGAGGATAGATAGTCATTGTCTTTCTTGTGATTGTAGCTGGAAGATGAAACTGTGTTCTGGGTGTGTCATACCTGGTTCCACTGATGAATAATTCACTATTTCACAATTCCATTCCTGTCATCCCTGTTGATCTTCCATTTCTGTAACAGTTGTCAATCATTGTTTCTGATGAGCATATGGAGTAAATCCAGTGGTCTTCAGGTTTCTGATAATGTGACTGCAGGGCAGTCACTTCCATTTTACAGCCTGCTTCTTCCAATCTCTCAAGAAGTAGTTGGATTTCTCATGGCTCTTTGTCAGGCTGAACTACCGAGGCTGGCACGAATGTTAACGCTTCCTCTGATACAGTTGTTTGGATCTGCTAGAGACTAGAAGTACACGAGCATATCTTCTTTTTTTTTCCTGAGGCGAATAACACTTTGCGAGTGGTTACCTGTACTCATTTCTTGACGGTATCTCACTTAATCGGTTGTGGATGGATCGTAAAACATCGATATTGTGCTTTTATGCCTACTACCACAAACTTTTTTGTAATATATAGAGTAACTGTCAGTACTAACTGTAACAGTAGGTATGTGATAAAACAACCCCACATGTTTCTCTGTTACAGATACGATGCGCTGTAAACCTGCAGGAAAGTCCCTGCTTGCTTGTTGTAATCCTGTCAAAAATTGCTGTTAGGTTAGTAAAATTGTTCAAATGGCTCTGAGCACTATGGGACTTAACACCTGAGGTCATCAGTCCCCCTAGAACTTAGAACCACTTAAACCTAACACATCTAAGGACATCACACACATCCATGTCTGAGGCAGGATTCGAACCTGCGACCTTAGCAGTAACGCGGGTCCAGACTGAAGCGCCTCGAACTGCTCGGCCACGCCGGCCGGCTTGGGTTAGCAGTGTTGCACTCCATTTTCCATGGGTCATATGAATAGACACTTCATCCAACATTCCTACTTGTTGTTGAAGCTCCCTATAACCTCATTGTCTGCTGTTGCAAACACTATTTTTGATAGGTTTCCACATGTATCAATACACTCTCTGCCAAAGCGTATTTGTATTAATTTAATGGTAATTCTGTTGGATATCATCTAAGAGAAAAGGAATTACCATCAATCCCCTCCCTCCTTTGAACCAGTGTATACATACAGAGTAGACAACCAAATGAAAATTTACATTAACCTGACTATCCTAATACATATTTCAATACATTTGTTTTTCTATTGGCCTTTGGGTGTAACGTTTTGCTAGCAGTACCCACTACCCTATGCTGTATTGTGGCAGGGCCCTTGCATTTTGCATAATAGATTACTGATTTGCCAAAGCTTTATTATTAGCACATTTCACCCTCTGGTAAATCTGGCAAATTTCTCTTAAACGTTTTTTAAACAGTTTTATTGGATCACCTTGTATCCATAGTCATGGCTAAATTAGGTCGAAAAATGACAGCGTCTTCTACCAATGCACTGTATGGTGGAGGACTTATTCCTGTGTGAACTTTTGACTTCTAAGAGCTGAATACGAAATTTAAATAAGTATTCCAGTCTACATTTTGGGTATTCACTTAATGTCTTACGGTACTGTGCAGTGAACTCTTTCCCTTTGTCCATTTGCTTGGAAACAGAATGATTCACAGTAAATGATATAATTGTTTCTTCATGTCTCACACAAAGTCTGTTTGTTGATATGTGATTCTGCTATCTGGTATGCAAAATTTTGTCAATCTGTTGTGTGCCATTCTCCCTGTGACAGTAGTAGCTTTCTGATCTGAATTTCAACCATTACTAGATATCTTGAAAAGTGTTCTATCATCATGAGTACACAATCGTTAGTACTGGAGTTCTACTGAATGACCCTAACACATGAAATCCTACAATTTGAAATGGTTATTCAGCTTATGGAAACCTATGTCACTGTTTCTTTAATGACTTTAATCTGCTCTTGGTGGACATGGGATGCTATCTTTTACATACTGCTCTGCATCACTGTGCCATGTTTTTCACCATAACCTTTCTGCAAATTGTTTGTAAGTGTCCTCCTAACACCATGACCTGGTAACAGATGGTTGTCCAATTGTTGTATAACTTTAGTTTTGAGTGTTGTGAGGACCATGATGTGCTGACTTGGAGGACCTGCACAGTATGTCCTTGTGCAGTACCAACTGAGGGTTCATTTTAAACAGTTTACATTCAGTGTGATCTGCCTGTGCATTTTCCAAGTTCCCTGGCCTGTTCTCTAATACCTGTAATACTGATACTTATCTCAGGGGGTATCTATGTTGGTATGCTTTGCCCCTATCTCGTGAGCACTCCATAATCAAACTCAGTTTCAGTTCCCATCTTCTTAATGAACTAGAAGCATATTTTAGACCCACAGTTGTTAAGTGACTTCATTCAGGCTTCTTCAACTGTCTAGACAGGTTGTTCCTTCCCACTGTAATTCTGACTCAGAAAACAGCATAACACACTGTTATTAGCATCACAGGAAAGTATGAACTCCTTGTCGAAATCAGGGAATACTAATACAGGTAGTGTTTTGTTCAATTTCTGAAATGCTGCCTGACAATTGCTGGCCTTAGGAAGTAAACTCCATTCCAAACTAACTGAGTTGATTTAGTGTGCAATTTCAGGAAATGCCTTTACAAATTTTCAATAAGAGTTACATAAATCAAGAAATCGTTGCAAATGTTTGTCGTTTGTGGTGTTGAAAGGTCACGTGTGGCTGACGTCAGACAAGGATTGTCCTTACTCCTTCTTGACTGATAATATATCTTAGATAATTAACTTTTGCTTGAGCAAAGTGACATTTCTCAGTGTTAATTATAAGAAATTCTGCTGTCAGCCTGGTCTGTTGAACACTTCATGCAGGAATTTAACATACTGATCCACTGTTCTTGAAATCACTATTAGATCATCAAGACACACCATACATATATTTTGTTACAACTTGCGAAGTACTCCATCTAACAAACTTTGGAACATACCAGGAGCGTTTTTTATTCCAAATGACATCCTGCAGTATTGATAATGAATTGAGGGTACCATTAACGCTGTTTTAGGTCTGTCTTCTGGCCGTATTATATTTTTTTCATGACCACTACAAAGAGATATTGTCAAAAAATATTTACATTGTCCCAGATTGTCTAATGTTTCTGTGGCATTCTTCATTGGACAAAAAATCTATTATTTAGGAAACAGTAGAGTCTCGGTCGGTCAAACAGTTTTAATCTGCCAGGAAGTTTCATATCAGCGCACACTCCGCTGCAGAGCGAAAATCTCATTCTGGAAACATCCCCAAGGCTGTGGCTGAGCCATGTCTCCGCAATATCCTTTCTTTCAGGAGTGCTAGTTCTGCAAGGTTCGCAGGAGAGCTTCTGTAAAGTTTGGAAGGTAGGAGACGAGGAACTGGCAGACGTAAAGCTGTGAGGACGGGGGGTGAGTCGTGGTTGGGTAGCTCAGTTGGTAGAGCACTTGCCTGCGAAGGGCAAAGGTACCAATTTCGAGTCTCGGTCGGGCACACAGTTTTATACTGCCAGGAAATTTCATGTCAGTGCACACTCCGCTGCAGAGTGAAAATCTCATTCTAAATAATCACTCCGTTTGATACTACTTCTGGTTAGCTGTTGACCTATAAATCGATCTACCAGGGATTGTAGGTGCTTTGGTGTTCCATATTACTTATTGTAGATTAGTTTATTAGTGCCTGTTGGAATGTCATATTGTGTTATGGGTGTTGCTGGTAGTGGACCATCTTAGTTAAACAATGCAGAGCATTCTAATAACAATATTATCACGGCCACCCATAAACTTTCTTTTAAGTGACATACATCAGCACTTAGTGCAGATATATTAACGGTTTGCTTGAGGCCGTGGTCATCTGTGGAACTATCGATTTCATCCCCATTGCTTATAAACGTCTTGCTATTAATTCCTTTGGAAGTCTCGCGTTGTCCATTCCAAAATCATCCAGAGCTACTGGAATCGAAAACTCACCGTTCATATTCCTTGCACGTACTATGCTTGTGCATAAAAAGCAACGCTTTCGTCTAATGTTTCATTGTGCTCCAGTATATGAACCACAAATAATTCGATGTGGTACGTCAACATTCATGATTACAAAAGTCAGGTTCCCTGTAACTGAAAGTACATTGTCATGCAAAACTTTCTGAAATTGATTTGTTCATAGTTCAGTTGACGACATTTTGGAAGTAGGGGTACCTTGTGACACTGAATTTTTTTGGAGTTTTTGTAATCATTGGAAACAAATTCCCACAAAGTTTAACTTACACTGGCAATGATCAATTTTGGTAGGATGTTTATCCAGGAAGTCACGGCCGAGAATCGTGAAACTTCCCTGTCCCACAGTTTTGATCAGTACCATATTCTCACAAAGCCCTTTAGTTCCTATCTTAAATCTGAGCTATGTTCTTCCCACTGACTTCACATTCCTTATATCACATCATCCGTATCTTGGAGTGTTTAGACTCCTCCTGTCTTTTAGGTCACGATTAATGAGTGACACATACACTGATGAGCCAAAACATCACGACCATCTGCTTGGTATCTTGTTTGTCCGTCTTTGAAACGAAATACATAACTGGTCTGCGTATCAGTGATCCAACAATTTCTTAGCAGATTTCTGAAGATATGTGTCGGTAGATGTCTACGCTCACGTTATGTAATTCGTGGAAATAACAGACAGTGAACCAGATGGTTTCCATAACAATTACATCAGGCGAATTTGGACGCCGAGACATCAACGTGATTTCACTACAATGCTCCTCGAACCACTGTAGCACGGTGCTGGCTCTGGGAAAAGGACAGTTATGCTGCTGAAATACGACACCGATGTCGAGGAAGACACTATGCATGAAGCGACACAGGTGGTTCGCTGCTGTCAGCGTGTCTTCGCTAACCACATCAGACCTCTGCAAGCCCAGGAACGTGTCTCGCATAGCAGAATACTGTTCCCACCAGCCTGCATCCGTAGGGCCTTGCACATTTCGAGCCACCATACACTTCGACGTCGGGGTTTGTGGAGGCGATCATCGACCTACTGCAGCAGAAACGTGATTTACCAAGAGCTGACACGTTTCTCTTCATCAACAGTCGAATCCCGTTGGTTCTGTGCCCATTGATGTTATAACTGGTGATATCGTTGGTGAACATGTGAAGATGTAGGGGTGGCCTGCTGCGGAGCTCCATGTTCAATAATGTATGAATGTGTGCTCCAAAACGTATGTGCTTGCACGGGCAGTGTCCTCTTTCGGCAAAGCTGCTACGGATCACCTACTTTATGCAGCAGGGAGGCGTCTGAACCCAACGTTCTGTGAAGAGTCGTGGATGTCCAACCATTAACCTTACTATCATTTACCTCTTTCTGTAAATGCTCACGGCAGTAGCATGCGAACAGTCTACTAGCTTCACCGTTTTTGAGATACTCGTTCACAGGCACTGCATAATAATAATCACCCCTTTGTCAAAGTCGCTTTTCATAGTGTACTTCCCCATTTGCATGCCATATCTTCGCTAGGGCGATCCCCAGCCCGTAGCTGCTCCACTTACATACTTTTGATACCGCGTTACGTGCCCGCAATGCCAACAGGGGCATCCAGCGTCGCGGTGGGTAGTGGTCATAATTTTTTTACTTATCAGTGTATGCGCTAGTGCCTATCAGAAACCTATGTAAACTCCCCTGTACTAAGCACATGAAGCAGTAACTTGTCTTTTCACATGTGTTCCCAGTATTATGGTGTACCGGGAATGTTTGTCAGTGTACGAATCATTCCCGTTTGCCTCTGAGACCTGCTTCTATTTCGTTTAACCAGTTTCTTGCTCATGAATTCGTTTGCCTTGTGGCCAACACGTTCTCAGCTACAGCGCTGTGGCTGGCGACATTGTGCCTTCAAATGTACTTTTTTCCCATACCGATAACATTCTTTTTTTCGAAGCAGTGATTCGCCTATTATTGCGTACATTCGTAGCTAAGTCGATTTTATACAAGTGCGTGGCAATTCAAAGTGCTGTAGCTGAATCATTCCGGTTTCCCTTACTGACCCTACTTAAAACATCCATAGGAATTCCATGTAGAAATACGTCGCTTCTCTGAGCACGATGCAGTCGGCTTATTGATTTTGTGTCAACTCACATATCTGCACGTTCATTTTTCGAATGCTATTAGAGAAAGCTTCTACAGCTTCGTTGTTCAAATGGTTGAAATGGCTCTGAGCACTATGCGACTTAACTTCTGAGGTCATCAGTCGCCTAGAACTTAGAACTAATTAAACCTAACTAACCTAAGGACATTACACACATCCATGCCCGAGGCAGGATTCGAACCTGCGACCGTAGCGGTCACGCGGTTCCAGACTGAAGCGCCTAGAAACGCACGGCCACGCTTCGTTGTCTTTCAGCACCAATCCATTCAGCTCCACCTTAAAAAATCTGACACTATTCTGCTTATGGTATCACTGCTGTAAACTGCCTGATTGTGTCAGCTACGCTAGAAGCCTCATCATAAAATCAGACACATTTTCGCCTCACCCATGAGATGCAGATAAGTAATCTGCATACTTATTTCATCTGACCAATTTCTCAGTTCGTCTGTAGATAGTGTATCATTTATAAGTAATGCGACCTCCCCTGTTCTTTTACCAGAGAATGGAAGTTAGCTGCTGAAGGACCCAGACAGGATGAGGGTATCTTCACTACTGCATTAACCTATACTCACTCAAATCGTCATTATAAAGCTTCTGATGACTACTAGCCACTAAAAATTTCGATACCCTCTTCATCAGAGCAGCTACTATATTCCTCGTATTATGTGGTCGTGCTTCTGGAGTCTTTCTACAGTTTCTTACAAGTTTCACACTTACGAGACTAAAACGAAAGAAACACTTCGTCTTTTAAAAGCAATAGTGAAATGCAACATTGCTGGACTACAAAATCATGTAGATTGTAAGTTGGCTATAATTTCGCACCTTACAAGAACTCATCCACACATACTCTGCCATGATCTCCAAACACTTTTAGGTATCATTTGATAGGCTGTACATCGTATATATGAATATATAAAGGAGACTGACATTGTCACGTAGGTCTTGTAAATAATTGTTAATGCTTATCCCACGGAAGGTGACGGAGTGTCTTTATTATAAAGAACGGCATAATGAATAATTGCCTATAATAGTAGAGATTGAAACGCCAGTGGAGATGAAACGGCAGGCAGAACTCAAGGTCTGAGTGAAAGGCCCGCACAGCTGTTGCTCCTGCTTAAACAAAGGATGTAGCTTGACGGATGTCGCGGCACCTGAGCTCTGGAAGACAATAGGGTGACGGCCGGCCGCTATTGTAATAGGAGCCAGAAGGATAGCCGGATAATACTTCCGAATGCTGAAAATCTTAGACACAGGTGAGAGGAACGGAAAAGTGGTACTTCGGGAACCACGTAGGCAGGGTTATTTCCAAGGATTTTTACTCAGAAGCGTACCATTTTACGAGTATAGGTTTTATCTCGCAAACTTTCCGCGCAGGGGGACAAAAGACTAAAATATGGTTGACGTTCTGAAGAATCTGTAGAGAGGGAGAATATTCCGTGGTTTCTGGAATATGATTCGTTTTCAGAATTACGATGGTGGGGAGCCAAGCCTTGCTGCGAAACCAGCGCTGGAGAGACGAGGTCTTCCATTGTGAGCACCCATGTGTGACAGTTGCTCGATTTCAGCTTTCTTATTATGGACGCACTTGCTGTCTTTGCTCTCAGGAAAGTTTATAGTTAGAACAGTTAGGAACTGTACTGTTGCGAACCTATATGATTCTGGACTTCACCTCCGAGCTGGAAGTCGTCGCTGAGTACGCAGTGTTCAGTAATTGAGAGCACCTCCTCTGCCTGTACTTACGTTGAGACGTTGTCTGAATGCTGTCCTTGTGGCTGGGAGTACGCGTTTCTCGTCTGTAGAAAACAGGGAGAAGAAGACAGTATTTATATCAGTCAGACGACCGCCTTCTGCTGTCCTAATGTTTGAAAGAGTTTATTTGTGGCTGGAGTTCTTCCACCGTCGCAGTCGAGTACGAGGACCATCACTGCGATGCACCGGACGCTGTACAAACGGTCATATCGCAAATTGCTTCACCTAATTAGGGCTATAAAAGCTAAACAGCTGTGATTCAGTTAGTTTATACCCCCTGAGGTTTCACACTGCCGTAGATCGTCTTTGAACGTAGTGTCTTCTAGTGTTTGTTCCGTAGATGATGTCAGTAATTTCGCGTTATTGATATTAGATCGCGTAGTCATAAGGAGCAGAGCTGGGCAATTGATTAGTAATCTTACTTAGGAAATGTAAACTTTGTAATATAAAAGTTTTTAATCTACAATAAATATATATGCAGGAATAATGTTTATCATTTAGTAGGATTAGTTTCCTTCATCATTCATTTATGTTTAGATTGTAATTTTTAGAATTAAGATATCCTAAGAGCTGCTTCAGGGGTAGCCAGACAGGGCCAAATCTTCATTTTAGCGTTTATTATTCTCCGTTGCGCGCATTCATTTTACATCCACCTGGAGTAGCATCATTTAAGATAACCTTAACGAACATCTACATCTAACAATTGCCCAATGACATTAGGTACTATAGTGTGAGGCATGACCATAACGCATACAACTTTTGCAGGTACCATTCTATTACATGGTTTGTGTGCAACTAAATTACAGGTCTCACATCATGTGTGCCAAGTAATTTTCCACATAATTTCCTCTAAGTTGTGACAGAACTACGCGTTCTTAACGTTTGACAAGAGTCACTTTCCATTTTGTATGCAAATCTCTACATCCAGTCCAGGCCATAACAAAACAAAATAACCGGAAAAAATGCTCTTTGGACTCATCACTTTGCAGTCTGGGCTGAAGAGGCGGCCGTTTTAGACGTCAGATGTCTGGCGTCTACGTTGTGACACCGTCTCTAGGTTCATCAATCACTCCAGGACATCAATGTCTACTAACTGGAGGGGCGTCTTGCAGAGGCAAGATGGTGTTGTGGACCTGTAGATTGTCTTTCAGGGCTAACAAGATATGATTAGCCAGTTAACATTTATTTGTTCCGCTTTCCAGCTCTGTGTTCCCTCAACAGATTTACCCACACCTTCGGCCAGTGACACAGCAGTCCACTGACTACTGTTGTCAGCTCAGCTGGCTGGTCACCAAGGTCACCACAGGAGCAGTTCTGGCGAAGTCTTCCAGGCAGCAGCCCGTCTGTATGCAGCTGAAGCTTAGCATGAGTGTGTGTCCCAAACTGTGTTAGAGCATCTTACCCAGAAGTGCCTGCAGCAATGATCAGGTGGCCCCTTCCCTAGTAGTGATGATGATTTTAGTGTCACAAGCACTGCAAGATGTTCTGGTGTTGGAACACGCTCAGTCTCCCCATCAGCAATGTGATAGACAGTGGTGAAAGCAAAGTCCCATAAGTGACAGATCGTGGCTTCTCGGATGTTGTCATCTTGGGAACAGCAGGCAGCATTTTCAGTAAAAGTGCTGGAATACCTAAAAGATGGATGCTACTACACTACAATAAACACTGAATTGAGTGCTTCAGCATGAACACCATCGATCTTAATGATCAAATTTTTTCAGAGTTTAAGAACTGTGCTGTGTATGGAGACAACTTGGAGGTAATGCTATGGGGGTCTGTCCGTTACAGTAGAATGCGTCCCACGTATTTGATTGCAGTAGGTGGCCCTCATTCCATTGTGTTAGCGTAACAATTTGTTTCAGACTATTAACTGCGTTGTCAAGTCCTCTAATGTATTATTGCTGTTGAGGTATTGCTTGTTGCTTCACTTAAAAAGACCTAACCAATATCTACATTCTCGCTCTCGATAGACATTTGTTGGATGTGTGACTTGCGACTGGCGATTGGTGCTACAGTAGCAATGTGTGATCATGTATATGACCAACTTACAGTGTTGATTGTTTTTTTTTCCTGCTCCATAGCTATGTCACAGCCTTTGCCAATTGTCGCCTATGGGAGTGCTAACATGAGCATAAGAATCATGTCAACTATTTCCCTCTTTTCTACACTTTGGATTTACAATAGATTATGGCTACAGACATTATACAGTGTGTCAAAAAAGGGATTATAACAGTAATACCAAAACCAGATACACAAGGAGAATAGTAAGTCAAAATTGAGACAATAGTTGCTGATGCTGGTAAATTAGTAAACGACACACTAAATATTTCCCGGCATAATAACTGAAAATGGTCAAAGTACAGTGAACATAAAATGCAGATTGCCAGCAGCAAGAATATTAAACACAAATTTAAGCCTTAGGACATATTTTCTAACAATACGTGTATGAAATATATGCACATATGTGAAATGTGGAAGATAAGCTTTATAGGCCAAATGAGAACAAAAACTTATTAATATGTTCTGCCAAAAGTATGCTCACAGTTATACTGGTCAATTGAACAGGTAATGAGGTGGTACAGAATCTAAATGGAGGGGAAACAAGTATTATAAGTGAATTGAAAGAAGGTATAGATTTATAGGACACGTCCTGCGTCATTCGGAAATATTCCAATTCCATATAGAGGAAATCACGCAGGATAAAACTTATATACAGTGATCAAGGCTTAACAAAAGTAAGAGGATAGCGATAAGTAATGCAGTTATTTCTTGAAAATAGAAGTTAGCTGTGCATCAGACCAGAGAGAGGTGGATATGGTTACCCCTTCATATCAAATTACATCTCAATTTATTTTCACTTTTTTAATGAAACGTTTCATACATAAGTCAAATGATATTTAAAATGCTGATGAAATTCTACATTGATTCTCTTGCCAAAAATATAGAGCTCAAAATATCTAAGACGACGAAGTATTCAGCCTAATGAGTAGTTTGCTGGATTCTTTATGAAATTTTTTGAGGTGTCAATAAGTGAAGAAATCTAGAACAAAGGCAGATAGGAATCTGAAGCAAGTTAGGAGCTGATAGAATATATATCCTTCAAAAATTCGCACAAGTTTGGACTGGAAAGAGGGTATCTTCGTACGTTTACCTGATAACAAGCACAATCCACACATAGCAACTGAAACGCCTGATACAAGCATAGCAGTTAACGATAAACTCAGGACAGAAATTGAAATATTATATATTGATATCGGTAATCTGCAGAAAAAGTAAATAATAAATTTTTCGGGTATAAGTTTAAAAACAAAACTAATCTGCACAACGAGATTTGCAGACATCATAGTGGTATTCACAGTCAGTATTGGAAGCCTATCACTCTTCTCAAGGATACTCAGTTTGTTGCAGGAAAGATGTTTCCCAACATCGACACAAAATTAATAACGACTGGTGCACAGAAAAGGTAAGTGAATACTAGAGAGCACCTAATCCAGTACTAACAGAAATTTGTTCTAAGTCGACGAAGTAAATGAAGTTCTACGAAGTCTTGGAACTCCTTTAGGATGAAACATTCAACAGGCTACATAAAAGTTTTCGGGGTGTGGTACCGCGTCATAATGTATAAAACTACTGCTGCTGGAGTAAAACCAACGTTTCGGCCACGGTTGCAGCGGCCTTCTTCTGGGTCTACGCAATCGTATCCAACAGGCTGTGACTCACCCATGTCTCCATACAATCCTTTTTTCCAGGAGAGCTACTCCTGTAAGTATCAGGGAGAACTGCTGCGAAATTTGGATGGTACTAGATGAGCTTCTGGCGAAAGTAAAGCTCTGAGGACGGGTAGCATGCTGTGCTTGGATATGTCGGTAGAGTGAACGGCAAAGCCCCAAGTTCAAGTCTGTCTATGTGGCATACCGTTTTAATCTACCAGTGAGATTCATATCAGTACCCATTCCGCTGAAGAGTGAAAAACTCATTCTACATAGCAAAGATATTACAAAAACATTCACAAGAATAATACGATCCATAAAATAATATTCAAAATTGACACTAACAATGATAATGATAACAGTAAAGGGCGTTAAGAATGATATAGATTAGTTTAGAACATTTGGATCCATGTTTAGTGTTATAGACGTGGAAGGGATGAAGAAAGAGAAGATCAAAATGACAGCGACAGTGAATATTAGGAAAGAAGAGAATGTAAATATAGAACATGTGGGAGGGAAACGTTGTGGGAGACGGGGATTGACAAGTGTGAGCTGCAGACCTGTAAATGGGAGACATGGCTATTGTGTTAGAAGGTGGGCAATTAGTTGCCTTTCGAAGTTTGGAAGGCATTTCACTTCTCTCATTTGTTGAGGAATATTGTTCCAAAGTCGAGTTCCTAATGCAGAGAATGATTTAGAGAACATGGTAATGTTACACGATGCTACAGAGAATATTTTATTTTCGATGAAAACTCGTGTTTTTTCTGTGCTGTCAGATAGCAAGAGTTGATGATAAATAAGAGGGAGTACAACGACCGAGAAGACGATAGAGGAACTGTAACGCCATAGCTCTAATGCTATACTGATTTATTTTGACTTTTGTTTGGTTTAGTGTTATATCGTTGAGTTCTATAAATGCTGTTGGATTGAATCGATACCACGATAGTGTTTATTCTTTTCTGTTAAAAACTTTGATGTCTTTTAGAGTATAGGAAGTGTAATCCCTCTAATATGTACAATATGAGTAAATGATATGTTTTGTCTTTCTCACATAATCTCTTTGGTTAACTCTGAGGATGAATAATTTTGTTTAAATGATATTTTTATAGAAATGTCAATATGTGCACAGGTTCTGTTTTATCTAAAGTGTTTGTTTGCTGTTATGTAAACTGCTGACCTCCACTTAGGGTTCTTGTTATTTTGTATGTAAAAGGTGATGTGGTTTTCCTCAGGAACGGAACTGTGTAGCGCGCACAAAGTGTGGTTGGCCTAGGTAGGAAAGGTGGAACGAAGAGTCAGTCAGGAACGTGCTATCAAACAATCAACTGCTCATGTAAAAGTTGTGTATTGTGCTGGTTCCCAGAGAGGTTTTTCCTGACGCTTTCCAATGCCTCGGATGGATGGACAAATAGCTGGAATTCTGGAATTGGTATCCATCATCGCCACCAAGAAATGACAGAGTCCAGCAATTCTACCTGCAAATCCACCTACCAACATGCAATCGCCACCGCATTGCGCTATCACTGTAATGGAACACTATGGTAATGTACAGTGAAGGATAAGCTCTTTGGATATTTTAGTGCGTGTAAATATAAGGTAAAATTTGACTGAACTCTTGTACCTGCCGTGATTTATCCTCAGTCACATATCCACTTAGGGTCTCTCTCACCCTAAAGTGTTTACTAAGTGTTCTTTATTGAAGGCATATTAAAATTAATACGGTATTAAAGTGTGCTAAAATTAATATTGGAAAGGATCTTACAAATATCTCAAATTTGTGTTTCACTGCAGTAAAAGTTCAGAACTGCACCTGTTGAGAGTTATATGTTCATGCTTGCTAAGTACTTGTTTCTCTAGTGTATTGAAAGTGTGTTTAGTTTGCTCTGCTACAGTCGTCAAGTTTAAGGGCCCCCCTCCATTGAAAGTTGTTCAAATACACAAAGTTACTTAATTATAGCAAGTTTCAATTACTCTTGCTATTCAAGTGAAATTCTGTACAATTTTGGACTCCTCTTATGTATTAAAAGTGCATATTAATAGCGTAACAGGACCAACAGTTTGTCTATTGTGCTCATGCTAGATAACGATTAATAGAAAGACCACTATTTATGAATACAATAATTTATTTATTCGAAAGACAGTGAGAGGTAATCTTTAAGTGAATTATATTTAAATTTCATTCTAAATAGATAAGTATTTAGCTGAGAGAGACTTAACCTATGATCAGTTCATAATTTTGCAGTGAACAACATTTACAATTTTTTGTCAGATAGGAAAATGTTTGAAAAGTACTACTGAACCTATGTCCAATTTATGAGTCTACAGTGAATATTAATAGTAATGTTATAAAGACCATTAAGTTTGAATAAGACCTGAAAGTAATAGTGTGTATTGTTATCTGTTATATTTATGCAAATAGTTAGTTCTGCTCTGTCAGCTCCAACCTTACCGTGAACATATGCAGTTGTCAGAGTTCATTGCATTCTCGAGTGACAAAAGTATAGGCAGTGTTTGTCCATTTAAGTTAGTCACATCTATTTTCTTGAACAAGAATGTTACTCACTCTTATGCCTAATTAGGCTGGCGACCGTTTTCTTTATTCTTTGAACAGTGTAGATAGGTAAAAATATAGTTTGTTGCTGTTTAAATATTTACGTAATCCTTACTTTCACTTCCGCTAAGGAACCCCCGTTAGGTATATCACGGCAATACAATTAAATTCTTGTCAGAGGGTAACACTGCTCTGCTTCTGTATACTGTAATTTTAATAAAAATAATTTAACTATACGAACTGCATCCAGCTTAGAGGTTATGGTATAGTAGTAGCACACGTTAGTGTTATACGTGGCTTTTCCGTGACAGGACTATTTGTTCTGTTGGGGCATGGTACGTAATGAACCAAATTTGGTATTTGATTGCACAAGCTACGTAAATGCTTTTGTAGTGCTGCAAAACCATAGAGTATAATGGTCTCTATGTTTATTGGCACCCAGCAGTAGTATCTGTTGTAGGAGGAGTGATGTTGTCGAAGAGCCTAAGTCACAAATGTATTGTACACAAGTACCCATTGACCGTTGTAGCCTGCGTGAGCTTCCATATGAATGTCCTCGGTGAATAGTATCAGCATGTTCACGTATAGGGAGTATCATTGTACCTACATGCATCTTTTTACGCTTGAAAGGAAATATTATTTTATGTTTCAGTAGTGAATGAAGAGGTAACGACACTTTCTTACAGACTGCTGTTGTGTGTTCAGTTCATGCTGAGTTACGGTCCAGGATTATTCCCACCTTCTTTGCAGAAGAAGAAAACGTTACTTCTGTGCCTTTTGGGATTGGGGTGCAACATACTCTCTGAACTACGTGGTAACAACTCTTTTGTAAGCGACAAACGTTGCTTGTGTTCTAAATGGCTTAAGTTCCGAACCTATGTTGCATGCCCACTGAATCGGCATTTACATGCACGCTGGCTACGCACAAATCTGTTGGACTTGCCCTTACATGTAACTGAAGGACGTCAGCGTATAGGAGATATGTACAGTGGGCGGGTGTAGTTGATAAATCACTGACATACTCATATAATCAATACTGATCGTTCTGGGACCCCTGATACTACACTACTGAACATTAAAATTGCTACACCACGAAGATTACGTGCTACCGCCGCGAAATTTAACCGACAGGAAGAAGATGCTGTGATTTGCAAGTGATTAGCTTTTCAGAACATTCACACAAGGTTGGCGCCTGTGGCGACACCTACAACATGCTGACATCAGGAAAGTTTCCAACCGCTTTCTCATACACAAACAGCAGTTGACCGGCGTTGCCTGGTGAAACGTTGTTGTGATGCCTCGTGTAAGGAGGAGAAATGCGTACCATCACGTTTACGACTTTGATAAACGTCGGATTGTCGCCTATCGCGATTGCGGTTTATCGTATCGCGAGATTGCTACTCGCGTTAGTCGAGATCGAATTACTGTTAGCAGAATATGGAATCGGTGGGTTCAGGAGGGTAATACGGAACGCAGTGCTGGATCCCAACGTCCTAGTATCACAAGCAGTCGAGATGACAGGCATCTTATCCTCATGGCTGTAACGGATCGTGCAGCCACGTCTCGGTCCCTGGGTCAACAGATGAGGACGTTTGCAAGACAACAACCATCTGCAAGAATAGTTCGACGACGTTTGCAGCAGCATGGACTATCAGCTCGGAGACCATGGCTGCGGTTAAACTTGACGCTGCATCACAGACAGGAGCACCTGCGATGGTGTACTCAACGACGAACCTGTGTGCACGAATGCCAAAACGTCATATTTTCGGATGAATCCAAGTTCTGTTTACAGAATCATGATGGGCGCATTCGTGTTTGGCGACATCGCGGTGAACGCACAATGGAAGCGTGTATTTGTCATCGCCATACTGGCCTATCACCTGGCGTGATGGTGTGGGGTGCCATTTGTTACACGTCTGGGTCACCTCTTGTTTGCCTTAACGGCACTTTGAACAGTGGACGTTACATTTCAGATGTGTTACGACCCGTGGCTCCACCCTTCATTCGATCCCTGCGACACCCTACATTTCAGCAGGATAATGCACGACCGCATGTTGCAACTCCTGTACGGGCCTTTCTGGATACAGAAAATATTCGATGTGAGCAGTGATAACGGCACTAGGCTGGTTAGCTTTGCGACTGCAAAAGGCTTGTTTATAAGTAGTACTGATTTCGACAGGAAGAGAATATATAAAGGAACCTGGGTGTCTCCAGATGGGAAAACAGTGAACGAAATTGACCACCTAATTGTAGAGAAGAGAATAAAGAAGTGGATACAAAATGTTAGAACGGCAAGAGGTGCGGAATGTGGATCAGACCACTTCCTTGTCGGAGGAAGGATGAAAACAATATGGAGAGCCAGGAAGCACAAAAGAATGCAAAGAGTCACTCGATATGACCGTGAGAGTCTGACTGCAGATACTATAAGAAGAACTTTCAAGAGAGCACTAACAAACCGTTTTGAGGCTTTGAATGAAGAGGAAGGAGATACTGTGGTAGATCAGAACTGGAAGGCGATTGCAGAGACCATTAAAGAAACAGCCCAAGAAGTAATCCCAAAGCGAACTAGGGGAAAAAGAGTGTGGTTCAATGAGGAGTGTGAGGAAGCTATCAGGGAGAGACAACGGGCCAAACTACTGTGGATACAAAGCAATATGCAAGAAGAAGAAAAATCGAAGTTTGAAGAAACACGACGGCAGACCCAAGCCACATTGAGGAAAGCAAAGAGAAAATATGTTAAAAGTATCATGGAGGAAGCTGAACAAGACTTTCATGGAAATAGGTATAAAGAACTTTATAGAAAAGTGAAATGTTTTCAATACAGATTCATAAAAGATGCCAATGGAAGAATGTTAACAGAAGATCAAGAAATTGGAAGAAGATGGATGGAATACTTCAGAGAATTACTAAACTCTGATGAACCAACCGAACTACTTGAGCTTGATGAACCAGTAACATCAGACCCAGAATATCCTCCACCCACCATTGAAGAGATAAGAATGGTAAAAGTCCAGGTGAGGACGGTATTCCTGCTGAACTTCTCAAGGCCGGAGAAATCCTCTGTTTCAAAATCCACAAGCTAATCGAGCAAATTTGGGTAAAACATGAAATACCAGAGGAATGGAAGGTAGCTGTTATATGCCCCGTATATAAAAAGAAAGACAAATCAGTATGTTACAACTACAGGGGCATAGCGCTACTCAACACCTGTTATAAGATCTTCTCCAACTGCCTATTAGAACGAATAAAACCTATAGCATCAGACATAATTGGAGAATACCGAGGAGGTTTCCAGGCAGGGAGATCAACCACGGACCAGATTTTTGTCCTAAAACAGGTCTGTGAAAAAATGTACGAATACGGGCGAGAGATACATCTCCTGTTTGTAGACTTCAAGAAGGCTTACGACAGTATACATAGACCTAGCCTGATTAGATCTATGACAGAGTTTGGTATACCAAAGAAGTTGGTAAAACCGGTAGATGCATGCCTAAATGACACAAAACTTAAGGTTAAGGTAGGCAATCAAATGACAGAAAGCTTCCAAGTTGTAACAGGATTACGCCAAGGAGATGGGCTATCACCTATCCTCTTCAACCTGGCACTTGAGAAGGTAATGCGGGATTTCAACAAAGAAAACATCAAGGGCATTCAAATTGGTAATAAACAAATTACATATCTGGCCTATGCAGACGACATTGCACTATTAGCATGCATACAAGAAGATCTGAAGAGAAGTGTCCAGACCTTGGAGTTATTGGCAGCTAGGATCGGTCTACAAATTAGCTCTGAAAAGACAGAGTATATGACCATAGGAAGAAGGATCCAGAACTCTCAAGATTGAATTGTGAACAACACCAGGTATAAACATGTGAAGGAGTTCAAATACCTTGGATCTTTTTTTATAGAAGTAACATCAACTGAAGCAGAGACAAAAGCACGACTACAGGCGGGAAACAGATACTATCACTCTCTAGAACCTATATTAAAATGTAGAAGTGTCTCGCAACAACTAAAGCTACGGTTGTATAAGACATTAATAATGCCAGTAGTACTTTATGGTTCTCAAACCTGGAGCACTCGAAAACAAGACCTTAAGCGAGTGCTAACATTTGAAAAGAAAGTCCTCGGGAAAATATTTGGACCAGTCAGAGATCAGACTACTGGAGAATGGAGAAGACGCCATAACACTGAATTAGAAGAGCTGTACAAGGAGCCTAACATAGTGGGAGTGATGATAAGCAAAATACTGCAATGGGCTGGACATGTTGTTAGAATGGAGGCAACAAGATGGCCCAAAATCACAATGGACTGGATCCCGTCAGGCAGCAGACCAGTGGGAAGACATAGAAAGAGGTGGATCGATGGAGTGAGAGAAGACCTGTTGCAGCTGGGAGTCACGGAAAACTGGAGACAGACAGCAGAAGACAGAGACGGATGGAGAGCTCTAACTGTGGTGGCGCGCGGTCCTCTGGGCCTGATCGCGTGAATGAATGAATGAATGAATGTATTATTGTACTCTTCAGAGGAAAAGAACGATTTTGGCAGCAAAGAGATCTGTAATAGGACCTACAATTCCCAAAATTTCCTGCAACAAATTTAAAAGACCCCCACTGTTTTTCAGAATAATGTGTATTCGTTTCGTTGAAATTATTTTGTCGTCACGTTAAGGACTAAAAGGCTTGTAGGACTATTGTGTTCTGAAGTTTCACCCACTGTTTGCATTTTTTCCTGGAAAATGCTGATATTGTTAAAGATTATGATCGTTAATGAGTATATATTTGTAAAAATGTTGCCGATACATGTAATTCATATATGACTCTCGTGTGTTGTGAAAACCACACTTGTTATTCGAGTTAGCTATATTTTCGGACACGTATTATGTTCGAGTATAATGACTTTTCTGGAGACTAGAAATCTACTCTGTGGGAATCAGCGTGGGTTTCGAAAAAGACGATCGTGTGAAACCCAGCTCGCGCTATTCGTCCACGAGACTCAGAGGGCCATAGACACGGGTTCACAGGTAGATGCCGTGTTTCTTGACTTCCGCAAGGCGTTCGATACAGTTCCCCACAGTCGTTTAATGAACAAAGTAAGAGCATATGGACTATTAGACCAATTGTCTGATTGGATTGAAGAGTTCCTAGATAGCAGAAGGCAGCATGTCATTCTCAATGGAGAGAAGTCCTCCGAAGTAAAAGTGATTTCAGGTGTGCCGCAGGGGAGTGACGTAGGACCGTTGCTATTCAGAATATACATAAATGACCTTGTGGATGACATCGGAAGTTCGTTGAGGCTTTTTGCGGATAATGCTGTGGTATATCGAGAGGTTGTAACAATGGAAAATTGTACTGAAATGCAGGAGGATCTGCAGCGAATTGACGCATGGTGCAGGGAATGGCAATTGAATTTCAATGTAGACAAGTGTAATGTGCTGCGAATACATAGAAAGAAAGATTCCATATCATTTAGCTACAATATAGCAGGTCAGCAACTGAAATCAGTTAATGCCATAAATTATCTGGGAGTACGCATTAGGAATGATTTAAAATGGAATAATCATATAAAGTTGATCGTCGGTAAAGCAGATGCCAGACTGAGATTCATTGGAAGAATCCTAAGGAAATGCAATCTGAAAACAAAGGAAGTAGGTTACAGTACGCTTCTTCGCACGCTGCTTGAATACTGCTCAGCAGTGTGGGATCCGTACCAGATAGGGTTGATATAAAAAATAGAGAAGATCCAACGGAGAGCAGCGCGCTTCGTTATAGAATCATTTGGTAATCGCGAAACCCTTACGGAGATGATAGATAAACTCCAGTGGAAGATTCTGCAGGAGAGACGCTCAGTAGCTCGGTACGGGCTTTTGTTGAAGTTTCGAGAACATACCTTGACCGAAGAGTCAAGCAGTATATTGCTCCCTCGTACGTATATCTCGCGAAGAGACCATGAGGATAAAATCTAGAGCCCACCCAGAGGCATACCGACAATCCTTCTTTCCACGAACAATACGAGACTGGAATAGAAGGGAGAACCGATAGAGGGACTCAAGGTACCCTCCGCCACACACTGTCGGGTGGCTTGCGGAGTATGGATGTAGATGTAGATGTGTTCCATAAATTATTCGCGAGGGGTTAATTTGGTAGAAATTACTTTCTACCTTCGCACGTCACCTGTTGTAATTACGGGAGGGTAACATTTCTTATGTGCTCTTCACTGAGTAGGCTACGGGTTTTCCAACTTGCGCTCTGTATGTAGCCGCGAAAACTTGAGTCATTTAGCCTCTTTTGTTCTTCAGAATGTGAGAATTATTCGCGTTGCAGCCGGCGGTGTGTGCTGCCACTTCTGGGCCAAAAGAGACGTTATGAGAGCTGCGGCGGGGCCGGCGGCTGAGCGCTGGGAAATGGACCAGCGCGGCGCGGCGCGGCGGTGTCAGCGGTCTGGGGACGGACCGGGGTTGGGGGCGGAGCTCGCTAATTGCGGAGTTGTGAGTGCTTCGTTACCGAGCGCCGCGCTGCTGCTGCCTCCGCCTCCACAGGCCTGCGGGGCGGAAGGGCCGACGCAGGCGGTCACACTTTCTGCGTCACTCCCAGACACGGTGAGGGCTGCTAGCGCAATACTGTGCCGCTAGTGGACTCCACTGCGCTTTGTGTCTGTAGACTGTCAGAAGCTTGGAGATTCTGACGTGAGCACTGTCTCAGTGGCACAATAGTTACGGCATTCAGGATTGTCAGGCCTCAAATTCCTGTACACTGATTCAGATATAGGTCCTCCTTGGTGCGTGTAAATCGATTGAGATGAATAATGGGAAACTATGACACTTAATACATCGTAAAATGTTGTTAAAGTGTCGTACTCATCGGATCTTGTGGGACTCTTATAATCAAAAGGCTGCATTTTGACGACGACATGTACTCATCTCAAATAGTCTTATAATTCTGACAGAATGTAACTTTTGCAGTGTTACTTGAAAATGGCCCTAAGGCCGAAATTGCAATCGTAATAATAAATATTTCGTACAATCAACGGCGACTATGATGTCTCTTAAGAAATATTATATGACTGTAAATCCCCAACCATGAGAATTAATTTTCTGATAGGTGTTTGTCTCGAGTAACTACCTATTGATTAGCAAGTCCTCACAAGGTGCGTAATTATCTACGAGGGTTGTCCAGAAAGTAAGTTCCGATCGGTCGCTAAATGGAAACCGCAGTGAAAACCAGAAACATTTTATTTGCAAGAGTTATCTACACTTTCCAGATACTTCTCTACATAGTCGCCGCTCCGACTTGGACACTTGTCGGAGCGTTATACCAAATTTCCAACACCATCGTCGTAGAAGGTAGCCGCCTGTGCTTTTCGATAATTCTCTACGCTGGTGTATAGCGCGTAGCCTGTGCCCAAGTGGTGCCTTCGTATCCAGCGTTTCATGTGAACAGAGATGATACTCAGAACGAGCCAGTTAGGGCTGTGTTGTGGGTGATCGAACACTTCCCATCAAAAAGGCTGGAGGAACCTCTTCACTGCCCCTGCAGATTGCGGCTGAGAATTGCCATGATAAAGGAAGTGCGTGGCAGTTGTGTCAGGTGGGATGCATTCATTAAGGCGAAGCCTCTCAGCGGACCCTCCTACTTGGCGGGAGACATCGTTGTTCGAGGCACCTTTACTCGCTCACAGTGCGCTCACAACTGAAAAGATCGTCTTATGCGATCGATGGCCATACTCGAGACACTACTCAACACATCTGTGCAAAGCCTCATCGGGTTTTCACTGTGGTGTCCATTTCGCGACCGAACGGAACTTGCTTTCTGGACAACCCTCGTATCATACGAAGTCGCTCTCATTGGTTTATTGTGCCGCTAAGGCAACAACTTTTTAAAGTACAGTACATTATCTAAAGATAATAGACATTAATAACTGATTCATGGTGAAACTTCTACTTATACTAACCTTAATTAATGCAATTTCTCTTTATTCAGCCATAAAGTATGTTAATAAACTATTGTCACAGTAATGATTAAAGTTAGGAAGTAAATTTTAGAGCTGCTTTCTTTCCATCTATTTCTCGTTTCTTAAGTGACCTTGAAACCTGCCCATTCTACACAGCAATGGAACAGTAATTGTGTGTTACCTAATAGACGTTTGTTTGCATTGCAGGTGCGCCTGGGCACACAGTTGTTATTTAGTGCCTTGTGCTCACGGGACACGACCTTAACGTAGCACTGTCCGTACGGGCAAGGAGGTTTGCTTAATTTTGATCTGGAGGGATCCAGAGGGCTATGGCGGCGGTAGTTTAGCTGCCAGAAGGGTCACCCAAGCCGGGCAGGTCAAAGTGGAGGAGCCAGGCAACGTGTGTCTCACAACGGCCTATCGCTCCTCCTTTCCTATCCCAAATCTGTCCTCACCATGTCCTTTTCTTGTCATTTCCCGTTATATGTATAAGACCTCAACGGTAGTGACAGCGGAGAAAGAGTTTTTTCGAATGGTGAAGCTGGCGGAAGAGCCACCTTCTCTTTTTGGGTACAAAAGGAATACCAGTAGCGACTGTACCCCAGAGGGGAGGCTACAGACAGCGTCTGACTCATGGTGAGCGGCTGATTTCAAGCTGGGCAACCTACCGCCTATGTGGAAAGTAACGGGAAACTACCACATTACATTCCCAAGCAGTGCATGGTATGTCTCTCCATGTGAAAGATTTCGGAGTTAAAATTCCCTCATTCGGATCCCCGGGAGGATAACACATTGAGAGTAAGCATATTTTAAAGGAAGAAAGTGACAATGCAGGAAGGAAAGATAAGGATTGGAACATGGAATTTGAGGACACTACTGCAAGCAAAAGATCTGGAGAATGCAAAACAGATGAAAAGAAACAGGTTAGATACCCTTAGTTTGTCTGAAATGAGATGGGGAGAAAATTAGGTTCAAATGCTTCAAATGGCTCAGAGTACTATGGGACTGAACATTAAGAACTTAGAACCACTTAAACCTAACTAACCTAACGACATCACACACATCCATGCCCGAGGCAGGATTCGAACCTGCGACCATAGCAGTCGCGCGGTTCCGTACTGAAGCGGGTAGAACTGCTCGGCCACAGCGGGCGGCCGAAAATGAGGAGATAGAAAGTGGAGATTATAAGCTCTTTTACTCTGGGGAAATCAAGAGTTGTGAAAACGGAGTAGGAATATTGATAGGGTAAAAGCTCAAAGATAAGGTAATGAAGGTACAAAATAGCTATTGATGGAAGACTGATGACGATATGACTGAAGGGTATTTCGAAAGATATTGTGTTAATACCGGTATATATACCAACCAGCCAGCATAGAGATGAGGAAGTTGAAGAATGTAATGAGAAAATACAAGAACTCGTCGAGAAAGTAAAGAGGAATGCCTGCATTATCATCATGGTGGTGAGGAATGCAGTGATGGGTGAAGGAAGAGATAAAGATACAGTAGGAAAATCTGGCTTAGGAACAAGAAATGAGAGAGGTGAACCATTCATTAGTTCCTGTAAAAAACTTCATTAGCGGTGGGTAACACATTATTTGAGCACCAGAAAAGGAGACATTACACATGGATATCAAATTTCAATGTGGAAAGATATCAGTTGGACTACATCCTCATACAAAAAAGGTATAGGGATTTTTTTAAGAATGCCGAAGCTTATCCAGGAGTGGACATAAATTCAGACCACAACCTAGCTATGGGAGAAATACAAGTGAAGTTGAAAAAAGTCTGCGGAGGCAAAGGAAAAGAAAGACTAAGCATAGAAAGACTCAAAGAAGTAGGCAAGGCATCAGATCTGGAAAACAGATTTATGAAAAAATGGGAAAAGGTAGTGTTGATGAAAGTGTTAATGACAAATGGATGAAAATGATGGAAGGACTCATGGACTCTGCCACAGAAGAACCAGGAACTAGAGTATCCCAAAGTACCAGGAAAGAATGGATAACAGAAAACATGTTGAAAATGATGGAAGAGCAGAGAAAGTGGAAAAATGTAGAATCTCCCGAAAACAGGTACAGGAAAATGAATAATGAATTAAGAAGGGAAACTGAAGAAACAAGGGAAAAATGAATGAAACAGAAATGCGATGAAATAGAGAAAATGGAGAAAGAGGGAAAGAATGAAATGTTTTATAGACTGTCTAGTCAGATAGTTTTTGAATGTAAAAGAAAGAGAAATAACATGGAAATAGAAAGAGCGGATGGTACTGTATAGAAGAACCACAGGAGGCTTTGAATAAATGGCAAGAATATACTGTATGTCTCTATAAGTGGGATGAAATACAAAGCGAAACTAACATTCAAGAGGAGCAATATGTGCCGGAATATGGAAAGGGATTCACCATCTGGAAGCAGAAGTAGAAAGGGCACTGAAAGAGGTGAAGAATAATAAGGCATGTGGAGTTCATGATTGTCCAGCAGAACTGTTGAAGGGTCTTGGAAAGAAGGCAAGAAAAATATTCTACCTATGTAATGAGATATATGACAAAGAGAAATGGCCTGAGGACTTCTTTGCAACATGATACGAATAGAGGAAGAGAGAAACACTAAAAAATATGATGAGCTTAGGACCATCAGTCTAATTTCTCATGCACCTAAAGTGTTGCTGAAAGTGTTCAATAGAAGGCTATATGGCAAGTTGGATAGAAGGACTGCAGAGGAGCAGTTCAGGTTTAGAAGAGGAAAAGGAGCAAGAGATGTTATTGACCTGTTAAGAACTATAATAGAAAAATATATGGATAAAGGAAGAGAAATCTTCGTTGTTTTTATAGATTTAGAAAAGGCTTTTGGCAGAGTTGAGTGGAACAAACTAATGGATATTTTGAAGAGGAAAGGAGTAGATTGGACAGAGAGACGACTGAAACAGAATGTAAATTTACAGCAGAGAGGAAGGATAAGGAGTGGAAATTAAATGTCAGAAGGATACAATATTGGATGAGGTGTTAGACAAGGTTGTTGAAATTCCCCACAGTTGTTTAACACATACCCTGAAGACATTATTGCGGAAGGCTTACATGGGAGAAGAGGAATATGTGTTGGGGGTAAGATTTGCTGATGACATCGTATTAGTGGCAGAAAGTGAGCGGAAAGTGAATAAGATGCTAAAAGATCAGAATAAAGCTTGTCTGAAATATGGGATGCAAGTAAACACAGCGAAAACAAAGAGTATGGTCATCAGTACAAGACGCAGACAGTCCGATATTAAAATAGGACAAGCTACCATTAGCCAAGTAAGTGCATTTAAATATCTTGGAAGCACAATAATTCAAGACTTGAGATGTCACCAGGAGGTGAAAACACGAATTTGCATAGCGAAGGGTGCATTCAACAGCAAGAGGAGACTGTTACGTGACAAATTAGATACAGGTCTAAGGAAAAGGCTTGCGAAATGTTTTGTGTGGAATGTGGCACCATATGGGTCAGAAACATGGTGAGACGAGAAGGTGTGGAGGAGAACGGAGAGGATAAGCTGGATGGAACAAGTGAGTAGTGACACATTGGAAAGGATTTGCGAGAGCAAGGTTATAAGAGAAAGGAAAAAGAACTGGTTGGGACATTCATTGAGAAGGGAGTGCTTGCTAGCAGATGCTTTGGACGGACTGGTTTGAGGGAGAAGACTGAGAGGATGAAGGAGATACAAGATGGTAGACGACATATAGGGATGAGGAAATTATGCGGACCTGAAGAGGATGACAAAAGACCGGACAGCCTGGAGAACTATCATGTGAAAAACTGCCTTTTGACAGAACACTTATGATAATGATGATGATGATGATGATGATGGTAGAGGTTATACTGTGCTGTGTCTTGATCTGTCTCAGCACTGGATTTTGTTTTGCAATATCGGCCAGTGTTCAGTGGTACCTGCCAATTTTTCCTGATTTAAAAATTCTTGTGATTTTAGGACTGTTTCTGTGGTTATATCATTGGTTAGAATCTTCAAGGTTGTTTTTTCAATGGAACAGTATTTTTAATACACATGGTGTTAAATTATTGTACTGTAGCTTCACCTTGGACGCAGTTTCAAGTTGTTATAAATTTGAGGCCATCAGTCGTTTATTTGGAAAGTTAAAAGTTTGCCTATGTACATTCAAGGTGCTAAAAGTTTAGTACACTCACTGTTTCCTTGGACAGTAAAACAGAAATAGGATTTTTGACTTTATTAAAGTCCGAAACCGTTATTCACAATCCATTTACATTCTGAATGTGAAATAAAGGTGCTGTTACTTTTAATGGTGAATGATGTTTTAATTTCCCCGAGGTCTAGTCCTTTCTCTGAACTGATTGCAAAACTGGTTTTCTTCAGGCAGACACGTAAAGCATTCGATTCCCGGCGGGGTCAGGGATTTTCTCTGCCTCGTGATGGCTTCGTGTTGTGTGCTGTCCCTAGGTTAGTTAGGTTTAAGTAGTTCTAAGTTCTAGGGGACTGATGACCATAGATGTTAAGTCCCATAGTGCTCAGAGCCATTTGAACCATTTGAACGTAAAGCAGATAATCACTAGCTATGGTTAGCCATCATCGTCTCACCATCCCTGCCGCTGAACTCTTAGTACAACATCGTTCCCTCCCTGCTGGAAGTTGCTGCTTCATTTGTCTCATTCTGCTGTACTGCAGTGCGAATTTTCTTCTGTCGGCAGTGTTGGACTAAAGACGATAGCACTCATAAACGCTTCCCCCAAAATGTGCGTGCGACTATGTTACTGTTGCTACACTGAATTCAGTGACACATGCAGAACATGTGGAACCTCAAGCGTGAGTTTCCTTCATCGTCCCTTATCTCCTTGTGGGATTTAAATTTTTACGCGTAATAGGATCTGGTGATTTAAGTTGTGTTAAAGTTTAGGGGCCAGTGAATACTATAGCTTTAAATGGATTTACTTATCGCTATACGTTACGGCTTTAAAGCATTCTATTACACAATACATGTCTGAAAGGAGATGACGATCATAATTCGTTAGATTAACACAACATCATTAACTTTGCATTGAGCACCTATGGAAGGCTGCATTGTCAACGCCTGCAGTAATTGTTAGATAGGTCGAAAACAGAGCTGTAATTTGCCAGAATATCTCTTATAATTCATCACTAATCACCTTACAAAATAGCCGCTGAACGCATGTATAGCATTAGCACGTGTGTAGTGGAGAGAGAAGTCTAGGTGTTGTCAGTGATGGCCTATTGCTGGTATGTGGTCAGCTTGAGAAGCAGCTACAGGAAAGTACGATGGGCGTTCAATAAGCAATGCAACGATTTTTCTACTCGCCCAGTTGGGATAACAAGACTTGTTGTGCAACATCGTGGACCATTCCTGCTTCAGCCCATGTGATTCCATGAAGTTCCGATTGGTGGCGCCGCAATACTTACTCTTCAAAATGGCGTCTGTACGGTGGTGCGTCCAAACCTGATGGTTGTCATTTAGTTTCTTTTGGCTGGAAATCAACGCATCGCAGGTAGTCATAGGAGCTTGCTAAATGTCTATGGAGACCTGGCAGTGGACAAAAGCGCTGTGAGTCGTTGGGTGAGGCGTCCGTCGTCATTGCAACAAAGTCGCGCAAACCTGTCCAATCTCCCGCTTGCCGGACTGCTGCACACAGCTTCAATGTGGGAATTTGCGGACACACCACCGACGGCTCGCTATCAAACACAACGCACCAGAAGTGGTCTGGGAATCGGAAAGGGATATTCTGTTCGATGTCCTCCCTTATGGCGCAGCGATCACGTCTGAAGTGCATTGCACTACTCTGAGGAAACTGAAGAAACGACTTCATCGTGTTCGTCGCCACAAAAATGCAAACGAACTTCTCCAAGACAACGTATGGCCTCAGAAATGTCTGTGCACCCGAGACGATCGCACGAAACGTCATTGTACTATTTTCCCTCATCCACCCTACAGCTTGGGACTCGCGTGTTCCTGCTTCGATGTGTTTCGCCCAATGAAATATGCACTCCCCTAGAAGCAATGCATGGATGGTGGGGAGGCTATTGATGCAGCAAGATGTTTTCTCCGACATCGGGAACTGGAGTGGTACCAAGCGGGCCTTCCAAGTAACTGCCGTAATGCAGTCGCTTGTAACGGAAATTATGTTGAAAACAGTGTTTTAGAAGGCAAAAGAGTAGGGAACGGTGTGGTTCATTGGAATCCCGAAAAAAAAGGAACATATCTTCATAGAAAAATGTTGCGTTGCTTACTGGACGCCTCTCGTACCAATGGGCAACAAATAAGACCCACCTGACGCAAAGAATAATGAATACAGTAACCTTAATCCTCTACAATTCATTTATGGGTCACTAACCTGTGCAAGATACATGCAGAGCTTCGTCCAGCTGTTTCAGTTATCTTTCCTGTGACGTCATGTATTCCAACAGAAAAGCATTTACGCTGGAAGCGTTGACTACCACGCTTGCCAGGTTCGTTAATTACCACCCCGACTGACTCGATCACCATTAGTGCAGCTTAGTGAGACGTATCTCATGCAGTCTTCAGAACTGATACTATTAATACAGTTTGTGATATACACATTGTGTGTGGAAAGTTAAAATCTCCTGCGGGACCAGCATCCGGAGCAGAATCCACTTGTGCAATGCGCTAGCAATGACATTGTACTTGTACGCCTCAGCGAAGAGCTGAGTACTGTAACGTTAAGGAAAAGGGGTAGAAGCCTGTGGGGCAGAACTGACTCGAACTTTGACTGCTCACGGAGAGGATTACAGGGAGAAGCCCGTGATAAATTGAACCATAGTCAGTTCTGTCACATGTTACACCTACGACCATCCACCAACCTGGGATGATCTCTGAGATTTGCGCGTATGTCCTCATGTGATGGGGTATGGGGTACCACACAAGCCACGAAAGGCAGGGATCCGAATTCGAGTCGTGATTTCGCAAATATAACACTTATTTCTTGACTGATTGCTACAGTTGGAAACACGGGTGAACTTTGTCTCCTGAGACAACACTGAATTGACTGTACGTTATCGAGAAGAGCCTACGTAAAGTACTACAAAATGTTGACCCGTACATTCTGTCGAAACATGTGTAATCCATAATTGCATTTATGTGTAGGCCACAACCTGTAGAGCATCAGACGGAAACAAGATTCGCATGTGAACGTTAACTAAGTAATCGATTTATTTATTGTATTTAATCTGATATTACCATGGACCAAGGTTTCACAATGCAGAACCTTTTTTGCGTCATAGTTACCTAAAAAATAACAATTATAAAATGACAAATGGTATTAAAGTGATTTGAGTGTCTTACAAGACAGTGTGAGTAAATTATACAGATTGTGAAGTTAACAGTGGCAGTACTTCCTCTACTGCTTCTGCACAATAATAATAATAATAATCCACCAGTACATCATCGCAATACAGCTACATGCAAACGTATATATACAACTACAGAAATCTGTAATTATTGATACATGTTCAATTACCCGAAAGATCCTAAATGCAATGTAACATACACCGCACAGTTAAAAGGAAGTCACTCTTGATCAAGGTTCGTGTCACTTTCAATTTTTAACCAGACATAACGTCTGAGAAAGGAAAGAAATAATAATAACAATAGTGGCAATACAATAACATCCATAATGGCAGAGGCAGATATAAAAAGGGATGTTTCCTGTTGACCGTTTGTGTTCTCTAAATCTCTGTAGGTTCATTTTTATACAAGTTGGTTGCGGGACCTCGGCTGTTCAATACATAATGTCAAATGAAAATACTTTCAGCCATTTAAATTCTAAGTTTTTTAATTTGTGCTTTCAGTACCAGCATAGTCAGTGGTTTCCGTAGATACCTTCTTAACAAAGCGACCTTTACTTGCCGATAATAAATTTTATGCTTGAATTTCCTGACCTAACTGTAGATGGTCCATTCAGACAGATACGGACTATCAGACTCGAGAATAACTCAATAAAGAGACAATATATTTGTTTTCACAATCGTTTTGGCTGACGACACAAAGCATATCAAACCATATTCAGTGAGAAACTAATTTTGTTGTATGTAATGTATTGTAATGAAGTGATTGAATTATTTATTTGGGCAACGGTGACAGAGAATATTTCTCTAGATCGCCCACTAGACCTTTGAAAAGTTACAGCAGCACTGTGCTGGAATATAATATACTTATGGGCCAGAAAGTTTTGACCACCCACCAAGTAGCCAGTATGTACACGTCTGGCACGGACAACAGCGGCTTCACGTCGTGGCATGGCAGCAATGAGGCCTTGGTAGGTCGTAGGAGAGACATTTGCACACAAAACTCACCTAATTCCCAACAATTCCGGAGAGAGATTAGAGCCCACACACAGACATACCGACAATCTTTGTTTCCACGAACAATACGAGACTGGAATAGAAGGGAGAACCGATAGAGGTACTCAAAGTACCCTCCGCCACACACCGTCAGGTGGCTTGCGGAGTATGGCTGTAGCTGTAGATGTAGAGGGCGGCGACGAGCTCTGACGCAACGGTCAATCACATCCCAGATGTATTCCATCAGGTTCGGACCTGGCGAGCTGGGGGCCATCACATCAATTGGAAGTCGCCACTGTGTTCCTCGCACCACTCCATCAAACTCCTGGCCATGTGACGTGCCACATTACCTTGCTGACAACTGCCACTGCCGTCAGCCAACGTGTTCGTCATGTATGGCTGTATGTGGTCTGAAAACCGTGTGCAATAATCATTGGCCATTATGGTGCCTTGCACGAGTTCCACTCGGCCCAAAGAAGCCCAAGTGAATGTTCTCCAGAGCATAATGGAACCGCCGCCAGATTGTCTCCGTCCTGGAGTACGGGTATCAAGGAGCTGTTCACCTGGAAGACGACTGATTCGCGCCCTTCCATCGGCATGATGAAGAAGGTATCGGGATTCATCCATCCGTGCAACACTCTGACACTGCCCCAACGTCTAGTGCCGACGGTTACCTGCCCATTTCAGTCGTAGTCGCCGATGTCGTGGTGTTAACATTGGCACATGCTCGAGTCGTCGGCTGTGGAGGCCCCTCGTCAGGGGTGTTCGGTACTCTGCGTACTCAGACACATTTGTACTCTGCCCAGCATTAAACTGTGATGTTAGTTCCTCCTCAGCTCGCCGCCAGCCTACGACGACCAACATGTGTAATGACGGGTGGCGGGCCAACGACGTCGGGGTGTGCTTTCACCTTGCTCTCGCCACGTGTTAAAATACTCACCGCAGCACTCCTCGAACACCCGACAAGTCGTGCAGTTTCCGAAAAGCTCGTGCCGAGGCTCCGGGCCACCACAACGTGCCCTCGGTCGGACTCAGATAGATCGCGCACCTACCCCATTCTATACATGGACAGCTCGCTCACTGATACTCCATGCAACGTGCGTGTGTCTGACTAGCAGTCATTCCTCGTCAGGTACCGCTGATACCGTTTCGACGCGTTTATATCGATAGTAGATCGGTGTTCATAATGTTCTGGCTGATCACTGTAGGTTGATAAACCACTATTCTACATCTTCATCATACTCCGCAAGCCGCCTAATGATGTGTGGCGGAGGGCACTTCTAGCACCACTGACTGATATCCCCTTACGTGTTCCTCCCGCGAATGGTGCGTGGGAAATATGGTTGTCGATAAGCCTCTGAGATAGCATTAACTTGTCAGATCTTCTTGTCATGGTCATGGCGAGACGTATGTGAGAGGAAGTAATATATTGTCACACTCATCCAGAAAAGTGCTGTCCCGAAATTTCAATAGTGAATCTCTCTGTAATGCACAACGCCCCTCTTGTAACGTGTTCTACTGGAGTTTCAGAAACGACTCTGTTAAGCTCTCGCGCCGACAGCGCCGCTCTTCGTTCGATCTTCTCTCTCACTTCTATCAGTCGTACCTGGTAAGAATTCCACATTGATAAACAATATTCACGAATAGATCGAACAAGAGCCTTACAAGCCACTTTCTCCATGGATGAGTTACATTTCCTTCAGGTTCCTCCTATGAATCTATATGCCAACTGCTTCTCCTACTATTTGTTTTATGTCGTTTCCACTTAAGGTCTTTCTGGATAGTTACTCCTAGAAGTTTCACGGTAGATACTGTTCCTCAGTTTCTCATCAACAGTTTAGTTGTACAGTAGTGGCTTCCTCCTTTATATGCGCAACATGATAGATTTACGTTCGTTCAAGGTGTATTGCCAGACCCTTCACCATCCATCAATCCTCTTTACGCCGTTCTGCAAATCTATTCTGTCTCCTGGCGTTGAACCTTTGTTAAAGGCAGCGGAATCATCTGCTAACAGTTTTCAACGGAATTCGATGTTTTCTACAGGATCTTTTACATACATTATAAACAATAACGGTCTTGTCACACATCCTTGTGGTGCTCTGAAAATTACTAGGTTGGTGCATAAGATCGAAGCGTTCTTCTTTTGCATGCTGATGGTCCGGTTGCTATTTATTTACCTAGTGTCCTTTTTTATGTGTAGTTCATTGTCATTCTGTGAGTTTACATATTGTCATTTTGTTATTTGTAGATACTGAGTGGAGCTGTGGACGCTACAAAATGGAGAAGTGGAGAAATTGGAACATTTCGGACGTATTCTTCTGTTTGAGTTCAACAGAGGGGTGATAGCAGCGGACGCAGCCAAGATATTTGCGCCGTGTGTGAGGATGACGCTAACGGAGAGATCACAGCGTGAAAATGGTCTTCTTCCTTTAAGAAGGATCGGTTTGACGTTAGTAACTCCCCACGTTCAGTAAGACATTCGGGGTTTGATGAAGATCGTTTGAACGCATTAATCCATAATCATCGACGTAACTGTAGTCGAGAGCTGGCAAATGTGATGAACTGTTATCAGTCCACCAGCGTGCGACGTTCACATGCAGAGGGGAAGATCCAAAAACGGGTGTGTGGGTACCGTATGCATTAAGCCAAAATCATAAAAAGCACATGGGCATATTTGCTTGCTCGATATCAACTAACTCGTAAATATCATCCACCATTCCTATCCAATATCCTTACTGGTGATGAGAAATGGTGTCTATATGCTAACATAAGAAAAGAAAGGAATGGCTGAGCCCTAACAAAAGCAGCAGCTCCCCGTACCTGACCTGGGTGCATCCACAAAAATTAAGTTATGCATCTGGTGGAACAGCGACTTTGTGGTGTACAACTAATTGCTTCACCGAGCTGTAACCACCAACTCTGACATTTATTGCCAACAACTGCGACGCAGACGCAGTCAAGAAACAAGGCCCAGTAAAACTTCATGAAGTGATGTAACTCCAGGTCAATTTCCCCCCCCCCCCCCCCAGCACCACACCCTCGCAACTCGTATCCTGCTAGATTGACATAATACATTATACAGGAGTTACATTGGGAAGTCATGCCGCACCCACGTTATTCACCTGATCTTGTGCCTTCACAGTTTCAAATATGCCGTTCTCTATCGAACAACCTTCAAGGAACTTCCTTTGTGGATGAAAATGCTTCCCGGCGGAGCTTCGAGTCCTCCCTCTGGCATAGGTGTATGAGTTTGTCCTTAGGATAATTTAGGTTAAGTAGTGTGTAAGCTTAGGGACTGATGACCTTAGCAGTTAAGTCCCATAAGATTTCACACACATTTGAACATTTTTGATGAAAATGCTCTCCGAAAAAGGCTAGACGATTTCTTTGTCTGAAAACCACGTTATTTCAATAGTCATTATATCGAAAAGTTACCCGCATGTCGGTAGACTGTTGTAAACAATGAAGGAGAGTGTATTAATGATGTCTAAAGTATCTTTTATGTTTATCTGTACCGTTTATTAAGGTTTTATCAAAGCGCTGCGAACTTTTGCACCAGCCCAATACTTTCGCATGTGTCGATTTTGTTCCGCAAAGAGCTACATGTTGAATTTTACCTGCATGGAAGTCTTCAAAGCAGTCGCAACTCTGAGCTGGCCGCGGTGGTCGAGCGGTTCTAGGCGCTTTAGTCCGGAACCGCGCGACTGCCACGGTCGCAGGTTCGAATCCTGCCTCGGGATTGGATGTGTGTGATGTCCTTAGGTTAGTTAGGTTTAAGTAGTTCTAAGTTCTAGGGGACTGATGACCTCCGATGTTAAGTCCCATAGTGCTCAGAGACATCTGAACCATTTTGAACTCTGGTCCGACACTCGATAAGTTCGTAATCCTTTCTCTAAACGGTAGTGCGGGACTATGTCAAATGCCTTGCTGTCTTCAAGGAACGCGGTATCGGAACACACTTGTCTACAGCGCTATGGATCTCACCGAGAACGGAGCGACCTGAGTTTCGCAAGATCTCTGTTTGCGGTACCCATGTTGATCTTTATACAGGAGGATTTCGTTCCTCAAAAACTCATAATTCTTAAACGCAAAACATCATCTATAACGCCACAAGAGAGTGACGTCAGCGATATTGGTCTATAATTGTGTGCGTCTGTCCTGTGGACTTTCCTAAAACGGGATTCACGTATTCTTTTTTCCAGTCGCTAGGTACCCTTCGTTCCTCTACGTTTCTATATAATCTGCTGCTAGAAGGGTCTGGGTCGTGAGAGTTCGAGTTAATATTAAACTATTCATTCATTTTATAAAACGTATTTCAGTGAACAGTAGAAAGCATGAGTAGGAAACAGATATTACACAAGTTAATGGGAATCTAGATGATGCATCTCATTAATCAAATTGTTAATTTCAGACAGGCTTCTTGACAGTTGTATATTCACACCGTGTTCGTCAATTACATGTCAACCTTTCCGTGGGTCAGGTTCTAGCAAATATTCACGAAAATGTTACTGTAAAATATGAAACTTCTTTTCAAGACTCGTGTAAAGAGATTCGGTGTTACCAACATAGAATTTGTAAATAAAAGTAAATTAAGGACATCATAAAATGAAAAGTAATTTAATTCCTTTTATTTTGCATTCCACACTAAATACTGGATCTTTTTGCCTTGGTGTGGCGGGTTTAACGCACTTAAGCGTGAGAATATGAGGAGGTAAACAAAAATTTGGGAACGAGGTGTAGTAATACAGACGTTCATTCATGTGGAAATTATTTGCCGCGAGTAAGGCTTTTATTTTGTCTTTCAGCAAACTGAAACGTGTTAAAAGTTTTCTGATGGTTGCAAAAGAATTTCGAAATGTAGTTTCCTCTGAATCTCTTTTCAGAGCTGTTTAAAAAGTCTTGAGTTGAAAATGAAACTTTCAACATAATTAACTATCCTGATAATTTCATTGGTCGTTTTCTATATTTTCTGATTTATTCTCAGCAACGAGGATATTTCTGTGTACATTACAGCTGTGATGCTAAGACAAGGAGGCTATTTCTCGAATATTACTTTGGTGCGCTCTTATCGGAAATGTGGCGATAGAAGTACGACAGTTCACAGGAAATACTTCCTTCCTCACTAATTACACGCTTCACTGACCATTAGGTGGTTAGAACAGGAACCAAACTTTGTAACTTATTTGCTGGGAAGCTTGTTAGTGTAAACGCAACTTAAGAGCAAAAATGGCTAATTGTCATTTCTGTTTGCAGTAGCTGACGCCTTAAAAAAATCCATTGTACCTCGAGAAGTTCGTCAACATCTTCGCTGTTGGCTGGGATATCCAGCGGAATAGTATTAACTGCATACGTCGGCCTCGTTGCTTCAGCTGTGTGAGAGTTGCGTCGTATGTGTATTTGTAGAGTTCGGGTGAGTGTAATGGATGCCCGTACACTGTAGTCTTATATTTGTGTTCTATGATGATGATGAGAGACGGGAAAGGGTGAAACCTGACCCCGGCACATAGTATACTCCTCTTGATCAGCAGCAAGGGGCCCGCCGAGGTTAACATCCCAAACAGAAGAACGGTTCACCACCAACAGTATCACATGCCTTCACTTCACGAGCCACTGCGGAGAGGTTTGTAATTTAATCCAGGCCATTAGCGCAATGACTGGTGATCAGAAACTTTGCACCATCACCCCTCCTTCGCCTGCGGGCTAAATACTGGCAGTGAAAACTTCATCGAGCACTGTCAGATCCGGCGAACCATCTAGGCGGGCGCCAATCCACTGGCTTTTGTCTGTGACCTCGGGTACGGATTTGTCGGAGATTCATGATATCGGTTCTCATCACCAGAATTAACAGTAGAATCTTCTGTCTCGGACACTTGATTTCACAACTTTTGTACCTGTAGAGACAATCTCTCATTTTTGTTACGAAATTAAGTGATTATTAGATCCGAATATTGGTATCGTGAACATTTCAATCATCATGGTATATCTACCTGCAATAGTATTTTTGCTATCCCTCGTTTCAATTTATCGATCATTCGAATATTTTCATGCTGTTCGTATGCATCTTTCCATCTCTACATAGTTCCTACGCCAAATATCCAACACAGACTCTTTACCATACTCCACTTTTTATCTGACTGTCCTACGTCCCTCTGTACTTCTCCTCCCCACGTTGAGACGAGTCAATCATAGCTGCAGAGGGACAAATAGTCCACTACCCAGTCTCTTCTCTTTATCCGTGCATTTAGTTTTTAAACGTTCTTCAGCATCAGCAAATATCGTATTTGTCCCGTTTCTTCTTCTTTGTACGTGCGGTGATTCACTTCCCTTATAACGATAAACTCCATGTATACATATCCCAAACTTTTTCTCCATTTCTGATAGACTAGTACCCTTGTTGAGAATAGAGATTTCTTCACCTATATGAATCTGCTTCTAATACTTTCCTAGTTTCGACCGTCCTGTGTAGCTCTACATTCTACATGCGACAATTCTTTCACATTTTCTTCTACTTTGCTGATTGAGTTTTTATGGGAAGTAATTATTCCTATTTCCACAATTTTTATTATTTTAGTCATTGGTTTGTTTCTCTTTAAGCTATATTCTGTGCTAAGCACGCTGCCGGTCTATTCCAACATATCTAAGCTTTCCGTAGTCCTGGCAGGAAATAATGTCGCCGTATCTGAGAAATGAAATACGACAATGCTTCTATTTTTTCTCCGCATTAGTGAGGTCCAGCCGCCGATAACTCGCGACACAGCGTGGACAGTCCTTCTTAAACTTGGACGAAAACTCACAATTTTTTCTGTGAACAATGGATGGCACATGCTTGTGGCAGCGCTCTTCCCTTTAATTCTTGCTATACCATTCGCTGTACCTGGCCATTTAGTTCTTATATGTTTCATCTGTATCCACGACTGAATACAATCATTATCATATCCCATAATATTTAAGCTACTCCGCTAATTTCCTCTTCGAGGGTGATTGTCTTCCCATTTGGTCAGGGGTGTCCTAGATTCCGTCGTTCTGTTGACCAATTCCTTGGAATTCATTTATTGTCAGTTGGTTCCCCAAAACCTTCAGGGTAATGTTTTGCTGTTTTATCCACATTATTTCCTGATAACTCCTAGTCGTCTTCTGAACAGCTAAAACAAAGATGGTCCTCTTAGAATCACGTACTCAATTTTAAAATTGTTATGCGGTTACTGTGCCGGTGCTGTGAGACTACATCTATGTTTGCTGTGAATTTCAAATACTAATGATGACGCTGGCCATAGCTGTTACATATCCAACCTTTGACCACTTCGTTCTTGTTCCTAGCTTGTCCATTTAACACTTCTACTGACATTCGATGGTTTACCACGCGAACTATTTTATCATACGTTTGCTGTATAACTAATGTCCAGTCTTTATCATTATTTATTCCATATAAATGAATGAAATTCCATTTCATAATGTATAGTAACAGGGATGTAGACATGGTGTATTTCCTTTTTATAAGAGTAACTCTACCACTAATATACAGTCGGAGCAGGATTGGCCTCTTACAAAACAATATTTTATTGTGTCTAAAGTCTAAAAGGTTTCACTAATTTAAATTTGACCTACTTTTTCTGCTGTCTATTTTTGCACACATTTTGTCAAATTCACTGTCTTATTCGGCTGGTGTTTGGGCTTTCATCTTTATTCTCTTATAAAACGTTGAATATATTACGGAAATTAGATTATCTACTGCTAGTATAAATTTCCTTCGTCTGACATTCCAAATGTCCGACACCCTACATTGATCTTCCATTACTGTATATTTAATTGAAAATTCATGTCACCCCCTCGATGAATTTTTCTATTGTTAGTAGGACTGTTTCTACGAATTCTTCGTATATTATCAGATTCGCTACTACCTTTTCTCTTTATCTGTATTTCGAAACAATTTACCTTTTTTTTTTTTTTTTTTTTTTTTTTTTTTTACACATAAGAAGTCAGTGTAAGTTCAGCTGTAGATACAATTCTGGAGGTGAGAAAATGTGCATGTGGAGTAAAACTTCATTACAAACATTTCTCAGGCCTAAATGGCTTGATTGATAGTACCTCGTAAGGGCCTGTCTCCAAAATGAAGACAGCAGCGGTCTACGAGGCAACATCTGGCAGGATGTTCACTATTTACCATTTCGGCTCAAAGAATAGATGCACCACCCCTCTCTTTAGGAAGCAGTGACCAGACAATCTGGGACGGAAGCTTGCAACGGCTCCTTATGAACTTCCCCTGAGTGATTTTATTGGCATCCAGAGGGTGTGTAGTGCACGATTAGGAATTCAACATACTTAAACAAGGAGTCCCAGCTCTCAGTCGTTCTACAGAAAATCTCATTTTAAAACTTTCGGCGAGTATTTCCATTTCGATTCTAGGAGTCTGCAGCCGAACGAGTTAACTCTTAGTATTGCATATGCGGGATCTCTAAACCAAATGTGGATGCTTGTACTTTCGTTATTCCTACGTATCTCTAGCAACAGATTTGTTATGACAACGTAAACTATCAACAAGTATGAATCTGTAATGAATCATTGCTATTTAAATAAACTTTACCCAGGAAAATCAGGCTTTTGTAAAACATTTTGGAAGTAGGTTCCCATTCAAACAGTATTCGTCTTTCTCTACATGTACTTTATGTCGCAATTATAATTTTTCCATGTTTCTACTACCAGCATCATCCTGATTCGTGCAAAACTCCATAATTACACATTATACTTGTCACAAAAGTAGATTAGGAAATACAATGACTGTAGTGATTCTATCGAAAGTTCTAATGGTTCGCTTTTGATTTTCACCATCGTTGCGAGATAATTCTTCCTGCTTTTCACAGGATAAAAAATTTGTGTCTGAGTAAAGAAAAGTACTGACAACGAGATTCGATCCAGAGACCTCGCACTGCTTATGAAAGTAAGCACTTACTCGCATCGAATACCACTGACCATTCTGAAGTACATAATGTCATTTTACGGAAAGTGCATAATGGCATCCTACGTTTTACATATGTAGAAGTCCTAGTCGTGACCCACACGCTCCATCAATATACACTGAAGCGCCACAGAAACAGGTATAGGCATTCGTATTCAAGTAAAGACACCAGTAAACAGGGAGAATACGGCGCTGCGATCGGAAACGCATATAAAAGACACCAAGTGTCTGGCGCAGTTGTTAGAACGGCTAATGCTGCTACAATGACAGGTAATCAAAATTTTAGTGAGCTTGAACGTGGTGTTATAGTCGGTGCACGAGCGATGAGACACAGTATCTACGAGATAGCGATGAAAAGGAGATTTTCCCGTACGACCATTTCATGACTGTACTGTGAATATCAGGAATCAGGTAAAACATAAAATCTCCGACATCGCTGGGGCCGTAAAAAGATCCTGCAAGAACGGGACCAACGACAGACGACTGAAGAGATTCGTTCAACTTGGAAGACGTGAAACCCTTCCGCGAACTGCTGCAGATTTCAACGCTGGGCCTTCAACAAGTGTCACCGTGCGAACCATTAAACGAAATCTCATCGATCTGGGCTTTCGGAGCTGAACGCCCACTCGTGTACCCTTGATGACTGCACTACACAAAGCTTTACACCGACATTGGGCTGTTGATGACTGGAAACATGTTTCATGGTCGGACGAGTCTCGTTTCAAATAGTATCGGGTGGATGGACGTGTGTGGAGACAACGTTATGAATCCATGGACCCTGCATGTCAGCAGGGAACAGTTGAAGCTGGTCGAAGCTCTACAATTGTGTGGGGCGTGTGCAGTTGGAGTGATATGGGACCCCTGATACATCTAGATAAGACTCTGACAGGTAACACGTACGAAAGCATCCTGTCTGATCACCTGCATCCATTCACGTCCATTATGCATCCCGACGGACTTGGGCAATTCCAGCAGGGCAATGCGACACCCGAAACGTCCAGCTACAGAGTGGCTCGTCGAACTTGTCTGAGTTAAACATTTCCGCTGGCCACCAAACTCCGAAGGCGTGAACATTATTGAGAATAAATGGGATGCGTTGCAACGTGCCCTTCGGAAGAGATCTCCGTGTCGTCGTGCTCTTATTGATTTATCGACAGCCTTGCAGGATTCATGATGTCAGTTCCCTCCAGCACTACTTCACACATTAGCCGAGTACATGCCATGTCGTGTTGCGGCACTTGTGAGAGCTCGCAGGGGCCCTACACGACATTAGGTAGGTGTACCAGTTTCAAATGGTTCAAATGGCTCTGAGGACTATGGGACTTAACTGCTGTGGTCATCAGTCCCTAGAACTTAGAACTACGTAAACCTAACTAACCTAAGGACAGCCCACACATCCATACCCGTGGCAGGATTCGAACCTGCGACCGGAGCGTACCAGTTTCTTTGTACGAGGGCAGTTCAATAAGTAATGTAACACTTTTTTTTCTGAAACAGGAGTTGTTTTATCCAGCATTGAAATACACCAGGTTATTCCCCAATCTTTTAGCTACACAACACTATTTTTCAACGTAATCTCCATTCAATGCTACGGCCTTACGCCACCTTGAAATGAGGGCCTGTATGCCTGCACGGTACCATTCCACTGGTCGATGTCGGAGCCAACGTCGTACTGCATCAATAACTTCTTCATCATCCGCGTAGTGCCTCCCACGGATTGCGTCCTTCATTGGGCCAAACATATGGAAATCCGACGGTGCGAGATCGGGGCTGTAGGGTGCATGAGGAAGAACAGTCCACTGAAGTTTTGTGAGCTCCTCTCGGGTGCGAAGACTTGTGTGAGGTCTTGCGTTGTCATGAAGCAGGAGAAGTTCGTTCAGATTTTTGTGCCTACGAACACGCTGAAGTCGTTTCTTCAATTTCTGAAGAGTAGCACAATACACTTCAGAGTTGATCGTTTGACCATGGGGAAGGACATCGAACAGAATAACCCCTTCAGCGTCCCAGAAGACTGTAACCATGACTTTACCGGCTGAGGGTATGGCTTTATACTTTTTCTTGGTAGGAGAGTCGGTGTGGCGCCACTCCATTGATTGCCGTTTTGTTTCAGATTCGAAGTGACAAACCCATGTTTCATCGCCTGTAACAATCTTTGACAAGAAATTGTCACCCTCAGCCACATGACGAGCAAGCAATTCCGCACAGATGGTTCTCCTTTGCTCTTTATGGTGTTCGGTTAGACGACGAGGGACCTTTGAATATCCCAACTGGTGAACAATTGTGACAGCACTACCAACAGAGATGTCAAGTTGAGCACTGAGTTGTTTGATGGTGATCCGTCGATCATCTCGAACGAGTGTGTTCGCACGCTCCGCCATTGCAGGAGTCACAGCTGTGCACGGCCGGCCCGCACGCGGGAGATCAGACAGTCTTGCTTGACCTTGCGGCGATGATGACACACGCTTTGCCCAACGACTCACCGTGCTTTTGTCCACTGCCAGATCACCGTAGACATTCTGCAAGCGCCTATGAATATCTGAGATACCCTGGTTTCCCGCCAAAAGAAACTCGATCACTGCCCGATGTTTGCAACGCACATCCGTTACAGACGCCATTTTAACAGCTCTGTACAGCGCTGCCACCTGTCGGAAGTCAATGAAACTATACGAGACGAAGCGGGAATGTTTGAAAATATTGCACAAGAAATTTCCGGTTTTTTCAACCAAAATTGGCCGAGAAAAAAAATGTGTTGCATTACTTATTGAACTGCCCTCGTATCTTCGGTGTGGATCAAATCAATGAGGGGTCGTTCCTGCAATCCACTTGATTAGAAGTGGCAGTACAATCATGGTCGTCCATTATAACCGTTGCTCTTACCGTATCACTGCAAGGAAAACAGCCGGTCGAATTAATGTACTCGTCAGTTTTTCTGCGCTCAAAGCTCTGTGTATATTCTTTCAGCTGAACTCGACTGGAGAACGCAGAATGATTGAACTACTGGATTAGCATTCGGTGGGACCTTACTACATCGTTATAAATAATTCTGATGCACCCCACCGTTACCGTTTCGGTCAGCTGGCCAGACTGTTACCTACCAGAACTGACCTAAAGTAGAACACAAAAAAAAAAAAAAAAAACCTGCGGGACGTTACATATCCTAGTACCAATCTGTTAATGAAGTCCTTCGTGCACTCGTTTCATGCACAGCCTACGGATGTCTGTAGTGGGTATCGCGAGCGGTGGTATGCCTGTCAGCGGTGGAGCGCAGGCCAAACACTTGTCGCCGGCTTAACTCGGCGGGACAAGCGGCCCAAGATTGAGCAAATCGCGCAGCCGCTAAGCGCGAGGCCAAACACTCGGCGCGCTCTGGCGGCGCCACTTTGCAAATACGCGTTCGCCACTTCCATTTGCTCTATTTACCCACGTCTCGCACACTCGGGCCATCCAGCCGGCGCGCTGCGGAGTGCTGCCTCTTCCCCTGGGGGAGACGGAAAGTCGAGCCGGCAGCCGGCGGCAGGCATCCACGCGCCTCCCCCACCCCCTCCCTACTATTGTCACTACAGCTGTCGACTGCACTGCGAAACACTTGACTACTCAATAATGTCAGTCACAGTACATGAGATAAAGCTGTAGCAAAATCAAGTCAGACACAGATATTCTGGTTACTCAAAAATGGTTCGAATGGCTCTGAACACTTAGGGACTTAACATCTGAGGTCATCAGTCCCCTAGAACTTAGAACTACTTAAACCTAACTAACCTAAGGATATCACACACATCCATGCCCGAGGCAGGATTCGAACCTGCGACAGTAGCGGTCGCGCGGTTCCCGACTGAAGGGCCTAGAACCGCTCGGCCACAATGGCCAGCATTCTGGTTACTCGAATTCATCCTCTAGTTCAGCGTGGTAAACTCTATAACCGAGATCGTATTTAGCCATCAGGTGGGTTCGCGGAAATGGTGCTGAGACGATATTAAGCGTCCACACTTCTTCATGTCAACAAAAATTATTACTCGATTTACTGTGTATCAGCCACAGGGCATTACACATCGTCACAATCCGTTCAGCAGAGCCGCGCTTACTGTCACGTACACAGTAATGTAGGTCGTCAGGGTTACAACATTTACAGCGCTAGCCCCCCTCCCCCCCCCCCCCCCCCACATACACACACATACTCACACATATTAAGACTATCGAGGATAAAGATGCACTAACGCCACTGTCAGTAATTTAGGGAAGGTTGGGAAGGTGGTTTTCTGTAAATAATTCTGTACAACACAATGGCGTTTTAGTTGTGTGGGTGTTGCACACGGCTGGTCCCGGTAGAGGTTCGGGTCCTCCCTCGGGCATGGGTGTGTGGGTTTGTCCTTAGGATAATTTAGGTTAAGTAGTGTGTAAGCATGGGGACTGATGACCTTAGCAGTTAAGTCCCATAAGATTTCACATACATTTGAACATTTGGTGTTGCACATATTATGATTCTAAATGTGTTGAGATCACAGTAATCATTAATTAGTTCTACAATACGATGTTATTTGACATTACGAAGTCGGGAAAGTGGCGATCTGTTAGGTTAAACTGTGTAGATAACAGTCCTAGGTCAAGATCGGTAAAATTCCGTTACTGATTACTAGTCCCAGTTCACTGACGATCCATTTTCAGATTAATGTGTGTGTGTGTGTGTGTGTGTGTGTGTGTGTGTGTGTTATTATAGCGATGTGTAAAGCCTCACGGCTAATTCACAGACTCCGCAGCTCGTGGTCGTGCGGTAGCGTTCTCGCTTCCCGCGCCCCGGTTCCCGGGTTCGATTCCCCGGGGGTCAGGGATTTTCTCTGCCTCGTGATGAGTGGGTGTTGTGTGATGTCCTTAGGTTAGTTAGGTTTAAGTAGCTCTAAGCTCTAAGAGACTAATGGCCATATATTTTAAGTCCCATAGTGCTCAGAGCCAATACACACTGAATTAACTAATAAAAATTTTTATTGATCTGAAAATGGATCATCAGTGAGCTGGGACTAGTAATCAGTAACGGAATTTTACCGATCTTGACCTACGACTGTTATCTACACAGTTTAACCTAACAGATCGCCACTTACCTCATTTGGTAATGTCAAACAACAACGTATTGTAGAACTAATCAACGATTACTATCTTTACAACACATTTATAGTCATAATATGTGCAACACCCACACAACTAAAATACCAATGCGTTGTACAGAATTATTTACAGAAAACCACCCTACAAACCTTCTCTAAATTAGTGACAGTGACGTTAGTGCATCTTCATCCTCAACAGTCTTTATACATTGTTGTGTGGCGTTCACACTCTTTCATTCTCTTCGGGAGCGTCAGTGCAGCCGCATGAAGTCAGTAGCAATACCTTGTGTGGAGCTGGTGGTCTCCTCATTTGACATTGTCCTGACCATGCTGGACCACTTAATCGTCAGAGATCCAAATTTTGAAGTCCTTTCTTACTTTGGAGAACTTTTACAATAAACACGGTTTTGTAGTAGTTTACAACCTCAGAAGCAACTAATCCGAATGATGCAGAATACAATTGATCCTTGTACACAAGTGGAAAGTGTGGTTGCAGAGAGTGGTTTAATATTTGCGAACTTTATAATAAATTTCTATCTCCCCAATTCTCAGTTCAACATGTTGATGACTAGAGACCAAATGTGCATTGCAGAACTGGTCCATTGCTTCATATTTGTGATGGTTATTGGTACGCAGCAACTCCACCTATTCAACACACTGTCGGTACAACCTCATCCATGTGATTCGTCCCAACCACTCTTCAAGTTCTTCATTAATCTCTGTTCGATCATCATGTCGCTCCATACTCAACACCATTACTTACCAGAGCGTCGAACTATGGAAAATTTTCGTTGGTGAATTTATCGAACTGAGCTGATTTCAAGGCTTCTTTCGACTTTTCCACATCCTGCAGTTACAACTGGTACACCTTAGTGTAGCGAAAGTTTCCAGTTGCATGGAAGTTGGAGAGCATAGTATGCACAAGTTGTACAATATATGGAGTTTCCAATCCTCCTGCGTTCTGTCTGGATGAGACTCTGCTCTAAGTTAACAACCTCACAGTATTGTACCCACAATTGTTAAGTTTCCCCTCATCATCCAATGTCTCAAAGAACTAATTTCTCAGCTTTTCTTTCACCTGGCCATTTTCCTTTATGATGGTCAAAAGAGACCCTAATACTGTGTAGAGAGATTGAATGGCCCTAGTGTATGCTTGGCCACAAAGTGTATGTGGAACAGAAGCAGCAGCATACACAGCCTCCAAAAGCTGTGTGTCCGTTGTCATTCAGTAGCAAGGCTATTGTTCCTGGAAAAGATATTATCAAGTGAGGGCCTCATAATCGAATAGTTATATTAGAAAATAACTAATTTCCACCATTAGTTTCCACAGGAGTTATAGCTTTCTTAAACAGTGGTTAGTCAAATGTTACAAAAATTATTCGCTGCAAGGGTTTCTTACTCTACGTGAAGGAATAAGCTAATGCAGTGTTATAGTCTATGGATGGATCGTTCGTGAATGGAATCGCTAACAGCTATGATTGAGTGTAAGGTTCACCATTTGTAATGTCCTCCATAAAAGTCTGCTAAGCAGGAACATAAGGTTGTTGTAAAAACATCACTGCGAGGAATATTTTTATAATTACAGCTTTTTTTAAAAAATGAACTACGTTGTGCAAAAGCTCAAACAACTGAAGAAAGTGATTTTTTTGTGGATAACTATTTTGTTTATTATTACTAACCCCAAATGAGTATTTTGAAGAGGTTTCAAAAATTTATAAATTATTTTCCCCACTTCTTCTTTTTTTCTTTTTTTCTAATTAGTCTGTAGTAATCCTAATTTTAAGTCTCACTGTTGTTTAGTTTCATTATAGGGTAGTTGTTAAATAGCAACTGCTGTATAGTTGCCTTCCGCATCTATTCGAGTTCGAATTGAGCAATATCTGGTTTTCAGCGGTCGTTATTGCGCGTCTTAGAAGTTATCCATTTTCCATATTCAGTGTGTGCAAAACGATGAGCTGTGCGAAGAACATACACTGTGCATTAAATGGGACGTGAACCACTGAACGGAACTGAAAGGAAGATGTCCTTCAAGTTAAACTATTGGGCAAATACTTTTCCTAAACGTGAAAGTGAAAATTTGGACATACTTACTGGTAGCAACAGGGTAAATTATCTACGTGTCGCTTTAACATTAGTTACCGAAAGCGTTGCTGACGGTGAAATGTGAGATAGCAGTGGTGGCAGAGTTCGAGACGGTAGCGCGTTGTTGTTTGTGCTGAAGCGGGAAAGGTGTTAGGGGACGAAACGGTTTCTGGGTATTAACGTTCAAGGTTAATTTACACAAAGAATATCACATAACCACGTGCTTACAATACCAGATACATGCGCAATCGTCCTATCTACTTCGTATGAAAGCTATAGTTCGCATTTTATTTGCAAATGAGGCCGGATTCGCATCAGAAAGAACAGAAAAATTATTATAGTTGGCACGTATGGTAAGATGCATAGCCTAGGTCAGTCGTGGGTGTCAGGCTTCAGGATCGCATAGGTATCCGTGTATGGGCAAGAATTGTCGGCGACAAACTCGCAGGGCCAAACACTTTACCAGACAGTTTAACAAGTACTGTATACGATCGCATTCTACGCAACAAATTACCAGCGCTGCTCGTCAAAGTTACCACTAGAGAAAGAAAACAACTTTGGTTTTATGCATGACGGTGCACCACCCTACATCCACTGTTCGAGCAACAGTACTTTCACCACAACGTTTCAAGGGCCACGGATTGGTCGGATAAGTTCGACAGCAAGTCCTCCGCAATTCCCGGACCTTACTAGGTTGGATATCTGGCTATGATGACATTTAAATTAGTGCGGAACTAATAGACATGTAACGCAATACACGTGGAACCAGATTATTTATTGTATTCACTGTGATGAAATGCTGAAGGATATGTCAGGACATGCGGTAAACATATGGGTCGTTGTCTATTTCCACGTAACAGAGAGATGAGAATGAGGGATAAGTTTAGTCCCTAACTCAACAGAAGCTGATTTCCGAACACAGACTAATGGCCATTAAAACTGCTATAAGAAGAAATAAAGATGATAAACGGGTACTCATGGGACAAATATATTATACTTGAACTGACAAGAGATTATATTTTCACGCAATTTGGGTGCATAGATCCTGAGAAATCAGTACCCTGAACAACCACCTCTGGCCGTAATAAAGGCCATGATACGCCTGGGCATTGAGTGAAACAGAGCTTGGCATCAACACGATGCCACAGTTCATCAAGAGTAGTGGCTGTCGTATTGTGACGAGCCAGTTGCTCGGCCACCATTGACCAGACGTTTTCAATTGGTGAGAGATCTGGAGAATGTGCTGGCCAGAGCAGCAATCGAACATTTTCTGTATCCAGAAAGGTAAGTACAGGTACTGCTACATGCGGTCGTGCATCATCCTGCTGAAATGTAGGGTGTCGCAGGAATCGAATGAAGGGTAGAGACAGGGGTCGTAACACATCTGAAATGTAACATCCAATGTTCAAAGTGGCGTCAGTGCGGACAAGAGGTGACCGAGACGTGTAACCAATGGCACGCCATACCAGCAAGCTGGGTGATACGCCAGTATGGCGATGAGGGATACACGCTTCCAATGTACGTTCACCGCGATGTCGCCAATCACGGATGCGACCATCATGATGCTGTAAACAGAACCTGGATTCATCCGAAAAAATGACGTTTTGCCATTCGTGCACCCAGGTTCGTCGTTGAGTACACCACCGCAGGCGCTCCTGTCTGTGGTGCAGTGTCAAGGGTAACCGCAACCATGGTCTCGAAGCTGATAGACCATGCTGCTGCAAACGTCGTCGAACTGTTCGTGCAGATGGTTGTCGTCTTGCAAACGTCCCCATCTGCTGACTCAGGAATCGAGACGTGGCTGCACGATCCGTTACGGCCATGCAGATAAGATGCCTGTCATCTCGACTGCTAGTGATACGAGGCCGTTGGGATCCAGCAGGGCGTTCCGTATTACTCTCTTGAACCCACCGATTCCATATTCTGCTGACAGTCACTGGATCTCGACGAACGCGAGCAGCAATGTCCCGATACGATAAACCGCAATCGTGATAGGCTACAATCAGACTTTTATCAAAGTCGTAAACGTGTTGGTACGCATTTCTCCTCTTCACACGTGGCATCACAACAACGTTTCACCAGGCAACGCCGGTCAAGTGCTGTTTGTGTATGAGAAATAGGTTGGAAACTTTCCTCATGTCAGCACGTTGCAGATGTCACTACCGGCGTCCACCGTGTGTGAATGCTCTGAAAAGCTAATCATTTGCATATCACAGCATCTTCGTCCTGTCGGTTAAATTTCGCGTCTGTAGCACGTCATCTTCGTGGTGTGGCAATTTTATTGGCCAGTAGTGCATCATTAAAAAAAATTTTCTTCTAGTTTTGACCAGTACCACCTCGTGCAGGAACATGTGACAGCCTTTTTAAACGCCAGTTGTATACCACAAAGTATCTTTTATCTGATCTTTGTCAATCGATAACATCTTTGAGCGCCAATGGTTTTTTAGAAGTAATGTTAACACGGCGCCCATGTTGATTTGATATTATGATAGTCTGTGTATACAGGGTGTATCACAATTTATGGCGTAAACGCATACTGTTGAAAGCACACTATACTAGAAGCAAAGAGGTCTCAGCAAATATGGGGTCGAAAAAGAGTTACGAGCAGTTTTTCGATACTGTGACGCAAATCTCTTCTACTGCAAGCTCTTTGCGTTCCGTATTTTGGGAAGTGACAGTATGGACCAAAACAAGAAAAATGACCCTTAAATTGCATACTTTAAAAGTTATGAGCGTTTGTTCACTAGAAGAGATTTCCTTCACAGTATCGAAGATGAAAAATTGCTCGTAGCTCTTAAGGTATGCATTTTCGGCCCTATGTTTACTGAGACGTCTTTGCTTCTAATATCGTGTACTTTCAACAGTATGTGTTTAAGCTATTAATTACGATACAACCTGTATATGCCGGATGAATCACCGATCAGAAAGACATGTCGACACTTAAGAAAAAGTTACACATGAGGAGCATCGTTTCATAACGTATTCATTTCGTATTCTTTTCGGTAATAATTAAGTTATGAAAAACATGAATCGGATTAAATTGTATTATGTACAGGGCAGCCGACGGTTCAAAAGTTTTTTCGTTCAAGAAATATTTCCAGGCCTGCGATATTGGCTTTCTCTTCTATTGGCTGTCCCCACTGTTTTCACTTGCAGCTCACCGTGTGGTTTGATTGCACGACTGCGCACTTTCGATCATCATGAGGTATTATTCACTCTTGGGGGAACTATCGAAAGCAAGCAGAGTGAGAATTAGAGCTACAAAAACTAAAAGACAGCGCCAAAAGGAAGCTCAGTAAGCAATAATACCTGATGTACTTTACGACTGATCATTTTCAGTGAAATCTGTAACATCGATCCAGTGATGTGTAATTCACGTGGGAAAGACAGCATAAAAAGTTTTCATACTTTTATTGAGTTTTCCTATCCATAGTTCTAATGCGAGAGGAGTACTTCAACCAGGATATATTTTTAAGTAATATTGATCTACCTTGGCCGGCCGAAGTGGCCGAGCGGTTCTAGGCGCTACACTCTGGAACCGCGCGACCGCTATGGTCGCAGGTTCGAATCCTGCCTCGGGCATAGATGTGTGTGATGTCCTTAGTTAGGTTTAAGTAGTTCTAAGTTCTAGGGGACTGATGACCTCAGAAGTTAAGTCCCATAGTGCTCAGAGCCATTTGAACCATTTGATCTGCCTTGTAATCACAAAGAAGGTAGATAAAAGTGTGGAAGTACCCAGTGTTCTATCTGGCAAAAGCAAAGGGTTACAGTGTCGTGCTTAATATTGCTACTAAAGCATTATACTGTTGTGCTGTTTCTGAGATGTCATTATCATTCTGCAATAGATCATTATTGTAGAACTATTTCTTGTATTGTATTGTAGATCTATTTCTTGTATCTTGTCACGGAGGTATGTTCCTACTGGTAGCAGCTACCTGCTCCCACTTTCTGTACGCCACATTTTACCGTAGAAGCCATTTGAACCATTTGTAGGACAATAAGTCTGTCACCTGATCCTTCTCTTGCTTGAGCAAGAAGGACTAAGTTCAAGACTGTAACATATCCATCCATCGTCAACATATTAATAACTTAATTTTCTTACGTGATGGGTTGTGTAAAACAAAAAATCCACACGAACTCCCTAACGAACGTTTCAAACCATAATATGTGAAGAATCATTGGATTTAGAATTATTTCCGTGAATTGGTTCAAAACGAAGTAGGTGCAGCATAAAAATGAAAATGGTGCCTTCAGATGTAGGAAATGATTTCAATCATGACTAACTCTGAAACACAATCTAAATACCTAAGTACTGCCGTCGGGCTTTTTACATATTTGATTAGAAAAAGTTTTCTTTCGCATCCTGCAAAATTATGAACTGTGTTAGCTGGTTGGCTCTGAGCACTATGCGACTTAACTTCTGAGGTCATCAGTCGCCTAGAACTTATAACTAATTAAACCTAACTAACTTAAGGACATCACACACATCCATGCCCTAGGCAGGATTCTAACCTGCGACCGTAGCGGTCGCTCGGTTCCAGACTGTAGCGGCCAGAACCGCACGGCCACTCCGGCCGGCTATGATCTGTGCATTTAATAAGATATGAAGCGACGCTCCTCGCGTGTTGTCCCGCGCTGAGATCATTGCGCAAAAACAGCGACTTAATGTCAGAAAGAACAACATGCTGCAGGTTTCCGGCAGATGTAGCTCCGCTGCAGCGCGCGAAACATGGGTATTACATGGTGCGAGTGAAATGGCGCATTAACTGCAAACGTACTCCATAGGTGAAGTACGCGGCACAGTACGAATCCTGTGAACCGATCACACTAAAGAACAGGAGGCGTGGGAAATGTGTAAAGGCATTGTTCTCTTTTACGACAATGCGGTACCCCATAAGTCGCACACAACACAAGCTCTGCTGATCCGTTTTTTGACGTAATGTTTGGAAGCATCCACCATGGAACCCCAGTCAAGCAGAACGTGATTTCCACTTTATGGCAACTGAAAGAACGTCTGAGGAGAAGGACAGCCGCGCGGGATTAGCCGAGCGGTCTAGGGGTGCTGCAGCCATGGTTCTGGCGGAAGCTCGAGTCCTCCCTTGGGCATGGCTGTGTGTGTTTGTCCTTAGGATGATTTAGGTTAAGTTGTGTGTAAGCTTAGGGACTGATGATCTTAGCAGTTAAGTCCCATCAGATTTCACACACATTTGAACATTTTTTGAAGAACATATTCCAACGATGAGGAAGTTCACACAGAGATTCTAGAATTCCTCCGACAACAAGTAGTGGTTTTCTATCGTCTAGGAAGTGATCTATGGATTTAAAGTTTCGGCCGTTGCTTGCATAGGCTTGGTGAGTATTTTGAAAGATAGTCATGTATATCTGCCCCTTTGACGTTGTGGGGTAACGGAATGTGGTGGCAGTTACACAGAGTTTCTTACCGTCCCATTGTGTGTAGATGAGAAGATAGGTACGATACCAGATACGTTATCGGATTCCGAACCTGTTTTCTTGTTCTGCATGTTGTTTACATAATTTTTGTGCATATATGTTTCTCTGCTTGCCCAGACGGCGGCGTGGTCGTCGCTGCCGCCGTATCTGATAACCGACCTCTAGACTGGACGACAGCCAGCTTAAGAAGAAAGTCCCGCCGCACTGTTGCTGGTGTTTGTAATCAACTGAATTATTTACAAAACACACTCCGACTAAAAAATAAATGAATATTTTGTGTTAATTGTTGATATCCTCGCGGTAACAAAGCAGCTTAAGTCACTTAATAAAGGCGAGGCCTCCGATCCAGATTGTATACCAGTAAGGTTCCTCCCAGAGTATTCTGATAAAATACGAGGGCAGTTCAATAAGTAACGCAACACATTTTTTTTCTCGGCCAATTTTGGTTGAAAAAACCGGAAATTTCTTGTGCAATATTTTCAAACATTCCCGCTTCGTCTCGTATAGTTTCATTGACTTCCGACAGGTGGCAGCGTTGTACGGAGCTGTTAAAATGGCGTCTGTAACGGATGTTCGTTGCAAACAACGGGCAGTGATCGAGTTTCTTTTGGCGGAAAACCAGGGCATCTCAGATATTCATAGGCGCTTGCAGAATGTCTACGGTGATCTGGCAGTGGACAAAAGCACGGTGAGTCGTTGGGCAAAGCGTGTGTCATCATCGCCGCAAGGTCAAGCAAGACTGTCTATTCTCCGCGTGCGGGCCGGCCGTGCACAGCTGTGACTCCTGCAATGGCGGAGCGTGCGAACACACTCGTTCGAGATTATCGACGGATGACCATCAAACAACTCAGTGCTCAACTTGACATCTCTGTTGGTAGTGCTGTCACAATTGTTCACCAGCTGGGATATTCAAAGGTTTGTTCCCGCTGGGTCCCTCGTCGTCTAACCGAACACCATAAAGAGCAAAGGAGAACAATCTGTGCGGAATTGCTTGCTCGTCATGTGGCTGAGGGTGACAATTTCTTGTCAAAGATTGTTACAGGCGATGAAACATGGGTTCATCACTTCAAACCTGAAACAAAACGGCAATCAATGGAGTGGCGCCACACCCACTCCCCTACCATGAAAAAGTTTAAAGCCATACCCTCAGCCGGTAAAGTCATGGTTACAGTCTTCTGGGACGCTGAAGGGGTTATTCTGTTCGATGTCCTTCCCCATGGTCAAACGATCAACTCAGAAGTGTATTGTGCTACTCTTCAGAAATTGAAGAAACGACTTCAGCGTGTTCGTAGGCACAAAAATCTGAACGATCTTCTCCTTCTTCATGACAACGCAAGACCTCACACAAGTCTTCGCACCCGAGAGGAGCTCACAAAACTTCAGTGGACTGTTCTTCCTCATGCACCATACAGCCCCGATCTCGCACCGTCGGATTTCCATATGTTTGGCCCAATGAAGGACGCAATCCGTGGGAGGCACTACGCGGATGATGAAGAAGTTATTGATGCAGTACGACGTTGGCTCCGACATCGACCAGTGGCATGGTACCGTGGTACCGTCCTGTCAGAAAGGTCACAGTTCGTAGTAATAGAAAGAAAGTCATCGAGTAAAACAGAAGTAATATCATGCATTCCCCAAGGAAGTGTTATAGGCCCTCTATTGTTCCTGATCTATATTGACACAGGAGACAATCTGAGTAGCCGTCTTAGATTGTTTGCAGATGATGCTGTCATTTACCGTCTTGTAAAGTCATCAGATGATCAAAACGACTTGCAAAATTATTTAGATAAGATATCTGTATGGTGCGAAAAATGGCAGTTGATCCTGAATAAAGAAAAGTGTGAAGTTATTCACATGATTACTAAAAGAAATCAGCTAAATTTCGATTACGCGATAAGTCATATAAATCTGAGGGCTGTAAATTCAACTAAATACTTAGGAATTACAATTACAAATTCCCTAAATTGGAACGATCATATAGGTAATATTGTGGGTAGGGCAACCCAAAGACTGCGATTCATTGGCAGAACACTTAGAAGGTGCAACAGGTCTACCCAAGAGACGGCTTACACTACGCTTGTCCGCCCTATTTTGGAGTAGTGCTGTGTGGTGTGGAATCCGCATTAGATGGGACTGACAGATGACATCGAAAAAGTACAAAGAAGGGCAGCTCGTTTTGTATTATAGCGAAATAGGGGATATGGTGTCACAGACGTGATACATGAATTGGAGTGGCAATTATTAAAACAAAGGCATTTTTCGTTGCGACGGGATCTGCTCATGAAATTTCGATCACCAGTTTTCTCCTCCGATTGCGAAAACACTCTGTTGGCACGCACCTACATAGGGAGAAATGATCATCACGATAAAATAAGAGAAATCAGGGCTCGCACAGAAAAATTTAAGTGCTCGTTTTTCCCGCGTGCCTTTCGATAGTGGAACGGTAGAGAGACAGCATGGAGGTGGTTCATTGAACCCTCTGCCAGGCACTTTATTGCGAATAGCAGAGTAATCACGTAGGTGTAGATGTAGATGTAGATGAATTGACTAACATGTAATGATATTATGTATCAGTATGTTGGCTGACATCTTGCTGTCGAGATCGTTTATGTAGTTATTACGATGAAATAAGGTCCACAACAAGTGCAAATTACTTTGTTTGACTTCTGAATCAAGAAACAGTCAGCGATTACTTATTTTGGAAGAGCTGAATGAAATTAATTTACCTGTTACTGTTCACGCTTAGGGCAGAAATTGAATGCAAAACTTTATAGGCTAGGCAACCACAGCGACAATAAGCTATGTTGAGAAATAAAACCACTTCATCTGCAAAATCCTTTTATTCTTAGCGACAACTGGTTTCACAGCTTTTACACTTTCCCATTCTAGAGAAAATCCGTATATAAATGGGAAAGCATTCATGTAGAAAAATAAGTAATACGAAAGCTTAGATGAAACCGTAATGGAAAATGTACTTACCGAAATCAAGTCATGATATACATAACGTATTACGAGAAGATTCATAGTCAGTCCCATGTAATAGAGTATCCACAAAAAACGACGTATTTCCTGAAAGTGAGAAGATACACGCATATTTGATAATGCTCCACTAAAATCGGTGGAGTAGGATGAAAGCAGTTAAGAGAAAATTGACGTAATATCATAATGGATAAGAAGTAGATGTATGAGGCGCTTACCGAAAGGCAGCATGTAGAAGCGAACATCGACTGCCACACGTATGTAGCTCACTGTCCAATAGCTAAAAATTCTCTTCGCCATAATAACAGTAGGTCAAGGAAAATGGACTGCATTGTAGAGGTTCCCATTAAAACCTAAATTAAAAAGTCATACTATAACAAGCAGGCGTAGCCCATGGGCTGAAGGTTTAGCTAGTAGCCCAAATAACTATCATACATCATAGAAATTAGACAGATGGAAAGAGAAAATACTAACGTGTAGTGCAGAAACGAAAGTACCGGTATGTATTCTAAAGCATAAGGAAAAAACAGGATGACCTGCAGCAGTTATCGAAAGGATGATAAAGACTGATTACAAAAGAAGAAATCTACCAAAAGCAGAAGTAGGCATCTGCGTCATGGAATACGCCTGCTTGTTATAGTATTACTTTTTATTTAGGTTTGGGTGAGAACTTTTACACACCAGTACACTTCCCTTTACATACCGCTGTTATGGCACCAATAGTTTCAGCAGATGTACTGTCACCTAGGTATCATGTGATAGTGGATGTTCACCTCTACATGCCCTACTTTCGGTGACTGCCTCTTCCATTTCCTTCTTATCCATTTTGACACTACACAAACTTCCTTTTCATTTTTTTTACCCTTCGCCACAGCTTTTACCGGAGCGTTGTACACTATATCTCATTACTTTTGGGACATACGCCTTTTTGGCGGATGATCAATTGCACGGGACTGACCATGAACGCTAAGTCTTCCTGTAGGAGGTACCATGACTTGACTCCTTGGAATATATTTTTGATTAAGGTTTCCTCCTAGGTCTCGGATAATTTATTTGTCTACGTGATTGTTTTCCCACTTCTATACGGATTTGTACCTGAAGATTCAGCTACAAGAGCTGCAAAACTCGTAATGCCTATAAATAAAAGGATTTTACAGCTGTAGCGGTTTTATTGCTCAACAGGAACTGAAAACACGTTGAGATTTGTGATTAACGAAAATCTATCGTTTCGGCCACAGATTATTTGCATTGATGCCCATTCCAGAGGGAGGCTTCACAGTTGATAGGTTCTCGTGGAGGTTAACATTTTTACCAGTGCAACTGAAAGTGTTATCGCCGGGCGGAGTGGCCGATCGGTTCTAGGCACTACAGTCTGCAACCGCGAGACCGCTACAGTCGCCGGTTCGAATCCTGCCTCGGGCATGGATGTGTTTGATGTCCTTGGGTTAGATAGGTTTAAGTAGTTCTGAGTTCTAGGGGACCGATGACCTCAGCAGTTAAGTCCCATAGTGCTCCGAGCCATGTGAACCATTTTTGAAAGTGCTATCGCTCAAGATATTCCCGGCGTTTTTAAACTTATAGCTGATTATCAGAAAGTTTCAGAGATTTCGTTGTGGCTTAGATCCTGGGTAACAGACATCCCAACAATGTCAATAATGAGTAAATCAAATATTTAGTTGAGTACAAGGCTGATTAACGAAAAACTGAACTTCTATTATAGTTATACATCGGAACAACGAGCTATAACGCCGCAAAGTGTACGGCATTCAATAACAATTACTTAGCCTGTGATAATAATATCTGACTTATCTTTTGAAGTCCACTGGTACACATCGAGTTGTTATGTGGTAGGGTGTGCTGTGTTTGGTAAATGGCTCTGAGCACTATGAGACTTAACTGCTGTGGTCATCAGTCTCCTAGAACTTACAACTACTTAAACCTACCCAACCTAAGGACGTCACACACATCCATGCCCGAGGCAGGATTCGAACCTGCGACCGTAGCTGTCGCGCGGTTCCTGACTGTAGCGCCTAGAACCACTCGGCCACTCAGGCGAGCTGTGCTGTGTTAATCACACTTTAAAAGCACTGTGGAAAGTGAAATGCCACTGTAATCAGTGTAAAAAATTGCTATGAGAAAGAGGACACAAGCTGGATCACCACAACACCGAAAGGACATTTTGTGTTTACCAGCACAGTGCCATCACAAATACTGAAAGTTGGCTGCGTTGATTATACGTATGAACAACAGCAAGCGTTAGTTTTACAGTGCTTCATAGCCTTCAGAAGACAAAGTACCAGCTAAAGCTGCAATACATCGTCAGTATCGATATTCTTGAATCAAGAAGCTCGGCGGGACTCAGAAACACTTGTGTCTTTATCAGGATGGTCAGAGTAGGTAATGAGGCCTTCCGATGGCACGGAAAGGTAGTTAAAACCGAAAGTAGCCACTTCGCACGAATGGAATTGTAAGCTGTAGGCAACGTATTGAGAAATTTTTTTTTCTTAATGCGTGTTTAACGAAGTGGTTTTTGAGAATCCCTGTCATTCTTTTTGCTTCAATAATTCTGGGAGTATTATAGCCGCAGTAATTTAGAATAGCTTGTCTGAGGCTAACTGATCAGTGGCATCACAAAATGTTGCTGTATAATTCGAAACAGTACCTCCTCGAACTTCTGCTGAGCAAGAACCAGCCATGTTCAACCATTGGGACTGATATTACCGCAATTCGTCTCCCCTAATTCTTCACACCAGGAAATTTTTCCTCAATTTAACTGAACATTACACTCTCACATGCGAGTTAAGTAGCCAAAAACCATAATACGAGTGATCAACCATTAATCTAAATTAAACAGACTACCACTCATAAGGTATTCTCCTAATAATCTAAACAACTCCTGGCGTGCCATTGCCTGCTAATAATGACAGGTTATACACAGCACAGAGACGTCATCGGTGCAGCACAATAAGTCTACGAGATTAAATGCACATAAACACTTAGAAACGCCGTGAATACAAATATAGAAACTTCGGCAGTTAAAAGTGAATGAAAAGGACTAATATTGTTTAATATTTATCTCATTAGTAATGATATCAGTTTTTCCAATAATAACACTTGTGTCTTAAGTTAATGAATTTGCAGACTTATGATTATGAAAAGAAATAATTCAATGAAGGGCACTATGTTATAACTATTGCTCTGAATGTTAACTGAAAATAAACCAGGTTAACGTTACAATGTGGCAGCTTACAATTAGGCTACTTAAAACGGATGACCAAGAAAGGCTATTGTTATTTCTGCATAATGAGTTTTCACAACACTGATTAGAGCAGTATAGTTTGCGATGTGTCTTGGCCAATGTTCCTTCGAAACAATTTCCACTTAGATGATGCTGTCGGAGAGTCGGCGACGTTCGCGTCGTTAGTCATGATCTTTGATCGTGTAATCCAATACTTTGTATAGCCCTTCTGAACTTCTTGGTCATGGGCAGCCGTTGTGACATAACAGGAAAGGTCTCTGTAGAACTAATTCTGCATGCAACTACGAACGTAAGACACGCTTGTTTCCATTAACGCGTGACGTAATTGGACATCGTGACGTTTGTTATACTGTTTAGCCACAGTTTTCAGATTTAAGGTTTACTATTCGATCGCGGAGCGACACTTTTCACAGTATGTCCGTCCGCACCGTAAAACATCAGTTCGCAGTTTCTACCGAACAGTATATGCCGAGCACAATACCATACGTTTACAGTTAGAGCTCTATGTGTCAGAATATGACAAGAAAAAGCGTTACTATATTTTCTGTTAGATTCTACAGTCCATGGTATGCACTAAACTGTTTGTGGTATCCGCGATCGAAAACGATATATTTGCTGCGTGCACACAGCTTACCGGTCTGCACATCGAAGTTTTAAGCTTTTTTGCTTTTTGTAATAGACTATGGTGTTTCTCCTTTTGGGAGGGATGTAATTAAGAATTTGTTTTAAAGCCTCTGTATTTTCTCATAAATTTCCGATCCTAGACGCTCTAAGAATTTCAGATTCCATTCCAGATGAGATGACACGCAATAACAACCTAACATTTTAGCCCCATTACACGCGCAGCGATTTATTATATTGAAATGTTAATTCTTGGCCATGTTTTTCGATCAGACTGCATTGTAATATGTAAAGTTTAAATTCCTAGTCCTCTCAGGGACTCTATAAATTCCAGAGAGTTAATGCTCCCTTCAGTTTATGAAATTATTCTTCACATAAAATGAAGTTTGCGCTTTAAATTACTCTTCAAATGAATGACCACAGTTTCTTACTATCACGCAACTAATATTCAACATCAAAAGAGAACAAAGTGAAGCGCTGTAATACACTTCATACACGTATGTTCTGCAAGAGATATTACACTCCATGTGCGGTATGTTCCTCGTCTATATCTGAATGTTGCAAACTAGCCCTTCTAATCTTTTAATGCAATAGGAGTGTGAACTGGCTCAATTAAAAATTTTACGTCAACCTACCAATTGTGCAGCGTCAGGCCGACTACACATAACTTAATTACGTGTAGTTGCAGGCGCGTCCAGAGTCCCCATTGCGGCCGGAGCACTGTCAGTCCGATGTCGCTACGCGCGTAGTCCACGCTGGGTACTTTTCTCACCCCCCAGCGCATTCAGATATTTCATGGCGCAATTACAGAATTTCTCTCTAGTATATCTTCACAACAGATTAGCACAAGATAAACTCGCTTTCTTGCGATATTTACGGCCACTCAACAATATATTGCACACATCTCGCATCATTATCAATTACAAGGGTAACCGTTACAAGATTTCAGTACTAATATGTATCACGGCACACACTATCACAAAAAAATGTTCGTAAGAGGTAAGTTTCTCGCTGTAGAGGTTTGCGTGAACCGTGCTGCGGCTCGCGTTGGTGCTGGTTGTGAGTTTCCGCCCTCTGTTGGAGGCCAGACTGTATCGTTTAGTTGACTTGGTTGCGGTTGTTTGTATTCTTCTTGTGTTGACTGGCGCCACTTGGTTTCACAACCGTTGCCTGCCCGCTAGTGGCAGCAGTGGCGTTATCGATATGTAGTAGCTGTGGCACTGTCTTTGGGGCGACGTCGTTGTTCTTCTGGGTCGTGTGAGTTCAAATGGTTCAAATGGCTCTAAGCACTGTGAGACTTAACATCTGAGGTCATCAGTCCCCTTGATGTAGAACTACTTAAACCTAACTAACATAAGGACATCATACACATCCATGCACGAGGCAGGATTCGAACCTGCGACCGTAGCAGCAGCAGCGCGGTTCCGGACTGAAGCGCCTAGAACCACTATGCCACAGCGGACGGCGGGTCGTGTGAGTGGACAGTTTGGTTGGGGACTCCGGACGAGCCAAGAGGGCAGTGCGAAAACACGCCGGTACCACTGGTGGCACGCATGCACTGCCGGATGGAAGGGCTTTGTCGCGAGGGTACACGACCCAGTCGTCAACCGGATCCAACAAGCTTTAAGTTGAGTGGATTTTAATCCTAGCAGTGAAACCTCCACCATTGTGAAATCTCGCGATTCTCCAGTCACTTGGGCTCGTGTTGCTGCTCGCATTGTCGCCCAGACGAAGAGCAGAGACTGGAGTGCTTGGGGAAGTCTGATCTAATTACCTTCCCTGGACCTCTTGTTACTAATTGCTGCATTCTATGTGTTACTATTTGTTAAGTTCAACCAGCGATATTTTTCCTGACTGGTGGCTGCTAACGACCCAGTGACCTGCCTGGAGGTTAGCATATGTAACGGCAGTGAACGTTTCCTCGCCTTGCCGCTGCTGTCCGGTAAGGCGTGTAGTTTTGACAGTTTCCTCGATTTGTAGGTCGGCTGGTGTTTCTTCTACTCTTGTAGTAGTGGTTAGTTTCTTCTAAGCACAGTATCCTGAGGATGTAGTGCTGACCGCCGGTTCCGGGTTTGGCGTGGTGTTCCATCGTGGCGTTGGTTATCGGTCGTTTGGTAGCTTCAGCAGATGGCCATTAGTCATTCGTTAGACTGCCTCTAGTTTGAGTTACCATCTTGTGAAGTGAATACAACTCTTGACTGCGTTTCTCATCGCTCGCGAAAGTGTTTTGGACCTGACCTACTCAGAGGTCGATTCCTGGAGCACCATCTGCGACTAGACAATGTGTTTTATTGCTGTGTTATTATGTTGTTATTCGATTACCAAGTTACCATCATTTGTCTCACCTGTTTGGTGATCGGTTGCTTGTCCTTTTGAATTAACCTTGTTATTATATTTGCTGTTTTGTTATATGTTTACAATTTTTAAATATAATTGCCATTATTGACGTTACAGCAAGTTTAAATGGTTTCACGTGTTTGGTAATCAGTTGCCTGTCTTTTAAATTGACTTTCGCTATTGCCTTCCTGTTTGACAGTATCTTTGTTAATTTTTTTAATAATGCCATTCTTGGTGTTAACGGCCATCAGCCGCGACTGTCGCTCCTTGTCTTAAAATTCTAATGTGGCAATTGCATTTTAGCAGTTCACCTTTGAGACCTTGATGATATTTTTCAGTATTTTAATAACTGTAGTTTGTAGGTTGCAACAAGTTAAACAATTCTTAATCTATTGCCATTAAGGCCTTCAGCAGTGAGTGTCGTTACTTGTCTTAAAATTTTAATTTGGCAATAGTATTTTTGCAGCGAGCTTTAAGACCTTGGCCACTTGTGTTTTATATTTTACTAACTGTAATTGTACGATTTAGCAAGTTTAATCAATTCTTAATTTATTGCCATTACGCCCTTCAGCCGTGAAACTATTCTTGAATTATTGCACTTATTTTAATTTGTTGTGGATTTTAAATAAATTGTGTGTGATTAAAAGAAAAGGCAACCAATAGTAACTGATTACGGTCCCGCCCACAAACGTAAGCGATTCCTGCCTTCCTTGTCCACCAAGTCTCACTTCGGGTTGTGGAACGATTGTACAGAGAGATTCCGTCACGCAAATTTACTGTTGATCATTTCAGGGTTATGACTTCAGCGCTGTAAGAAGAATTGTTAAAGCGTATAATTATGGACATCACTCAGTAGTGGAGGTAGTGTAGTTTCTCAATAGGCACTAAGAAACCAAAAGTACTACAATTCTATTCAACTACCAGTAAGAAACTAACTAAACTAGTAAAACATGAGCGTTGCAACTTACACATGACAGTACACCTTTCATTAAAAATCACACGACATATTGTTCCTACTTCATGTAGTGAGTCATATGGAATGGGCCCAAGGAAGGTTCTGACAGTTCAGGATATTAGTGATGCAGTCTAGCTAATGGTTATACGATTTGTATGCTCTGATTTCTGATGATAGACACCAGTGGTTTGATACAGCCCGTTGATATATTAACATCATAGAATTAATAATATGAAACATTGTGACTGGTTGCAATACAACGTATATCCTTTGTGGTAACACAGGCACGGAAAATGATTGTACCAATATTTATAGTGATTAGGCTTATAATAAGAGCCGTTCTTTAACCATGGTAGTCCTTCTTGTTCACCTTAGGGCACGTGGGAACACATAAACCACGTAAATTACCCATACTACGTTTTTCTCATTAATTTTTTGTTCACTGGAATCCTGGTCACTTTTTTCGCTTGTTACTAATGTTTCAGAACAGAAACACAAATTCTGACACCTCTAATTTATTATTTGCACATACGTTGCAACTTGGTTTCATTTATACTTGTGCAGAACAAACTACCAATGCCCTGAGTTTGATTAGAAACATCCTGAATTCAAGAGAAGGGTAAAGGTTTCCCTCATAATACCTGTCTCGATGTATTACTACAGTACTTCCGTCCAACTACAAATCTGTAACACTGTACATTTGTCATCACTCCATCGCCTTTTGTTCCAGTGTCTTTCCAAGTATTTCCTGTTTCTCTCGCTCATCCATGCGATAAGTATTATTTTCTACATGATTTATCTTTCGGTACTGTAATTAGCGTTTCTTTCAGGACATTCGTCAGGCATTTTACATTATAAAAAATTATTCCTATCAGAATATCAATACGACACATTGTTGTACAATTCATTTCTTCCTGTCACTGTCAGTTATTTTATTGCTCTAAAATGTACGAGATTCAGGCAATAATTAAGGGTATTTTAATTCCACCTGTTTTGGTAGCACTGACTGACGGTATGCTTTAATTTTCCTTGTGCGTTGGCCGTGTTGTTTCAGTAAATATGTAGTGTTTTCAGGTAATTTTACTACGAGTGTCTCCTTGTCTGTATGGACAAATGTTAAGTGAAATTTATGAGGGGAACTACTTCTACTGATTCGTTTTTTTGTTATCGAAAGAGGATATGTCTGCTGAAATTATTCCCCAAATGCAGCTGCCCCAGACACTTAGATGTCATAGTCATTGTCGACCATTTGGCTACCTTGAAATTTTGTAAGACACACAACAAGAAATTATTCTGTTGGCGAAAGATAGGTTGTGATCCGTTTCATCCTTGTCTTACGATGCGATGAGATTTTGTGTTCGTTGAAATGTTTTGGATGGAAATCAGCACGAAAATAAACTGCTTAATTCACCAAGTACTGACTTTTGGTGTACTGCACAGTTTATGTCTCACACTACATCGCAGAACTGAAAGTGTCAATCTGAAAAATAGGAACAAAGAATGTAAACGTTTGGCCTTACAGTGTTCGTTTCTCTTACATGGATTCTTCATTCGACATAAGTCACCCAGTTACCGCCTATAAGGACTATATGGTTTAAAAAATTCATAATCATTCAAGTGAATTCAAAGCACCACAGTCAGCGTTTTATGTACGCAGACTGAGCGCAAACCCTGGATAGTAAAAGTGTTCGATTTGTATTTGACAATGAACACAACTGAAATATATAAGATAATTCAAGTTTAGGATAAAAATCATAGAGTATCTGTCCCCTTAAACTTTTGCATCAACATTCTGCACCAAGCCATCGCTTTCTTGCTACAACTTCATTTAAACACTGTGACCAATTATCATTCCATCGTTCATAGTTTATTATCTATAAATTGCAGTATTCTTTCCACTTTCAGACCTTTCTCGCGCAGGAAACGAGTTACTACATTTATCCCGCAGTCGGTTGGATTCTGAATGAACGGCATAAATGTACATAAACACGGGTGAATGTTCCCATTATGGGTAGCCAAGAGTAGCAAGTATTTAACGTACATGAGCGGATTGACGACCACAGCGCCACAGTGGTCGTATTTAAAAACGGTACGGGCTTAAAATAATTCCACATACATCTCGAACGTTGTGGGTTACGTTAGGCAGCCCGACGGCACAGCCCAGATGGCAGTATGGACGGCCAGGTAGGTGATTGTTGATGAATATGAGATTACTAACCTTTGTTACTTTGAATCCCAGAGCTACCAAGAAGTCTGTAACCAATTATTGAACTCACTTTCATTTGATGATCCCTGAGACTGGTCAAAAAGCTATCCCGTTTGTGCGTGATACCTAGCTATGGGAAGTTCTACTTCCCAGTTAGCCTACAAACAGGGACGGTGTAGTCATCTACATTTTATGGAATTTTCGATAGATGGCCTAGTATGAGCCTAACTTTTAGAGATATAATACTTGTGGATGTAAGAAGCGTGCACTCATTTGTAAAAGCTAGTGGAGTAGTCTTGAAACAACAGATAAACCGGTAAGATTGTAAAGTAGGCTGAATTTAGAGCTCTGTTACTGTATGCTTTCTAATGACTGGAGACATTGTATTAAAAAGTACAATCCCACCTGTCTAAACTGCGTTCCTATTATTTCTGGCCAACTTCTGCATATTATAAATAAAATAATGTCTATTAACAGACATTCTGTAAATGAACGGTAACGAAAAACCTCATAACAGTTCAGCTCGTTGTAACATGAGTGACTGTAGAGCAAAAAGTAATAAAACCACCATCATAACAGAAGAATATGTTATGTATAACATAATGGATGAACATTTTTTTATCGGTCATATTCAGTATAGGCCAAAACTGCAATGAATAAAAAGGAAACATACGCATTGTTTTAGATAAGCAGCCTCTTTCTCAGCAGAGAGATTCAATCACTTGAAAGTAAGTGGAATTAGTCTTAAACAAGACTAAAACTGATTCCACTGGGGCTACAAATTTTATGAAAATGTTACCATTTAGTAATACTCTATTTCGGCTTTTGAGGCAATATCAAATGATAAATACACTATTAGTTTAACAATATTTATGCACCACCCACGTCTTCAATTTGGTATATTTCATTCATTCATTCATTTCATTGTTGCCCTTATGGACAGTGTTTGAACTCGAAAATCACATGATGACACAATTTTCACTTCTTTCCTTTCTTCCTCTTCTCTTCCCAAAATCTCTTCATCCTTTGGCTGTGCTCCTGTTTCCTTTGCTCTGTCCATAACGTTCCTTTCTTCTTTCTCTCCTTTACAATAAATTTTGCACTCCTAACTTTGTTTCTGAAGTATTTCCTGTCTCCTATCATTTGCCTGTTGATCCCTATCTGCCTTAAGTCTTCGTCTATTTCATGATACCAATTTGTTTTCTTGCTTGAGCTGTTTACTACATCAAAAATTTTCTTTGTAAGTCGGTTGTTGTCCATTCTCTGTATGTGCCCATAGAAAGTTAATCTGCGTTTTCTGATCGCGTCTGTTAGTCTGTCAGTGTGCTGGTACAGCTCTTTGGTAGGTCGCTTCATCCATATGCCATCTCTGTGAATTGGTCCAAATATTTTTCTGAGAATTTTGCGTTCTATTTTTTCTGTGTCTATGATGCCTGATGCTCCAATTGTGGTTGTTTCTGACGCGTACAATGCTTCTGGTAATACAACTGTTTTGTAGTGCCTAAGTTTGGCCTGCCTCGATATGCTTTTCTTATTATAATGTGATCATGTGAGTTTGTATGCCTTCTGGAGTTTCTTCGTTCGTTCCATGTTAGCCGCCTTGTTTGATCCTCCCATTTGTATGTACTCCCCTAAATACTTAAATTTTTCGACTCTTTCTACGGATCCATATACCGTATGCATGGTGTGTACATTGTTGGTCTGTCGTTCCATATATTGTGTCTTCTCGTGAGATACCTGCAGACCTGTTTTGGCAGCTATTTCATGCAAGCATTCCAGTGCTTCCTTTGCCTCCTGTGTATTATTGCTGAGTATGGCTATATCATCTGCAAATGCCAGACATTTTATGATTGTTTTGGTTTCACGTGTTCTTCCCAGCTATATTCCTTTAACTTGTTCCTCCCACTGCTTGATAATTTTGTCTAACACCATGTTGAACAGGATTGGTGAGAGCCCGTCTCCTTGTCGGACACCTGTGTGTATGTGGAAGGGTTCCGAAATTTCTCCCATGAACTTAATCTTGGAGGTAGTGTCTGTAAGCGTCTGTTGTATAAGTGCCCTGGTTTTTCTGTCGATACCATATTCTTCCAGTACGTCAAAGAGTGTCTGTCTGTCTATGGAATCATATGCTTTTTTTAAAGTCCACAAAGGTAACTACAGTGTTTCTTGCCTGTCTGACTTTCAAAAGTGTTCTCAAGTTCCAGATCTGTTCGATGCATGATCTCCCTTTTCTGAAGCCTGCCTGGTATTCCCCAATTTGCAGATATGCTTGTGGTTCTAGTCTGTTTAATAGCACCTTAGAGAAAATTTTGTATGTAACTGGTACTAGCGAAATGCCTCTGTAATTGTTTGGATCTGACTTATCACCCTTTTTATGTAACGGATGGATCAATGCACATTTCCATTCCTCTGGCACTTTCTCTGTGATCCAAATTTCGGAGATAATCTTATGGATTTTTTTTGTGATGTTTTCATCTTGGAGTTTCTAGATCTCGGCGATAATACCATCTTCTCCGGCAGCTCTGTTATTTTTCATTTGTTTTATGATTTCCTCTATCTCTTCTATTGTGGGTGAATCAGAATCGGCATTAGATGTGGTCTTTTGGAATGTTAATTTTCCTGTAGGTTTTTTGCAATTAAGAAGTTTATCAAAGTAATGTTTGAGAATTTTACAGTTTTCTTTTGTGTTTGTTTCCAGGGATCCATCTGTTCTTCGGAAGCAGAGGCTAGGGGGTTGATAGCCCTTAATATTTTCTTTGAAAGTTCTGTAAAAATTTCTTGTGTTATTTCTTTTGAAATCTTCCTCAATTTCTTTTAGTCTGTTATTGTCATATGCTCGTTTTTCCCTTCTGATTTCCTTCGATGCTAGTTTCTGAACTTCGTGAAATTCTTTCCATGTTTCTGAATTTCTGTAGCTACTGAACTTGTCCCATGCTTGCTTTCTTCTCTCAATGGCTTCATCACACTTTGTGTTCCACCACCTATGTTTGCGTTTTCTAGGTGGTTGTCCCCAGCACATCGTCTTCTGAACTGCCTTCGCCAGATCTGTCCATGTGTCTATTGAGTGCCTATTAATTTCTTCAACGATTTTATCCCTGTTTATCTTCAAGTATTCCGGATCAGGTTTGACTATTTTGTTTTGCGCTGTCTGTTTCAGTCTTGGGATTGGCCTAATCTTAACTTGTAGCAAATAATGATCAGACTCGAAGACTCCTTTACGTGTTCTGACATTTAGAATTTCCCGCGAATTTTTCTTGGATATGGCCACATGATCAATCTGAAATTCTCCCCACACTGTGTTGGGTGCTTTCCATGTTGTAAGTTTTCGTCTTGGTTTTTGAAATTGTGTTGACATGATTTTGAGGTTAAAGTTTTGACAATATTTTATGAGGTGTTCCCCATTTCTGTTCGTGCGAATATGTGCTGAGTATGGGCCTGTTATTTCTCTGAATTTTCTCTCCTTACCAAGCTGCGCATTGAAATCACCCATTACAATTTTCACATGTCTTTCTGGTACGTTGTTAGTTACTTCCTCCATGTCTTCCCAGAAGTCTTCAATTTCTTGTGGCTTCTTTCTGTTATGGTCATTTGTAGGTGCATGTGCGTTGATAATTGTGTATGCTTTATTACCTGATTTGAAGGACAGTGTCGAGATACGTTCTGATATTGAATTGAAGTCTATGATGTTATCCATGACTGATTTGTGTACTGCAAACCCTGTACCAAACAATAATGGTGTTCCTCTTCTGACAGCAGGTTTACCTTTGTAAATCCTGTAATGTTCTGTGTCGAAATGGTTTTCATCTACGAAGCGCGTCTCTTGGATGGCAAGAATTTTGATGTGAAATTTATTTAGCATGTCTGTCAGTTGTTTTAGTTTTCCAAGTTTGAACAGAGTGTTTGCATTGAGAGTGCCAAGGTAGTGCTTGCGAAGAGGATTTGAGAAGCTCCGACTCTTCTCCTCATGATGTTCCTGGTCCCCCAGAATCCGATGACCAGGAAAGTCCAGTCCGTTGACTGGTCCCTGGGGTAGCGGATATCTTTCCATTTGTTCCATCATGATTACTTCAAGTTGAAGTTGGTTGTGGTGACCTTCAACAAGATCACGGTAATTGCAGACTTGATTGTTGAGATCAAGCCATATTTCACTGCCGCACCAACTAGGTAAACAGACGCAGACCACTAGTCGCTGGATACCAGAAGAGACACTAATGGTATATATATATATATATATATATATATATATATATATATATATATATATGTATATATATATATGCATCAACGGATGTATCAACACTTGTACATCACTAAACATAAGCGTTGAGAGGAAATTTCTACAGGATCTCAGACTTTGTCAAGGGTATACATTATAAGCGATTTGAGATTCTATCTCCATAAAATAAATGGTCACAGACGTCTTCACGCTGATAACTTAACTATAACTTAGAATCTCAACAAAGCTGTTAAAGTAAGTAGTTTTGATATTAACCTTCGACATAGCTTTTATAGATGCAACTGACATGTCGGGTACGCCGAAATAGAGGCCGATAACTCAGATTTACTCTCAATGTAGAAATTGTCTGTCGATGCATTTATCTATTAAAATACCTGTTCGGGGATGCAAAATTGAAAAACAACTACGAAGTAATATTGTTGATGCGCGTACATAGGCATTGCTTGACAGTAGTTCTTAATCCTAAACCAGTCTGTTATAAATTTTAATTTGCATCAAATGACGAATTCGCAGTTTTAGTCTTCGACGAATGTTTAACAGCGCAGTAAGGCGAGGTAAGGAACACAGTATTGGCAAATACCAAAGTAATCAACGGGATAACGTAAGGAAAGTACAAAATATGTTCGTGCATGAAACTCCCTGACACATTAAAACTGTGTGTGCAGGAGCCGAGACACTTCGGGAAGTAAATGTATGAGGACGGGTCCTGAGTTGTGCTTGGGTAGCTCAGTCGATAGAGCACTTGTCTACGAACGACACGGATCTCGAGCTCGAGTCTGGGTCCAGCACACAGTTTTGATCTGCCAGGAAGTTTCATATCAGTGCACACTCCGCTGCAGAGTGAAAATTTCGTTCTGGTAACATCCCCCAGACTGTACCTAAACCATGTCTCCGCAATAATCCTTCTTCGAAGAATGATGGTCTTGCAAGGTTCGCAGGAGAGCTTCTGTGAGGTTTGGAAGCAGGACACGAGGCAGTGGCGGAAGCAGTTATAAGATTCAAATGGCTCTGAGCACTATGGGACTCAACTGCTGTGGTCATAAGTCCCCTAGAACTTAGAACTACTTAAACCTAACTAACCTAAGGACATCACACACATCCATGCCCGAGGCAGGATTCGAACCTGCGACCGTAGCGGTCGTGTGGTTCCAGACTGTAGCGCCTTTAACCGCTCGGCCACTCCGGCCGGCATTTATAAGGAGGGGTAGTGAGTCGTGATTGGATGACTTAGTCGGTAGAGCACCTACCCGCGAAAGACAATGGTCCAGCACATAGTTTTAATGTTTTAGGAAATTTCATATCTGAGAACACTTCGCTGTAGAGTGAAAATTTTATTCTAGCAACAGTCGTACCTGTTGTACTCGCCACTGGATACCCCCAGTCCCCCCCCCCCCCCTTCTTGTTGCTATTAGCAGCCAGTGATGTGGCTGCGTGGAAGACATGTGGTGTGTCGAATGCCGTTAACATCATCGGCCTTTTGCGACCTCGCACTTAAGGGGTTCCTTGTGAGTGATTATCGCCTTTGTCTGTCCAAGTGGCTTAGGAATACAGTGACTGTTTGCTCCTATAACAGCTGGTTGGACGTATGTTATGATTTGTAGCGTCAGCCGAGCCTGCACGATGTGATCAGACTCTACAAAGTTGGGAATTAGGTCTGTCCATCGACTAGAAACTTGTGTTGTGGCAGCTACTCTTACGGGGGTGGTAGTGTCGCAGTAGTGTCGTCAGATGTGACTATTCTGAAAAGATTTTGGTACTCTGCGAATTTTTATTCGACTGAAATGAAAGAGAAACTTATATGACTGTGTGTGCAGTCGTAAACAACAACGATCAGGGGAAGATCAATCACGTTTCATCCTTTCGGTGTGCCTCATTTAAACGTATATTACAGCAACGGCGCCACACATGCGGCCTGCGCTGCCGCCACGACATACTGGGAACAGCAATAGATTACTGCGTCGATTAATCGAGCCGTGTGGAAATAAACGGTGTCCGCGCACGCAAGCGGCCAGTTTTTGCAGGCTGCGGGTATTAGTGACCGCGGGCGTCCATTCCACGGTAATTGGACGCTGTTTGCGAAGCACTGGCCGTTGCCGCTGCCGCTGCCGAATGCATTCGCTTTGTTTGCCACCTGCTAGAACTCCCTACCATAAAGTCTGACTTGTTTGTCCTGCAACCGGACCTCGTCGAAACATCGTTAGTAATGTACATTTTGGCGATTTAAGCTATCATACATCACAAGGACGCCATATCCGTTAATGGAACTTTGCAGGAAATGCTGTAACAAATTTATCTCTCATTATTTTTCCTTCTCCTTCTATTAAAAGCTTTTTTGTCGCTTGCCAACAGTGACATCTTTATTATGAACCTGAAGTTCTATTTTGTTTCTTTATTCCCGTTTCTCTAAACTTTTCAGTGGTGACATCGCTTCTAAAAGATCGTAAAATTTGGTAGTCAGTTTTCACCTGAGCCACATACCTGCTTACACTGCCTCGTCGTCGTACTATACCAGTAATTACCGATTGTCAAGTAAAAATGTTATTACTCATTTCTGCATAAAACTACTGCAGGCCCTGGGGGAAGCTCTAGTATGCTGTGTAACTTATGTCTGATACATACACACTAAATAGTGCTGTGTCCCTTTATGTTGTAAGTAGCACGTATTAGGGAAGAGTTTGTTACATTGCATTACAGTATAAATAATACTTATATGACCTGATATTATCAGAAAATGGGAACAGTGACGTAACACATTTTCAAAAACGAGTCTTTAACTGTCGTACATAATTTTTCAGTTCTTGAAATGGGAAACAACATAAACAAAAAATACTATAACAATTTTCAGTTGTCCATCCAGCCATCCTCAATCTGAAAGAAGCAGCAGAAACAGAAAATTGCTTTGCGAAAATTGATTTACATAGTCTAAAAGAATATACATATCACAATGTGAATAAACTGACAAAAACTAATCACATACCAATAATGATACAGATATAGCGCCATCGTATACAGTAACGTTGCACCAGAACGTCTGCATGTCTTGGTAGTACATAAGAAATGAAAAGCCGTTGTGAGATGAACAGGAAAAATAATGAGTTTTACGGGATTAGAAAAATAGGAAAGCAATGAACATAAAACGTGTCAGTGTCATGTAAGATCTAAATTAATAAAGTACCATTTATATCAGCCAGATAAAATTGTGGTTTGAAACCTATAGTGACACAAGAAACAAACAATTTCATTATAAATATTAAAATAAATTAGCATAAAACATGGATAGTAGTAAGTATAGGGACATACAAAGCTTATGAAATTAGCTGCTGAGTCTAATACTTTTACACTTCATCGTTGCAAAACGCTTCTTGTTAAAACAAAGAAGATGGAATATACAAGTCTGCATACCAGACCAAATACTATACGTACGTGTGAAGGCCAATCATGAACTGCAGGATAAAACCGGATGGTGGCACACGACACACTGCTGCAAAACTGAAACGTATTATATAAGAGAAATATTATTCTATATTAAACTGTAAAAGTAAGGATTAAGAACAAGAACCAAAAGACAAACGTATCTGACGATGTAACACTAAAATCGCAGTGATAAAATTCATGTCCACTAAAGTTGTTAATAGGGCACAATATATTTTAATTATATTGAAATCCACGGAGTACAAAATAAGTGTAAACATATGATTACAGAATGACGGACTGAAGAACAAAACACAAAAATTTTAAAAAGTGCTGAAACACAGCCTTTGTAGATGAAGCGCTATCTTTCAGTATGTGACGGCAGCGAAGACCGTAGTCGAACGCGCGTAAGCGGATAGAAGGAGGAAGAAGGAAAAGCGGGTCACAGTCGCCTGGGCCAGTGACAAGACCAACGACTCTCCAGCACTCACCAGCCAAACACAATTAAAGGACATCATCGAAAATATTGATCAAGTAACCTTGGTTAAATTCTTGCTCTTCATTTAGGATAAGATCACTGTTCTTTTTCTCGCATCTGTAAATATCTAGTTCCACCAATAACTCAAGCATCCTTTCTATGTTCCCATGGTGCAGCATCCCCATACCAAGACCAGTGTCCTTTATTTTCATAGTAGGTATGCTCCCTAAAGTGAGAATCAAACGAACTGCCCGTCTGGCCCATGTAGTATTGACAGCAATCGTAAAATTTAGTATTACACATTCCTAATTTGTTAAATTTATCGCGTTTTTGACCAATTCGAGGTAGCTAAGGCTTGTTTTAATTAGCCATTTGGTAGGAACCAAACCTGCGTTGTCCTTACGAAAACATTGTTCATTCTCATGCCAGACACGACTGATATGGGCCATAGCTAGTAAACGCCGTAGCTACGCCGTTAGCATTTGGTGAATGCCTCTGTTTTTTTTTAAATTTATTGTAAACATTGGTAGCATCAGTTCTGTTGTACCCATTCACTACTTTGCCTTGTTTTCAGATATCAGTTTCCTTGCCGACTTCGTCTTGTATGGATAACCGTACAAGCCGATGGACCAGAGAATGAAACAAAGCTCTCTTGTAACATTGTGGATGAAAAGAATGAACATTAACTAGAAATCAGTACATGTCGGATTCTTAAAAATCCCCACTACAAGTAGAATACTTATATGTTTGTATGTTGGCAGCACTATAGACTGTAATTAATATCGGTGACAGCGCTCTGCGTCCTCGGTAAGAGACTCTGTGGTCGGACGAACTACCAGTAAGCAGTTCTCGAGCGGACGCCTTGAACATGTGTCATTCGTGGAGACTCAGTGTTGGCAGGACATGCATTGTAAAGTGATGATGGATGTTGTTGGTAATGTTTGGGTAGTGGAATTATTGACGACTATACAATTTTTGGAACTGGATGTCACATGAATAAGGTAAAACCTGCTAAATACATTGTATGCTCTTCAACAAAATGTTTCTTTTGCTAACCATATGCCTTCTAGTAGTTAGGTCGCCTTGTAATTAGAATTCTTAGATTTAGCTGGCTGTAGTTGCTGTTTGGTGTAATTACTGTAGTTCGTGTTATGAAGATTTTCTGTGAGGTAAATGGCTTATGGAAAGTGTGAGTTATTGCCAGGATTTCTTCCAATTCCGGACCACTCTTTTGGGTTAATTATCTGCTGTCACGTTGTCATTGCAGGGTAGTCAGACTGAGTTGCGCTTGTATATAGAGCGTAATAAATGAATAGGTTAAATTGTCACTGTCAGGGAAAATTCTGTAGCTCAGTGTTGAAATGATAAAAATAAGGAACGAGACAGTAGATTTAGTTTCACTCAGCAGTTCAAGTAAACACAAAGAAGTTTCACCTACTCAGTTATTTCGGTAGACCAAAATTAAGAAGTTTCACCTGTCGACCCTTAGCTGAGGATACTTCACTGGAATCATCTGATTTTCTTGTAGTTTGAATAATTAGCACATGATTAGAAATTAGTTACTGTTTAGTGCTAGCGCGTAATTGTGTATATGGAACTTCCTTTGTAGTTGTAGTTTCTTATTGTTGTACTGTATTGTCATGAGCAAAGTACTTGTGGCATGCATGTGAATGTGGACTAAGTATCTCGCAGTCGTTTTGCAACTAATTAGATATTGATTACTCTCAGTGTTGTTTTAGTGTGTCTTCCTATTTTTTCTTTTCAAATTGCTTTTTGTGTGTAATTGTGTGAAATAGTGGGATAATGGTGGCGGGTGAAAAGCGTAAAACTAAGCTGCAAAGCAAAGTGAGAAATGACAACGAGCGTAGCTTGTTAGCGCCACTTAGTAACGAATTGACAAATGTTCAAGACAATTATTCGGTAACAGTTGATGGTGACATGGACCATACAGTAAATAACAGGGTAGAAATGGAAACAATCAGTGAACAGGGAGCTATTGTCGCTCATTAGGTCGGTAACAGTTCGCCTCAGGAATGCGAAATACACTGGCGTCAATACACTTTTCTCAATTAATTCAAGACACACTCTCTGCTTTTCAAAATGCGAATATTTCCGGTTCAAACACACTGACGAAAACCATGTAGTAACATGTTTCAGTCACTAATGCACTGTTATTACAATTAATTGAAAAATTTCATCAAACAGAGAACAAAATCAGGAACGAATGCAGCAGGAAATGGAACAAAATAAGGAACGAATAGAGCAACAAATGGAACAAAATCAGAAACAAACACAGCAAAAATTCAAAAGTTAGATATAATTGACGAAATTAAACAAACACTTGAACAAACACGTGAAGATTTAACCGCTGAGATACAAAAACTCGAATCGAAATATCAAAACATTTCTGAAGATGTAAAAACACAAACTTGTGAGCATTTTCAACCTATTTTTTCGTGACATAAAAACACATTACAGCATCATGAAGCAGCCATAAAAAAACTGCTGACCATTGTACACGAAAATCACGACACCTTGCGGGCTAAAATTGACTCTTTGCATCTACCGATACCGTCACGCAACTTGTAAAAAATCAGGAAAATTTAAAGGACACAGTACAGTCATGACAACAGACCTGAATTAAAGGAGAACTGGTGTGATCCAAATAGGGCAGGGCTCGCTCGACAAGCTCATATTGTAGAAATTAGGCCTCCAAATCCCGGTAACAACGCGCGACAACAAAGAGATAATAGCCAATGTCTTAATCCACAGGCAGCCATAAAATAACTTATGAAGCTGACGACATAGCTGACGTGACTACCAATTACGTGAAAATGGTAGACATTAGGGACATTTTACTCCACGAACAAGACATGAAACAGAACAATACAAAGTATCATGTAATTCAAATAACAACAAACGACATAAAATTTGCGGGAATTCCTTGACTTCGGCAGTCCTATTTCGGTCATTAGCGAAATAGCTCTTAGTGAATCCAACAAATCGAACGACTGCTCCACACGTCCTTTACATAAGATTAATTTACAAGGTGCAATTCTTTGAAAAAGTGTAGATGTACGCCAACAAACTAATGTAGAATTCCTTTGTCAAAGCCACAGATTTATTGTTAAGGTTCTTATTATTCCATTACTGTAGAAGGAGATTATATTAGGTGTACACTTCTTTAATGAGTATAAAGCAATTTTAAACTTTCACAATGCTGAAAGAAGTTTAGAGAAACAAGTCAATCGCTTTGAAGTTGGAACATTGGCTTTCAAACCATGATAAGGAAATCAATCAGCTTTGTCTTTCGTCAGATCGTAGTTTGATGCTTTCGACGGGAATTTGACACTAATAATCATTTTGCAAGTACTGACAGGAATGATATTGATGACGTATTAGATATTAACGTCTAAATTCAGAAAAAATTCAGACAATTGAGAACTGTAATGACACTGATAGGCAGGACCTGATTGACATCTTACAAGCACTTTCCAAAATTTTTACTCATAAAACATTAAGAATTAAAGGATTTCAATACAAATTTCGCGTTCGTGAGCATACTGAATTTTGCGTCAGACCATATCTAATTCCGGCATGTTATAGGGACCATGTTAGAACGGAAATACAATCTATGCTTGACGAGGGCATTATTGAACCAGCGGTATGCTCATACAATAGTCCATTACATGCTGTTGAGAAGAAAAACGGATCGATCAGGCTTCTCTTACATTCTAGACAGATAAATACCATAATCATCCCCGAAACAGACAGGCCGCTTACCCATTGGCAGAATTTCTTCAAAATTTCAGGGGCGTAAGGTGTTGTCTTCTATTGATCTCAGATCCAGCTTTTATCAAATTGAATTTCATCCAGAATGTAGAAAATATACAGCTTTTCTCTGTTTCAGCGTTTGTTATCAATTTCGGAAACTTTATTTTGGTTTGAACATTTCTTCGGAAGCATTCATTCATGGGCTAAATTCCATATTACCTTAGTTCTTAAAACAAGACATCACCTCTTACGTGGACGATATTTAAATAGCAGAAGCCTCTTGGGAACAATATAATCGTATCCTCAACAGTTTCTTACATATTTTTCCTGAATCTGAAATTACAGTTAACTTGGAAAAAAATGAATTCGGTAGAACAGAGGTGAAGCTTTTGGTCACATTATTTCTTCTGAGGGCATTCTGTCGGATCCTGAAAAGTTGGAAGCAATCAGACCATTCCAGTTCCATTCACAAAAAGATAAGTTCGCAGGGTTCTAGGTCTCGTGAATTTCTACCGTCGTTTGCTTAAGATACAAATTCTACTAACTCCATAACTTTGTTGTCTCACTGGAAAAACACTTTTTTTTACTGGGATTTGATTCTTTGAATGAAGCGCTACTTAACGCGCCAATCTTACCTCACCTGAACTTGTCACAGGATTTCTGCCTTAGCGTGGATTCTTGTAAAGTTGGTGTTGGTGCCTATTTATTTCAAGAAGCCATATAAAATGACATTATTGTTCAGAAAACCAACGCTTTTGCTAGCCCCATGCTACCAAAATCTAAGAAGCTTTTAAAAAATTTCGTCACTTTCTTTCTGGCAAACATGTAAAAGTATTCATCGAGCATTACAATTTCTTATGTCTTCAAAATTAAATCATGACAAATTGAAACGTTTGTCATTGTTTCTGCAAGAATTCCGCTTCTCAATAATCTACATTCCTGGCACGGAAAACATTGTTGCGGATGCAATGTCAGGTGCACCAGCTGGCCTTAAGAAAAGCAACATAGAAGCTAACCGTGAGAAAAATTTCAGTATTTTTACTTTCAAAAGGTAGCCTTTGAAAACTTCGTCACAGAATCCTTGAAGGACATTGCTAATGAGAAAGGCAAGGATCCGATTTGGAAAGATATTGAAAGTAAATGGCATGAAAAGACACACACACACACACACAGATTCGTCATTATTATCAGGTTAGAAACAACATACTCTTCAAACGTTGCACTGTTGGTGACAAGCTGTGGGTACTTTGTACTCCTGACGATTTTGTTAATAAACTGATCTGACACATTCATTTCAGCTACGCACATTTTCGACCACGAAAATATCATGTTCTTCAGACGACACCTTGTTTTAACAACGTGGATAAGATAATTAGGAGAGTCCTGTCTATTTTTAAGATTTGTCAAAAAGCTAAACCATCCACCATCTCACATAGTGCTCCATTGTTAATTTACCCTCGATATGTTGGGGAAAACACATGTTCAGTTCCGGAAGCACGTATAAAATATCATCCGAAATTGTGCTAAACTCATGCTCTGAAAATTATTTCGAGCAGTTAGTTCATGAGCCCACGCGAATAGTAAACGTTTGTGAAAACACACTTGACCTCTTAGCAACAAATAATCCTGAGTTAATTCTTCTTCTTCATGTGCCGTCTCCTCTAAGAAGGTTGGCTGTCATCATGGCAATTTCTGATCTTGATTTGGCTGATCTAAGGAGTTCTGACGTTGAACAGTTGTACCAATTTTTTAAATTGTCAATCCAGGATGTCCGTCTTCTACCCCTCGTTCTCTTCCCACAAATTTTCCCTTCTAGTATTATTTGCAATATTTTGTAATTTACTCCCCTAATAACATGGCCTAAATATTGTAGCTTCCTTACTTTAATAATTTTAATTAATTCTTTTTCCTTTCCCATTCTTCTTAGGACATCTTGATTAGTAATCCTCGACACCCAACTAATTCTAAGTATTCTTCTATATGCCCACATTTCAAAAGCTTCTAAACTGTTCATGTCCTTCTTTTTCAATGACCACGCTTCCATTCCGTATAATAATTTTGAGAATACATAGCATCTTAGCAACCTCATTTTTGTGTTTAAACAAATGTCTCTCGAACAGAATGCATTTTTCATCTTATTAAAGACACTTCTGGCCTGTCCTATTCTCGATTTAATTTCTTCTGAGCTTTCAATCTCCTCATTTACAATTGTTCCGAGATATTTAAATTTATGTACTTGATCGACTCTTTCCCTATTGATTGTAAGATTTTCTTGTTGGTGTGTTTTAGATATCACCATGAACTTAGTCTTGCTTACGTTAAGAGTCAAGCCAAATTCTTCACTTTTTTCTGCGACTTTGTCAAGAAGTAATTGTAGATCTTTGAGGTTTCCAGAAAGTAGTGCAGTGTCATCAGCAAACCTAACATTGTTAATGTTTAGCCCATTCACTTTAATGCCAGCTATTTCATCTGATAGAGCTGCCTGGATTATGTCTTCTGAATACATATTAAACAATAAGGGTGAGAGAACGCAACCTTGTCTCACACCCCTCTTTATTTCTATATCATTCGATAACTCATTTTCTACCTTCACGGTTGCGGTTTGATTGTGGTAGAGGTTATATATAATGCGGATGACTTTCTTATCAAGTGTTTTCTTTTCTAACAATTCTATGAGATGATCATGACGAACTTTGTCAAATGCTTTATTATAATCCAGGAAGCACACATATAGTGGCTGGTTAACCTCCATACATCGTTGCGCTAATATGTTAAAAGCAAACAATGCTTCTCTTGTACCGAGGGAACTTATAAAACCGAATTGTGTTTCACTTATACCTTCTTCTACTTTTTTGTATATTCGTGAGTTAGTAACGAGCATCAAAACCGATTCAAGGATTAGTAAACAGAGGGCTGTCGTAGCAAGATTGAATATTGTAAACCTCAAATCTTAAAAAAATAATCGAAAAAAATAACTATTCAGAAAAGCAGATAAAAATTCACTTGACATCTCCCTGAGAGACAATCTCCACTCATTCCACATTAATATTATAAGTGTAGCCCAGATGTGGTTTAAATTCTAAGAAATTGTATCGGCAGCAATTCAGAGATTTATATCAGATAAATTAACAAACGACGGAGCTGATCCTCCTTGGTACACAAAAAGGGTTACAACACTGTTGCAGAAACCACGAAACAAACATGCCAAATTTAAACAGACGCAAAATCCCAAGTTTGGCGATCTTTTACAGAAACTCTAAAGTTATCACGGACTTCAATGAGAGAAGCTTATAACACTTTCCACAACGAAACTTTGTCTCGAAACCTGCAGAAAATCCAAAGAGATTCTGGTCGTATGTGAAGTATGTTAGCGGAAAGAAACAATCAGTGACTTCTCTGCGCGTTAGTAATGGAGATACTGTGGAAGAGCCTTCCGAAACGCCTTCACAAAAGAAGACGAAGTAAATATTCCAGAATTCGAATCGAAAACAGCTGCCAACATGAGTATCGTAGAAGTAAATATCCTCGGAGTAGTGAAGCAACTTAAATCACTTAATAAAAGCAAGTCTTCTGGTCCAGACTGTATACCTCTTAGGTTCCTTTCGGAGTATGCTGATGCATTAGCTCCATACTTAACAATCAAATAGAACCGTTCGCTCGACGTAAGATCCGTACCCAAAGACTGGAAAGTTTCATAGGTCACACCAATATTCAAGAAAGGTGGTAGGAGTAATGCTTATGCAATATCGTCTCAGTTATGTGACTGGATTTGTGTTTTCCTGTCAGAGAGGTCACGGTTCGTAATAATTGTCTGAAAGTCATCGAGTAAAGCAGAAGTGATTTATGGCGTTCCCCAAGGTAGTGTTATAGGCCCTTTGCTGTTCCTTATCTATACAAACGATTTGGGAGACAATCTGAGCAGTTCGGTTCGGTTGTTTACAGTTCGGATTTTTGTAGATAACGCTGTCATTTATCGACTACGAAAGTCATCAGAGGATCGAAACAAACTGCAAAACGATTTGGAAAAGATATCTGAATGGTGTGAAAAGTGGGAGTTGACCCTAAATAACGAAAAGTATGAGGTCATCCACAAGAGTGCTAAAAGCAAATCGTTAAACTTAGGTTACACGATAAACCAGTCTAATCTAAAAGCCGCAAATTCTACTTAATACCTGGGCATTACAATTACAAACAACCTAAATTGGAAGGAACACAAAGAAAATGTCGTGGGGAAGGCTAACCAAAGACTGAGTTTTATTGGCAGGACACTTAGAAAATGTAACAGACCTGCTAAGGAGACTGCCTACATTGCACTTGTCCATCCTCTTTTAGAATACTGCTGGACGGTGTGGGATCATTACCATATAGGACTGATGGAGTACATCGAAAAAGTTAAAAGAAAAGTAGCCCACTTTATATTGTCGCGAAAAATGGGAGAGACAGTCACAAAAATGATACGGGATTTGGGCTGGACATCATTAATTGAAAGGCGATTTTCGTTGCGACGGAATCTTCTCACGAAATTCCAGTCACCAAACATCTCTGAATGAATTTTATCCATAGTGGATGCTGTCAAACTCCGTCAAATGCTGCCTTACTACTTACAATTGTCCCACTTGTATCTGTGTAGACACCAGCAAATAATATTTTTGTATTTGTAGAGTGATCTCCAAAAGTACAAACATGTACATGAATGTATAAACACCTGAAGATGGGCGCAAGCCCGAAACCGGTCGTGTGAAAATAAATAACCTTCTATTGTGACTGGTAGTAGATAATTTTCTACACCTCATAAAGGAACAGTCACGGAGTTCGACAGCATCCACTATGGATAAAATTAATTTAGTGTTACCTGGCTAGGTATTACGAAGTGTCAATGTATTCAAAACATGTAAATCCAAGATGATGAAGACCATTCAAGCAATCAAATTCAACAAAAAGTGCCATTTGTCTAAAGTAATACCGAACTACATTAAAATTAATGTTAGGAGCCACACTAAGTCAGCCAAAATAGCAAAGTCAAAATGTGAAACTGTTTGGTTAAAAACTGAAATCCAATCATTATACAAGCCTAAAGATGCCCTTAAGAAACAAATGATCAAACTCCACTTGGCACTAAGCAACTCCTTGACTCAAATACAATTTATGTCTATTTTAGATAATATTAATGACCATGTGTACAAAGAACAACTAGTAGTGTCAACTAGACATAATCAGAAATAACTTACTCTTAACCCTAACAAACTGCAACAACTACAATCTCCTTCCACATGAGAATAAAGGTTTTACGATAGGGTGTTTAATTCAACCACCATATCTTTTGACAAAAATGAAACTGAATTACTTGAGAAGGGTCTCAAATACAATATGCCACCTTTACTCACTGATAGCAATATCAAAGAATTAATTGTCTGCTCTAAAATGGCATGTGACTCAGCTAAAATAAATAATAATGAAAAGATTAGTATTGGGCTGCAAGTTAACAATATCATTCACAAAAACTTACAAAATCAAAAATCAAATAACTGTGATTCCAAACTGCTCAGAAATATTAATAGAAAACTATCTGAAAACAAAGCTCTGGTAGTCAAATCTGATAAAGGGAACTCAGCTGTTGTTATGTATGAATCTGAATATATCAACAAAACTCTAAAATTTTTCCAGAATAATAACATATATGAAATACACAATGACCCCACACCCAAACTTCAGGCCCAGCTTAAGAAACTACTGAAATCTTCTGACTTCCTTTTATCTGACTCTGATGTTCTAAAATGCCTTGTCATGAACCCATCTGCACCAAAACTACGTTCGCAACCAAAGATTCACAAGGAAAGTGGCCCTATATGCCCCATAGTCAACCCAAGAAACAGTCCAGCATATTTTATCAGCAACAAACTTAAAGACATTCTTAGTAACTTTTACACCTATGAAAACAATTTTTCAGTTAAGAATAGCTATGAACCTATTGAGCGCATCAAAGACTTACCAATACCGGAGGGTGCCAAATTTGCTTCAATGGACATAGTCGACCTTTACAGAAACATTCCTGTACATGACACTATTCAGATAATTAGCAACAACCTATTAAAACACAAAAAGCTATCCAAAGCTGAGATATGTGAACTCATTGACCTGCTAGAACTAGTCCCATCACACAATTATTTTACTTTTAATAACAAAATGTATAAACAGGAAGATGGTCTTGCAATGGGCAATAGTCTGGCAGGAATACTTGCAGATATTTACATTAACCACATAGAAAATAAATTTTTCAGATGAGATAGTTCACTTGAAAATGAAATAATAAACTACAAAAGGTATTTGGATGATACTATTCTCTTGTAAAATGGTACAACTGAAAAGATTGAGAAACTTGCTAAAGGCCTCAGTAGCATGCACAACAACATCAAATTCACTGTAGAACATCAAGTAGATAAAGGCATCAATTTTCTTGACCTTACAATATCTAATGTAAACAACAGACATGCCTTCTAGATTTACAGAAAACCTGCCACTAGTGACCTTGTCATTAACAACTCCTAATGTCATCCAGCACAACACAAAATGGCATTCTTCAGATCCACACTTAATTGTATACATAAAATCCCACTGAGCCCCCATGATGAACAAAAAGAAATTAACATTATAGAAGAAATTGCATGGAGAAATGGATACAACCCAGATGTAACTTATTAACTGAACAACAAAAACAAAAAGAAACAATGCACACCTACTAAATCAGATTCACAAGAAGGAAAAAACACATTTGCCCGCATAACATTTATAGGTAAAACTTCATACCAAATTGCCAACCTCTTTCGGAAAACTGGTACTCAAATTTCTTTCATCACTAACAACAAGCTACAACAGCACATCATCCACAACAGTAAGACAGTCAACCAATGCCACCAAAAATCAGGTATTTACATTCTTTTATGTAACAATTGCCCTAGGTCTACAGAGGCCAAACTGGAAGGAGTTTCACTATAAGATACCGTGAGCATATGGATGCCTTCCGGCTAAATAATTTTGACAAATCCATCTTTGCAATGCACCTAAAAGACTATGGTCACTCAGCTACAGCCATTACAGAAAACCTACAAACACTACAAACTGTGAGCAAAGAAAAGAAAATGAATATGCTCGAAGAGCTAGAAATATATATCCACAGCTCTAACTCACCAGACTTTGTTCTCAACGAACAAGTGGTACTTGCAAACAAATCCTATCTTCACATACTTCATGAAATATTCAAAAACAAAAAATAATTATCCTCTGATAGAATAACAAAGTAATATTCTATAGAAATTCGATGTAGCAGTCATACAACAGTCCAAGTGTGATTATTGTAATCTGTAACAGTCATATTGTAAGCACAAGCTGTAACTGGCATTGTATAGTGCGTAATAGCTTTCAAAATTTCATGTGTGTAATATTAATGTACCTCCTAGATGTAATATCTCTGAGAACAGTGTGGCTCAAAATAGTTCTAGCTGTCATTTTTTAATTTGTGATAGCTGTGAGTAATTTCATATATATGACAACATTGTACTTCCTAGATCTAATCTCTCCAATAAAAATGTGAGAAAAAAAAATCATAATGTGTATCAAGAAATGTCGCAGTCTATACTAGCTATTTAAATTTCTATTTTGTAACACCCTTGCACTTACTGTGGCTAAGTTCTTTGACAATAACCTACAAGTTCCTGTACGAGCAACATCTTTACATCTGCTACATCTAAGTTCTTTGTCCACAGCCCACATGTTTGTATGTAAACATAGTGTTTTTCACGAGTGCACATCATAATAGTGTAATATGAAGCTATACTTGGGAAAACTGAAATATGGACGTGAAAAAGACCATAAGTGTGTACCTAAATGGCAAAACTATCACCACAGCATAGCTGTAATAACGGTGCTTCATCTTTATGTAAGTACAGATATATTTTCGTCAAATGCTGCCTTACCACTTACAATTGTCCCATTTGTATCTGTACAGTCACCAGCAAACAATTTTTTTTACTTATACAGTTATCTCCAAAAGTACAAACATGTACATGAATGTATAAACTCCTGCAGGCAGGCGCAAGCCCGAAACCGGTCGTGTGAATATAAAGTACCTTTTATTGTGACTGGCAGCAGATAATTTTCTACACCAAATTTCTCCTTTGAATGCGAAAATATTTTGTTGACACCGACCTACGTAGGGAGGAACGATCACCACGATAAAATAAGGGAAATCAGAGCTCGTATGGAAAGATATATGTGTTCATTCTTTTCGCGCGTTATACGAGATTGGAATAACAGAGAACTGTGAAGGTAGTTCGATGAACCCTCTGCCAGGCAATTTAATGTGATTTGCAGAGTATCCATGTAGATGTATCCTATTATTCCTACTAGATTAAAAGAATTAGTTGCTGTTGACCTTCTGCGACCCCTTGTTAAAACGTTGAATGGATTATGAAAGAAATTAATACGCTTTGCAGACTTTATTGTCACAGGAAGCATGAGTATTGGGACAGGACAGATACACTTATTTCAAAACGTACTGAATGGAATGCCTCATGATCCACTGCTTTACCACCTATTTTGGTACTGAAGTATGAGGAACCACCGAACAAAATCAGAGAGCTTGTATCTTTCCCGAGTACATGTAAATTTCGACATAAAGACATAACTGATTTGGCTATTAAAAATATAAATTCCGCAGCAGGGAAAGGGAGAAAACTACACGGTAAGACAAATGCAAAGAAACTAAATTTTGGTCAAAAAGAATCTCATTAAAGAAGAAACATTTGCGTGACAATTTCTTTCTGATTTACAAAGGACCTTACAGGATCCGACGTATACTGCATGATAATTGCGTTGAAGTTGAAATTCTGCGTGCGGAGAAAAGTAAAGTATTACACAACATTTCTCTTGTAAAACCGTTTATTGAGAAGTAATTTGCTTTCTCACTTTGTCTTTGCTATTAAATTTTTCACTTCAAGTTACTATTACGCTTTGTCACATTTGGCATGCGGCGATGTTTTGATGTTAACTATTTGGCCAAGAACCTATGGAAGATATTAAGACAGTAACTTCACAATTTCACTTTGATAGGGGACGGACGACACAGTCTTATTGTGTGTACACATTGCTTGTTAGTTGTACAACTACGTCACGACTATAAGGTTCACATTCTAGGAAAATATGATGCTAATGAGGCGTGGCTGGAACATTTTGGTTTACTTGAAAAAATATTTTATCTTTAAAGTGCTTTCTTAGAGGTCACAGATAACACAGTATTTAGTTAGTTAGACAGATAAACAGGTATATTACCACGCTACTAACGTGTCACACAACTTTCGTCATTACATTTACTCTGTATGTGCTTTGTCTTTGCACAGTCTCACATCAATACGTTACAGTACAGTACTTCAGTACAGGTCACAGCAATGAATGTAATAAGTACGACATTTATACGCATAGTACTTTACTTTTGTATATGACAAGGTAAGTACATCGCTTTCCGGAGAATTTTGCTTCTGGAGGACAATAACTACGACACTTGGCACGTTTTTACTGCTAAGCAACGACAGAAATTTTCTTACAGCAACAAGTATAGTTTAGTGCTACATTACATGCATTTGAGTGATTACTTTTGTACTTGGAACAACATTAGAAATATTTTTGAACTACAGTGAGACAGAAAAGTTTTTAAGTGATACATTCCATTCCACAGTTTCAATCTGTAAGTTACATTATCCCTCATGGGGATACGCCTACTTTTTGTACCATGCGTGTGGTAAGCGCAAGAAGCCCTAGCTAATATGGTATTTGCTTATACAATTTTATGCATTGGTACCATATTTCTCAAACAAAGAATTACACAGCTATATGTCCCTTAACAGAGACAAATAAACATTTTTTTACTATGTCCCTGACATATGTCTAAGTAATTACACGATGGGATTACTTTGCGTTTAGGATATGGTTCTTTGTCCGCATTTTGTGAACTGTTCACATATACATTAGGAACCATTGTGATATCGCGAGAGCCTTGAGTGCTGTATTTTGTATGTGACCTTGACGTAATGCTCTTCTGCACTGGGCTGTGCACTGGCCAGCAGGAAATATCCACTGCTGTGTTATCTCTCAACTTTAATGGTGACACTTCAGCCGCTTTTAAGCTCACTGCACTCCCACAAGCGCTTGTACAGCTATAGAAAAGAGAGGTCATGGACCCCACTGTAAGCATTTCTTTGCAGAACACAGGACAAGCACGTCATACATTATTACTTGTAAACATATGATTTCACTTCGGAGTTTGTACTTTGTGCTACTTACTGAACTGCTTATGAATTGATGGGAGATATTTTTACCTTTACACACCTGAGTATGACAAGCGTCTCTCTACGAGAGATGAGAAAATTTTTACTGGCCTATGAAATACCATACCCCTGTTGAATGGTGGTTTTATGTTTTCCTTTCTACATAATTTACTTATCTTATTTCTAGTTGTGTTGCAGCATTGGTTTCATAAAATGAAATTCAATGCGTATGCTAATGGGTACACTTTCTGTCAACAGATCCATTAAATAATAATTTTATGATCCACATTCATAAAAAAGAACACTTGGAAAGAAAGAACAATAAGAAGCAGAAGGAACTAGTAACAGGAACTTTTCTTTTCAAGGACTTGGTAATTTTTTGGTAGAATAAGTTGCTGTGGGGCACGACTTTATTGTTAAGATGTGACATAGTAAATTTCATATAGAAAATAAAATAAATCTTGAACCTCGTGCTGGCGATTTGCATAGTTTTGATGATCACAGATGCACACATGCTATTATAAGCTGCTGGCCGGTGTGGCCGAGCGGTTCTAGGCCTTTCAGTCTCGAACCGCGCGACCGCTACTGTCGCAGGTTCGAATCCTGCCTCGGACATGGATGTGTGTGATGTCCTTAGGTTAGTTAGGTTTAAGTAGTTTTAAGTTCTAGGGGACTCATGACCTCAGATGTTAAGTCCCATAGTGCTCAGAGCCATTTGAACCATTTTTATTGTAAGTTTACATGTAGTGTATATTTCCCTTACTTGCTTGGCTGTTTTTAGTTTAATATTTTTTCTCTTTGTGCTTTCTGATATTTAGGTAGATGTAATTGCATTTGATGCTGCTGTTTGTCACACAATGTCCTGATGAATTTCACTTTGTGTTACTGTGTTAAGCCTGTTTTACCAATGATTTATTCTTCTTGTTTCATGCATATTGCCTTATATTAGGTGTAATGTTGCATTTTATTTGATAATTTAGATACGCTGCCGCTTGCTTTGCCAATTAGCATTTTTGTAATTGTTGTGCTGCTGCACTGCCTCATTCTTTAGTTATATATCTGAACTCAGTAGATTTATGTTAGCTTAAGAGGGGGTATTCTATATGGGAAAATGAATTGTGAGGAGTTGGGAAAAATGCAAGATGTAAGAGAAAGGTTTGGCCTAAAAGTATTGCATAACGAGGAATATTTATTTTGAAACAGAAAATGAAGTAGTTTCGATGAAATACAGATAAATAGGATTTTTTTGTGGAAACAAATGATCAAGTAAGAGAGGTTAGGAGAAGAAAATGAAATTTTAGTTGAAAAGAAGTGGTTTTGGTTGGAAGTGAAACGGGTTTGAGCATAAAGTAAGTATAAAATGCTCACCACGAGTACTGCAGTACCAAACGTTACACTTACACTTTGACTCTTTACACTTGAAAACAGACCCTGCCCTTACCTCTTGTGTTATTCCGCTATGTTTATGCCTACCCTTGTGTGTCTGTGGCCTTCCTATCTCTGTGTGTTTACCTGATAAGATAAATGTGGTAGAATTGCTTTCCTTCTAATACTAGGCTATACATTCACTATGATAAGGAATACTGTTATCCTAAAATCTGACCTCTGTTTCTGTACCATGTTCTTTATGTTAGGCAGATGTTTAAACATTATTCTTTCTGCTATGACTCTACTGATATTCTTAATTTTCATTTATTTACTTCTGTCATAATTCCTTTAATACTCATTTATTTTTACCTTTATGCTTTCTGTAAAGACATTGTTACTATAAACGTTGTTTGTGTTATCATGTTCTTTACTATAATGATGTTTTCTTTACATTTGTAATTGAATTTGTATCCTGTAGAATTGTCATAGTATAGATACCAGTTCTTCACTTAGGTAAACAGTAGGGATTCATTTTACTGTACACATTTGTCTGTTGGTCAATGTATAAAATCACAGAGAATAATGACTGTGATTGTGCCTGCACATGTGTTGAAAATTCAGTGAGGGACTGGTTAACACCATTGCTGGTTCTAAGGATACTGCAAAAAAATTAGTGAATGAACAAGTGGTACTTCATGGACTTGCTACATTGTTCTCAAGATTCTTCAGCTGTGATTGTGTACCCACAGAGTCACAACAGATGGCTGCTGGCCATCTTTACACAGACTACAGTGGGTCTGCACCTTTGGTGGCCCACTACTACCATATTGTCTACAAGGACTACAGTGGGTCTGCTCCTTTGGTGGCCCATTACTACCATAATCTCTACAAGGAATACTGTGAGTCTGCTCTGTGGTGACCCACCAACTCTGCCAACATTCTTCAAGACTTCAACTGATTATGTTCTTGGTCTGCTCTGTTGTGGTCCATTACCAGTCTTCTCAACTGAAATCTTTATGTCAAGAGTCATCATTGTGTTTCCATGGAGAGGACAACACTACTTCTTCACGAATGCATTGTGGTCCACTACTTATGTGTGCATTTTCATTTACTGCTCATCCTTAGCGCATAAAGCTGGTATAGACTTCTCTTCTGCTGAATTAGAACTGTCTTTAGGGACTGTGAGGAGAATTTTTACTTTATTGACCAACAGTGTATTACTTACAATTTGTGTGCATCTGATCTATTTAATATTATTCATATAATAACAGAACCATGGACCTTGCCATTGGTGGGGAGGCTTGCGTGCGATACAGATAGCCGTACCATAGGTGCAACCACAACGGAGGGGTATTTGTTGAGAGGCCAGACAAACATGTGATGGCGTCCTCTTGGGCCAAATATTCTGGAGGTAAAATAGTCCTCCATTCGTATCTCCGGGTGGGGACTACTCAGGAGGATGTTGTTATCAGCAGAAAGAAAACTGGTGTTCTACGGATCGGAGCGTGGAATGTCAGATCCCTTAATCGGGCAGATAGGTTAGAAAACTTAAAAAGGGAAATGGATAGGGTTAATGAGGGAGTAGGTTTCATAATGAATAAAAAAATACGAGTGTGGCTAAGCTACTACAAACAGCATAGTGAACGCATTATTGTGGCCAAGACAGACACGAAGCCCACGCCTACTAGAGTAGTGATAGTTTATATGCCAACTAGCTCTGCAGACGACGAAGAAATTGAAGAAATGCATGATGAAGTAAAAGAAATTATTCAGATAGTGAAGGGAGATAAAAATTTAGTAGTCATGGGTGATTGGAATTTGGTAGTAGGAAAAGGGAGAGAAGGAAATGTAGTAGGTGAATATGGATTGGGGATAATAAATGAAAGAGGAAGCCACCTGGTAGAATTTTGCACAGGGCACAACTTAATCATAGCTAACACTAGGTTCAAGAATCATAAAAGAAGGTTGTATACCCGGAAGAATCCTGGAGATACTAAAAGGTATCAGATAGATTATATAATGGTAAGACAGAGATTTTGAAACCAGGTTTTAAATTGTAGGACATTTCCAGGGGCAGATGTGGACTCTGACCGCAATCTATTGGTTATGAAGTGTAGATTAAAACTGAAGAAGTTGCAAAAAGGTGGGAATTTAAGAAGATGGAACCTGGATAAACTGACTAAACCATAGGTTGTACAGTGTTTCAGGGAGAGCATAAGGGAACAATTGACAGGTATGGGGGAAAGAAATACAGTAGAAGAAGAATGGGTAGCTTTGAGAGATGAAGTAGTGAAGGCAGCAGAGGATCAAGTAGGTAAAAAGACGAGAGCTAGTAGAAATCTTTGGGTAACAGAACAAATGTTGATTTTAATGGATGAAAGGAGAAAATATAAAAATGCAGTAAATGAAGCAGGCAAAAAGGAATACCAACGTCTTAAAAATGAGATCGACAGGAAGTGCAAAATGGCTAAGCAGGGATGGCTAGAGGACAAATGTAAGGATGTAGCGGCTTATCTCACAAGGGGTAAGATAGATACTGCTTACAGGAAAATTAAACAGACCTTTGGAGAAAAGCGAACTACTTGCATTAATATCAAGAGCTCAGATGGAAACCCAGTTCTAAGCAAAGAAGGGAAAGCAGAAAGGTGGAAGGAGTATATAGGGCGATGTACTAGAGGACAATATTATGGAAATGGAAGAGGATGTAGATGAAGGTGAAATGGGAGATGCAACACTGCGTGAAGAGTTTAACAGAGCACTGAAAAACCTGAGCCGAAACAACTACTGACGGCCTTGGGAGAGCCAGTCCTGACAAAACTCTACCATCTGGTGAGCGAAATGTATGAGACAGGCGAAATACCCTCAGACTTCAAGAAGAATATAATAATTCCAATCCTAAAGATAGCAGGTGCTGACAGATGTGAAAGTTACGGAACAATCAGTTTAATAAGTCACGGCTGCAAAATAGTAACATGAATTCTTTACAGACGAATGGAAAAACTGGTAGAAGCCGACCTTGGGGAAGATCAGTTTGGATTTCGTAGAAATGTTGGAACACGTGAGGCAATACTGACCCTATGACTTATCTTAGAAGCTACATTAGGGAAAGGCAAACCTACGTTTCTAGCATTTGTAGACTCAGAGAAACCTTTTGACAATGTTGACTGGAATACTCTCTTTCAAATTCTGAAGGTGGCAGGGGTAAAATACAGGTAGCGAAGGCTATTTACTATTTGTACAGAAACCAGACGGAAGTTATAAGAGTCGAGGGACATGAAAGGGAAGCAGTGATTGGAGAGGGCGTGAGACAGGGTTGCAGCCTCTCCCCAATGTTATTCAATCTGTATATTGAGCAAGCAGTGAAGGACTGAAAAGAAAAATTCTCCAGTTTGATGAGTGGGTCCTAACACGACGTCATCCAGGTGAATGGCTGCACGAAACATGCACGGTGCTACAGACACAGGCCGGTGAGAGCTGTGGGGTACACTGAGTTGGGGGTTGCATGGTAATCGAGGGTATCATGACAGCAGTGAGCTACGTTACCACCACTGCGTACCGCCTGCACCACTTCATGCCTGAAGTCTCCACCTACAGTGGCGATAGCATCTTCCAACGAGATAACTGTCCTTGGTGCCAGGCCAGAATCGTGCTACAGTGGTTTCAGGTGCATTATAGTGAAATCACATTGTTGTCTTGGCCAGCAAATGCGCCTGATCCGTATCTACTGCCACACACAGCGGGCCCCAGCTGTGCCCCCGTAAACCACCATCCCGTAATCTGCGGGAACTACTTGAACTGTGCGTAGGCATCTGATGCCCCGTACTTCTTTAACCCACGCTAAGCAGAATCTCAATTGTTCTGTGTTTCAAAAGTGGAACAACACTCTACTGAGCCGGGGTCATAATGTCTTGGCTCATCGGTGTATACGCTAACCGTAGTACGTAATGATCCAGTACTTGCTATGAAACATATTTACAACGAATTCGTGCTAAAATTTTACAGTGTCATATAACGTCTACTATCTGGCCAGCGAGTCAGAGACGATTGTTGCACAATTATGCCGCGTAATTTTTCGAATACAAGGAATTACCCGAACTACACTACTGGCCATTAAAATTGCTGCACTACGAAGACGACGCGCTACAGACGCGAGATTTAACCGACAGAAAGAGCATGCTGTGATATGCAAATGATTAGCTTTTCAGAGCATTCACACGAGGTTGACGCCGGTGGCGAACCTACAATGTGCTGACATGAGGAAAGTTTCCAACCGATTTCTCATACACAAACAGAAATTGACCGGCGTTGCCCGGTGAAACGTTGTTGTGATGCCTCGTGTAAGGAGGAGAAATGCGTACCGTCACGTTTCCGACTTTGATAAAGGTCGGATTGGAGCCTATCGCGATTACGGTTTATCGTATCGCGACATTGCTGCTCGCGTTGGTCGAGATCCGATAACTGTTAGCAGAATATGGAATCGGTGGGTTCAGGAGGGTAATACGGAACGCCGTACTGGATCTCAACGGCCTCGTATCACTAGCAGTCGAGATGACAGGCATCTTATCCGCATGGCTGTAACGGATCGTGCAGCCACGTCTCGATCCCTGGGTCAACAGATGGGGACGTTTGCAGGACAACAACCATCTGCACGATCAGTTCTACGACGTTTGCACCAGCATGGTCTCTCAGCTCGGGGACATGGCTGCGGTTACCCTTGACGCTGCGTCACAGACCAGAGCGCCTGCGATGGTGTACTCAACGACGAACCTGGGTGCACGAAGGGCAGTTCTGTCCACAGCATCATGATGGTCGCATCCTTTTTTGGCGACATCGCGGTGAACGCACATTGGAAGCGTGTATTCGTCATCGCCATACTGGCATATCACCCAGCGTGATGGTATGGGGTGCCATTGGTTACACGTCTAGGTCACCCTGGCCAGCATATTCTCCAGATCTCTCACTAATTGAAAACGTCTGGTCAGTGGTGGCCTAGCAATTGGCTCGTCACAATTTGCCAGTTACTGCTCTTTATGAACTGTGGTATCGTGTTGAAGCTGCATTGGCAGCTGTACCTGTACATGCCATCCAAGGTCTGAGTCAATGCCCAAGCGTATCGAGGCCGTTATTACGAACAGAGGTGGTTGTTCTGGTTACTGATTTCTCCGGATCTACGCACCCAAATTGCGTGAAAATGTATTCAAATGTCTATTCTAGTATAATATACTTCTGCAATGAATACCCGTTTATCATCTGCATTCCTTCTTGTTGTAGCAATTTTAATGGCAAGTAGTGTAGGTATAGAATGCTGAATTTGTTTCGAGGTAGTTGGTATCGTAACACTGCCTACTTTGTATGCTGGTATTACTGTATTATCGAATAAAATGGTCCGTTTACCGAAGATGAGGTGCTAGTCATCCAAATCAAAGTGCCCAATCCAGCAGATTATGATTATACAGATGGTGACGCTGGTATGCCTGAAGGTGAATCTGTCACTAGAAATGTTGAAAATATTAACGAAGCAGCATACGCAGTACTGGTAAATGCAGATCAATAATTTGATGCTACCAGCGCTTCTTCCTCCGATTTCAGGTAACAGCGTGAGTATATATGCCTGACAAATCCGCTAAAGGACGCAAAACAGATAATTTTAGACGGAAAGACTGGTTTGGACGTTAAAGTGTACAATTTCGTAAACAGTCATCCCAGTTGCGGAATCGTCAATTTCGATGGTTCACACGCTGTATATGGCTGCTTCCACATTATTTACCCAAGCAATTGTAAATTACGAAGGTGAGCCACATCATTTATATTACGAGCAGCTTTTCCAGTGAGAAATCAAGACTACACCGTCGGAAAAACACAAGCGGTGATGAAATTTACTGTTTCCTTGCCGTAAATTTCCTAATGGCTCCAGTGAGAAAAGTTAAATAAACAATGAGTGTACCAACGATCCGTTAATGTCTACCCCAATGTCTACGCAAATCATGCCAACACATAGGTACCTCCCGTTATCAAGAACGTTACACTTCGTTGATAGCAACGAGGAGCAAGGAGAAAACAAAATGTTTCATAATTACCGGAATTGTGGATCAGCTAACAAAACCGTTTCCTGGTGCTTTACACCATTTTAAAAACTAATGCTCTGACAAAAGTTCCGTTCTCTACGAAGATCGTGTCCTCTTCAAACAGTAAATTCCATCCAAACGCCACAGATTCGGTGTCCAGTTTTTTGTGTTGTATGATTATGAAACTGGATCTATGCTTGACTTTATTATTTGTGTGGGTGCTGCAATGAGCGTAAAGAAAGAAATTGATTTTGGTGTAAACACTGGAACACCTGGAAGCATTGTTCTTACTTTCCGGGAACACTACCCTGATGAAGATCACACATTGTATGTTGACAATTGGTAAGTAGCAGGACAAGCGGAAACGGAAGATGCTTCAACTCTTCATTAAATACGGATTATAGCGACTGATAAAATAGACAGAAGCACAAAACAAGCAAACAGTAAACCAGCTTGCGTCCTAAGTTACCCTGAAAATATGAGCGTTATGCTCATGCTCTAATGCTAAGTTCAGCAGAGTGTGTGCGAAAGTCTGTGAAACGAAGTGACAGTAGATACATCTATATAAAGTATGATGCATCTTTATGTTTGAACAATGTTTTCGAAAGATACCACAAATTAAAGTTTTACTTCTTTTGTTTTTATTTACACGTCAAGTCCCATAGGACCAATTTGAGGGGCAAATCTCCAAGGTCATGGAACGTGTCAGTACATGAAATTACAACATAAAAGTAATAACAGGTAAAAATAAATGTTTATGAACCTGAAAAAAGGCAGTCCATTAGTTTAGGTAAACGCTACAAGCAATACAATAAGAATCAGCTTAATTTTTCTAGTAGCTGCTCGATAGAATAGAAGGAGTGATCCATGAGGAAACTCTTCAGCTCCGATTTGAAAGTGCAGCAGTATACTGCACACCTTTTTGCACAAGTGTTAAGGAAGGCCGAGTATTAACCATGTGAAAGCTGCTTATTCTTGGGAATAAATTAATATTGGTAATAAGAAATGATAACAAGGAATATACATATTAAGAGGCCAATGTCAAAATACCCAGACTCGTGAACAGAGGTCGACAAGAGGTTCGTGAACTCACACCACTTATTGCCCGAACCGTCCGTTTCTGAGCGAAAAATATCCTTGTAGAATGGGAAGTGTTACCCCAACATATAATACCATACGACATACGCGAATGAAAACGAGCAAAGTAGACTAATTTTCGTGTCAAAGTATCACTCACTTCTGATACCGTTCGAATAGTAACAATGGCAGTATTAAGTCATTGAACAAGATCCTGAACGTGAGCTTTCCACGACAGCTTACTATCTATCTGAAAACCTAGAAATGTGAACTGTTCAGTTTCACTAATCATATGCCCTTTCTGTGAAATTAAAACGTCAGGTTTTGTTGAATTGTGTGTTAGAAACTGCAAAAACTAAGTCTTACTGTGATTTAATGTTAGTTTATTTTCTACAAGCCATGAACTGACGTCATGTACTGCATTATTTGAAACTGAACCAATGTTGTACACAACATCGTTTACTACCAAGCTAGTGTCATCAGCAAACAGGAATATTTGAAAGTTACAGAGTTACCCATAATACTAGAGGGCAAATAATTTATATAAATAAGGAACAGGAGTGGCCCCAACACTGATCCCTGGGGCACCCCCCACTTGACAGTACCCCACTCAGATCCCACATCACAGCCGTTATCAACTTTGTGAATAATGACCTTTCGATGCCTGTTGCTAATGTAAGAAGTGACCCAATTGCGAGCTACTCCCCGTGTTCCATAATGGTCCAACTTCTGGAGCAATATTTTGTGATCAACACAATCAAAGGCCTTAGTTAAATCAAAAAAATACTTCCAGGGTTCAAAACTTTTTGTTTAGCCCATTTAGTAACTCACAGAGAAAAGAGAATATAGCATTTTAAGTTGTTTAAACGACTTCTAAAGCCGAAGTGTACATTTGATAGCAAATCGTATGATATAAAATGATCGATTATCCTTACATACACAGCCTTTTCTATAACTTTTGCAAACACCGATGGCATAGAAATAGGCCTAGGAGTACCTAAATTATCCCTTTCTCCCTTTTTATAAAGCGGTTTTGCTACTGAGTACTTTAATCGCTCAGGAAACTGACCATTCATAAAGGAAAAATAACAAATATGGGAGAATACATGCCTAACATGTGCAGTACAGTACTTTAATATTCTGCTAGACACTCCATCATAACCATAAGCGTCCTTAGTCTTCAGTAATTTAATTCTTGATTCATTCTCCCTCTTGTCTGTATCATAGAGGAGTATTTCAGACATCAATCTCGGAAAGGCATTTGCCAAGACACTTATATGATTTCCTGTAGAAACCAAATTTTCATTTAATTCACCAGCAATGCTCAGAAAATGATTGTTAAATACTGTACACGTATCTGATTTCTCAGTAACAGAAATACTTTTACTGCGAACTGACTATATATCGTCGACCTTGTGCTGCTGACCAGACACTTCCTTCGCAACTGACCATATGGTTTAATTTTATCCTGTGAATTAGCTATTCTATTTGCATGCCACATACTCTTTGCCTTCGTAATAACATTAATGATTTAGTAACTGAAGTCTTTTTCTTTTAATGAAGTACCTTTCCGAAATAAATATTTCTCTATGGAGATTAAGAAAAAGAAAAATTTAATATGACAGTACTCAATTTGGCGCCTTAATTCTGTCTCACCAATAGCGGTAGTCTGCTACAGTCGTATACGTAAGCACCACTTGAAAATTATGCGCACATTGTAGGCGGCGAGATCGCTAAGGCGCTAAGGCACGCTTGGACGGTGGCGCTCGACCCGGCTTTTAGCTGGTTCGAATTCTGCCACCAGAATAAAATTTTCACTGCCCGTATTTGGTCGCCAAAGAGAACACACATTTCGCCCTGGTATAAATACCAAACGTCTCCGCAATTTCTCCTGGAGTGAGGACGTACGACACTGTTCAACTTCGTTTACACGATAAACCAGTGAAATTTAAAAGCGATAAATTCAACTAAATACCTAGGTATTACAATTACAAACAACTTAAATTGGAAGGAACACATAGAAAATGTCGTAGGGAAGGCTAAGCAAAGGCTGCGTTTTATTGGCAGGACAGAAAATGTAACAGACCTACTAAGGAGAGTGCCTACACTAGGCTCGTCCGTCTTCTTTTAGAATACTGCTGCGCGGTGTGGGATCCTTACCAGAGAGGACTGACGGAGTACATCGAAAAAGTTCAAAGAATAGCAGCACGTTTTGTATTGTCGCGAAATATGGGAGAGAGTGGCACAGAAATGATACAGGATTTGGGCTGGAAATCATTTAAAGAAAGGCGTTTTTCGTTGCGACGGAATCTTCTCACGAAATTCGAATCACCAAATCTCCTCCGAATCCGAAAATATTTTGTTGACACCGACTTACATAGGGCGGAACGATCAACACGACGAAATAAGGGAAATCAGAGCTCGTACGGAAAGATATAGGTGTTCATTCTTTCCGCGCGGCATACGAGATTGTAATAACAGAGAACTGTGAAGGTAGTTCGATGAACCCTCTGCCAGGCACTTAAATGTGATTTGCAGAGTATCCATGTAGATGTAGATGTAGATGGCGATCCATCCGTCGGATGGGGACTTTGAGCTTCGCAGTCTCCCTGTTATTCGCGAGGAGTAGCCTATATACCGGCACCAGTGGCCACCCTCCCTCTTCTCGTATCATCATCATCACCATCATACAACACAAACAAGCACACTCTACTCTACACAAAACAAACTCACACGCACAGTACATTGATCCTTATTACAAAAGTTTGTAATGGAGCATGTTGTAAATAAACAAAACTTGGCAGGTGGCTCTTGGACTAAATGTGCAATGGAAGGATTAACACAACTATACAAAGTACAATCCTGCGTAACAGCTTGTTCTCTCGCTGTAGCGCCAGATTATATCCCGTGGTTCCATTACTTTGATCTCCATCTTCATTCCCGCATGGCACGATGCAGTACGTGCCGGAAGAGGAACAGTGCTGTGTGGCTGCGCGCCTGAACAGTGCAGCAGCGGCTGGGAGGAGTTAGCGGAACTGCAGTTGGACGGGGACACGGGACAGCGCGGCAGCGCCGGCTGCGGCCGGGCTATGGATTGCAGGGGCGAGCGGCAACCGGCGCGACGGATGGGCCGCCCCATCTGGGTGCGTCCGCGGCGCCGAATGAGGGCGGCGGGGGCGGCGGCACCGGGCAATAAACAGGCGGGCCGTCGCGACGCCCTCCGGTGGCGCCGGTGCCGGCGCCGGCGCCGCCGTCTGCGCAGATACAGTGGAGAGCGGCGCAGCTGCGCCGGAGTAAAGCTGCCCGCAAACGGCGTATCTGCCCGTAGCGGTTAACGGTATGCAAACGCAGCGCTCCGTCTCCCGGGGACTCCTCCCGCGAAATTTCTTCCTCCCGCCCAGATTTGGGCTCTAACGTCTATGAGCAGAGAAGTTCTATCTCCCCACGGCTATTGCCTTACCTGCGCAGGACGATTTCGGTACAGGACTGATAGGGCAATGTGTAAAACAACGGGCGGTCAAAATGTTTCCCTTTTATTGCGTTTTGTTCGGCGTATATGCAACATAGCGCGACTCCGATTGCGATATGTAGGTAAGGAATTAGTGTGACATGGGTACTTTTCGATTTGTATGCGGTAAATGTGGAATCGTGAACTGCGGCGACGTTATTGCCGTACGCTTCCAAACAGGAACAAAGTGTAGTTACTCTTTTCTTGGCTGACGAAGGAAAACCACGGGTAATAGATCCATCGGAAAATGAAGAATGTTTATGGGACACCATCCTGTCGAAAACTACCGTTGCGAAATGGTCGGTCAAGAGATGCTGCTGGTTTATGATAACGGACGTCCCCAAATCAGAAGTGTCGTAACGTAGAAGTTACGGTGGTTCATGTGGATGCCCTATGGTCCTGATATCTCCACACGCGATTGTCACACTTTCGGTTCATTAAAAGAGGCGTTGAAAGATCCGGTGACCCCTGACGTACGAGCATGTGCAGCAGGACACGGTACTTCACATAACGGTTAACTTTAGCCTGGTGCCGCGATTGTTTGATTGCCTCAATACTCATGATGATTTAGCCTGATTGGCTTACGGATTCTGGACTTTACGCCATTCTAACGGAAACTTTTTAATCGTCTCTTACAGTACCGACAATTTCAGCCTAATTTAGAAAAAAGTTATCCTTCGTTTTTTCTCTTGGTCATACGTTAAAGGTGTAATACTAATTCTCCTCGGACTACCTCTCTGTGTTGCATTCATTACTGCGAATTTTCCACTAACGATACGATATACATTCACGAACTTTAAAATTTTAACAAGGGGGAGGATCCAAATCAAACAAAACGTACTTGTTGTGCATATGTAGCAAAGAAGGATGCGTATTTGAGTGAATATGTAGAACATTTATAGATACACTGGTTGAAACGTGACTATTAACGTCGTTTTACACTGAAGAGCCAAAGAAACTGGTACACCTACCTCATATCGTGTAGGGCCCCCGCGAACATGCAGAAGTGCCGCAACATCACGTAGCATGAATCGAATAACGTCTGAAGTAGTGCTGGAGGGAATTGTCACCATCAATCGTGCAGGGTTGTTCATAAATCCGTGAGAGTACGACGGGGTGGACTCTCTTCTGAGCGGCATGTTGCAGGGCATGTTGCAGTAATGTTCACGTCTGGGGAGTCTGGTGGCCAGCGGAAGTGTTAAAACTAGGAAGAGTGTTCCTGGAGCCACACTATAGCAGTTCTGGACGTATGGGGTGTCGCATTGTCGTACTGGAACACCCTAAGTCCGTCTGAATGCACAACGGACATGAATGGATGCAGGTGATCAAACAGGCTGCCTACGTATGTATCACCTGTTACAGTTGTATCTAGACTGCATCACTACCTCGGAGATGCTGTGTCCCTTTGGAAGTGTGCCGACTACAACAGCACGTTCATATTCACTCAGATCTTGATAACTTGCCACGCTAGAGATTGTAAACTAGACACCTTTTATATAGACGTTGCCGACCGCAGCGCAATATTCTTTCTGTTTACATATATCTGTATTTGAATACCCATACCTATACCATTTTCAAATTCAAATAGCTCTGAGCACTATGGGACTTAAAATCTGAGGTCATCAGTCCCCTAGATCTTAGAACTACTTAAACCTAACTAAGGACATCACGCACATCCATGCCCGAGGCAGGATTCGAGCCTGCGACCGTATCAGTCATGTGGTTCCGGACTGAAGCGTCTAGGAACACTCTGCCACAGCGCCCGGCTATAACTTTATCTTTGGCGCTCCAGTGTAAAATTATGAGACAGTTCTTCCACCCACGCATCTACTGGCGTGTGGTGTCTCCAAAGACGTCTGAGAGCATGCCCCATGATATACGATGTTCTTTCGGTTGACACGTGAGTGGATGAAGACACTATCTTCCAGAGTTTTCTGCACGAACGCAGAAACTAAGCGCTGAACGAGATCAACAAAGACGTTCAGTGAAAGCGTTCGGCTCGGGTGTCTTACAATGAAGCCTCCAGAACATGACGGACTCGTATGTCGCTTCTTTTCGTGAGATAGTGTCATGTACACTGTGTGAAAGGTGCATTGCTCCAGACAGTTTTTGCTTTCATTCCTAACAGGGTTCTTTATACCTACGTTTTTGCGCAAGTTTTGGTTAGGTGTTGTTTTTCATATTGATTGAAATGCTGTATAAAATAGCAGTTTGTAAATTATGCTAATTATTTTCCAGCAGAGTGTGACGTCTCCTGGCAAGATAGTCACAAAATCGTTGTAATATATGAAAAAAGGAAACATTTATCTGTATTAATATTATTATTATTTCATTTCTGTACGAACGGTTGTCGATTATGTAGACTCTGTCAAAGAGAAATAATCTTATTTGATTTTTATTTTTCTGCAATAGTTATAGATCTATATTGACAGATCGCTGTTGGATTCCTTTCATGTTAATTTTTTAAAACTGTTGTCATTTACGACATACATTCCACTTCCAAATTTACTGTGGTGTTTCTGATTATCTGGCAAGAGATTGAGCAGTGGAATCTGTTACTTTTACACATAATCAAGAACGATCTGTCACACTACTACACTTTAAAACACAGTTTCTATGTAATTCATGTCACACAGTCTCATAAGGAACCTACATCCGCTTTCTTTTGTATACTGTATATGATAAGATACTGTCATCCCCCTTCCCTACTGTGTGAAAGGATGAATGAGCAAATGTATTTCTAGTTGTATGCTTGATGGTAGCAGACAAGCCTATCTGCTAGAGAACATTAGGACCAACGTCGGAACAAGTAGCTACACTTTCTAAAAGCAAAGAGGTTTCTATTCATTGTATGGTCCTGTCCGTCCCTTGTCATGTTGGTATAGGAAGCTGCCTCTCTGGTCACTTCCGTTTTGTATCTGGAAGCGCCCTTGGTAGGGGCCCACGGCAGTCTGTCCACGGCGAGCGTCTGAAGTGGTAAGATCTCCAGCTAAGCGCGTCTCTGCTAAGTCCGTAGGACTATGGATTTCTTAAGTTCAGCCAAAATGAAAATTTAATCACCTTTATTTCAGGTTTAGATCTAAAATATCTAATGTTATCTTAAATTGCAACGCAGTGTAATTCGAGTGTGAGTTCCGAATATCTTACAGTAGTTGCTTTGTCACAACTTTGTTAGTAGAGTGGAACCACGTGTGGATGATTATCAACCTTAAATGCGAATGTGTGTGAGATTATAACGTCTCATCTTGACAATATTTTTCAATGTAGCAACTTTTCTTTATGTTCACCCCACGTGGGGTGTACTTTGTGAGACCAGTACGACGTGCTTATACAACTGTTTGACCCATCAGGTTAATAGTAAGACGATAGTAACCAGTTCGAGGTTTTTCTTTTGTAATTTGTGTTTCGATGTAATTTATTTTTACTATCAAAATTATTGTGGAGTTACACTCTTTGTGTAAACCAAGTTGACCATGTAAAGTATGTAGTGTAATCCTCAAAGTAGCCCTCAGCTATTGCTTTCGGGAAGATGTCACAGAGAGTTAGTATGAATTTAGTATACCAGTGTGTGGTAATTTCATGACGGACTGGATTGCGCTACGAACGTAATTTCTTTGGGTGAAAATTGAATCGGTTGGTTGTGGTTAATTTCCTCTTGCATATGTTTCAACGTTCTTCGTGTGTTATTTTATGAATACAGTGTTGTATGCCGTCTCCCAATCTTGGCTCCATATTTGATGTGTTCCGCAAGATTACAAACTCACATTTTCACAATCCTAAATATGGCACCAGTTTAGTTATGAATCAAGTTTAATATGCTGAAATTTTAACGGACAATGATCAATGTTAAAATAAATGTCCAAATAAAAACTAATTTATTTCTTTTTATTTAAATTGTCTTTTAATATATATATATATATATATATATATATATATATATATATATATATATATATATATATATATATATGTATATATATATCACCGGTTATCGTAAGATAACTACTAAAATTTGCTCAGTAATGCAAGGTTAACTTTCCCAGATAGCTCACAGCTTTTAACCCGCTTTTATTGTCTTGAATATCAGCACCGCTTTCAGAAAAATTTAATGCATCAACAAACATTAGAATATTTTGCAAATAACGTCTGTGGTCGGCGAGTGTAGGAATCGAAATAGACAATGATAATTAAACAAGATAACATAGATGCATAATAAATTGCCTATAAATAGTCGAGGTTAAAACATTGCTCACTCTGTCTTCTTGTAGACGTTAAAGTTTTAAGAGCCTCTAACTCTCGATTGAATGCTTGGTTAGCTTTCTTTTGTTCCTTGTCCAAGAAAGACACCATTGGAGGCTGATGAATGAAAAAAGGCGTGCACTTCAAATTTATCTTGATTTTTTGATATAGAAATTGTTAAAAATAGTGGTAATAATTTATTGCTAGCTTTCCCAGTATTGTATTCCACATTTTTAGCTGTTTTCAGCATATTTCGAATTTTGCATAACGTAAAGCTGTGCAGAGATCGCAATTTCCAATTAAACTGAATAAAAACATTTTTCCTGCAATTAAGCGGGCAGGCAATGGTACATTGAAATTATTTCTTTCAGCTTCCCGGTGACCTCAGAGCTGACTAGTGGATTTTATTATGTCATTTTCAGGTGGACATGGGCAACTGCTATTACATTATCAGTGACGTAAATAATTTAAGTAAATCAGTGCAATAAATTTTATTTGTGTGACATCAAAGACAGCTGTGATGAAACCTGTTCTAGTTAATAATACAAAAATCAAATTTCATTTTTAGTCTCACGCTGTCGTGTTAGTCGTGGCAAACGATAGTGTTGATATATTAAAAAATCCACTGCAGCTTTTACGTTTAGATAGCACAGCATACTGTAACTTCTGTACGTATAATAAGAGTAATTTTCAGTGCGTTGTAGAGATGAAAGTAGCAAAGGACCTGTTTAATTTCATATTTAGTTACAGTAATGACACCGTACTCCATTTCTAACAAGCCGAATCAGGGTTGTGTAGTAATAGTTTAGTAATTAAAGTTCATACGTACACAGCAGGAAATCTTTTATGTTGTGAGAATCCCCACGTAATAGATCAAGGTGCACAAAGTAAAAATATTTCAACTGCAGAAAATAATAGAGAGAATCGCATTTTATCTGTTGTGCTTACAACAATAAGAAATATACAGTTAATTAAATTATAATGCCATGTTGTTGTTGTTGTGGTCTTCAGTCCTGAGACTAGTTTGATGCAGCTCTCCATGCTACTCTATCCTGTGCTAGCTTCTTCATCTCCCAGTACCTACTGCAGCCTACATCCTTCTGTATCTGTTTAGTGTATTCATCTCTTGGGCTCCCTCTACGATTTTTACCCTCCACACTGGCCTCCAGTACTAAATTGGGGATTCCTTGATGCCTCAGAACATGTCCTACAAGCCGATCCCTTTTTCTCGTCAAGCTGTGCCACAAACTCCTCTTCTCCCCAGTTCTATTCGGTACCTCCTCATTAGTTATGTGATCTACCCATCTAATCTACCCATCTATCATGCCATATAAACTGCATATAAAGTCAAAAGTGCGGTGGGGATTACGCGACAATTTGACGCCCAGAGACGCGGGGCCCGAATGAGCAGTGGCCAAGAAAATGTAGTAACAATTTTATGTTTTTATTTCAGAATAATTGGTCTGTATATGTTTACTGATAAATGTACTTATGCATTTTGTAACAAATGCTATGTATTAATGCATGTAAAATTCTTTCATGAAAACTACACCACTGCGTGCAAACCGAACAAGTAAAACCCGATTCTACATAGAAACTGTAAGAATAACATAGTCCTGGGACCGACGAACTCAGAACCACACAAATTAAAGGTAAGACTACAGTGTAGTTGTCCTGTCAGTAGCGTATGTACTTCAGTGGAGTCATCTCATGTCACTAGTGGTGGGTGTGTGTAGTTTAGGGATAGTTGTTTGTGACAGGACAGAGTTAAATGTAGATAGAATTTTTCATTGTGTGGTGTATTGTGTACAAGTTTATACAGTTTGTGTGCAACGAGTAAGTCGATAGATATTGTGTGTAAGTTCGTAAACCATAAATGTGGTCTTATTGCGTAGGAAACGCACATGTAACATGGATAATGAGGAACATCAACAAAACAGTGTAGTAAATGTAGAAGCGAGTGCTTAAGACTGCGCAAGAAATGTGTTTGAGGAAATTCCTTGTGAAACTGCGGGGGTGGGGGCACAGGTAATGGTGCCACCGTCCACCAGTGCCCAAGCAGGCGTAGAAAAAGAAGTAACACAACCACCAGCAGAGCAGTAACCAGATATTGGTAATCTGCCTGGTGGATATTCCATTCTGGCCATGATAGAGCGCGTGCTAAGTTATCAGGCGAAGTTAGAGCAACATCAGGCTGAGCGGGACCGACAGCAAGCGGAAAAGGACCATCAATTGCAAGCCTTTTTCTGCCAACGAGCGGAAAAGGATGAAAAAATCGAAATTTTCTTGCACAGCAAGGTGAACGGGACCGCCAGCAGTGAGAGAAGGAAACCTATGAGTCAATACCTAAAGCTGTACAGGAGTTAACTGCGCAGGTAAATAATCTGCAGTTAGCGAGTACTACCATTGTAGATGAAATGGGCATTTTAGCTAGCCGAATCAAAAAATTAGAACTAGATTCTACACAGCTTGTCGAACACAAACTGAATGAAGAAGCTACTAAAATTGAGACTGAATTTAATTCTTGGTTAGCAGTGAAAGTAAAGTTGAGAAAAAGATTGATTCAAAAGTAATAGCAACTTCTGCCGATAAGGACTCTGAAACTTTTAGCGCTATAATAAACAGACAAGTACAGAGTGATATTCAGACTATCAAACAAATACCAAGTGATGATATTCCGCACTGGCAGTTGAATATAGCTAAGCGGATATCAGACTTGGAGAAAGGTTTAGCCGATAGTAGCAAACGTGCAGAATATGAAAGTGTGTCGCCAGTAACCAATGTTTTTGGTAATGCACAGACGTATGCGTGACGTAGTAATTAGGAGCCTTCGTGCAATAATGCGAAAAGTTACAGCTACAGCTCAGAGCAGGCAGCCTATGCACAAGGCGTGAATGCGTACAATTTAAACACATCAGTCGAGGAAAGTTTAATTAGGAATAGACAATTCCAAACTTTCAGTACCGAACGAAAGTCAGTACATCCGGTAGTGTTTATTAAAAGTTTCAGAAACATCTTGCCATGTACATGGAATGAAGGAAGAAAATACAGTATGTCCTGTCCAATATTCAGGATGATGCAGCATTATGGGCTACTAAAGTAACGGACAGCTGCATGACATATGTGGAATTTGAGAAGGCATTTTTAGCAAAATATTGGTCGCCTGGCATCCAAGAGCGGCTTAGGAAAGAGGTCTATAATCCTGAACCATATCCGGGCCGTCTTGGAATCCTAAGACGATACTTTGAAAAATACATTAACAAGACGCGCTATTGGGACGAGCCTATATCGTCGAGAGACATTGTTGGGCTACTTAAATATCATTTGCCAACCCACATTAAGGGAAAGCTGATACACGTTCCCGAAAATGACATGGAGCATTTCCTGTCAGTACTAGATTCGATTGACCTAACCCAGGAAAACGTAAAGTCAGCGTGTGAACACGCAGGAAACAATGGTTCAGGATACACAACCGGTAGAAATAGTAACGCACCGAACCAAAACCATGGAAATTGTGGGGCTAGTGGTAAACAGCATGAATATCCACCGAGTAGTGGCAACAACCGGAATCAAAATGGTTATGGTCATTCGTCAAATACCAAAAAACGTGGATTTGACGATCGATATGATTCCGGTCCAGCCCAGGCCAACCGCTGGAAAAATGCTCGAGGGCAATGGCATGATAATTGCAATGAAAACAACCGTAACTGGTATCATAATCACCGACAGAACCAAGACAAGCAAAATTATGAGATGTATGACACCAGACCACCGCAGCAAAACGCGCCTATCACGCAGCCGTGGCGGCCTGCAAATTAAATGGTTCAAACGTCTCTACGCACTATGCGACTCAACTTCAGAGGTCATCAGTCGCCTAGAACCGAGAAATAATTAAACCTAACTAACCTAATGACATCACACACATCCATGCCCGAGGCAGGATTCGAACCTGCGACCGTAGCAGTCGCTCGGTTCCAGACTGTAGCGCCCAGAACCGCACGGCCACTCCGGCCGGCCCCTGCAAATTAAAATGTGCATATTATAGATGTCACGGATAACAACCGTCCAAGCACCTCACACGAAAATAGTTCCACAGACTAGAATTGGCCACAATATGCTCTCCGTCGATGGCCGTGGGATGGAGTGAGAGCACATATTCGCACATTTCCACAAATGATAGTACACCTGAAATCTACATGCTGCGTTACAATGACGGAATTAGTATGGAGCATGACCTCCTAACTGAACAGCACTAATGTTCGAAGAACAATAATGAAGGCATACAAGAAAACCTAGAAGCGAAAATCTATGATATTAGTGTAAATATAGTCATTGACACAGGTGCCTCCGTCCGTGTGATGAGTGCAGAACTGTTTAAAGCACCAGGGAAGCGACGAAGTATACCGAACTTTCCAGTGAACAACTGCAAGGTGCCTGAAGCCATAAGCGCACAGAGCCAGTTAATTAAGCACCAGGTGCAGATATAAATTTGTAAAGAGGGCGAAGCCATAGTGATCTCGTTCCTTGCTGTTAAGGGGTTAAGGATGGCCTGCATTCTAGGAGTTGATTTTCTCCGGAAGAGGGACGCAGTAATCGACCTCTCCGCACGAAAGCTAAGCATGCTTAATAAAGGCAGAAGAGTTGAACTGCCATTGATGAGATCGAAAATGGTACTGGTGCCATGCTGTAAAAGGATATATATCAGGCGTAGGAAACCGTGTGTACTGTGCTTAGATAATAATTCACCAACAACGAATCTTTACTATCCCAACAAGGAAAGTAATGATTTTGAAGTAAATGTAGATGCATTCAAGATTAAAGTTCAGGAATATGAAGGTTTAAGTCTCATACAAAAACAACAGCTAATGCAGCTGCTGTCAAAATATAAAATGGTATTTTCTGAACGACCAGGAGTAACTAAGGGCTACCGGAGGCAGTGGCGAAAGAGATCCGAAGGACGTTAGAGTGGGATAACATCTCCGTATAGCAGCCTTCTTGTAGCAGTGGGGAAAGCCAATGCAAAAATTCGTCTGGTTTTAGACGCAAGGAACATCAACAAAATTATTGCACCCGTACGAATACGGCCGGAAAAATAAGATGAGCAAATATAAAAATTTCACGGAGTGCAGTACTTAACCTCGATTGATTTGCGTAGTTCATACTGGCAGACCCCACTTACGCCAGAATCCAGAAAGTACACATCATTTAGATTCGGAGGACGAAGTTATCAGTTCAAAGTACTTCCCTCCGAATTGAATGTAAGGGCCAGAGTGTTTATTACCGCACTAGACACAGTACTAGGATCAGATCTGTTAGAAAGAATTACATAATACGTTGATGTCTTCGTAATTGCAACTGCTACCTGGGATGGGCATGTTGAATTAATACACAGAAACTTAGAAAGACTTAAACAGGCAGGTGTGACAGCAAATCTCGAGAAATTGAAATTTGGGAGCCATAGAATTAAATTCCTAAACCATATTATCTCGCCGCTCTGCATCAGCCCGGATAACAAAAAATTATAAGGAAACCGAGAATTCTCTAGACCAAAAATAAAGAGGCAATTAAAGGCATTTATAGACTTACGTCCTTTTTCAGGAGGTTTGTAACTCAAAAATTACTAGATGACGAATCACTGTTAAATTTACTGCGGAAAAATGTGCAGTGGGTCTGGAATGACACGTGACAGCAACCATTTTGTGGTGTCACCGCCAGACACCACACTTGCTAGGTGGTAGCCTTTAAATCGGCCGCGGTCCATTAGTATACGACGGACCCGCGTGTCGCCACTATCAGTGATTGCAGACCGAGCGCCGCCACACGGCAGGTCTAGAGAGACTTGCTAGCACTCGCCCCAGTTGTACAGCCGACGTTCATAGCTACAGTTCACTGACAACTACGATCTCATTAGCCGAGACGATAGTTAGCATAGCCTTCAGCTACAATTGCTACGACCTAGCAAGGCGCCATAATCCTTTGCTATATACACTCCTGGAAATTGAAATAAGAACACCGTGAATTCATTGTCCCAGGAAGAGGAAACTTTATTGACACATTCCTGGGGTCAGATACATCACATGATCACACTGACAGAACCACAGGCACATAGACACAGGCAACAGAGCATGCACAATGTCGGCACTAGTACAGTGTATATCCACCTTTCGCAGCAATGCAGGCTGCTATTCTCCCATGGAGACGATCGTAGAGATGCTGGATGTAGTCCTGTGGAACGGCTTGCCATGTCATTTCCACCTGGCGCCTCAGTTGGACCAGCGTTCGTGCTGGACGTGCAGATCGCGTGAGACGACTCTTCATCCAGTCCCAAACATGCTCAATGGGGGACAGATCCCTAGATCTTGCTGGCCAGGGTAGTTGACTTACACCTTCTAGAGCACGTTGGGTGGCACGGGATACATAAGGACGTGCATTGTCCTGTTGGAACAGCAAGTTCCCTTGCCGGTCTAGGAATGGTAGAACGATGGGTTCGATGACGGTTTGGATGTACCGTGCACTATTCAGTGTCCCCTCGACGATCACCAGTGGTGTACGGCCAGTGTAGGAGATCGCTCCCCACACCATGATGCCGGGTGTTGGCCCTGTGTGCCTCGGTCGTATGCAGTCCTGATTGTGGCGCTCACCTGCACGGCGCCAAACACGCATACGACCATCATTGGCACCAAGGCAAAAGCGACTCTCATCGCTGAAGACGACACGTCTCCATTCGTCCCTCCATTCACGCCTGTCGCGACACCACTGGAGGCGGGCTGCACGATGTTGGGGCGTGAGCGGAAGACGGCCTAACGGTGTGCGGGACCGTAGCCCAGCTTCATGGAGACGGTTGCGAATGGTCCTCGCCGATACCCCAGGAGCAACAGTGTCCCTAATTTGCTGGGAAGTGGCGGTGCGGTCCCCTACGGCACTGCGTAGGATCCTACGGTCTTGACGTGCATCCGTGCGTCGCTGCGGTCCGGTCCCAGGTCGACGGGCACGTGCACCTTCCGCCGACCACTGGCGACAACATCGATGTACTGTGGAGACCTCACGCCCCACGTGTTGAGCAATTCGGCGGTACGTCCACCCGGCCTCCCGCATGCCCACTATAAGCCCTCGCTCAAAGTCCGTCAACTGCACATATGGTTCACGTCCACGCTGTCGCGGCATGCTACCAGTGTTAAAGACTGCGATGAAGCTCCGTATGCCACGGCAAACTGGCTGACACTGACGGCGGCGGTGCACAAATGCTGCGCAGCTAGCGCCATTCGACGGCCAACACCGCGGTTCCTGGTGTGTCCGCTGTGCCGTGCGTATGATCATTGCTTGTACAGCCCTCTCGCAGTGTCCGGAGCAAGTATGGTGGGTCTGACACACCGGTGTCAATGTGTTCTTTTTTCCATTTCCAGGAGTGTATATTGTGGTTATAACATGTATCATCAAGAGCGATGTTCTACAAATGTGGATTAAAGTTAAGTATTCCAGAAGCTACGTACTTTTCTTTATAGCATTCATTACGTATCCTGTTTCAGACCTCACGCCAGCCTGCGTGAGTTTAAACGCGTGGCTTTCGGTTACCCGTCACTGTGGACTGGCTGCCTTGTCAGTCCACAACACTTTTGAAGCTATCAAAGCAGCCCTCGTAAATCCAAATTTTCTCCAACACCCAGACATGTCAAAAGAACTTTTGTCTCTCAACGGACTCATGTTCTTCTGGTTTGGACAAGTGTCTATTTCAACTGGCGGAAAGCAGAGATCCGGTTGCAATAAATAGTATCGGATTTGCTAGACGAACTTTAACTAGCTGCGAGAGAGCTTTCTCAGTGACAGAACTAGAAGCACTCGCAGTCGTCTGGGCTGTCAAAAACTTCAATTATTATTTATACGGAAAGGAAATCATAGTTTACAGTGATCACCAGGTATTAAGTATTTTACTGTCCTGCAAGTTATTTCGTACAAAATTTCAGAGATTAATGGTAATCTTACAGGAATATTAGATGAAAATAATGTGTATAAAAGGTCAAGACAATTTAGTAGCAGATGCATCGTCGTGACTGCCGGTGGGCTTACTGGAGTTAGCTGAGATTAACAGAGCAATCAGCCAAGTACAAAGTATTTCTAGTGCAGGACCACATGCATAGGAAGGATTTTCAATGTATGTGCAAGAAGATGAAGGAATTACAAAGATATGACCCTATGTGGGGAGAAATTATTATGAATATCGAAACCGGGATCAACAACAGAGGCCAACAAAGTTACAGAATTGTGGATAACATTTTGTATGATAAACGCAATGCATTAGAGGACTGCTGGGCAGTATGTATACCCAGTCAGTCGGACAGAGCAGTAATATGGCACACCCATTTGGCATGGGGCCACGCAGGAATTGGAAAGTGTGCGGAGATCATAGCGAGATACTGCTACTTTCCGAAAATAAAACGTGAAGTACAGGCAATAGTTAGGACTTGTGTTATTTGACAGAAAGCAAAACACCATAACAGATCCAGAAAATTTGAACTCCATCCTGTTGTCCCGCAACGACCACTCCCATTAGTATCCTTGGATATGGCAGGTCCATATCCCATGGCTAGGGGTGGGATGAAGTACATACTAGCAGCATACGATATTATGAAGTACACGATCTACGGAAACAAAATTCAGTAAGACGTAAGAAACACTTAGTCTCTTCTACTTTTAAATACTTTGCCTTGCCGCAACTATTTTGTGCTTCAACTTTTACTTCTAGATAATTTTGACATTTTTCTGCTTCTAATCAATGTACGTTTTCCTTTTTTGGCCTCCATTTTACTAATAATTTTCATTCCAATATGTCTGTTAAGAGCTTGTCGTATCTAAATAAGCGTCCAAAAGATTCGGTTTCTTTTTCTCGAGAGACTGCTATGAGATTTCTCGGTTCATATATCTCTTTCAAGATACCGTTATTGAATTCTTTCTCCAACAATGTCCAATATTTGCAGCAATACAGGACCACTCTCCAAAGATGAAAGTCTTGATTATATTGTTTTCTCGTTTCGTTAACAAGCTGTCTCTTCACTAGGAGCTGTATTTCTTTGAAGAAATCAGGTCTGGCTTTTGTAATTGTATCTCCTGTTTTCACGCTGTTGCTGTTGTATTCTGTACTTAAGGTGCCTGACTTCAACGATGTATCAAGTTTTTCTACCTGAACCTGTCAACTCTGCTATTAGGTGTCCTCCTCAGTTTTCATATTCTTACTAGTCATGCTATGATTTCTTTAATTCTAAGTTCTGGGGTGGGGGGGGGGGGGGGAAGCGTGGAAGAGGGGGGAAGGGTGTAAAAATCGTACGGGAGGACAAAGGCATGAATGCAAGAAGCACATTCAGAAGGACAAAGATTGTAGTAGTTACCCAGAGACGACGAGGATCGCACAAGATAGAGTAGCATGGAGAGCTACTTCATACCAGTCCTCGAACTGAAGAATACGACAACAATTTTAAGTTCAATCATTGTTCATAACAATTTAAAATTAAAAAAATACGTTCTGAATATTTTACACAGTATCTATTATTATGGCAATGTGATTCGCTAATCTCACGCAGAAAATGAGAATTACCTTCACTGCTTTATCTCCAGATGTATTTTAATTGAAAAGTCATACATTTTTTGACAGAAAGTTTGAACCAACGGTGTTATGTTTCGGGAGCTCGAATGGAAATCTCTAGAGGAAAGATGACTCTTTTTCGCGAAGTACTATTGCGAAAATTTAGGGACCTGACATCGAAGTTGCTTCCAGGAAACATCCTTACTGCCGCCAAGGAATAAAATGTTTCGGATACCCTATACTCTTTCTCTCAAAGACTAAAATTATTTATATGTTCTCGATGACTTTTGTTTCATAGGCATTAGATCGTCGTCCAAGGCATATTTATCTTCCGGAAGATTCGAGTGCTGAAGTCATCAGCATTTGACGACGAAACGTTAGGAGGAAGAAAATTGGAAATTTGTGGTAAGGTCCTATGGGTCAAAACTGCTGAGGCCATCGGTCCCTAAGCTCAAACACTACTTAATCTAACTTTAACTTAAATGCTAAGGCCAACACAGACACCCGTGCTCGAGGTACGGCTCGAACCTTCGACAGGGGGAGCCGCGCGGACTGTGACAAGACGCCTCAGACCGTAGTTAGGAGGAGAAACACGGCCTTAGTCAACGGTCCAGTGCCCGTAAAATAAAAATCATCAGGGACATAGATATCGGCCTAGAAGGCCTGTGCTGTATGCTGTTCTTGCAGTTTCGTTTGCTGCCTGTTCTGGACCTGTAAAAGTGGTCATCAAATGGTTAAAGTGTAAAATTAAATCAATTGGTTCTATGGTTTTATTATTAATTTGCACTTCATTTATATGCGGTTTCCGTACGTTCAAATGGGTGTATGATAACTGTCCTTCGGGGCTGGTGTCAAACTCGATATTTCCATTATGAATCCGTAGGCCAGAGTCAGTTTTAAAAGTTTTCCCCTTGATTATGCAAAAAATTGTACGGAAAAACCAAAGTTTTGGTTAGGGTTATAGTAGCCATCTTATGATAACCATTACAACGGAGTGTAGCCGTGATTACATCAGAATTGAAGACGGAATTAGATTAGGATATGAACCATTAAAACTTCTGTTTAAGTTTTACAATTTGTTGGGGAAAAGTAACAGACCGATTTCCAATCAAAGTATTCACACCTATGTCAGGCAGAACCCCACTGTTTTACTATTACGAGGAGCCTCTGGAGGCAGGCTGAGCGGGAGAATGAGTTTATTTATTACCCAAGAATACCCTTTTCATCCACCTTTCATCCTATAAATCTCCCCGAGTGATGGGTTGGATGAAGAGTTTCTTTTGAAAACTTTGCGATGAGCCAGAGTCAACATCAACACTCGTGAGCTAAGCCTACTTTCAGAATTTCTGTGGCTGTAGAACTAGCGGTAAACGCAGGAATTTTCTTCTCCCTCTCACTCCAGCTGTCCAGCAACTGCAAAGAATGTTAATGTTACTAAATATTCCCTCCACTCCCTGACGAAGGTCCCGCGGAAATCTGTAGACGGACTGTCACCTTTCTGGTAGTTACCTTGTAAATATAGTAAATATATTTCTTGAATTTGCTGTTATAGCTTGGAGTTAGGCATTGAACTGATATTTCACGATGCATAATTTTTCGGTTGGTTTTCGTTAGGAGCTCCAATAGTTAGTTTCACAGTTACACTTAATCAATTCCAATGAGGAGACTGCGCTTTTGACAGATAGCCTTTGTCTATCAGGAGATGCACTCACGCTTTTCGTTAGATCGGTGAGCAAGTATTTCATGAATTAAATTATTTCTAAATTAAATACGTCTCCATTCTTGAAATTCTTGAAAGTCTTACGTTTAGAACTCATGTGATTTTGACGTGTTTATTCGTGCTTCAGCTTTGAGACCGTGGTACATCGGATTTTTGTTTCCTTTTATTGTGCGTGTAGCCTATACGTTAGTGAGGCAATTGTTGGTTGTTTTGTTGGTAGAACTCGCATAAGAACTACTATCGACTGTATTGAAACGTTTTAAGTCCCTCTGAGTTTTATGGTTAAACAGATCTACGCCTCTTCGCGCCCCCCTAACAGTTTCTTAGTTGAAAATTGGCCAGTCGTATTTAACAATCAAGTCTCAGTTTCTCTACGTGCTGTTCTTCCAATGGTGCCTCTTTACTGAATTTTACTTTTAAAAAACCTCAAACGTTCGATGAGCACAAGCGATTGTGTGCATAACCAATTATTAGAAGCCAAGTAATTCCTACTGCAATCTACTAGCGCACTTGAGTAAATAACTCGCTCGAGGTATCACAAACAATCCAACTCTCCACAAATTAAGACCAAAAACCCAATTACTTCTGGGACTGCTGTCAGTCAACTAACAGTACGATACGGACAAAATTCGGATAACATCCGATACTTTCAATTATACCAATAACTGCGACCAGACGAAGGGTTGGCTTTTATAGTTCCTTCTTCGTTACAAGTCAGTCACGAATCATTACCTACGGCCACAAAATCCTGTTAATCGGGAAAGGTTGCCCTTGCCGGTACTAAACAATTCATATGCGCAAACACGACCACTGGGAGTTACTTGAACAAGTCGGTCCTAGATCGGCACTGGGAGGAAATCCTCGCAGTTACGCCAGAGTGTCTTCACAGCATTTGACTAAACGAACGCGTAAGTCTGCTTATCATAAAGTGTGGCCACACCAGACCACAAATCAAAGCTCAACCGAGACAGACTATGTCCTGTCGTATTTTGACGAACTGACTCCTACGGAACACATGCATGGACTGGCTATATTCCTAAAGAGAATAAAAAAAATCTTTTGAAGCATGAATGCGAACGAACACGTAATGCCACCTCGACTGTTCACAATCCATTTCATTATAATCGTACTACTTTCGCCAAGCTGGAACGGTGCCCAGCTACTCTGCAGTGTCATTAGAACTCTGGTTTCTGCGACTTCCAGTGGCTGTCTCGCTGCTAGGTCGTGCGTTAGTGTCCTTTTGGCTTCCAGCGGAACGTGTATTTAAAACATTTATATGACGTTACACACTTTATTCTTACATACTTAGCTTTGCTCCAATACTCATAAGCACTCAGATATCAAACAAGAGTAAAAGCGAACTTACACCGCCCCGTAATACAGCAAAAACTCACTGGAGTTTAAACAGGATGGATACAGGCATATTACGTTAGTTACTGAACTAATGAGAAACATCTTAAATTGTAAAAATGAAAAACAAGGATAAATTCACTATGCATGTCGGTACTCATTCAATCCGTAATTTTACATACTACAGTATGAAGCATACTATTCCTTACGGGGAGCAAGACACAGCACACATGGCAGATTCTGCCTTCACTGCTATGTTAACTGCTGAACTAAAATCCATTAATCAAGATAAACTCTATTTGCAACCATACACTGGTGCTGTAGTAAGAAAAATATGTACACATCTAAACGTGTCTACTCATATTGCACTCAAAAAATGCATAAACATTACTCGAAGCTGGAAGTATTGTTTTTGATTTCGTAAAAATTGCAATCACAATGTGATGCTTGAAAATCACTCTATTTCTCTTAACAGGACCTGTAGTAATCTAAATTTTAAAAAAAGGCGTGGGGTGATCAGTTACCTGAAGATGAACCCTAGCGTTCGAAATGCATTGTCCACTGAAATAAAAGTTATGATTCGTGGCTAAAGCACGTTTGTCTTTTACGCTGCGAAAGGACTTTACAGAGGGACACAACGCCGACAGAAGCGGATAAAATGAAGGTAATTAGATTGAGCTGGCGTACTAACGCAAGCTAACCGTTGCGCATAAAACAGACATGTTAGCGGGCAGATTCAATCGCCTCAGAGATTCACACATGGTATACACCCACGTAACACACGCTAGGTCAGTGGTACGTAACTGAAGTAATATGAAAAAGTGAGGATTAAATTCTTCTCATTTACCTGATGATCACACGCTGGAACACCTTTATACGGAGAATCTAGGCAAAGTTCATTTAACCACCCTTCTTTTAACTTTTATCCGTAATCACGATGTTTTTAGGTCACGCTAGTAGCATTAAATTCATTTAAGCGTCCCTGTTTCATTATGTATGTGTGTGTGTGTGTGTTTGTGAGTGTGTCTGCCGGCCGGGGTGGCCGAGCGGTTCTAGGCGCTTCCGTCTGGAACCGTGCAAACGATACGGTCGCAGGTTCGAATCATGCCTCGGGCATGGATGTAAAGTGATGTCCCTAGGTTAGTTAGGTTTAAGTAGTTCTAAGTTCTAGGGGACTGATGACCTCAGAAGTTAAGTTCCATAGTGCTCAGAACCATTTTGTGTCTGTGTGTGTGTGTGTGTGTGTGTGTGTGTGTGAGTGTGTGTGTGTGTGTGTGTGTGTGTTTGTGTGTGTAGGTGGATGCTGTGACGTAGGTATATGTTGGCTGCAGTAGATGTGCACAAGTGAAGGGACATTTACATCATACAGTAGCTAGAAGTGCATCAAACCAGTTTCGGTCTGAATGTTACAGTAACAATACGCTTATACATTTTGTGCACGTACATTATGTGCTAGATGACGATCAGTTTGGCTTTAGAAAAGATAAAAACACGAGAGAGGCGATTCTGACGTTGCGGTTGATGTGTCGATCTGGGAAAAGCTTTCGAAAATGTAAAATGGTGCAAGATGGTCGAAATTTTGAGAAAAATTGAGGTAAGCGGTAGGGAGAGGCGGTTAATATACAATATGTACAAGAGCCAACAGGGAATAATAACAGTGGACAACCAAGAACGAAGTGCTCGGATTAAAAAGGGTGTAAGAGAGGGATGTAATTTTTCGTTCCTATTGTTCAATGTGTAGATCGGAGAAGCAAGGTTGGAACCAAAGAAAGTTTCAGGAGTGCAATTGAAATCCAGGGTGAGAGGATATCAATGATACGATTCGCTCGTGACCTTGCTATCATGAGTGAGAGCAAAGAAGAATTACGTGATCTGCTGAATGGAAGAAACAATCTAATAAGTAAAGAATGTAGACTGAGAGTAAATCTATGAGAGTCAAAAGTAAAGAGAAGTAGCAGAAATGAGAACAGCGGGAAACGTAACATCAGGATTGATAGTCACGAAGTAGATGCAAAAAATGGTTCAAATGGCTCTGAGCTCTATGGGACTTAACATCTTAGGTCATCAGTCCCCCAGAACTTATAACTACTTAAACCTAACTAACCTAAGGACAGCACACAGCACCCAGCCATCACGAGGCAGAGAAAATCCCTGACCCCGCCGGGAATCGAACCCGGGAACCCGGGCGTGGGAAGCGAGAGCGCTACCGCACGACCACGAGATGCGGGCAGTAGATGCAATTAAGGAATTCTGCTACCTAGGCAATAAAATAATCAATGACGGTTGGAGCGAGGAGGACATCAAAAGTAGATTAGAAATGTGAAAAAGGTCTTTTCTGGCCTAGAAAGGTCTACTAGTATCAAACACGGGCGTTAATTTTAGGTAGAAATTTCTGAGAATGTACGTCTGGGGTACAGCATTTTATGGTAGGGAAACACGGACTGTGGGAAAACCGGAACAGAAGAGAATAGAAGCATTTGAGGCGTGGTGCTATAGACGAATGAGATTTAGGTGGACTGATAATGTAAGTAATGAGGAGATTCTGCGCGGAATCTAAGAGGAAAGGAAAATGTGGAAAGTACTGATAAGGAGAAGAGATAGGATGAGAGGACATCTATTATAACATGAGGGAACGATTTACATGTCACTAGAGGGAGCTGTAGCGACCTCAAACAGTAGAGGGAGGACAGACATTGGAATACATCCAGCAAATAATTGAGGACGTAAACTGCAAGCGCTACTCTGTGATGAAGAGGTTGGGGCAGGAGATGATTTCGTGGCGGGTCGCATCAAGCCAGTTCAAATGGTTCAAATGGCTCTGAGCACTATGGGACTCAACTGCTGAGGTCATTAGTCCCCTAGAACTTAGAACTAGTTAAACCTAACTAACCTAAGGACATCACAAACATCCATGCCCGAGGCAGGATTCGAACCTGCGACCGTAGCGGTCCTGCGGTTCCAGACTGCAGCGCCTTTAACCGCACGGCCACTTCGGCCGGCGCATCAAGCCAGTCAGGAGACCGATGACCATATATACAGGGTGGTACATTGATAGTGAGGGGGCCATATATTTCACGAAATAAGCATCAAACGAAAAAACTACAAAGAACGAAACTTGTCTAGCTTGAAGGGGGAAACCAGATGGCGCTATGGTTCGCCCGCTAGATGGCGCTGCCATAGGTCAAACGGATATCAACTGCGTTTTTTTTTTAATAGGAACCCCCATTTTTAATACATAGTCGTGTAGTACGCAAAGAAATGTGAATGTTTTCGTTGGACCACTTTTTTCGCTTTGTGGTAGGTGGCGCTGTAATAGTCACAAACGTATGAGTACGTGGTACCACGTAACATTCCGCGAGTGCGGACGGTATTTGCTTTGTGATACATTACCCGTGTTAAAATGGACCGTTTACCAATAATGGAAAAGGTCGATATCGTGTTGATGTGTGGCTATTGTGATCAAAATGCCCAACGGGCGTGTGCTATGTATGCTGCCCGGTATACTGGACGACATCATCCAAGTGTCCGGACCGTTCGCAGGATAGTTACGTTATTTAAGGAAACAGGAAGTGTTCAGCCACATGTGAAACGTCAGCCACGACCTGCAACAAATGATGATGCCCAAGTAGGTGCTTTAGCTGCTGTCGTGGCTAATCCGCACATCAGTAACAAACAAATTACGCGGAAATTGGGAATCTCAAAAACGTCGGTGTTGAGAATGCTACATCAACATCGACTGCACCCGTACCATATTTCTATGCACCAGGAATTACATGGCGACGACTTTGAAGGTCGTGTACAGTTCTGCCACTGGGCACAAGAGAAATTATGGGATGATGACAGATTTTTTAAACGCGTTCTATTTGGCGAAGAAGCGCCATTCACTAACAGCGGTAACGTAAACCGACATAATATGCACTACTGGGCAACGGAAAATCCACGATGGCTGCGACAAGTGGAAAATCAGCGACCTTTGCGGGTTAATGTATGATGCGGCATTGTGGGAGGAAGGATAATTGGCCCCCATTTTATCGATGGCAATCTAAATGGTGCAATGTATGCTGATTTCCTACGTAGTGTTGTACCGATGTTACTACAAGATGTTTCATTGCATGACAGAATGGCGATGTACTTCCAACATGATTGATGTCCGGCACATAGCTCGCGTCCGGTTGAAGCGGTACTAAATAGCATATTTCATGACAGGTGGATTGGTCGTCGAAACACCATACCATTAACCGCACGTTCACCGGATCTGACGTCCACGGATTTCTTTGTGTGGGGAAAGTTGAAGGCTATTTTCTATTGTGATCCACCGACAACGCCTGACAACATTTGTCACCGCATTGTCAACGCATGTGCGCACATTACGGAAGGCGAACTACTCGCTGTTGAGAAGAATATCGTTACACATATTGCCAAATGCAGTGACGGCGACGGAGACTGCATTGCATTGCATTGCATTGTATTAATGTGGTATTTATAGGTAATCACGCTGTAACAGCATGCGTTCTCAGAAATGGTAAGTTCACAAAGGTACATGTATCACATTGGAACAACGGAAATAAAATGTTCAAACGTACTATGTTCTTTATTTTAATTTAAAAAATCCTACCTGTTACCAACTGTTCATATAAAATTGGGAGCCATATGTTTGTGATTATTATAGCGCCATCTATCACAAAGCGAAAAAAGTGGTACAACTAAAATACTCATATTTCTCTACGTTCTACACGAATACGTAATAGAAAATGGGGGTTCCTATTTAAGAAAAACGCAGTTGATATTCGTTTGACCTAGGGCAGCGCCATCTAGCGGGCCAACCATAGCGCCATCTGGTTTCCCCCTTCAAGCTAGACAAGTTTCGTTGTTCGTAGTTTTTTCGTTTGACGCTTTTCGTGAGATATTTGGCACGGTCACGATCAATGGACCACCCTGTATGGCACATGGAACTGCAGGTTCCTGTTACGAGAATCTTGCCCTTCTCTGTTCCAAATTAGTAAAAGTTGTAAAACTCATAAGTAAGCGTAGACTACAGTAGTTTCTCTAGTAGATCTGATCAATTAATGTCGCACACGCATTACCCGTTCGTTAGGTGTTTTGCATACCTATCGGTCGTTACTTGACAACGTACGTGGGTATTACTAGATTCCCCATGATACCAGAAGTGGTGAGTCGTCTAGAAACTGAGGGATGATATATGAAGAGCCACATAGCCTATGGAATACATTTGTTCTACATAGTCACCCTCCTATATGTTTCTTTCATTAACAACACTACCACACTACTGGCCATTAAAATTGCTACACCACGAAGATGTCGTGCTACAGACGTGAAATTTAACCTACAGGAAGAAGATGCTGTGATGTACAAGTGATTAACTTTTCAGAGCATAACCACAAGGTTGGCGCCGGTGGCGACATTTAAACATGCTGACATGTGGTAAGTTTCCTACCGATTTCTCATACAAAAACAGCAGGCGACCGGCGTTGGCTGGTGAAACGTTGTTGTGATGCCTCGTGTAAGGAGAAGAAATGCGTACCATCACGTTTCCGACTTTGATAAAGGTCGGATTGTAGCCTATCGCGATCGCGGTTTATCGTATCGCGACAATGCTGCTCGCGTTCGTCGAGATCAAATGACTGTTAGCAGAATGTGGAATCGGTGGGTTCAGGAGGGTAATACGGAACGCAGTGCTGGATCCCAACGGCCTCGTACCACGAGCAGTCGAGATGACAGGCATCTTATCCGCATGGCTGTAACGGAACGTGCAGCCACGTCTTGATCCCTCAGTCAACAGGCGGGGACGTTTGCAACACAACAACCATCTGCACGATTAGTTCGACGACGTTCGCAGCAGCATGGACTATCAGCTGGGAGACCATTGCTGCGGTTACCCTACACGCTGCATCACAGACAAGAGTGCCCGCGATGGTGTACTCAACGACGAACCTGGGTGCACGAATGGTAAAACGTCATTTTTTTGGATGAATCCAGGTTCTGTTTACAGCATCATGATGGCCGCATGCGTGTTTGGCGACATCGCGGTGAACGCACATTGGAAGCGTGTATTCGTCATCGCCATACTGCCGTATCACCAGGCGTGATGTTATGGGGTGCCATTGGTTACACGTCTCGGTCACCTCTTGTTCGCATTGACGGCACTTTGAACAGTGGACGTTACATTTCAGATGTGTTACGACCCGTGGCTCAACCCTTCATTCGATCCCTGCGAAACCCTACATTTCAGCAGGGTAATGCACGACCGCATGTTCCAGGTCCTCTACGGGTCTTTCTGGATGCAGAAAATGTTCGACTGCTGCCCTGGCCAGCGCATTCTCCAGATCTCTCACCAACTGAAAACGTCTGGTCAATGGTGGCCGAGCAACTAGCTCGTCACAATACGCTAGTCACTACTCTTGATGAACTGTGGTATCTTGTTGAAGCTGCATGGGCAGCTGTACCTGTACACGCCATCCGAGCTCTGTTTGACTCAATGCCCAGGCGTATCAAGGCCGTTTTTTTGGCCAGAGGTGGTTGTTCTGGGTACTGATTTCTCAGGATCTATGCACCCAAATTGCGTGAAAATGTAATCACATGTCAGTCTACTACAATATATTTGTCCAATGAATACCCGTTTATCATCTGCATTTCCTCTTGGTGCAGCAATTTTAATGGTCAGTAGTGTATAATGTTCGTTTCTCTATAAATCTCTTTTCTGCAATGTTAGATCTCTCAGTGTGAACTGCAGGTTCCAGTCACGAGAATCTTGCCCGTTTCTGTTCCAGATTAGTAACAGTTGTAAAACTCATAAGTATGCGTAGGCTACGGTAGTTTTCCTAGTAGGTCTGATCAATTAATGTCGCACACGCATTACCTGTTCGTTAGATGTCTCGCATACCTGTCGGTCGTTACCTGACAAAGAGTGCTTTCTTTACGTACGGGGTTATTACTAGATTCCCCTACAAACCAGAAGTGGTAAATCGTCTAGAAAATGGTGCAAATGGCTCTGAGCACTATGGGACTTAACATCTGTGGTCATCAGTCCCCTAGAACTTAGAACTAATTAAACCTAACTAACCTAAGGATATCACATACATCCATGCCCGAGGCAGGATTCGAACCCGCGACATTAGCAAAATCGTCTAGAAACTGAGGGATGATATATGAAGAGCCACAAAACCTATGGAATACTTTTGTTTTCAATAGTCACTCTACTATCTGTTTCTTTCCCTAACAAGACTACTATTAAAACCATAATTCACTACCTCATTTGCCGGCCGACGTGGCCGAACTGTTCTAGGCGCTTCAGTTTGGAACTGCGCGACCGCCACGATCGCAGGTTCGAATCCTGCCTCGGGCATGGTCGTGTGTGATGTCCTTAGTTTAGTTGGGGTTAAGTAGTTCAAAGTTCTAAGGGACTGATGACCTCAGCTGCTAAGTCCCATAGTGTTCAGAGGCATTTGAAGCAACTACCTCATTTATTTAATGGTAGAGCGCAACTTTAGTGAAGGAGTCCCATGTGGGCTGCATCTTTCCCTTTAAATCACGTAATGGAATTCAAATATATGCATTCATTGGTGTTAGCCATACTGGAACGTACACACGGAAGAAAACCTCTGAGGCGTAAGCCGGCGCGGCCCGCTTCGGCGCGGCTGGCTTATCAGGGCAGGCGGCGAGGTGAGGCGCGGCTGCATCGTGTGCTGTGTGCTGCGCTTTGCTGGTTTAGCGACGCCGTTCCGGCGCGACGGCGGGCGGGCTCGGCAGGCGCCGATAACAGCAGGTGCGGCAAGAAGCCTTCCAGGCGACAAGTTTGGGCGAGCGGCGCCTCAGCTCCCCCAAAACTAATATCGCAGGCGGCGAGACCGCGGCCGGGCCTGGCACACACCGGCCGAGAGGCGCAGCCGCCTCAACGGGCAGCAGCAGCGCGTGTCCGCGCGAGCAGAGGCTGTGCGCAGCTGGAATTACCAGTGGCATCTACTCTGCAGGACGCAATATAAAAGAAAAATCAGGAACCTCGTGATACATTGACTAGCCTCTCACCGGTCGCTCCCCTCATGGCTGATAGGGGAATGCACACCAGGTATGTTGGGCACCGAGAAAATAAAATATCCTGGATGGAGCAAAACTAGGACAACAGCAGGACAGATCTCGAAGCCATAGAGAAGGTGATCCGTCTAGGTCAGATCAAGTGTGAAACAACATCAGCTGGGACGGAAGGTTACAGGTGGCAGCAACACCACTGTGCAATCGACGCGTCAAAGGGCATTCGAATTGCTAAAAATCCAGAGAAAATTTCCCGCTGGACATAGACCTTAAATTGGTCATATTGACACATTTCTGTGGAGCTGTAGCACGTACATTAAAACATAACATACGCGAAGAAACATTAATTATAGAGCAACACCGTTACATTGCTGCTGGATGGTAGCGAATTTTGGGCTCTATCATCTGATCAAATACGACAAATCGAATCATCACAGACGAAGTTCTCCGCTTTGCAGCAGGATACTTATTACTGGACGATAACAGAAATACCGATATTAGACACTAATTCAATGTCGAACCTATTTCAAATATAACTGAAAAACAGCGACTGAACTATTCAACGTATGTCTACTGATAGAGTAACTAAAGCGGCAATACGAGAGGAAAATTGTACATCACTTCAAGAGGCAGCAGGAACAGTTCTGACTTGAAACAAGGCAAAAATTCTAATCCTTAAAGACGATGATGATGACGGGATCAGTAGCGCACAAGTTCAGCATTCATTGAAAATTCACCCAGCACAAACTACAGGGATTGTATATTGAGCAAACAATAAAGGAAACAAAAGAAAAATTCGGAGTAGGTATTAAAATCCATGGAGAAGAAATAAAAACTTTGACGTTCGCTGATGACATTGTAATTCTGTCAGAGACAGCAAAGTACTTGGAAGGGCAGTTGAACGGAATGGACAGTATCTTGAAAGGAGGATATAAGATGAACATCAACAAAAGCAAAACGGGGATAATGGAACGTATTCGAGTTAACTCGGCTGATGCTGAGGAAATTAGATTAGGGAATGAGACACTTAATGTAGTAAAGGAGTTTTGCTATTTGGGGAGCAAAATAACTGATGATGGTGGAAATAGAGACGTTATAAAATGTAGACTGGCAATGGCAAGGAAAACGTTGAAGAACAGAAATTTGTCAACATCGAGTATAGATGTTAAGTGTCAGGAAGTCGTTTCTGAGAGTATTTGTATGGAGTGTAGCCATGTATGGATGTGAAACATGGACAATAAATAGTTCGGACAAGACGAGAATAGAAGCTTCCGAAGTGTAGTGCTACAGAAGAATGCTGAAGATTAGATGGGTAGATCACATAACTAATGAGGAGGTATTGAATAGAATTGGGGAGAAGAACAGTTTGTGGCACAAGTTGACTAGAAGAAGGGATCGGTTGGTAGGACATGCTCTGAGGCATCAAGGGATCACCAATTTGGTACTGGAGGGCAACGTGGAGGGTAAAAATCGTAGAGGGAGACCAAGAGATGCATACACTAAGCAGATATAGAAGGATGTAGGCTGCAGTACGTACTGAGAGATGAAGCAGCTTGCACAGGATTGAGTAGCATGGAGAGCTGCATCAAACTAGTCTCAGGACTGAAGACTACAACAACAATAACAACCTTGAGAAATACATGTCTGAATGTAAATCGAGTCCCTACGAGGAGGAAAGTAAGGTCTGATCGGTCGCGAAATGGAAACCACTGTAAAAATCAAAAGTGTTTTATTTTCAACAGTTAGCTAAATCTTGCAGATTCTTGTCCACATACTCGCCACTCAGACTTACGTTAGACATTTGTCGCACCACTGTACCAACTTTCCGATGCCTCGTCATAGAAGGCAGCCGCCTCTGCTTCCCGCCAATTCTCAACGCTATTCTACTGCTCGTTGTATTCCGCCAAAATGTTGTCTTCATAGCCATCGCTTTATGTGAGCAGAGATGAGAAAACTAAGGGGAGGCAGTAACTGTCTGTACTGAGGGTGATCAAACACTTCCCATCGAAAACACTGCAGGTCGAGTTTACGTCACAAGAGTGAAACCTGGCGTGGTTTCGGTGACATTTTGGGCAGCTACTCAGCGGTATTCCCTAAATCACGTGGATATCCTAGAAGTTGCATTACTGTCAAGGTGTATGTGATATGCAGATCGGGTCCATCCCATAGTACAACATTTATTCCTCGACGGTGATGGTTTGTTCCAAGAAGATATGGCCCCTTTTCGCTATACTCGCATCATTCAGGACCGGTTTTGAGAACATGAGGATCAATTATCACATTTCCCCTTGTCACCACGGGCACCAGATTTTAATATTATTGGGCCTGTGTTGTCTACCTTTGAGACAAGAGTACGTGATAGTTACTCACCACACTCATTGTTCCCTGATTTTGCCACAATTATGAAGACAGGACTGTATACACTGAATGAGAAAAGCCATGGGATAGCGATATGCCGGCTTCGGTGGCCGAGCAGTTCTTCAGTCCGGAAGCGCGTGACTGCTACGGTCGCAGGTTCGAATCCTGCCTCGGGCATTGGTGTGTGTGATGTCCTTAGGTTACTTAGGTTTAAGTAGTTCTAAGTTCTAGGGGACTGATGACCTCAGATGTTAAGTCGCATAGTGCTCAGAGCCATTTGATGTCCTTTGGTTAATTAGGTTTAAGTAGTTCTAAGTTCTAGGAGACTTATGACCTCTGATGTTAAGTCCCATAGTGCTCAGAGCCATTTGAACCTTTTGATAGCGATATACACAGAAAGGGTAGCGCATTGGTGAAGCTATTTGTACTCAGGTGATTCGTGTGAAAATGTATCCGACATTATTACGGGTGCATAACGGAAATTAACAGACTGACGCATGGGACCTTTGGTTTAGGAAACAGTTAGGGCATTCAATATTCCCAATTCCATTGTGTTAAGAGGGTGCCGATAATACCAAATTTTTCACACATAACCTCTAACCACGGACAACCCAGTGGCCAAGGGCCTTCACTTAACGACAGAGAACAACGGCGTTTGCGTAGAGTCGTCAGTGCTAACAGACAAGCACCAGTGGACGAAACAAGAGCATACATCATGTGGCACGTACGACGACCGTATCCGTTACGAATGTGTGGCGAGATATGGCGTTAATGGGCTCTGGCACCAGACGACCGACGAGAATGCCTTTGCTAACAGATGTCACGTGCAGAGCCTCTCCTGGGCTCGTGACCGTATGAGTTGGACGGTATACGACTGCAAAACGATGGGCTGATTAGAAATTATGATAGAGTTAGGGTGTAGTGCAAACCCCACGAAGCTAGGGACCCAAGCTGTCAGCAAGGAACTATGCAAACCGGTGGTGGTTCCTTAATGTTTAGGCTGTGTTTATATGTAATGGACTGGGTCGCTGGCCCTAATGTACCGATCATTGATCGTAAATGACAATTTACAGCCATTCATGGACAACATGTCTCCAAGCGACAACAGAATTTCTATGGATGATAATACGCTATGTCGTCGGGCCACAACAGTTCGCGAATTGTTTGTAGAGCAATGTGGACAATTTGAGTGTATGATTTGCCCACCCAGACCGTCCGACATAAATCCCATCCAACACTTATAGAACATAACCTAGAGGTCAGTGTGTGTTCAAAATCCTGCACCAGCAACACTTTCGGAAATATAGGTCAACTATATAGGCAGAATTGCTCGAAATTTCTGCAGGAGACTACGACTTGTTGAGTCCAGTACGATGTCGGGCCCGACACGATATTAGGAGTTATCCTATGACCTTTGGCAACACAGTGTAAGATATACTTGGAAACCCTGCACACATCCATTCCGAGACGACTGGAAGCTGCTTTGATTAGAACTTTTCAGCCCTACAATAACAATGCGATAGATGGAAACAGTAGAGGGTATAATTTACTTACAGAAGGTTATTTTTATGTTACATTAACTGTGTGGAATGATGGCGCCCGCTTTAACATAAATCGTGTTACCGCTGAAAGAAGACTTCTACAGGAATACTGGTAGGACGGGTGCGTTGGTTCTAGGGTAGCACAGCCAAAATGATAGTAACATAGAATAGTGCATAATAAAATATATTACTGAACTTTCGTAACGCTTGTTACAGCATAATGCAGGTTTAGCCTATCAGTCCTGCGTGGAATACAGGTCCATGAACACGTACTAAATAATGTTCTCTGAACTGAAGTCGGATGAAAACTAATCCTCTATTTTGATGAGCTATTCGGAGAACAGTTCCCAACTAACAATACTTAGTTAAATCTTTAGGCAGGTGGTCTCTGTCCATTCACTATAGTTCTGCTCACTGTCCTGTTCCTACTGAAGACTAATCACTGTCTACCTGTCTACCAGTGTTTCTCTGTCACTCGACGAGTTGAAGACGGGACGAAGGTTCTGTACGAAATCCCAAGCAAGACTCGGACTGATGTGGCGGTAAGCCACATAACGTGAAAAAATAATATTGAAAAATTTCGCAAATATAACAAAACTGACTTCGTAACGAAATGGATATCATCGCAGAAAAATCGAAAAGACTATGCGGTCAACTAATATGATTTGTGATTGTTATTGTGATCTCTGTTTCTTTTAAAAAAGGATCACACATACTTCCCTTTTGTTTCTCGGTAGTGTAAGAAGCCATTTAGTGACGAGTCACGAAAAAGGGGAAGTTTCATGTAATATCTAGACTAAATATAATCAAATATTACTTAAAAGTGTAGCTAATATTTTACTGTAAGTGCCGGCCGCGGTGGTCTCGCGGTTCTAGGCGCTCAGTCCGGAACCGCGCGACTGCTACGGTCGCAGGTTCGAATCCTGCCTCGGGCATGGATGTGTGTGATGTCCTTAGGTTACTTAGGTTTAAGTAGTTCTAAGTTCTAGGGGACTGATGACCACAGCTGTTAAGTCCCATAGTGCTCAGAGCCATTTTTTTTTTTTTACTGTAAGCGACCCTATACTCATGAAATGAGTGACTTAAATAATTTATGCACATTTCATAGGGGAACGTAGGTGCAGAGGTCAACGCCATTGTTCTAAATGATAACGGCCCCGAGTCGAAATAAATATTTTAATATTTGCTAATTCTGACAAGTAATACAAGTAAATGTGAATGTAAATGTAGGAGATCTCTCTTGATTAGCAGTTCTTCTTTCGAAACAGTAGCAGTTTAAAATTTTTCAAACATTGTACCATATTCACTTAACGTGAATTTACGTAATTTTGTGACATCCCCGCTTCAAAGAAATTGCGATGATCTCCCCTACATTGCTTTATGTGTAAGCGGAAGGATGTGTGTGTCCGTGGTGTCTTGTTATAAAAACAGCTTGTCGGGCAGACTAACTGTAGCATAACTGGGTCCATGGCGTAGATAATTTTCCAGTTGTGAAGCAGGCAGAATAATACTAACTCAAACTTTACAAAACAAACAAATATTAACAATACATACGTAAAAAGAGCCACACACTGACACTCCTTGCAACGACTACCTCTGCTCGTGCACGGTTACTTAAGCGTGCGTCTCTATTTATGGTGGCGCTGCCCCGCCAAAGGGCGTTATTCTCATAGGCAGCGTGACTGGTTTGCGCGCAGCGATGTTCCTACTGCGGACGGATGTCCATAGTACTTCTGGTACCGCCGTATGCTCTTCTTGTGTGGTACCTCAGTACACTACCAATAAACAAATCTTTGCTTGCTACCAGTTTGAATCTATCTATTCGTAACCAGAGGAAAAAAATACAGTTAATAAGAAATAAATACGAAGCAATCGGAAGAGGTGAGTGGAGGCCACTGTAACTTCGCACATGTGCACAACATCGGCAGGAATGCAAATGATTGCAGCTCCAATTCTTTGACAGGTAGAACAATCACGTTTTAGCGTCCCTCGAGTTTAGTGTTGTTAGTAGGCGTGGTAGGGGATTTGGCGTGAACAGCGTCAGGTGTTGAGTCATCAGTGCCAAGGACACCGAGACGCAACTGTACTCGTGTGAGGCAGCGTTACCAGCTCCTGACAGTCTTTGAAATGGCCTCGTTGTGGATCTCCATTTGACTTGCTGTTCGAATCGTGGGATATCCAGAGTTGTGGGGTGGGGAAAGGGGGGGGGGGGTGGCAGGATGTGACAGTGGACTGGCGATGAAATGCATCGGAACGTGAGAACAGACATAGTCGTCTTGTGGACCACGCGTACACCACGTGTGAAGATCGCCGTATTGACCACCAAGCACATCGTTATTTACTCACGTCTGCATATCCCAACAGAGAAATCCACGTGGACTTATTGAAACACTCTGCTACAGTCAAGATATGCCGGAAAATCTCTGTAAATAGTTCATTCTTCTTCAACTTATTCTGGAGAATGTCTTGCCCCTTTGCAGTTTGCGCACAACAACTTTGTCACCAAAACGCTACCCGTCAACTACTTAACACTGCCTGTTCACATCTTACTGATCGAATCCACATCCCTTGTTTAGAGTTGTTAGTTCAAGCTGTCTCTTGTGAATACTGCTCTGACGTCGCTTATAGTCAGGAAAAATGTCGATCTCTGAAATTTTTCGACAGACGGTGTATGACCCAAAAATAAAGTATATAAGGCCTCACCATTTCTCAAATCTAGACTAAAACGCTACTATCCACAGTTTCAGCGTCAGCCTGGGTAAAACTAGCCTCTCTGCAGCGATACTACTTGTATGACATTTTCACTTTCTGAGTGATGTCCTATGGATATGGCGGGTTCGGTAGAAATAGAATCACTGCATCTCATGTAATTTACTAATTGTGTAGTACAACATATTACAGGATAGCTTAAAATACCACACAAATGCAATTTTCAGCGACGATATGTTCTAATACAATACTCTCGAGCTTCCAGCCGCAGGTTTTTGTCTTTATCTTTATTGTCTTTATTTAGGGTGTTGTCACAGATTTTTATATCGAACGCTTCTATTGTGCCGATATTTCCCAGACTGCTAATTCGTGTTGCAACAGATGTCTCTTCGACTGCAACACGAAGTCCGTTTTCTACAGCGCAGTCTGCTACCGCTAATTTCTCAGGCTGCCGAAGGGGAAAACATCTCCCGTGTTGTGTCTCCGTAGATGTTCCCGGCGTAATAATCAGTAATATTTTTCTCGGGTGTGCAGTCGAATCCTAACGTCATCTTGACACAATATTTCAGCGCTCCAACTGGCCGCCATCTCCAGGTAAGAGCGCTGGTACACGATCTCGCCGGAACTGACTTCTCAGCGCAAACGGCGGCCCATATGTAGGCCGCAGAAGGCCCACAACGTGTGTGCGAGAATGTGCCGTGACTGCCCTCTAGCGCAAGTAATCATACAGAGCCACAGTGGTGGAAACAGACGAAATCGAGATATCGCTGTCAAAAATTAAACATTATTCCGACGATCGAAACACAGACCGTTGTTGTTTTAAGGGGCTCCGGAAAGGCTCAAAATCATGAAAAGTTCAATTTTTACTTTTTTGCGTTTTCTGAATCTGTAGACTATTGCCTTTTAATAGATATACAATTTATTCAATTCCGAAGACTACAACTATTTTTAAATTTTTTTTGAAATGTGTTCTACATGGGCGTGACCCACTGTGGCGCTGTTAAACTGCTGTAAAATGGTGTTATTATTAACGTCCGTGTTCATCAGGTACATTTTAGTGATGTGAGATAAAGTATGTGTTGTGGCTAACCTGTGATGATTCAATATATATCGCTAGTGTGATTGTCGATTGTTTCATGTTTATTTACTCTGTCGTTATCTCGAAAATATTCGTAATTAATTCTGTTTCTTGAGTCTCTGTTTTGTTGAAGTACAATATTGAGTAAAAGTAAAGTTATTAGAAATCCTCTGAAGGCTTTTAAGAAAAGGAGAAATGTTGGAAAGCCAAAGGTATGTGTTATTACTGTAAACAATAAAGACGATAACCAAGTGAGTGAACCTAACCTCTCAAGTACACCTGCCCATAGCAGTCAAAGTGGGAAAGAAAATACTTCACAGAAGAAACTTGGTTCAATGAGTGAAAACTATGAATGTTTTATGGGCGAATCGGATGTGAATGAAATATTTGATATGTCGGTTCTCAAAGGAATTTTTTCAAACTGTGTAAGATGTATTCATTGTAGTGAAGTTGGTCTGGAACTCTCCATAATAAAGCACGTAGGACTTGCTAGTGAAATACAACTGAAATGTGATAAGTGTTCATACATGACCACCTTTTGGAACAGTGTTGCAGTAACTGCAACTGAAGAAAATGGTAGCAAAATCTACGAACACAACAACGAGCGATGCTTGCTTTAGACAAGGAACGCCTTCGGGCTGCAGACAGGGCTGTAAAGAGTCTAGAAATACAAGCAAGAGTAAACAGGAGGAGGAACAAGAGGAAGCTGGAGGAGGAGTTTGCAGAGGATGAAGATAATCTATTCTATGGACCTGGAATGCACTAAAAAGTTAATCCAATCTTTGTCGCTCGATTCCCAAAACTTTTATTTTCTCATACTAATTACATGTTTTCTAAGGATCTTCCAAACATATTTGTTTCAATCTTTCAGTAAATGTTACACAGTACCTTCTGCATAATTTAACACAGCCTTTTTCCAAAAAACTGTATATTTTTGAATATATAAATAAAAAATTGCAAAAAATGTTGTGAATTTTCATTACAATTGAAAAAAAAAATCATCTTTAATAACTGAACTAAAATTTTGTAAAATCCCTGTGTTAAGTTGTAGCCCATTTTTCAGTAAATAATCTGTAAAAAGTTCAACTTCCTACCTCAAATACTTTGTGAGGAAAGATGTAATTTATAAGCATTATTTTAACATTGCAAGTATAGGACGTTCCGAAGCCCCTTAATGTCTGATAACACGGCGTTCCAAGTCTTACTTTAAAGGTAACCCTTGTCTCTATTAATATGATTATCAAATAGTCGAATCTCTATAGATTCTCTTAAAACACAGTCCCAATAGCGAGATGCATTGGCAACCATTTTTCTCTCGTCATACAGAATTATATGTCCCTCGAAGAAACAGACACTGGGACACAGTGTTTATCGAAAGCCTACGCACACGGACCGTTACCTACGTGCTTCTAGCTGTCATCCATCGTTGCAACGTACGGGGGTCCTGTGGACGTTGGCGAGAAGAGCTTATGGCATTTCAGACGGACATAGCTTGACACAAGGAATGGACCATCTCCAGGTTGTGTTCAAGCCGAATGGCTATACAGCTAAACAAATCCGACGTGATTTCCAGTTCGCCTGAAACACCAGAAGGTACCTGCATAATAATGGCTTTTCTACCTTTTGCTGGGAGCATTTCCTCGAAAATGGGGAGAATTCTAAAAAGATATCATATCAAAAGTATTTTTCGTCCGCCAGCCAAGATTAGAGCCCTTCTTGGCTCAGTTACTGCCACTGTAGGAAGGTTAATATTGGTCAGACAATCCTGACCATTCAGGACCGATGTTTTGAGCACCAGCGGTACACATGGTTGTTTCAGCCTGATAAATCTGCAGTGGTGTAGCACTGTCTCACCGAGGTACGTATAATGCTGTATGACGAGACAGAAATGGTAGCCCCCGCATCTCGCTATTGGGACTGTGTCTTAAAAGAAGCCATAGAGATTCGATTATCTGATAATCATATTAATAGAGACAAGGGTTACCTTTTAAGTAAGACTTGGAACGCCGTGTTATCAGACATTAAAAAACAACGGTCTGTGTTTCGATCGTCGGAATAATGTTTAATTTTTGATAGTGATATCTCGATTTCGCCTGTTTCCACCAGTTTCCACCAATGGGGCGCTGTATGTTTACTTGCGCTTGAGGGCAGTTACGGCACCGTCACGTGCACGCGTTGTGGGCCTTCTGCAGCCTATACAGGGGCCGCAGCTTGCGCTGAGAAATCAGTTCCGGCGAGATCGTGTACCACCACTCTCACCTGAAGATGACGGCCAGTTAGAGAGCTGAAACATTGTGTGAAGATGATGTAATGATCCGGCTGCACACCCAAGGAGAATATTATCATCTCCCGTGTTCTACACAGTGCTGTTCAATAGTACACACGGCTCTCCGACGTAAAACTGTCCACATATATACTGCATTTCATTTATTTCTGACGTTCTGAGACCTACACAGTCTTCAAAGGCCTCATGAGTTGTAGAAGTTTTGCTGGAGCCCTGAGGACCGAATCGATTTTATTCCACTTCAGGAGCTGGTTAATCTTCACTCACTGAGCCACAGAAGATCATGCCGTTTTTCTGGGTTTATAGAATGCCTTAGACTGTTTCTCGGAATGTCGTTTGATTATACAAATACGAGCTGAAAGAGCATCAGGCCAAATTTGTGACCGTATTCAGGATTTTCTCGCAGACAGAGTTCAACACAAATTTCGTAACGGGATGAAAAAACAGCCATTACTGTTCTATTACGTCAAGATTAGAAATTACCAGTAACAGTAGCAATCGTAATACAGCTGCGAGCAACCGTCAGAAGCGATGTTAAGTGGAAGAAAAGGGAGCAGCACTGAAACCAGATGCGAAGCTGAGCATATACGGAAGAATCTTAGCAAAATATAATCAAGCTTTCCAAATGTTTCTTGTTTAAGACTATACAATAAACCCTGAAAGAGGAGCCTTTTAAGTCACTTGTTCGACAGATTCCTCTCTATTGCGCAATATTCTCGGTCGGATTAACAGAGTAAATAGAGAATATCCAATCAAACGCCGTGTATTTCGCTCACGTCCGTCTACTAAGCGCTAGAGAGTTACAAAGCTGCTCAATAAACTCCAATGGTAAACAAGATTCAACAGAGGCATTTTTCTTCAGAGAGAATTTCTTTGTTCAGTTTCCAGAGTCTATATTCAGTGAACAGTTGAGCAAAGTAAAACTTACTCCCGCTGTCTAAATGGCCACAACAAGTTGTAATAAAACTGGTTATGGTGAGATAAATGGACTGACCGATTTTGGATCATACGAAAGCAACGATTCCCAAACCCGAATCTCAGAACCTAGAAATCCACTACCTTATAGCTATACGAAAATGTATGAATCAATTGTTTGACACATATAAACACTTAATGTAATAACGATGATGATTATGGACTCCTTAAATGATAAGCAGTGATAAACAATTGCTTGTACAAGATGATTTTACACAAATGGGTCAACATATGGTAGTATTTTCTTTTGATACATGTTGTTAGAGGTAAATTTTTGTCTTTGGGCAGTTCGTAGCACGACGACGGAGTACTAGTTATACGTGTTGTGTTACCATGGTGGTTGATGTTGATTTGTTTTATGAAGTGAAATGACTGAAAACACGTCTATTCAGCAGCAAAACAAAGCACATGTAAGAATGAGCTAGTTGTCTCTCCCTGTAACTTATTTTGGAAGACCTGAGAGCCAATTTTTCGTATGTTATTGTATAATCCATTACTCGAAATGAACACTAATGAATGTAAAATGACTGTAGCAATCAGAAACTGAAGGACTAAAAGAGCGGTAAAACTGATGGACTATCATGTGGTATAAATTGGCTTAAAATCTGATGAACACTATTTTCCAAAGTGACATACCTGGTGATGATGTAAGATAGTATCAAGGACATGAAGATAAAAGTGAAAAATGTAAAAGACATTGTAAAATGTTGTTGCAAAGCATCTCATTTGTGTTCCACTCAAAAGGAGTAAGTTGTTAACTGTTGTTGTGGTCTTCAGTCCTGAGACTGGTTTGATGGAGCTCTCCATGCTACTCTATCCTGTGCAAGCTTCTTCATCTCCCAGTACCTACTGCAACCTACATCCTTCTGAATCTGCTTAGCGTATTCATCTCTTGGTCTCCCTCTACGATTTTTACCCTCCACGCTGCCCTCCAATGCTAAATTTGTGATCCCTTGATGCCTCAAAACATGTCCTACCAACCGATCCCTTCTTCTAGTCAAGTTGTGCCACAAACTTCTCTTCTCCCCAATCCTATTCAATACCTCCTCATTAGTTACGTGATCTACCCACCTTATCCACAGCATTCTTCTGTAGCACCACATTTCGAAAGCTTCTATTCTCTTCTTGTCCAAACTAGTTATTGTCCATGTTTCACTTCCATACATAGCTACACTCCATACAAATACTTTCAGAAACGACTTCCTGACACTTAAATCTATACTCGATGTTAACAAATTTCTCTTCTTGAGAAACGCTTTCCTTTCCATTGCCAGTCTACACTTTATATCCTCTCTACTTCGACCATCATCAGTTATTTTACTCCCTAAATAGCAAAATTCCTTTACTACTTTTAGTGACTCATTCCCTAATCTAATTCCCTCAGCATCACCCGACTTAATTTGCCTACATTCCATTATCCTCGTTTTGCTTTTGTTGATGTTCATCTTATATCCTCCTTTCAAGACGCTGTCCATTCCGTTCAACTGCTCTTCCAAGTCCTTTGCTGTCTCTGACAGAATCACAATGTCATCGGCGAACCTCAAAGTTTTTACTTCTTCTCCATGAATTTTAATACCTACTCCGAATTTTTCTTTTGTTTCCTTTACTGCTTGCTCAGTATACAGACTGAATAACATCGGGGACAGGCTACAACCCTGTCTCACTCCTTTCCCAACCACTGCTTCCCTTTCATGCCCCTCGACTATTATAACTGCCATCTGGTTTCTGTACAAATTGTAAATAGCCTTTCGCTCCCTGTATTTTACCCCTGCTACCTTCAGAATTTGAATGAAAGTATTCCAGTTAATATTGTGAAACGCATTCTCTAAGTCTACAAATGCTAGAAACGTAGGTTTGCCTTTTCTTAATCTTTCTTCTAAGGTAAGTCGTAAGGTTAGTATTGCCTAACGTGTTCCAACATTTCTACGGAATCCAAACTGATCTTCCCCGAGGTCCGCTTCTACCAGTTTTTCCATTCGTCTGTAAAGAACTCGCGTTAGTATTTTGCGGCGGTGACTTATTAAACTAATAGTTCGGTAATTTTCACAACTGTCAACACCTGCTTTCTTTGGGATTGGAATTATTAAATTCTTCTTGAAGTCTGAGGGTATTTCGCCTGTCTCATACATCTTGCTCACCAGATGGTAGAGTTTTGTCATGACTGGCTCTCCCAAGGCCATTAGTAGTTCTAATGGAATGATGTCTACTCCCGGGGCCTTGTTTCGACTCAGGTCTTTCAATGCTCTGTCAAACTCTTCACGCAGTATCTTATCTCCCATTTCGTCTACATCTACATCCGCTTCCATTTCCATAATATTGTCCTCAAGAACATCGTCCTTGTATAAACCCTCTATATACTCCTTCCACCTTTCTGCCTTCCCTTCTTTGCTTACAACTGGGTTGCCATCTGAGCTCTTGATATTCATACAAGTGGTTCTCTTCTCTCCAAAGGTCTCTTTAATATTCCTGTAGGCTGTATCTATCTTACCCCTAGTGAGACAAGCCTCTACATCCTTACATTTGTCCTCTAGCCATCCCTGCTTATCCATTTTGCACTTCCTGTCGATATCATTTTTGAGGCGTTTGTATTCCTTTTTGCCTGCTTCATTTACTGCATTTTTATATTTTCTCCTTTCATCAATTAAATTCAATATTTCTTCTGTTATCCAAGGATTTCTATTAGCCCTCGTCTTTTTACCTACTTGATCGTCTGCTGCCTTCACTACTTCATCTCTCAGAGCTACCCATTCTTTTTCTACTATATTTCTTTCCCCCATTCCTGTCAATTGTTCCCTTATGCTCTCCCTGAAACTCTCTACAACCTCTGGTCCTTTCAGTTTATCCAGGTCCAATCTCTTTAAATTCCCACCTTTTTGCAGTTTCTTCAGTTTCAATCTGTAGTTCATAACCAATAGATTGTGGTCAGAATCCACATCTGTCCCTGGAAATTTCTTACAATTTAAAACCTGGTTCCTAAATCTCTGTCTTACCATTATATAATCTATCTGATACCTTTTAGTATCTCCAGGATTCTTCCAGGTATACAACCTTCTTTTATGATTCTTGAACCAAGTGTTAGCTATGATTAAGTTATGCTCTGTGGAAAATTCTACAAGGCGGCTTCCTCTTTCATTTCTTCCCCCCAATCCATATTCACCTACTATGTTTCCTTCTCTCCCTTTTCCTACTGACGAATTCCAGTCACCCATGACTATTAAATTTTCGTCTCCCTTCACTACCGGAATAATTTCTTTTATCTCGTCATACATTTCATCTATTTCTTCATCATTTGCAGAGCTAGTTGGCATATAAACTAGTACTACTGTAGTAGGCATGGGCTTTGTGTCTATCTTGGCCACAATAATGCGTTCATTGTGCTGTTTGTAGTAGCTAACCCGCACTCCTATTTTTTTATTGATTATTAAACCTACTACTGCATTACCCCTATTTGATTTTGTATTTATAACCCTGTAATCACCTGACCAAAAGTCTTGTTCCTCCAGCCACCGAACTTCACTAATTCCCACTATATCTAACTTTAACCTATCCATTTCCCTTTTCAAATTTTCTAACCTACCTGCCCGATTAAGGGATCTGACATTCCACGCTCCGATCCGTAGAACGCCAGTTTTCTTTCTCCTGTTGTTAACTAAGAACATTAATTTTGTTCTGTGATCTAAAGTATCTTGCTATATTTCACTAAAGCGCTTCAAATTACTCTATGTGGACTAAGATATTTACCTTTGGTCATACTGAATTACCAGTCAATAATATTTCACTAATTGGAGACAGATTTGGAAATGTTGGTATACAAAGGAGAATAAAGAAAATTTTTTGTGTAGTTGTTACTTACAGACGTTTGTCGATCACAGTATTTTTAGGTTTTATAAACTGCTTAGACATTGTAATAAAATACAGATTCTACTGTCGTGCCACCATGATAAAATCAATGAATGTAGCTTTATGTCAAACGACAGAGCTACAAGTAGATATTTTTGTTGTGTATACCATCTTTTGCTTACCCACGTATGCTACGCGACGCCTGGCAACAATTTGAGAACTATAGAACAGGTAAAAGGTCAGACATCGTAAGTGTTTTGAAAAATTGTGAGAAAAGAACTTTGTAAAGCGAAATTTTGCTCTTGTCCTCATTTGAATGAAGTATGAAAATGTATAAACGCCAACAGATGTGAACGCTTAACGTAATTACGATGATGATTATGGACTTCTTAAAAAGATAAGCAATGATAAACAATTATTTGTACTGCATTTTTGAAATGTGTGTTTAAAAGATGATTTTGCACAATTAGAGCGGTATACGATGGTATTTTCTTTTCTGCGTGTCATTACTGGTAAATCCTTGTCTTTGAAGAGTTCGTAGTACGAGTGTAAAGTGCCAGAATGTCGTACAAGTTAAGTGTGTTTCGTTAGCTTGGTGGTTGATGTTAATTTGTATTGTGAGGTGACGGTACTGAAAATATATCTATTCAGCAATAGCAAGTCCATCAGTGTTCATATTTTGTAAGAAAATGAAGCCGAGCATCCTCTAGACCAGTATAGAAAGTTGCATTTCAAATTGGACTACGAGTCTACAACCCACAACAAAGAACAAGAATAAAAGATGAATATTATGAATAACGTTTATACAAGTTCTACGGTTGCTATCTCTTTGCTGAGTGTCACTATCTCAGGGTTCCAAGTACTGTGAAAATGTGACTAGCTGTCCAAGTAATTAACCTACTTTCAAAATTAATGAACCGACTTTGGGCTGGCAGAGGGTGGTGACGGTCAGATATTTTATCAGAGACATCAGCGCTCATGTAGAGGCCGTTTTTCCCACACAGAAATGGCGAATGGAAAAGGAAGGGGTATATGATTGTGACACCACACACCGTAGGGTGATTTACATAGTACACATGCAGCTGCAGATGTAGATGTAACTGCCACGTAAAATTAAGTACATCTATACTATTTATACTAAAAACGGTATGGTGTGTGCTATGGGACAGGTCCGGAATATTCCTGTCTGGTTAGGCCAAACAACCAAATAAATGTATAGTGTGTAAAGAAGTATTCCATATTCAGAGAAGTAGTAGTATGAATGAAAAAAAGAAAAATTTTCCAGTAAACGTGGGTCATAAAAAGCATACCTTAAGAGCTATTAGCACTTGCTCATTAGAAGTCATGTGTGTCAGAGTATCGAATATGAACAAGTGTTCATGGTTCTTCAGGTAGTAATTTTAGAGGCCAAATTTACTGGAATTTTTTTCTTATTTTGGTTCACACTATCACATTTAAAGACATAGACTACTTTTTAAACAACCTGTGTGGCACGCCATTTTTACCCTTTACTGGACATCTGTTTACGACTTTACGCTATAGAGAATTACTAAATGTATTCAGTACATTACACTTAGTGTTCGTGGAATCTCGTATGTGCTGATTCGTTCTATGACCTAGTGTATTAGAGCAAATACAATTAGTTCTGGATTGTTTCAGGAGACAAATCAGTAAAATAAGCAAATGAATGTCGGTCGTTTATTCAAACCATATTCCTTCGGAAAGCAAGTCTTGCCCATGAAAAATTGGGTTGCAGCCCTTGTAACGGTCACTGGCAACGCAGCCATGTTTAAAGCTCTTGCATATGCACTTTTGCCAACCTCACTCGGAAAAGTACAAACGACCCAAAAGTATCTTAGGGTTCAAGCGAAACTCAACATCTCAGCCGAAAGAGGAGTTGTCTTAAATGGCGTAACTGTCATGTAAAATACGTATGTCTATACTAATCTCTGTAAGGTGTCCTGTTCAGAAATGATGGTCCTATCCGACAACGTTATTATTCTGAATCTGGGTAAACGATGCAAATAAATTTGAGGAGTAGTCCAAAGGAGAACACAGATTAACTGAACCGCATCACTCTTGAACTTCTGATATCAACCGCCATGTGACCGCACAACTGATTCTACAACTACAGCAAACAAAGTTGTATATTGATATTTATGTACTAATTTTAATTATTGGCATAATAAATAATATTAGAATAAGTTAAGATCTAAATTCTCTTTCTACGAAGCGTATCTTTTCCTCGCTACTGTATCCACAAAAGAACCACAAAGTGTGCAAGAGAAGTTAGAAGAGAAAAGACTTTGACAGGAACGTGACATTTGTCTTCTCTATGAAACACTGTTGCACAAGGTGGGAAAAGAAAGGTTTACCCAATAATAGAACTGTATTCAAAAAATAGTTCAAGTGGCTCTGAGCACTATGGAACTTAAATTCTGAGATCAGTCTCATAGCACTTAGAACTATTTCAACCTAACTAACGTAAGGACGTCACACACATCCATGCCCGAGGCAAGATTCGAATCAGCGACCGTAGCGGTCGCGCGGTTCCAGACTGTAGCGCCTAGAATCGCTCGGCCACTCCGGCCGGGTAGAACTGTATTATTGTTCTCTACTATTGATGTAGCGAGAGCCGCTCTCTTGCGGCACATTTGTGAAACACATGACAGGTCCGATTCAGTCAATGGTGCAGTTCTTCCTGATCTAGTATAAAAGCACGTAGTACGCTTTATGCCAATTCGAAGTTTAAGACACTCCGTCTTCGTGTAGTTATTATTTCAGTGTCCAGAAATGTGTATTTTTGATGCACTCACTTCCTTTCAAGCCACACAGCTTGTAATTGATCAATTGTATCAGTTATGTGGTTGGACTTAGAACTTAGGTCTTACTTCTCTCTTTCTATGAGTAACTGAGATTAAAGGGATGGGAAAAAAATGGAATGGTGGATGGCGAGGAAGGAAATAATGCCTTCCAGGCAGACAATGCAGCGGCGGACTTGAAAATTTATGCGGGACTGGAGCTCGAAGAAGGGTGCTCCCGTTTTCCAAAACCGTTATCTTAACCGCCAGTTTTTTCAACCTGTGCGTGGTTTTCGCCCTACTGCACTTATCCACGTCTTTTATCTCCCTCTCTTTCTTGGTCATAAACTAACCTACACAAATAAGGGATCTACTTATCTTTGCCACCACCAATTTGACCCTGAATAGTAGTAATATCTGCACCACTTCAGGCGTTGGCCCCTAACTATGCCTATCCCAGTAGCTCTAGCTGAACTAAGAAAGGAAGAGACGAAAAGGAGGTGAGGCTAAGGGAGAAGAACTTTTTTCCCCGTGCTCATATTGTCCCTTCCTTCTCTTTTGAATTTTTTTTCTCTAGTCTTTTTTCCGTGAAACCGCCCGCAGTTGTGGGGAAATTCATTTTGAAAATAACGGCGAATACCGTTGTGGATCATAGTTTGAAAAATCCAAAAATTAGAGTAGCAGGGCTTGTCAACTGCTCAGCCGTCTCGGCTGTCCGGACGCCCTTTCCGTCGAACTCAAATTCCCAAGTTGCCGCTCGCCGCACCGCAACTCCCACCCACTAACTGCTACTCGCAGTTTATGATCCCCGTAGGAGTTAGGACTTTGGTTGTCTATCCGCACTCTTTCTCATCAAACAACCGGTGCGCCCAAAAGAATTCTAGGCATGTCCGACAGAACAGACACCACTTGTATGTATAATATTCTCTATCTGACTTCCCGATTGTACATGGAAGAATAGCTGTATTACATGTCTGGTGTTCATCGGGTATGAGACAGCGCTCGGTTCCAGTGTATTTACCTAACCTATCCTAGTTGTATTACGTGTCTGGTATGCATCCGATATGAGACAGCGCTGGGTTTCAGTGCATTTAGCTAACCGATCGTAGAAATTTGTAAAGTACAATATCAGCACCTTACACTCTCCGCACGTCACAACCTCAGCAAAGGGAGCCTTACTTGCTGTAGGTACGTGAGTCCGCCTGGCGCTGCGAATTCTGTTTCATGTTATACCGGCTCACGGGCGAAATGCAAATGCGTTCTCTCCAACCGTACGTTCGTACCCGCTGCATTTTCCACTCCCACACACGTAAGTCACACACAAATACACACAAAAAGAAGCAGAGGATGGGGAGGGACGTAGTGGAGACGAGAAAATAGAAGAAACAGGGCGCCCCTTCTTGTCGCGTTTGTTTGGAGAAAATCGTCAAATATTTAGAAATATTTGTACAGAGCGGGGCCCGGTATTGTCGCGCCGGGCTTGCTTGGAATTCCTCGGCTGCGCCGCACACACGACGCCGAATTCCTCGCCTTGTTGCGACGACAAACGTGACTCAATTTAGGCGCGGGTGGCGCTGGGCGGCGCGGCTGTTTGCAGACGGGCCGCGGCTCGTTTGCCGGCGAGGCACGCGCCCTAATGGCGGCACACACGCGGCGTCGACGGCGTCGTTATGCGCGCCTCCGGGACGGCGGACTCCGCCCCCGCCGTGTGTCCGGCCCGCGCTGAACGCAATTA